>NC_053157.1:126598757-127798757 GCF_016835505.1 Polypterus senegalus | reverse complement strand
AATATTCATTTCAACACAATCAAAACTGATGTGCAAATTATGCATGAATAGTGTTGGCAGAAATTTGGCTTTAGTTTCTCTTATTTGTCTGAATGTTGCACTGAAATGCTGGCTGAGACTGCCTGGTATTGATCCAAGTCAATAACATTTTTTTTTAATTTATTTTGTTTAAGTAAGTCATTCTTGCTTTTAAAATGAAATTTGTTCACTATTGTTCAAGATGAGGCTCCCTACCAATAATTTTATAGATTTACCAGTGAGTAGAATTTTACGTTGGCAGTCTTTTCAGTATCCTCAGTGACACAATTGTACCCCTGCAATTTAGTAAAGGTACTGACTGAGGTCTTACATGATTGCTTGCCTTACTGTGAAACCTACAGAACTTAATTTTCTTCCCTAGGTACAGTAATCTCCTTTAATGCATCCATTTATTTTGATCCTTATTTTTTCCATTACTTGAGAAGAAATGAATGCCTCATTTTGGTATGTAAGTTAGTTAAAAGCATTGATGCATTTTACAGATATTTAATTGCAAAATAAAATTGTAATGATTACTTTTCTTTTCATATTCACAAGGACAGGCATTTTATTGGGCATTTTACTTGATAAATGAAAAAATATATGGTTTTCACTCAATAGCTTGCACTAAGTGGCCTTGGCTTTTCTGCATACTATAAAACTGAGAATTTAATTACCTTTATTTATTCTTTAAATCAAGTGGTGAAGAGGCAGTTGAATAGAAGACCTGTTATTCTGTTTTCTGACTTATGTCAGACAATCCAACTTTATTTGGTATATAAAGGTTCCACCTCTGATGTTGGAAGGAATGTGATTGCTTCACCCTTTGATAAGAACCACAAAATGTAATCTTCTAGTACAGTGCATCATAACAATAATGAACTACTTAGGCATTGTTACGTGGGGGCTGGGTGGTCTTTTGACCTTGGGACCCCCAGAGGTTTATTTTCTCCAGTATCTTGCTGGCTGAAGTTTTTATTTCCCTCTCCTCCCTGGTCTTCTGGCTAGAGCATCAGACTTAATGTTATAAGACTTAAAGAACAAGTTTTGTTAATAGAAACATAAGTCATGTTATGAACTTTTCCATTTATATTACTTATTTATCTGTATTGTGTAAGTTTGCATTTATTTTTTAAATATTTTTATTTATATCTTCTATTTTTGTATTTATAATTTTTATTTAGGTTCTTGTAAAGAACTCTATGCTGCATGTTTTGTATGAAAATGTTATAAGTAAATGTTGTTTTACTTCATACTTTTATCAGCTCACTTTTAATGTGATTTAATACACATTCGGCTCCAACTGGCAATGATACACTGCTCTAAAGTTGAAAAAAGGTGAGCTATACATGATTTTGCAAGACAGAGATAAATCATTTTTCACAATATTACTATGGCTCATGATGTGCTTTCCTTACAGTACATTTCAAAATATATTCAGTCCAATATTATGTAATCACCATATAAACATTGTAATAGGAAAGAACTGCACAGTAGATGATTAGCAAATCCTTCAAAAAATATAAAAATAATGTGATTAATTGATTAATCAGTGCAGGCAGCATAGTGATTAGTTCTGGTGTCTCATAGCTATACGAACATGGTTTTGATTCTTGGTTATTTTCTTATGTATGTAGAATTTGCATGCCCTCCCTTTGTCTAAATGGTTTTCTCAGGGAATCCAGTTGTGTTCCACATCTGTAAGATGGCTCGGAATGAGTTAGTATGGGTGTACTCAGGAGTGTGAGTGTTCAAAACACACCCTTTTTCATTCACATTCATGTCTCTCGAGCTCCATGTTGTTACACTTATTTTTCTTGTTTTAATGTGTCTGTGCTAATGATTATATGGTTTGTAACTTTATTGTCCTTTATCTTTTATATTTACAACACTTTGGTTAACACAATGTTGTTTTTTGCAATTTGTTTCATATAAAAACTTGCTTGCCAGGGGTTATGTTCCAGGTTTGGTTCCTTCTTCACTTGTTCTTCTGGGAACTGATCCCCAATGGATACTTGCATATTACGTACATAAGATACATATAGTATGTCACCACTAGCACATTACAAAGTGTTTTACAAAAACAACATTTTATCACATGTAAAATAAATGGATTTGTAAACAGTATACAAAGATAAATTCAGAGGAACACTGATAAAAGAAATAGCATATTGGTAAATGTATTGTCTGTATCCTCATTATAGAAGGAAGGAGAGGGGATTCCATTTATGTGAAATAAAGTAGTATGTGTTACTTTTTAGCAATTTTAAATTAGTTATTGCTTTAGTTAATAATCCTAGAAGGTACATAGTGCATTTTGCTATTAATAGTGACCAGTTATTATTATCAGTTAATATGGTATTCTGTGTTCTATCTATCTATCTATCTATCTATCTATCTATCTATCTATCTATCTATCTATCTATCTATCTATCTATCTATCTATCTATCTATCTATCTATCTATCTATTTCATTACTGCTTGTTTCTACCAGTTTATGTATTAGATCAATTCATTTATTTCAAGTTATTTTTATGTAATAAGTATCATACTACAGTATGTTATTCATGCTTGTTTTCTGTTTCACATAAATATTAATCAGACAACATACATACCTTTTCTTTCAAACCCACTTACTCCAATTCACCATCACCAGAGCCTATCCCAGCAGTACAAGGCACAAGGCAGGAGACAGCCATGAACAAAATGACAGTCCATTGCAAAGTCCAATCACACCCACGTACACTTACACTAACACAATGTCTGCTTGGAATCATCAATTAATCTAACCAGCATGTCTTTGCCAATGTTTGAAGGAAACTGGTGTGCCCCAAAAAAAAAAAAACCAAACAGAGTAGGGTAAAGTGTGCAGACTGCACAGGTATAGCAACTGGGCACAGGATGGTGGATTTGAGTATTGACAGTGCTACCTACTATGCTATTATAATCAGCAGAAAACATTGGCACATATACTGTAAATTATTGAAACCATTTTATTTATAATTTGAGTACCACATTTTGGGCAAAAAAAAAAAATGAAATAAAACTAGTTGTAGTCGAAAAGCACCTGAACATTGCAAAAAGGGTGGGGGCACACAGGAAAGTAAGAAACTGATAGGTGTCTGTGCTATTTCTCCTCCTTTATCTTTTTGTTTAAGGAAAATGTGAAAAATGGTAAACTATTAAAGGGGGACTGACAACCTGTTAAATACTCCTAGTCTTTTAGTGCACTCCGGTCTGACTGAGAAAAGAGAACAGTGCAACTAAAGGTATAGCAATGTCACTTCTCCAACCAAGTAACCAAGAAGTGCACACCTCAGCAACTATTAAGGTAGGGATTCCCAACCTGGGGTTCCCTCACCCCCAGTGGGAGAAGGATGGCATATCAGGGGGTGCAACAAAGAGGAAGGCTGCATCACGATTTGGCAAAATTGAGTGAGGTGCATTGTCCGACTTTGTTGGTGTCTTGCAGTGTGCTGTCATTTGTAGGTTGTTTATTAGTGCTTCTGTTCTGTGATATATGATATATGTATGGTGTGTGTAATTGTCACCTGTGACTGAGCCACAGAAATGAGTGTTCTTGCTGGTCCCTTGTTGTGGCAGAGCGTTCATAAAGGTGAATAACTTTTCTTAAGAGAATGCAATTTGGACCTTGTAATGAAGTGTAGAGAAGGGCAAGGTCTGGTATTGATTTCTGTGCAAGCCCTTATAGTGAAACACCACTGATTTCAAGGTTTGATTCACATTTTTTGCCAGGGGTGGGACAAGGGGGACTGAATTGGATGCAACGCCTGCTGCTTACACTCAGCCCATCACTCCTGCTGGTAGTCCGGGCAGTAGTACAGCAACTTTAACTGTGTGTCATATCTGATTTTGAATTGCAGTGGAGCTGTTATCAGGCGACAAACCAGTGTTGACTGTGTTTCATTGCTTAGCGGCACACCGGTACCTGTTGCTTTACGGTGGGTCTGTAATCCTACAATTGCTGAAGGTATGTCATTACCTCTTGGCGCTTGATGCTTCATGAGATACCCCAACCCCTAGATCAAAATCCCCAATCGAGGGTCTAAGCTTCGCAGGGACACATGTACAAGATTGAGATTTATAAAGGTAAATTGCTAAATTTATATTTAAAAGCTTATTATTTTGAGTTCACTTTGTTCACCTATAATACTGTATGTGGTTCAATTTGAGGTTGAAAATTTCATCTTCAAATTTGATTTTACATTTGTAGGGGGTTTGAACATAAAAAACATTTTCAAGGGTTTAGAACCATTGTATTAAGGTAAGACATGAGATGTGAATATCTTCTGCCCATTTTTAAATAGGATAACCAAGCCTTGTTCCTTATAGAGAGGGATATAACATTTTCAGTTGTTTACCCCCATTTAGTCTGAATTGTCTTTTTATCCTATTCCTTGAATTGCTAAATCTGAAATTGAAAGACAATAAATGAATCATGTTTTTGTGAACTGAATGAACGCAAACCTTTGGCTACATTTTTTTTTGTAATAAGTTTTTTGATGTAACATTCCCTTACATAGTATTGCCAATAGCACTTTCAAACTAACTGACTTCCAGTTTGCAACGTAGACTTAAAAGGCACATATGACATGTTTTTATATAAAGCTGAAACTTTTTAGAATGTTTGCAGAACTTTTCACTTCCATTGAAATATTGTAAAGAAAATGTGAAAATTTCAAAGAAGCCATTTCTTTGGAATGTACCTTTTAAAAGGAAAATGTCATATTTAACTCAAAATAATGTATTTTTTAAAGTATTTTTGTAATAGGGTGGAGGAGGAGTATTCAAGAGAATTTTAAGCAGTCCACTCAACTTATATTTCAATCTTTATGGACCTTCACATTTTTTTTTATCTGACATGCACAGTATGTGCTCTGTCAAAATAACCATCAGAAAACTGCAAATCCCCAGGACACACTTGAAACACATTTTTTAAGCTGTAATGATTGTAAAAGGCAGTGTGAAAAACAGTGTTTCTGCAGCAGTTTATGGTAAGCTAATGAGCTGAGAGCTTCTCTATGGAAAAATATGAATGCCAGCAAGAATTATATATTTTTGCAAGATTGAAGATGTCAGAAATGTTGTTTAATAGGAATATATTTTATTACAAAAAAAAAAAAAAACTATGAGCGTGTATATGTCAAATACAGTGGATTACATTGCAACAGAAATTCTGCAATGTGACAATCTGTGAAAACCAGAATTAAATATAACATTTATGCCTTTTACATGGAAAGCAAATACCAAAATGGTACAGTGAACAACTTGATTGGGAAGTTCTTGAGATTTAGAGGTACATCCATCTGGCCTGCCTTCATTATTTCATTTCCATTTCTATTCTTAAACCAGATTAAAAGTTGCTTAAGATCATTATGAACCAAGTGGTCCTGGATACGATTTGTAATAATCATAAATGTATGCCTATTTTTGTCAGTTCCCTTCTTGTCCAAATTCTTTCATATATCCACAGCTCTTTTTTGAAAGAAAGATTTTGTATCCAGCACTGTTTTAGAGTCACTCAGCTAGCAATGGTTTCATTCATTTCTAAGTAGTGTACTTTCCATTTTCATTGTGAGATTAATAGGGGGCACAACTGTTCCTCTAAACAAACAGATGCAGAACAAGTGACATGCATGACCATTCTGCTATCTGGGATGAAACAGGGGTTTGCTGATAGTCTGATTGCATATCAGGTATCATGTAAAACATGTTATACCTACCCTCTTGTTTGAACTTATTATCATATTGCCTCAAATTTGATTCAAGAAAAAAATGTTTTATTTAACCAAGATGTATGTTTTGATTCATTTTCTCTTCTCTATTACTTCTGCTTTTTCTCCATATCCCTTCTGCATTGCATTCTTATCCAACAGATGGACCTGAAATATTCTTGACAAAAATACTGATGCAATAACAGCAGATAATTCATCTATCTGTCAGTTTTCCAAACCATTTTCAATGCAGTGTTATGGCTGCAGAAAGTTGAAGTCTATCCCAGTAACACTTACTTCAAGGCAAAAACTATCCCTGGAGGAGAAAACGGAGCACATTCATACATACACCAATGATCACTTTGGCTAGGCCAATTTATACTTGCTAGTGAATGTAACATGAACATCTTTGGAGTCTGAATGGATAATGGGAGGACCTGGAGGAAGGCCCACGCATACTTAAAAAGAACAATATAATTCCACATACGCAGTAAATGGACTAGGATTCAAATTCAGCGTCCTTGAACTGTGAAGCAGCAATGCTAACAAGTGTTATACAGTCTCTACCCAAAAGTAAAAACAAACAATAAATCTTATGTCCCTTATTATGGACCTTCATTCATTTGTGTTTTCAAAAAACACTCGACCAAACTTGTAAGAGGATGCATTTACCATATATATAACAGAATAATTTAATTTAAAAAAATGCTTTCTTCAGTTGATTTTTCAGTTGATCATTCTTTTAATTGTAATGTGTAACTAAGGTTAAGCCATTCTTCAATGTTTTGTGTTCTCTCAGAAATTCCATTTTAAAATGATGAATTTCTTAATAATGATCAGAGAAACAAAAGTTAATTGAGAATTTTGGGTTGCCAGAGATTGCCAAGCAAACAGACAGGTTGAGAGAAAATAATAGTAAAGCCCAATATTCAGAATATTTTACTAAACAGATGGGCATAGACAAAGTCAAGATAATAGTTATTTCAAATATCCACTGTGCAATGTGAACAATTTCCAGTATAAGTGAAACCTATTTTGTACACCTTTTGTTGTTTGTAATATAATTCGGCTTTTACTTTATGCCAAATAGTTGGAAAATTGTCTGGCTAATTAAAGATAAATTGTCATAGCAGTTTATGTCAAAAAATACAATGACTACTGCAATGCTGTAAACACTTTTTAATTCAATGGTCTAATATATTAATACAAGGGATGTTGAAAAAGTATCCACACTTTTTTTAAACTCTATTTATTAAGAATTTCGAAAACAAATAACACCACTTTTCTACAAAGTCACCTTCTTTAGCAATTATAATTTTCCCAGCGTCGTACCCAATATTTAATGGCCAATTACAATTGCTACTCCTCCCGCCTTCACCGTTTCAAACAAAATACGAAAGTGTGGAAACTTTTTGAATGGCCCTCATATTATATATATTTTGTAATGATAGTAAAAATTAATATTTATAAGCTCTAAAAAGTAATTCACAAAACTGAATTTAAATTACTTTGGCAGCTACAAGGGCTACACGTTTGAAGACTGTTGATCATCCATTGCTTCCTTATATAAAAGACTGCATTTCAGCTCTATATATTCTGCTTCATTGTTTCTTTTATTGTGTTTTAAAACGGTGTCAGTAGTTGACACACATCTATCTACTGTACATTATATTTTTTGTTATTACAAGATTTGCATTTTCAATTTCTTACAATTAACTACTAAGAAGGACAAAGGATATGCATGTTTAGAAGATGGAAGGCTTTACTTACCTGACAGGCATGACTGAAGCCTAATTAGAATTTGTAAGGTAGTTGTATTAGCAAGATGAAAAAGCAAAATTAATTTAATGCTAGACATCCTAAATATAAGGTAGGGACAAAAGCTATGCGAGTGCTCATATTCATTTAGCTATTGACTGATTGAACAATTTCATCAATTAATATTCTAAAATGAATAAAAATATCAAAATGTAAAACCACCAACCCAATTACCCAAATGCTGTTGTAGAATAAAGAATAGATTGTTTGTAAACTGTTCTTAAAATGCAGGATTTGCACATACTGATCATGCATATATTAGAATATGACAGATGCATACACTGAAAAAATTGTTAAGCGTTTCTTTGTCCTTCGTGGAATTTTCATAATATCAATTACACTGTTTCTTTAAAACTGTCCAATGTTAAAAAAGAGGATATTTCTGATAACCATTGGCAAGATTGGTAAGGAACGCTACCTCTGATCCTTATGTGACAAAAATAGCAAAGACATTGACCTCTCTGACTAATAGGAAACTCGTTTATTACCACAGAAGAATATTTTTCCAAACATTTTTCCTTTTTGTTTTTAAGTGTATGAAAGATGTTTCCAGACTGTCGTTTTATGATAAAATGTTAAAGATGCAACCATGAATATTAATTTATCAAATGGGATTTGCAATCAAATGGAAAAAAAAATAAAACAAATAAGTCATATTATGTCAACTTACAAAAGTTCTTCTGGAAGTCTAACTTGAAAAACTGTGTTTAGAACTGATTTTACTTCTTGTGAAGCTAGTTTGGTGTGAGGGAACATGGGCGACTGCGCAATTGAGTAACTGTGCTTCCAGATAGACTGGTACCCTAGCTACATCTGGTTCCTGCCTTGAGCTAGGATGGTCTTTAGGTTCCTATTACACTTAATTGGAATAACTGGTTTAATCTGTAAAATTACAAAAACAAATTGTCAAGAAGATTTGGAGTGCCATGGGCAACCATGTTTAATATTGTTGACCCTCTGAAGTTAGAAAAACTGGGGCTGGATGGACAACAGTCCATCTTTCTTTAGGCTGCATTCTGTTAGTTTGTTGTGTTTGTATGTGTATGTATGTCATTTTTCTGGTATTACATTTTTTGTTAGCTTTTATGAGGGGATATGCAAGTAAGAATTGCATTGTACTATGTACTGAATAGTATGTACTGTGTAAACATGACAATAAACTTAAACAACTAAATGATGGATTGACCAGAGGGAGTGAGGAACTTGAGTGAAGGCCTGGTTCATCTGCCTGGCCAGTGTCTATTTGATAGAGGATGGATTCAAAGAATAATTAAGATGCTGTGGAAATTTTAACACCTTCCTGGTTCAACTGTAATTCTATTCAGTTGAAATATTCGCAGTTAAAATTGAATACACAAATAAAAAAATGACATGGAAACATGTTTACTGGAAGGTTTAGTAGTTAACATGTCAGTTTAAAAAAAAAACAAAAAACATTACATTTACATGAATGTTAACTGTTTCATGATCTCTGTTGAGGAAGATTAGGGTACATTGCTGAGTAGAGCCAGCCTACACATCATTCATAAACAGTCTTTTGTTTATAACCCGTTCATCACTGCTTAATTATAATAATCGTTGAAACAAAACATGTGATCAATGGCGGTAAACAAACAAAAAATTAGGGTTCTAGTGCAAGTAACCTTTCTTAGCTGACAGAGCCTATGAGCTCCATCTTATGGTATGTGCTCGTAACAAGTGACACCTCCTTCTGCAAACCAAGGACTGAAAGGGGGTGGGGGTGGGGGCATGTCAGTTGCCCTCACTGAACATCTTCTCGACTCTGTGGAGGGACAAACAGAGAATAAGGTTAGTGCCAGCAACCCCCCGACTCTGAATGGAAGTTTAAACCTCAGAACAGCATGGAGGATGATCCACTAATATCATGTGTTACAACATCAAGGATTATGAAATGGGCTGGATTTATTAAAGATCACACTCACCTGGATGACCAGTTATTACCATTGAGAAAATTATATAATTCGTTAGA
Organism: Polypterus senegalus; assembly: GCF_016835505.1. Classification (NCBI taxonomy): domain Eukaryota; kingdom Metazoa; phylum Chordata; class Cladistia; order Polypteriformes; family Polypteridae; genus Polypterus; species Polypterus senegalus. Next base: position 127,789,196 of record NC_053157.1, on the reverse strand, counting down.
GGTAAGAACTACTATTCATATAAACAATTTTTATCCTACTGCAGTTACTATGGTTAAACACAGTCTCTGATTCATGCCTGTCTTCCTGATTTCTAAACTCCACCATCCAAATCGTTTTTTTTTTTTAAAAGGTTCTGTTTATATTATAAGGTCTTACTTGATATATTACTGGGATGGGAGTGTAATTTTATTTTACTAAATATGCTTTTATATAATTGTGTTTTGTGCAATATATTTTTCATCACTACCATATATAATGTGTCCTGTATTGTAAATTGTGTTGTTTAATTATATTTGCCTTGTTATGTATATAATAATAATAATAATAATAATAATAATAATAATAATAATAATAATAATAATAGTACATTGTAATTGTAGGAATGGGTGCTGCCAGAACATCAATTGAGATTTTCACTAATTTAGAAATGAAACCTACGACTTCCATACTGTCCTTATATTTAAAATTTTAAAGTGGTGTGTACAAGGAAAGCCATGATTGTGAAGATCTGGTGTCCTCTCCAGAAGGGCTTAACTGGTGCTAGGCCCAAATGCAATTCCAGTTCACTGCAGAACACACTCTTTACCACTTTTGCAATCCCTCACAATGGGTCAGTTTGGCATCACCAGACCAGGAAAGTCATTAAAATAAAATTTTCATTGTAGGATTAATGGTGCATGCAGCTTTCACGTAGTCAGTAGGTGAACTTTTTTTCCAAAAAATAAACATTAATTTGATTTGTAAGTATTTTTGTGAGAAGAAATCTGGGGCTGCTCAGGCTTGGTTAAAGGTTTGTTCCCTGTGATGCAATCCTGCATTGTTTTAAAATTAATGGATTGGTATATGTACCTATGCTAGGTAGATCAAACTTACATCAATGCATAGAGAATATAAATTGGAAATGAGTATATATTATATTTAAACCATACCAGCTAATTACTTTCCTGTATCTATGTATATATTTATTCTGTTACATGGAATGCATGAGCTGGAACCTACCCCAGGAATACTAGATATAAAATAAGAACCATAATACTGGGTAATCACAGAGCATCATGAGTAAATGAAAAAATTACATTCATTATTTTGTGTTTTATATTTGTAATTAATTCAGATCACTTTGCAAAGTTCCCTTGTAACTTTGACATTAAAGAGTGTTTTTCTATTGTTCGGTGTCAAAAATCCAAATGAAATCTAGTGAGATTCAATGTTTATAACAATAAAATGTAAAACTTCCAATGGGTGAATACTTTTTATAAGCATAAATACTTAACTCCTTTTAACCATTTTCTGACTAATTCATCTAATTCTATGAGATTTGCTCTCTTAATAGTGTCAGTTAACGTCAAACAGGGCAAATGACACAGAATTTTGACAGGCAGCAGATACTTCACTGTCAAACTCAATAATGTGCTCATTAGAAAATAATGGCTTAAATAACCTGAACACCTGGAAAAGTGTAAAGAAGAAAATGATGATTAAATCTTAAAACCAAAATTAAAAAACTCTAAAGAAACTCTGTATAATATACTGTACATGAATGCAACATTATAATAAACATTTAGTAAACCAACATTTTTAATTACCAGAATAACAGCAAAGCATAGAAACTGGGAAATAACTGCTTGCTAAATTATAGTGTAAATCCAGTTAAAAGCAGAAATTGCTTGGCAGTTCAGTCCCATCACCACCTCAAGGTCTGATCCTGAGTAATTCACTTAATCCACTACTGCTACTTTTGAAACAATAGGTAAAGTATTATTTGAACTGTATCTGTATATCACATTCTGATGGTGTTCTGTAGTGATGAGCAAACCTCAGTGTTCAGTGAAATCACGGAAATGTTCAGGAACCTTGTTGAACAATGTAAAATCTATTGAAGTCAGTGGAGAAGGAGGAACTGAACTAGTCATTTTATTTAAGGGTAAACAGACCGCTGGATGGAGCTTCAACCTGATTTGTGTGACCACTCTATAGAGGCTTGCTTTCAAAGCCATAGCATTTCATTGGGGATGCTTGTGTTTCCTCACTCAACAACAGCATGCATGATTAATCATGCAGTGCTGTACAGCATCGAGTGACAGAATGAGTGCACAGGGATCAATGCTGTATATCCGGCACCAGTATTCATACAATTCTTATCATGGATGCCTAAATTACCCCCAAATGAAAATAAAATGTTTTTTTTTTGTTTCTAAAAGCATGTAGGGTGCAAGTCTGGCTGATGTGTGTCATGACATCACAAATGTACAAAGCAGATCGTGTTGCAATCTAACAGTATACATGAGTCAAAATTCCGTATGTGATTGCTACAGATCGGTGATGTCGTGCTGGCCACACTAAACATCATGGAGAGCTAGGAAAAATGTTTGTCTATACCTGCCACATGTCTAATTTCAAGGAAAGCATTTTCCGAATAAGGTCACCAGCAAACACATCATATTCACTATGAAAACATGCTTTGACAAACAGTCAAAACAAGCACTCACTAGGTCTAGGTCATTTGAGCATAGGAAAGGCCCTGTATAAAAATATATTATTGTCCATATATATAAAAGTCAATATATATGTGTGTGTATGTATGTATGTATGTTCCAGCATCACTTACGAACGGCTGGAGCGATTTTCATGAAACTTAGTACAGATGTTTCTCATTGGTCAACTAAAAATGGTGTAGTGTGAAATCAACCCATCCTATCCCTTTCTGGGTAGGGTGGGGAGTGATCTTGCTCGGAACGACCACTAGAGGGCAAACTGGAGGTGACTGCCAGCATTCTTTATGTTTGAGGATCACCACGTCCCTGTTGCTTTTGAAATTAAATAGAGTTGACCAGTTTTAAGCGTCAACTGGATGATAACATACATACAAGACCACAAGATAAGCATACTAGTGAATCTTCATTGTTTGTTAATTTATTTTTATTTTTAAAGTTGTGTTTTTTTTAATTATATTTTTCTCAAACAATTAAAAAAAAGCACTTTATTTTACTCCCAAGCAACACTGGGCATTTCAGCTAGTTTTTTATAAAAATGCATTACAAAAAAAGTGTGTTTGCTTATTTCTTTGGCCCTTAAATCATTCATTTTATTCAGACTTTAGTAAAATACACTTGCCACCCGTATAATAATATGTTACCCATAGTTTTATGGACTAACTTATTGCCATTTTAGATGAGTTATTTTGTACTGATTTGTTAAACCCAACGTAAAAAATTAATGTACTGTAACAGTTTTGTAATTAGGATGTTTTTTTACTGTGTTTTTGAAATGTTTACAAGAAGTTAAAGCATATATAACTGGAGTAGTTAGACTTATAATGATACATAAACTATTAATAATTGTTTTAACAAATAACTATATATATTTTAATATGTTTCCTAACCAACAGACCTGTTTCTATTGGTAGCACTACATCCTTTATGCTGTTCCTCAATACAGGCACTCCACAGGGTAGTGTACTGAGTCCCCATCTGTATTCCTTGTTCATCTCTGTCTGCTTCGATAGGCACAGCTCCAAAGCCATTATTAAATTTGATCTGATCATTTAAAAACACTTTGCTCTGTTTATATTTAAATCTTTGCAGGCACTGTCCTTCCAGTATAATAAAAGAAAAAAAAGGCACCTTTCACTTACCAGTTTGTTCCCCAGGTGCACGCTTGGGACGGGCATGTGTTGTTGGGCTGGAGTGCCCTGGGTGCCGTGTGTTTTCATTCGATTGACCCTTGGCTGGAGACTCATGCCTGCTACCTGCAATGCTTTTCCCCAGTGTTTTTCTGGTGTGACCATGGTGTTTGGGAGTGACAGTGCTGCAAAATAGGTAACTAGTGTATGACAGATGTCGATTTTAATTATTGCAGTGTTTGTGTGCATTTTCTTTTTTTTTTTTTCAATAAATACACATTTTTACTTGTTATAACAGCTGTGTCTGACTCCCTTATTGTCCCACAGACTCATAGTCCCAATACTTCATGTCCCTGAGAGCCTGGTAGACCCCATAACCAACTGTGAAGAGCAAAACCAAGGCCCTGGTTATAGACTTCAGAAAGCAGAAGGCATACCACACTGACATCCACTGAACATTGAAGGGGATGCTGTTGACAAGGATAGACTATCCTCATTGGCTCCATTAGTTCCTGGTAAAGCACCTGCTTGGCTTAAGACCATCATTGTTCTGAGGAGACAAGAAAGTAAGAATTTATTTTTAAGGAAAATGGGACTTGGAGTTGAAGTCAATAATAATTTTTAAACATCACTATCTCACCTAATATTAATACACATTTATGTATTTAACGCATGTGTGTAGTATGCTTGCTAGTAAGATTATTATAATTTGCACTAAGAAATACAATAGTGTTCTATGAAGGCATAAAAGCAAATTCAGATGTGCCCACAAAATCATCAATTTACAGTATGTATTGTAGTGGTCTGGTGCTACTAAGATTCACACCGTCAAGAAGACAGTGATTTATTTATTTATTTTTATAGAGGAGATCCCAGGGACGCTCCCAGCCTTGGCCCGAACAGACCACTTTCAAACAGAGACAAAATAATGCACACTGGGATCAAACAACACTTAAAGAATATAATAAAATAAATGAAAACAATACCACCCTAATGCCCTTATGGCAATATAACGTTAAACACATAAACACAAACTGCCCCCACAGCAAAGTTTATAGAAAACAGCACCGGATGTAATGAAATGATGATGATAGTAAGTCCAGCGATCTGTACGTTGAAAGGGAATGAAAAAACAGTCCTACCGGTGACACTGTAAAGGTGAAGGCAGGGTGACAGTTCAGGAGCGCTCCTTCTCTTGTGTGAAAGCCATGAATCCACTATCAGTCCTCAGCACACAGGTAGACAATCCAGAGGAAGACGATCCAGACCTCAACAACGAAACAATCCAGGACAGAGCAACTGAGTACGGTAAATCAAAAGAAGGCGGACAGACAGGTACATGGAACACAAAATACAACAAAAAACACCTTTTTTTTTCTTTGAAAACCTGCCCTCCTTTTAAGAGCCACTCTGACCACTTTTGACCCCAACAGCCCCTGCACCCCAGACAAAAGACCAATCAGAGCCTCTGCAGGGACTGCTGGGAGTGCAGTTTTAACTAATAGTAGCACTGCTACAATCCCCACCCCCAGGTCGTGATGTACGGCCAAATCAAGGCTTGAGGTTTGAGATATTCGCCATGCCTATCTTCTTCACTCTGCCCAGTTGTTACACTTGTGCTGCTCAGCAAACCACCAAGACCGCGCTAGACCGCTGAGTACTGTGTTCAGGATTCCCCACAGCTCGGCTCCATTCAGAGGATGCAGCTCCATGAACAAATCGACCATGCTCATGGGTGCACACTGAGGGGCCAGCTTGGGAAACTCCAACCTCGGCACCGCGACGGACAAGGACAACTCTCCCCAGTTGTTCGCCACTACCGCTACAGGAGTCGACTGCCTTAGTGGCTGTGAGACAGCATGCTAGCTTTCCTGCATCTGCCTCCTGATCTCCTCTCTCATATTTGCTTCCAGGCACTGCACACACTGCGCAAAGGATTGTTCAAGATGCTGCACCCTCACAACCTCTTTGCTGGAAACTCGGGCGGCCGTGGCATCGATGAGATTTTGGACGGTCTAATCCCGATTGCTAAAACTGCAGGCAATGTCGTTAACCCGTGTCTCTAACTGCTCTAGGTGCAGCATCAGGTCTTGCAGAACCAGTCCCTCGCAGGTCTCGGGCTGCTCCAGACTGGAGACACACAGCATATCCAGCAGGCTCAACTCCTCCACGAGAGGGGCTCTGACCATTATGTGACATGGTCTAGGAATCGGACATGTATCAATCAGTGGCACAATTAGCTCAAGCACATCACCCTGCACTGCGCTTTCAACAGACATGAATTCTTTGTGGGTGCAAATGATAATGGACTAGAAGGGAACATATAAAAACCTGTCTCCTACGTGACTCGCCAAAATCTGTAGTGGTCCGGTGCTGCTAAGATTCACACCATCAAGAAGATGCTGGTTTATTTATTTTTATAGAGAAGATCCCAGGGACGCTTCCAGCCTTGGCCCGACCTGCACACACTCACAAGCAGAGACAAAAATAATTTACACTGGGATCAAACAACACTTAAAGAATATAATGAACTAAATGAAAACAATACCACCACTGTGCCTCTTTGGCGATATCACATTAAACACATAAACACAAACAACACCTGACAGCAAAGTCCATAGAAAACAGCACCGGATGTAATGAAATGATGACGATAATAAGTCCAGCGATCTGTACGTTGAAAAGGAATGAAAAAACAGTTCTACCGGTAGACACTGTAAAGGTGAAGACGGGTGGACGTTTCAGGAGTGCTCCTTCTATTGAGGGTAAGCCATGAATCCACTATCAGTCCTCAGCACACAGATAGACAGAAGATGAATCCTGACCCCAACAACGAAACAATCCAGGACATAACGACTAAGTATGGTAAATCAACAGAAGGCAGACAGACAGGTACATGGAACACAGAATACAACAAAAAACACCTCTTTTTTTTTTGGACACGTGCCCTCCTTTTAAGAGCCTCTCTGACCACCTTTGACCTCAGCAGCCCCTGCACCCCAGACAGAAGACCAATCAGAGCCTCTGCTGGGAGATGCGGTTTTAACTAATAGTAGCACTGCTACAGTATATTTAATTCACAAATCTGCCACTTTACAACATCCTTGTGAAATGTACACATGGAAAATATGTTAATATATTAACACATAATATAATATATTATATTATATATTATTAATATATTAATTAATAAATTCATTAATAAGATTCAGGAATAACAGGGATTCCATACATTTCCATTAAGTTCAAGAACTTGCTAAAACGGAGCAAACACATAACCTTCAGAACATTCCCAAAATAAGTAAAACTACTGGTGCAAGAATAGTACTTAGCTGTAAGCCTCTTAAACCCCTGAACTGATCTACAGTATTTGCCAGTAGTAGAGAAGACTCTTTGTTCTTCTTGGTGAATCAAGAGACAAGACGCAATATTTTAGCACCATTTAATACTTTTAGAACTGCTAGTAAAGCTTTTCATATTGCATTTTTGTGAATCACTTTTTAATCAGCATTTTTTATTCTTTCTTGCTTTCGTAATGGTCTGTGGTTGTTTTGTTTTTTGTATTTTTTTACCCTTTTGGTTATGTTATTTCTTTATAACCTGGCAACAGGACTTGAAGTGCAGTCTTGGAATATTAAAACATATGAATATACAGTAGTTTTGTCTTGCACTCCTTTTTTTACCAGCTGGCCTTAGCTGAATTTATTAACACATTATTATTTTCTTAATTCATTACTATTGGAATCTTTAAGGACCCTTATGTAGAAAACATGGTTAGTGCTACTACTTCACATCCACCATACTTTCTGTGTAGTTTCTGTGCTTATATGCTGTTATCTCTGGCACCATCTCAAAGTAATCCATATTAGGTTATTTGCTCACTTTAAATTTCTTTGTATCTGAGTGAGTGTGAGTGTGGTCTTCAATAGACTGGTACCCAGTGGACTGAATCAAGGGCTAAACAAGTAAGAAAATGTAAACATGGTGTAATATTCCGGCGTGTTTGGAGACCTTCCTACTTTTTAGCCTGGCAGTGTAGCGTAGTAGTCCAAACCTGAAGTTTAAATTCTGCTGCTGACACTGTGTGACTATAAGCAAGTCACTTCACCTGCCTGTGCTCCAACTGAAACAAGAAAAAAAAATGTAAGTAATCATATCTCAAATGTTGTAAGTTTTCTTGCATAAATGTGTTAGCCAAATAAAATTTTGAGGATTTTAAAATTTTCTAGTTACTTCCTTGTAGACTTAGTTATCCCAATTTTGTTTATTAAATACAGTATTATAAAATAACTGTGATAAAATAATTTAATTACATGTGCTAGCAAAGTACATAAATATACTAGGGTTGGCCCAATACCCTGTCGATAGCTTGTTCTTGGTCCATGGTGGAATTTATAGTAAAAAAAAAAAAATTCTTTTTACAATATTTCACACAAGGAGGACCTGGGATGTGATCTTATGATCTCCTTACTAGGAGATGGCTGCTCTGCCATTGCACCACATATGTGACTTATTGACTGCTGACACCACTGCTGATCCACTACTGTTCTCAGCGGAGCAGATGTATATAATGTATTTTTTGACATATTCACATTAAAGTTGTTTCTATGGACATGAAAATATCATTTTTGTATGATATTGATATGAAGAAGATGAAGTATGATATGAAGAAGAAAAAATGATATCTAGATGTATACTATATGACATACGGTTTTGAACAAAAATGAGCTTTGCATGATAATGTTGCACAATTTAGCTAAAAATAGCCATTTGGTGGCTGAAATAGTTTCATAGACAGAAGAGTCCAATTCAATTGATGAAAATTTTGCATCATTTGATGTCCTATTATTAGTTGTGGAGGAGCTATAGCTAATTGTAACTCAAATTCCCAAAATTGTTGACTGCATCTTACCATGATACATAGCAGACCATTTGACGTTTAAATTATAGTGTCTGAAAATTTTGATCATTGTGATGTGCCAACAATATGGCTATGAGGTTGTTTTAATGTAACAGAAATCCTGAGTACACATTTATTCACTATATGCATAAAGTGTCAACAAGGCAAGATTAAAGAATTTCTTTTTCTTTTTCATTCATTTCTTTATAAGTCAAGTTTCTTGCAAACATCATGTCACTTGCTCAGTACAAGTTCACTGGGCAGGAGAAGTGAGTTGCTGTGACTGTGGTTTGTGCAAGCAAATTCTACAGACAGTATATTAGACACAATCTGTGGTAGCGCACATGACTCTATTGATGTTTCACTGCTTTGCTGTCAGATGAAGCTGTTGAATGAGGAAAAGATGAATATATATATATATATATATATATATATATAAACATACACGTTGAGTTTACCTTTTTGAAGATAAATTTGATTGAGTAACCTAATCCGTTACTGAAGTCACATAGATGGTGGTGCTGTTTTTACACTGACAAAAATTCGCCAACTTTGTGCAGTGCACTTTATTAAAGCATCAGAATGAAAATTTAACTTTCTTTACAAACTTGAAAAATTAAAAAAGAAAATGATCTACTGGGAGCCAGGTTGTTTCCTGCAGACATACAAACAGACAGACAGATAGACACAGTAGATGATTGGCACATTATATGCAAACACACCTAAAAATGTATTGAGAGATGAATATGTAGATGTATGGTGTTGTTATGTTTTAAGTTATGTTTTTTGCTATTTTTCTTTTTGGAATGACATTTTCCATTTTAATGTATTACTTTATGTGTCCCTGAATTGAATTAATAGGATTTGAAAATGAAATATTAAGTGAAGCTGGGGATTACATACAGTTGGAAAGATCACTTTCATAAACCCCTAAAATCAATAGAAATGCCCCCCTTGAAGGCAAGAAGAGCAGAGCTGGAAGCTTTAGTTGAGGTTTGGACCATCTCTGTGAATAAGGTCATTACAATGACTAAAAAGATTGATACTGGAATAGCTGCAGAGGTGGATGAGATCTGGCAAGAAATCCTGAATGCTTTGGTCAACTTCCCACACCAGTGTTGTGTGGTACTAGAAAAGTAGACTACGTTCAATAGTGAAACCTATAATTCACAGAAGAGCTATGCAGATTTCTACCTGGCCATGAATTACTACACCAGAGGATGATTATGCTCACCCTCCCAGAGAAGGCCTATTAATGGGATTGGTTTGGAGACTCTTTCCAATATTTGAACCTCTGATTATATGTAGATTCCATCCTAGCTATGAAACAGTGGACCATGTTTTTGTCATTACACACACACATATTTGGGCATGCTGTTTCTATATGCTTTGTGGACTTAGAAAAACCATGTACCCTGTAATATCTTGTAGCAGGTGTTTTAAAAATGTGCGGTTCGGAGACCAAAGCTGTGTGCCATTAGGGACCTGTGCTTGTGTAATAATAACTTTGGCATATAATTCTCAATAAGTACAGTTCATTCAGTGGGTGTGTTTGACTCCAAGAAAGTCAGGTGTTCATTATTTACATAGCAGAGTATCAAGATGCAGGTTAAGGCTTGAAGTATTTGTAATGTAAAGATTTCAATTCCGTGGTTTGGAGATAATGTTGCTCATTTGGTATCATTAGACTTTGATCTCTGGTGTTCATCGTAATTGTAAGTATTATGTAGTTAGAATGAGAAATAGAACTTACAAATCTGAAGTCATAGTCCTGTCCCAGAGTGATTTGTTCCTGTTCCAACTACAGGAGTTCATGTAACATGAGGACTTGTTCATGAGTGAGAGTAGAGGTGATCATGAGAATGACCAATGAAATAGTGCAAAGGCACTAGATTAAGTTTTAGACCTACCAATAAGTCTACAGCCCCATCCTTACGTACAGTCATGAGCTCTGGGCAGTGAATGAAAAAATTACATTGTGAGTATAAGCGGTTAAAATATAGCTCCTGCTCAGAGTTGCTGGACTGGGTCTCTTTGAAAGGGCGAGTAGTTCATCAATACAGGTAGATTTCAGAGAAGCTTCACTGCTTCTCTGGTTCAAGGGCCAGGGTTGAGATAGTTTAGGCATATAGTTAGAATGCCTGACTGGGAGTCTCCCTCATGAAGAGTATAAGGCGTGGCATACTTGGAGACCATTCAGAGGCACACTTGGGATATGCTCAATGGATTAGATGGATTATATATCTCCATTGTCATGAAAGTGTCTTGGAAATTCCTGGAGGACTTGGAAGAAGCTATGGAGAATATTGTGACCTGTTCCTGTCCATCTTAGCTATCATCAGAATGAGTATAGTGAAAATGAAGTGTAGTGGAAAGATATGCCACATTATCAAAGATACCATTAAAGCCCACATGCTGCATATATTTTCAAAGAATACCATATTTACTAATAGAATTTCAGTGCTATTTAATGGAATAATTTTGCCACTACTGCACAAAATGTAAAGGCTTAGCATGATATCCATTATTTTTAAAACTCAGATCACCTGCCTTTCATCATTTTTTTAATTTGTATTATTATTCTTCAGCTTAAAAAGCTGTTTTTTGCATTTTCCTCTCTACAAATGGCATTTCAATCAGGATGCAAAGGATTCCACAAAAAGACATAAAAGATCATTAACATTCAGATGAGTAACATAAATCATATACAGGAAAAGACAAATGAACTGGAGGCCCACAACTTCATGTTCAGAAAATTGAATCCTTGATCTACATGAATAACTGATGTCTGCTATGCATTATAATTTGCCATATTGACATGATTAGGTACAGTATGACCTTCACATGTACAATATTAACTACATATTTTAAGAATAATATTTTTATATTTCATTAGTGTAAAAAATATACAAATGGCAATTTTAACTGAATGTATTTTTTTTCATTTTATGTTTAATTGTTTATGTCAGTTACATTTTTTTCACTTAAAATAATAAAAACATTTGTACTAACATCATACTTCACTGTAGAATTTGCAGGTCTGGGAAATAATCAAAATCATCAATATATTTAGCTTAATTGTAAAGAAAATGCAAACCAATTCACAGTAATATTACTTCTGATTATGTTTTCTCATGAGAAAACTCAATCACAATGTGAAGTTGCTTAGATATTGTGTATCGATTAAAGTATCTGTGCTGGGAAAAAGTCCCAGTCAATAATGCTACAATAATATTGTAGCATTAGCATGTAGCATGGAGAAGATGCCTATCAAGCTCAGTATGTTAAAGCCAAACTCCAAAAACACACCTCAAAAAAGTAAAAACTATTCCTGAAACTAATATAGCATACATTTTCATACCCAAATAACCTTTACTGAAATAATGGAAAATGTACCCATGACTTGCTGCTGCACTAAGACCCTGTTACTTAAATTAATACAAAATAATGGTTTTGATCTTTCCTCATAAATACCTACTGTATGTACATAATAAATTAATCCATAAGTTCTTGAATTTTATAAAAACTTATATTAGGTAATCTTTTGTCAAAAAAAAAGGAATATCTATGTATAATGCAGCCTACAGTCACAAATTAACATTCAAAACCCAACAAAAATGACTTAACAAGACCATTGCAAAATGAATTTTAATATTAGTCATTTTACAATGAATAATCAGAAAACATTATTAGGCAGTTTTGATGGCTACCAGTATGAGCAAAAGATAATCATTTTTAGCTGATATATGTTAGGTTGTTCTAGGCTTTAATATCAATTCCTTGGTTTTAAAAATACATTGACAGAATTTAATTCTTAAGCAGTAGTCTAACTAACTATGCCAAATGTTTTGATGGCACTATTCCCTAGATATCATCAGTCAGCTCCAGGATTGATTGTGATAGTCAAACTTTGGTCTTTAAAACACATAATGGGTCACCGGAGAATAACATTTAAACAGTTTGTACAATAGCTGCTGGGCAATATAAAAAAACAATGTACATTGTTGATATAGTCCACAATAGGCTATTTAAGTATGTGTGATACATGACTCACAGAGACCTTCAGTTGTCAGTTTTCCAGCATTCCGCAGCAGGCACTTATTGGCTATAAATGATAAATGCAGGCATGTCTTAAATGAAGTCTCAAGTTGTGGGACAACAGCTTATTGAGTTTCCAAAAGCCGCTCTTTTTTAATCTGTTGTCTTGCTGCCCATGAGAATGAACAGTGACTGCGACACAGGCAATTTCACAAGGCACAAGAAAGAAGTAATGATTTCAAATATTCCTTGCATAACCTGTCTATACTACTGTATATTAAATACCATAGTGTCCTTCAGAAAATATGCCACAAAGTTTTATTTGAAGACTAAGGTATACTAAGTATAGGGAAGTGTTTTGTTGCTACTAAAATGATGATGCAAGTTTTCTTGTTTATTAGAAGAGAACATTAGAACAATCTAAACAAGAACAAGCCATCCAGCCCAACAAAGGTCACCAGTTCTACTTACTTCATTCTTCTAAAAAACATCAAGTCTAGTTTTGAAAGTCTCTAAAGTCTTTCTGTCTACCACACTACTTGGTAGCTTATTTCAAGTGTCTATGGTTCTCTGTGTAAAGAAAACCTTCCTAATGTTTGTGCGAAATTTATCCTTAACAAGTTTTCAACTGCGACCCCGTGTTGGTGATGAATTCATTTTAAAATAATAGTCTAAATCCACTGTAATAATTCCCTTCATAAGATTAAACAGTTCAGTCATTTCACCTCTTAACCTTCATTTGTTTAAACTGAAAATGCTCAGCTCTTTTAATCTTTCTTCATAATTCATCCCCTGTAGACCTGGAATCAGCCTAGTCGCTCTTCTCTGGACTTTTTCTAGTGCTGCTATGTCCTTTATGTAGCCCGGAGGCCAAAACTGCACACAGTACTCCAGATGAGTACCTCTTTGGACTTGTACTCAACACACCGTGCTATGTAACCTAACATTCTGTTAGCCCTTCTAATGGCTACTGAACACTGTCTGGAAGTTGATAGTGTTGAGTCCACTATGACTCCTAAATACTTTTCATAAGGTGTACTCTCACCCTGAATTCCCACTTATTTTAGTTTGATGTTCAACCTCTCATGTGGCTTATCCTTACTAATTCCTTCCATTAATTTTCCTGTGGTGCACAATAAGCTTACTGGTTTATAGTGTAGTTGCCTAAATCTGCCCAGTCATAGTTTTTATATAAGGGGATAATATTTGCTATTTTATATTCTTTTAGAATTTCCCCAGTGCACAGTGATGTCCTAACAATATGCGTCAAGGGCTTATATATGTACTCGCTAACTTCCTTAAGAACTTGGGGATAAATATAATCTGGTCCTGGAGATTTGATTGATTTCAGTCTATTTAATCTGAACAGTACTTCTCCCTCTAAAATTTCTATATCACTTAGTACTCCCATAAATCCCAGAAGTGACTCTACTCTGTTTGGCCCTTGAGCAAGACCCTTAACCTGCAATTGCTCCGTCCTGGGTATGACATTAATCTGCATCCAGCCCTGTAAGCAGGTCCTCCAACTTACAGGGAAAACTCAGGGGTTGGTGTCAAGATTGGCACTCCAGGCACTGTAAAAACCTCACACTGTTTCCAGTGTGGTGCTCAGGTGTCACCCGCTGGCTTGTCATGTAGTTGGTGCGGCAACGCGCTGTATCAGCACATGCTCCCAACCTTTCTCAATACCTCCTCAGTTGTCCCATTTACCAATGGGAGGGTTTCCAGTTACTCACTTGTGAAGACCTAAGAAAAATACATATTTAGAGCATCTGCTATTTTACTGTCAGTATTTTTAACTCCCCTTTACTATTCCTGCTGTGCTTCACCTCCTCCTTGACTGTTCTTTTACTATTTAAATACTGAAAGAATCTTTTTCGGTTATCTTTCTCCTTATCTGCTATCTTCCTCTCTAACTGTCTTTTAGCCTACCTATATCCTTCTTAATTATTGCCCTCATGTGAATCAGAGGGCATATGAAAACTTTGGAGTTATTATTCTTATATGCCTTACAAAGCTGTTTTTTCCTTTTCAGCTTTCTTGTGTATTACTGTTTATTAACCACTGAGGAGTTTTTTTAAGTTTCCGATTAATTGTGATTTTAGATATGTACCTGTCCTGCATTACAATATAAAACGTATTTAAACTTGTTCCACAGCTCCTCGACTGTCTCCACACTTATCCTAGTCTATTCTCCTTAGACATTGCCGCATCTGCTCAATATTTGCTCTACCACAGTTAAACTTAACAGTTTTAGTCTTCACATCCACACTCTTACAGAATACTGAGAATTGTATTATATTATGGACACGTGACCCTTGTGGTTCAATCACCTTTACACCCTAAATTCTATCCAGATTATTAAAATACTAAATCTAGACAGGCTTCACCCCATGCCGGTGCTTTAACATACTGTGTTTAAGATAGTCACTGATTACTTCTAAAAATTATTGATCTTGTGCTCCACTGATTGCAAGGTTATCCCAGTCAATATTCGGGTAAAGTCTGCCGTGACTGTAATATCCCCTTGTAAACTTGCCTTTTTAATATTACTAAAAAGATGTGCGTTGAAATTACTGTCTGCATTGGGCAGTCTGTAACACACTCTTAAAACAAGACATCTTTCCCTAATGCTTTACAGGCGAAACCGCATGCCCTCACTAAGATTGGGCTCAAAATCCCAACTGAAGAGGATTTGTATTTTAATTCTCTTTGACATAAACAGCAACCCCACCTACTATTCTGTTCTGTCTATCCTTCCTAAATAATATATACCTCTGTATTATATTCATCCCCATCTTTGTTATTTAGTCTTGTTTCTGTTTACACTAATATGTTTCTCCACATACAATTCTAAACTTGGCCTGTCATAAACTCTCTGCCACCCCATTCCCTAGTTTAAACAATCCTTGACTAACCTACTCATATGCTTCCCCTACACATGGTGTCCCTCCTGTGCAGATATAATAAGTCGTGGTGAAACAGGTCCCTTCTGTTCCAAAAGGAGTCCCAATGCCCCATAAACCCTTCTACCCTCCATCAATATTTAAGCCACGTGGTAATCGCTACAATCTCCTCAGTCTTACCTGGACTGGTGCGTGGCATAGGCAAAAATTCAGAGATGACCACCTTGTCACTTCTGCTCCTCAGCCTGGCACCTAACTCATTAAATTTGAATTGCAGAACTGACAGACTATTATTATATGTCATTTGTTCCAATATGGAGAATGACAGCTGGATCCACCCCTACGCTGGCCAAGAGCCTATCAACCCTTCCAGGGAGGTCTCCCACATATGCACCTGGAAGGCAACACATCGTGCAAGACTCTCTGTCTCTGAAGCAAACCTGTGCTTCAATCCTCCTAATGATTGAGTATGCAACTATCACTACCTCTCTCTTTCTGGGAACTGGTTTTTGAGGGGGCCCGTTGGGGCTCCTCATCCCTGCCTATCACCTCAGAATCTTCAGAGACACTGTCCAGTTCTGCAATGACCTGAAAATGGTTTGACACTTCCAATTCTGGGGTTCATATCCCAGGACAGTGTACACCCTTTACTTCATGCCTTGTGATCGTGATCCACCTATCTCTACATGTCTGGTCTGGAATCTCCTCCTCTGCTACCTTAGGGATGCATGATATCTCTCTAAAGGACACCTGGGCTAGGACTGCCAATTCTCTGCTACAATGCAGGCCTGCCAACTCATCATCAAGTTCAGCGAACCTGAGCTGAAGGTGCTGGATCAGCAGGCATTTCCTGTAGATGTACCCCTCATAGAAGACTGGCTCCTCTAAGCCATCCTCTAAAAAGTCCAACATCCAACAGGACTTGCATTGCACTGTCCTTTATTATTAAAATTTAAGTTAGGATTACTAAAACTACTTTAATTTTTGCTGTACTTTTTGCAAGTACAGAAAGTAACAAAGTTGATTAGTGCAAGGGTGTCACGAGCCAACACTCAGGTTATTTGTGTCTTTTTCCCAGCTACAGTAGTTAGAGACTGTGAGGCGATGATGACCTTTCACAATCATAACACAGTTCTATACCTCATGGTCTGGTCCTGGGGCTTGAACATGTTTGGTTACCTACTGTAGTCCTCAAGCTCCTGTTGTCCTGTAATTCACACCCCCAATCATTAAATTAAACCCCTAGGTTGATGATGCCCATACTCCCCTGAACCTCGAAACAAAAAAAATTTAATAATTTGGACCGGATTAATATTAAAAAGCTTTAACTTGTTTATTAATGTAGAAGGGAAAATGCAAAAAATACAATAAACGATTAAATGAGAGTAATATAAAATAAAATAAGCTATCATATTTATATTTGAATGTATAGCCTTGGCATCATACTATAGTAGTGATAAAGAAAAAGGAGAAGTCTTTCATTCCATTAACATCAACACAGAGATTTTGCCCTTCTCTTCTGTCTTCAAAATAGAACACCTAACTTTATCAATCATCTACCCTTTTTAAAATTGATGATACATGAAAGTGTCACATAACAAAGCAGGCTCATCCTCTGATACATCTAGATACATTTTCCAGCAGTGGAAGCATTGTGTCTATCTTTCTGTCTATCTCCAAGACCCAGAACTATACACACAAAGTAATAATAATTAGTTAACATCATAAAGTAATGTTCCACTGCTAAAGTGCCTATTATAATTGGCAAGAGTTCTCTTAAAATAAAACAGTTGATAACATCTTCTGTAATACAGACATCATGGTGTAAATTCAAATGACCTTAATACAAACTAAATTGTTCAACAAAAATGTAATGAAAATATGAGGCAAAGGTTAAAACTAAGAAAAGTTCTGAGATTTATAATAAGATGCTGAAACTAGGACATGAAGGACTAATAGTATCAGAAGTTTGTTAAATAAAGAATAAACATAAATGAGCCTGGAGTGATAAAATTGGGATGACGGGCTAAAGACAAATTGCATAGGGAATGCATAACCACTTGTGGCAATCTGTCAAAGGTACACTACTGCATAATTTGTACATAAAAAACACATTTTTCTGAAGTATAATCACTAAAAAATGACACTTAATTACTGTCTACTTTTGCATTTGATGGTTTAGTGTGCCTCTTTCGGGGTCTGATCTGAGGCACACCCACTTACCCGTTTTCCTGCCCTGCCCTCAAATCCAAGGAAAAAGAATTAGATGAAGATAAGTGTCTTCCCCTCTGACCACACTCTTCTGGTCTGTAGACTTAAAAACTTCTCACTACAGGAGACTGCCATTAGTTGATGACGTGACTGTGGTGTTATGGGTCCACAGCTCGTTGAGCAAAGGCCATTCA
Organism: Polypterus senegalus; assembly: GCF_016835505.1. Taxonomy (NCBI): domain Eukaryota; kingdom Metazoa; phylum Chordata; class Cladistia; order Polypteriformes; family Polypteridae; genus Polypterus; species Polypterus senegalus. The sequence goes on along the minus strand of NC_053157.1, from coordinate 127,771,324 downwards.
TTTTAAATAAATGATCACCGCGCTCGCGGCTGAGCGAGGGGACGTTGGGCCATAGCGAGTCGTGGGGCGATCCGTAGGGTGTGGCCGTTTCTCACCAAGTGCACAGGTGAGGAACTGCCCACATTCGTGATTGTCCCATGGCTAATGCTGCAGCTGCTGTGGCCCTCGTCATTTAAAAAGAAGCGCAAGTCGGTTTTGAGGGGAAAAAAAGATCGAGATCAAAAAAGAGAGGAAAAAGGAACGAGATGAGGAAAAAAGAGAGGACGGAGGTTACAGTGAGCGAGGAAGCAGGTGGTGCCGGATAGAGACACACAGACATGTGGAGCATGTGGTGAGCGAGCGAAAGAGTGCTCGCGGGCAGCTGCAAGGAAGCTGGGTGTAAGGCCATCACCCGGGTGTTTGAGTGGATGTTGCTCCCGCTGAGCAACCAGGTAGTGGGAGTGACCAAGGGAAGGCGACTGGCCGCAGAGAGGCCGTGGAAAGGCAGCGGAAGTCGGGAGGCTTGGTGGTTGGAGTCCCCAATGTGTGCGTCCTGGCCATTGGGGGTAATCAAGTCTCGGGGACTGGGATGAGTGCCATACCGGAGCCAGGGATCGGGAGGTCTCCAGTCTCGAGTGTGTAGAGAAGAGCAGCTGCAGAGAGCGTCTTGCCTGCTGCTAAGCCCAAACGGGATAAGCAGGTGAGACACTAACAGAAAAGAAGCACCGAGCTTGTTTGTTGTTTTTAAGACTGCTTCCATGAGAAGATTTTAACCTCTGGTTTTTAAGGATTGTGTTTTTTTTCTATTAATTGGTTTTACCTCCATGTTCTTTTAATGGATTATTTATTTATTGACTCTTTTTGAATGAACTGCACTTTATTTATTTGAACACCTGTTTTGTTGACTGTTTTAAATAAAAGCACTATTCACTTTTTGCACCACCCCTTGCTCAATTATTGCCTTCACTGACTAGCTCACTTGGTTACGTTATCGACGGTGTTGGGTTCAAGTGCTTCCAAACATCAAAGGGAGTGTGGAGCCAGAACCCACATCGTCACATTGACATAGGAATGAGTACTGGTTGCTCTGTCCTGTATAATTTTACATTTTTTCTCCTGACCATCTCAGCCTGATTACGTCATCTTTCTCTATTTTGTAAATTAGATTATTAATTCCTGCAGTCAGTAGACTCAAAGTGGGTACTAAAAATGTCATGTTAGTAAATGTCAGGGATGGTGATTTCAAAGCTAGTGAAAAATTTACTTTATTTCTTATTACTGTGCATTTTTGGACCAGCACATTGAACTTTGTCTTTGGGCCTTTGTATTGAGTAAGAGATACATTTAACGCATTTTGCAAAATACAAGTAAAATATATAACCTACATGAATAGATTAAATTCATATTACCTGTGGACCCCATAATTATGGACTGCCATAATGTGGTTGGTACAAACTCTATAAAATATTCACAACACTTATTCTGAATAATTCAGAATTATGCATTTTAAAGATAAATAAATAATGTCTGTCAAAGATTATTCATATCGTTAGCTATGTAGTGTCTGCTGTTTCATTTAGTTGGGATCTTTTCACTTACATTTTTAAAAATTAACTGTCTTTTAACCACCATAAATGATTTAGTTCAAAACTGCAATGACTGTATAAGAATCTTTCCAGGAGGGTCACAAATATTATGAGGAAAATAATATAAGATACTAATAATGCTAATTATAGGTTCTGAAAGAGCTCACATATTGATGATTAAATCAGTGAAGTGTGATACTATATACTTAAGGGAAAACAAGTTATTTGCAGTCATAGGCATAAAAAGAAAATGCATTTCATTGTACAGTATAATTATTAAAAAAGCAAAAACCAATTCCTCAGTCATAAAGTAAAACAGTTACCTGGACTTCATATAAATCTGATAAACTTACAGAGTCAATATAACGCTGTTATTCTTAAAATGAATTTGCGAATAAAGTTTTTTTTTTTTTGTGGCTAATCACTCCTAATACAGCCAGGAATGAACACCTAAAGGCCATGACCTAATTGGCTCTTAAAAGTAACATAACACTTAATCTTCTTATATAATATGCTACCGTGGCTGTCTATTTGTCTGTCCAGGATTTTAAATCACCTGTAGCTCGCAAACTGTTTGACCTATCGACCTGAAATTTGGTACACGTATACTACGTGACATCTACTGTCCACTTCCGGGGTGATGATTGACCTCCAAGGTTATTCCTCTTTTCATTTTTATTTTATTTTATTGTAGAATCAACTCTTGGCAGTAGCCAGCAGGGTGGCTATGCAGAGCATTTGTACAGATGCCGTTCTCATCCCTACCACACATCCCCTACCTCTTCATATCTTAAATCATTCTTGAGGCACATTGAAGACTTAAATGCCAGCTTAAATGAAAATTAAGGAAAACGTACTAAGTAATTGCAACATAAACACTGACTTAATCAGTTTTAACGTGAAAAGGTGTAGACGAAAGAAGAGAGGAAGCGGCCTGCTACGGTGGAGAAAAGAAGAACTGCTCAGGAAGCAGCAAGAGCATCAACATCTGAGCAAACAAATGCTAAATGTACAGAGAAAGAGAATGAAAACTAGGAATGCTCAAGTCAAATGTATTCACTGGAATTTATTGTGCAGTGTGCCATTAATGGTTACACATAAAACACAGTGAAGGGGATTAACAAAACTAACAGAAAAAGACTAAACAAGCATAATTACACAGATAAGTGGACTCTAGGACAAAGTGGCATTGGCCCTTTTTTCCTTGGAGTGCCATGTGACATTTCAACTGCAAATCTAGGACTAAGCTGCATCTTTTCAGCTCAAAGGTTACTACTCAAAGCATCGTGATGTTTCAACAATGATGGATGGATTAAAAGCCAGAAGTCTGTATGACCATCAACATCAAGTGACTCTGTGAGAACCATAAATACAAAGAGGACTGTTTCATTTATGTTAGGTAGAATGCCCTGAGGGGACTGGGCGGTCCCGTAGCCTGGAACCCCTGCAGATTTTATTTTTTTTCTCCAGCTGTTCTGGAGTTTTTTTTTGTTTTTTTTTGTCCACCCTAGCCATCGGACCTTTCTCCTTTTCTATGTTAACTAATGTTGTCTTATTTTAATTTCTTATTTTGTCTTTTATTTTTCTTTTCTTCAGTATGTAAAGCACTTTGAGCTACTTTTTGTATGAAAATGTGCTATATAAATAAATGTTGTTGTTGTTGTTGTTGTGATCACATTTTTTGAGATATTTTTTCAGGCACATTGGGCCCTGGATATCTGAGCCTGCATACAATAGACCATCCATTATTTGCTATATGTTATACAAATCTAAATAAGAAAATAACTAAATAATTAAAAAATGTAGTATTTAACTACAGTAAATAAAATGAATAATTTATTAATTGTTATAATTTATTAATCTCATTTTCAATATTAATTTGTGTTGTTAATGACTGCTTTATAAAAAATATATCAAACTGTTTATTTGAAAAGATGCTATTATTCAACACGATTGTAAACCTAGTTTTCACATATTTAAGTAACAAATCTTTAAACCTTTTGAAACACAGAACAGTTTTAATTGCAATATTCTGAAGTGTTGAAGGGGGTTATACTTATTTAAAATGCAGTCTAAAGTAAGCTAGCAGAAATATTTTGTTTAAAACCAAATCATGCAATTAAGGAACGTTGCGGTACTATTGGTTTGAATAACGTGTTTATGTTCTCTGTTTATCAAAACATTTTGACATGTGCTGTCAAAAGGCTGATTAAAGAACCTTATTGGCAAAAAAACAATTCAAGCAAATTAACCACATGAACCACTGTAGTAAACAGATATCTGAAATATGTTCAAACTTGCCAGCTTGAAACTTTCAAAAATAATATATACATATAGTTAGCAATGCACTAGGGTATACTGCAGTAGGTGGCTAAAGCTTCTTTTTAGACCATGTCAGTTCACCAGCTTGCACCTGCTTCCTTTTAAAGCTTTAAAGGGTACTTAAATAATGCGTACTTAATTTTCAAAATTCATACACTTTCCTTTTGTAATTGCCCTTGAAAACTGATTATTCAAAAGGTTTTAATATTCAGAATCTGCCTACTACCAAAACTAGAAATATCATCCTGAACATTTACTTAAAACTGTTTTATTCTGTACTGGTTAAAAAAATATAGATAATGTATTGGTTATAGATCTTATAATGACATGCATAATATTTTTTAATACTGATGGCTTTGTATTCTGTATATCATGGTATTAAAAGTTTTTTTTTCTAGTTTAGTTTACAGATAGCAGTTGAGAAATAAGCTTAGATTTTTAATGCACTAAGCAGGATGTAAAAGTGAATAGTAACAATTTTTAAAGATTTTAAGTGTTATAAATTTTGTTCTTTTCAATTTTTTTAATGTGGATAAGGCATTGCATGCAAATTCTTAATTGCTAAACCAGTTAGTTTCTTTAGATTCCATTTGCATCCTTATTCATCAAATGTTTATATTTCTGGGTGTTACACAATGTCATTTTGGACACCACCATCCCTTGGTGGATAAGTCCTTCAAAACTCTTTATTAGTAAGAGTTTACTTAAGAAGTAGATGTCATTTCAGGTTCCTTTGGTTTTGGCCCTTCTTTTGACTTGGTTTGCCTTTTACTTTCTAAAGTATTGATCCTTTTTTTGACCTTCTGATTTTAAAACTGGGACAACACTGACTTCAATCTTTTCTTTCACAATCATCTCCTAATCATTTTTCCCCAACCACTCACAATAATCCTTGGGCTATTTTCCTTGTCCATAATATTGAATATTTCTTTATTTTTCTTAAATCTCAACACTGATACAAGCAAAAAGTTTTCAGAAGCAAAAGCTGTAACAATTATGAATTTTCAGAATGTAGCTGCTTAAACAACTAAGGTAGTTTTTCTGAAAAGATTTACAGTTGTTAATGTTTTTGGCTTAATTCTACAATTGAAGTACTGTCAAGTTAGGTGACTTGATCAGGGTCATAAAGTAATCAGAGTTAGAAGTAGAAACTTAACCCACAACCTTGTGTTTTATGGCCTGTATTCACAACTCGAAGGTGACACTGCTCACCATTATGTACATTTAAGACCTCATCTAAAGATAGGGATTTATTGTTAACAGAACTGTACTTTTGACCAATGTTAAATCTCCAAACATCTAACCCTTAAATCTACAGTGACATTTAACGGCTTTACTTATGAAGGAAGTACAGCCTGAATTTTATAGGGTATAAATCATATGTATTTGTTTGACAAATCACTATAACGTTAAATACTGAGTTGATAAACAATATGAACAGTCTCTCCATATGTAAAACAGATTATTTTCACTGAGTTCTGGTATTGACAAAGTGCATTCTGGTACTCAGTAATCAGACAGTACAGTCATGTAAAAAGTAAGTACACCCCATGTAAATTGTTGATTTTTTCAACATATTAGAACAAGTAAACATTAGACCTACATGCAAACAGTGCCTACAGGTAAAGATAAAAACACAGGGAAAACTTTGAATCATTTGTATAACAAAAATATCAGTCAATGTAATGGTTTTCTGGGAAAAAAGTAAGTTCACCCATGACCTCAGAATGTGGTTTAGCAGAAATTACTTCTTGTAGGCATTTTGAAATCCTGACCACCAGTTTGTGACATCTATGCAAGAGGTTTGTGGCTTTTCTTGGATGTATTGCCCATTTCAGTTCCCCCCACACCATTTCAATGGGATTCAAATCGAGGTTTTGACAAGGCCAGTCCATAGCCTTCCATTTCTTGTTTTTGATTGGTGGTTGTGCTAGCATGCTTCGGATCAGTTAATGCTGAAAGGTCAATTTCCGGTTCAATTTCAATTGTCAGACAGCTGACCACATTTTGCACAAGCACACTTCTAAATGATGCAGAAATCACAGTGTACTTCATGACTACAAACTGCCCAGGAGCTGAGGAAGCAAAGAAACACCAAGCCATAATATTTCTCCTACAATGCTAAACAACTGGTATACGGTTCTTCTTCTGAAACGGTGTCTTCAGTTTGCACCAAACATGTCTACTATTACTGTGGACAAACAACTCTCTATTTGATTCATCTGTCCAGAGTATATAGTTCCAGAAGACCTGGAGTCTCGTGTATAACGCCGTGCGTAGAACTCGCACTATAACATGGCGTAAGCACAAAAGCCAAAATGTGCTCACGCACAGAAAAATCCAGATGCAGGAATCTGTGCATACTCCAACTTCCACATTCTTCTGCTACATAAATCCCGATCAGCGTGAAAAGTAACGCTCGTGCACGCCCTTTATGTACCGCCCCAACTCCTCCCAGAATTACGCCTCTTTGAATATGCAAATCAATATAAATCGCCCTTAAGCTCAGCCTTCTGTGAAAAGACAATGGGAAAAGCACCGGGGAAAATATAAGAATTTCAGCGAATACCAAGTGGAGGCAAAGGAAAAACATACTAACTGTTCAAATAAACCGTGGTATAATCAACAAAAAGAAGTTGATCGAATGACGTAGCGTGTTGGAGAAACTTGAAAGCTCACGTTCACAAAATCGCACAGTGCCGGAAATAAAAAAGAAGTCACATATCAAAGTCGATGTGAAAAGGCGAGTTGTAGCCCACTGTCTGAGTGTCATATGAAAGCTTATTAGGGTAATTAGAAAAAAAAGGCACACAGTGGGGAAAAAGCACGAAATGTCAACTTCAATCTCGACATTTCCACTTTAATCACGTAGTTTATTTTGTCATTAAAGTAGAACATCATAAACGTCATCTTAAAATCGTTTCATTAACCAGTTTCTCAAATCACATCGTAATTAAAGTAGCACGTTAAATACTTTGTTTTGTATTTGATCTTCTATGTGCTCTGTGTGTGTGAATCACTACTTGCCTGTTAAATCTCTTCCTCCAACTGGATACAGAATCCATTACATTCGTAAAATTACAGCTCTCTGAATAACTAAAATACTGAGATGTATACGTGATATCATTTTTATGATGATAAGAGTTAAAGCACGTTATTAAACATGGGTTTCACTTCGATGAAATAATTTATTGCAGCAGTACTCAGGGGCTGCTCTAGGCTTGTGGTGGCACTGGGCAGAGGAAGAATTGGTGGGTCCTTTGCCCGCCAATGTCAGTAAGGTAGCTTATGCATGGTGGATGGCCACGTCCATTGCAGACACTGCATAGCCGCCTCGTGCTCATGACACAAGCATTTAACTTTTGCCAAAATTTGTTGCTGCGTTTTTAGCTGTGTTATTTTCTGTTTCTGTTTTATATTCAACATATATTGGCGTAGCTGCCACTGCAGTCCTTGCTTTTCCTTCCCCAAGTAACCGATCACCACACAATCAGCTCTGTAATAGAAGTTAAGCCATCTGTAAGCTTAGCGCCAATTCTTTAAAACGTTTAAGGAACATTGAAATATCTTCGTAGTACATGTTTAATTATTCTATCCTTCACGACACTCCTAGTGAAGAATATAGATTATTTAAATGAAGTTAAAGTTTTATCTGTATAATTTAATAAACATATTTTGCTGCATTTCACCTTAAAAATGATATCGTCATCATATGTAAATATGCGCTTTATGAAGTGGCTCAGGTTGTGCGATATTATAACTATAGTGCAAGTTTACAGTGGGGTGATTGTACTTATAAGTACAAACAGTTCTACAAGGAGCACTTGATTGAGTGCATTTAAAGTTCTTGGGATGAAACTGTTTCTGAACCGTGAGGACCGTACAGGAAAGGCTTTAAAAGATTTTGCAGTGGCTGAGACAGCGTATCCTTGAAGCTGTATCCCAATAATTCTCTTTCTGATCAGCTGCTGCTGTGATTCACACTCAGATACAGTGATATAAATATTCCGAGTGGTGCAGTGAGAGTAATATGGAAAAAGATTATCTGCTGTGGCAACTCCTAACGGGAGCAGCCGAAAGAAGAAGGAGAAGTGAGAGTAACAACACTAAAGCAGTTATGGTATTTGGAATACTATGGCTGTTCCCTGGACCATTATATTGTTACAAGTTAATTACAATCAGATGTGTTACACTAATAAACAATATGCGGTTAGTTTCAGTGTATTTATAAAGCCGCGTCAGGAAAATAAGGTGTAACCACACAGGAACAGTAGCACTGCTTTGACGCTGGGTGCCGCCAGTCTGCAAAACCGAACGGAGAATTTGCGTACGACAAGGTATGAGGTACCGTGGAAAAGTGCGTGGCTTTACGCCAAGTGTAGGTTTTAAACATCGCGATTTGAACGTGGAAAAGTTCTTACGCAACATTTCTGTGCATATGCACCGTTTATACATGATGCCTGTATGTTCAACAATAAATTGCAGTCTTGCTCTAATGTTCTTTTTGAATAGCAAGAGCTTTTTCCTGTCACACCTTGCATGCAGGTCAAATTTCTCATTTTGACACCAACTTTTGCAAATCCTGCAATAAATTTTTGGGGTTTTTGGTGACTTCTTTTAGTAGAAGGTAAGCTCATGGGCTAAATTTAACGGGCTGGCAAGTCCTGGACAAATTATCAGTCATTTTAAATCTACATCACTTATAAATGATTATCTTTACAGTGAAATGTACAGACTCTTAGGAATCCTCAACCTTCTTTCTGAGAACCTTAGAGAGCTCTTTTGATCTGGGCATGACACCACACACATCAGCACCAAAGAGAACACAAGATCCTGGATATCTGTGGTTTAAATAAGACAGATTTTACCTAATTATTGGCACCTAATTTGGGTCACCTGATTCTAATTTTATAGATTTGAAATGGTGATTAATGTATGAGTGTGCTTACTTTTTCCACAACAAATTAGCAATTTTATTAATTTAGATTATGAAATTGAATACACTATGTCTGTTGTATGTATTGTAATAGAATTAAATCATGCAGAAACTGGAAAAAGAGTTGGGGAATTGTCCTGCATAATATCCGTTAGAAAAAGTAGTAATATCGGTCAATATTTGATGAAAAAAAACAAAACATTCGACAGAATAGAGGTAGAATGATTGTTTATATACAAAATGGCTGCAGGAAATGACAATGAAACCGGAAGTGACGTCATCATAGATGGACCATAAGTTGCATCATCCTGAGGAGCTGGAAGTGACGTCATCACAGATGGACTGGAAAGTGACGTCATCACAGGAGTTGTTTGAGGGATGCCATTTTCAGAGACTGGAAGTGTTGTCGGTGAGAGTGTGTATTTATGGTTTGTTTTCTTTTGTTCTGTAGAGACAGAGAAAGAGGCATCAGTACCCCACATCAACCCTTTATCTTGTACTTTATCACTCACCTCAGAGCTTGTTGACTGCCTCCTAAGGACACGTGTGTGACAGTATCATTTGTTCAAGTGTATCACCTTTATCTGTAGTCACTTTTTGCATTAAAATCTAATGTCTCCCTGTTCAAGCAAAAAGTCCATGGGGTATACTTACTTTTTTATAGGACTTTATATACATTGTCAGACATGCAAGCATCGTGAGTGTTTCACATGCTATGGTGAACGGAAACATAAGGAAAAGCTTTTGGGTGTTTCATGGTCACTAACCATATGCTCATTTCAATTCATAGGCTTGAGAAGTCACCAGAAGATGTGTGATGTCACTTCTGCTTCTATGTGACAAACATCACCCTACTTGTCCTGTGGGTATTTAGACAATTAACTCACCAGAAGTTATCATTGATTACTGGACCAACTTCTAAGGAGGACGGACTCCCAGCCAGTGAAGCTCCAGTCTAGGGACTGCTTGCACTTTTAACTCTTTTGAGGCAGGTGTCGACTTATAATGATGTACAGTAGCGTTCAGCACTATAGTCAGCTGGGTGTCAATCAACTGACGCCTGTACTTGCTTTCGTGTTTTGATCTCCAGATCCCTTGCATCAAAATCTCAGTGCGATATGTCTGAGTCCGATTCAGCAATAATACGCAACACGTTGTCTACAGAGTATTTTGCTTTGCACATTTGCTTTGTACTCTCGTCAGATCCACTCTTGTCGGAGCCTTTAGGTCCGGAGGTCGGCACCTGCACGAAGACAGACGAAAAATATTCAGCCCTCAAACAGTTAACAGTATTTTCTTTGGGACCCAAACACTTTATTTATTACTTTGTTTTCCTTCAAAATATCCAGATGCCATACAGTGCTACTTTTACATAGTCATAGTGATTCTTGTCTTCTCAGTTTTGTCGATCAAGTACTATTACCAAGCAGTTTATAATGTTTTTCCTACACAGTATTGGATTCAAAATGCATCTTGACAACTGTATGTTATGAGCTTCAACACTTTTCATATATCCATGTGGACATTTAGCAGAGACTCCTGCTTCTATCTGTAGATTTGCTTAGTTAAGTTTTCCCAAGGGTCACTGTACAATGGTTGACCCTGTACTCTGACCCTTAAAGGTCATGCGAAAAGACAGTTTCTTCTCAGGATCAATAAAGTATATGAAAATGGACTTGCTTCTCATCCTCCTATATTTCTTGCTTTCTGCAAAATGTTGCCAATAGGACTATGTGGTTCAAAAGATGAAATAATAAATTTTCTACCTAATAATTTAATTATTCTCATTGATAAATTGTATAAATAAAAATGTTCAAAATAAATTCAGTAGAAACAATTTAAAATGCCTTATTTGCTTTTACATTACCTTTACTGTACAAGCCTTACTTTTTACTGTTCTAACAAGGACAAACAGCAGATGACTCAGATATACTGTATATTTCCTAAAGTTTTGTTACTGCATCCCACTATTCAGAAAAAACTCTTACTTTATGCTAATTAGTGTGGAAATACATACTGTATCTGAACATGTGCAATATAACTGCAATTTCTTGCTGTGTATCCCCTTATGTCTGATTATAACAGTATAATGCCTGCTCCACTATCTGAGACCATTGGCTTGTTCCGCTATATTCTTAAAACAGACAGTGTCCATGTTTTTAAAATATCTAAGTAAAATACATTATTTTTTAAATCAAATTTCATTGATCTATAACAGGAAATTTGCGTATGAACAAAAGTAGAGAACTTAATCATGTCATAACATTCAGAAGGAGAGCATAAATGGTATTGTAAAACTGTGCATTTGATTTCACACATTTTAATTAAATGGTGTAATATGTATGTTTTATTTTGTCCTCTAGTTTTGAGTTATTAAATTACATCTAATCATTTTCAGAAGCAGTATCAAGGAAAAAATGACAGGTCACAACACCTTTAAAAGGGTGTAACAATGTACTTACTAATATAATATTCATGGAATGATAAAGGGCAAAAGACAGCCAGAGATTGAATCACCTTAGCAGAGCTCTCTTAGTCTGTACACTGAAGGATTTTTTTGTTTGCAGAAGTACCAATTGTGAGTAGTGGAAGCGGCATCCTTTTGAGAAGTGTGTTCTATATAAATTTCATGCTGCAGATTATGAAACTAAGAACACAGTTATATACTGACATCTCATTATTTTAAGAAATACAGTAAGAATGTATTGTAAGAAACCTTACATTTTAAAAAATGATAATATCAGTTTAAAATGATTCACCACAATTCTGCTTTATCATTTCACTTTTAACAGAAAATGGCCAGCATCAAATATTGGGTATAAAGGTGCATTCTTAGTTCAACAGTTTCCTTTGAATCTGAAAGCACCTGACACAAGTCCATCCATCCATCCATTTTCTAACCCGCTGAATCCGAATACAGGGTCACAGGGGTCTGCTGGAGCCAATCCCAGCCAACACAGGGCACAAGGCAGGAACCAATCCCGGGCAGGGTGCCAACCCACCGCAGTGACACAAGTCCTAAAAATTAATATTGACTTTCATATTTACTTAAATAAGGAATATTTTTAAATAATTTCTACACCAAAGAGCCTCAACATCTGGTCAGTTTTCAAGGAGTGGATGTAGAGGTGGTTCACTCCTACATGTACTCAGGATACCATGTCAGTGACAGGTTGGACTGCTCTCAGAACACAGAGGAACTATATAAGAAAGGGCAGAGTAGGTTCTCCTTAGAAGACTGCATTCCTTTAGTGTAGGTAGTGATATCTTTATCAATTTCTACACCTCTGCGATGACCAGTGCAATTTTCTAAGCTGAAGTGTGCTGGGTTGGTAGCATCACTGCAGGAATTGCCCACCGAATTAACAAGCTGATTAAAATGGTAGTCTTAGTTATAGGACACACTCTGGACCCCCTGGAGGTCATGGCAAAGGAGAAAATTAAAACAAAATGGAATGCTGTAATAAAAAAATACGGAACATCCTCTCTCTGACACACTAACACTGAGGACTTTCAGCCAATAAATTATTCAGCAGAAATGTGTCAAGAAACACTACTCGGGGCCTTCTATACCAGCAGCAATACACCTGCATAATGCCTCACTGTGACTGTGACTGCCAAGTCAGATGTTCTCCTTCCTTTTAATTTTCTAGCTTTTTAGTCATTCTGGTGTATATGTGTGTGTGTGTGCATGTTTATTTATTTAAAGAGCTACTGAAAAAAGCCAAATTTCCCGCTGGGGACAAATATATTTCTAGTTATCTATCTGAAACAAACACTAAATTTTAACATATGCTGCACAGATCTATCAGTGTGTTTTAAATCATTTCTATCTTTTGGGAAAGATTAATGAAAATATGAAATGCCTGCCAAAATTCATAGATTTGCACAATATAGGCATCAATCCATATTCTAAATCAACTTATTCCAATTATAAATTCACAGGCCACTAGATTGGGTTCAAGACAGGAACCAACCCAGGAGGGGTGCTAGTGCACAATAAAATATTTGACGATACTGCAGTGAAAAGTGAGAATGTAATTAGTTGTTTTTTGTAATCTTTTTACTGTATGAAATTTAAATGATAAAATTTGTTGAAATATTTAACTTTTAAAAATGCAGAAATGTTGATTCTATATTAGCTGTCTACCCTTATGACTACAATTGCAATGTATTTCTTTATATAACTTGAAAATGTTTAATATGCAATTTTTTATTTAACATTAATCTTTTCCTTGCAAAAATGTCGAAGTGATTTCCACAACTTAAAGCATGTTAAATAACTTTAGCAATTTACATATCATGCCTCCTACTAATAATAAACTACAGCTTAATTGAAATAACACTAAGCGTATTGAGACTACTGGCTTTCTAAGTTTGAATGCTTGCCAGCAGACATGGGAATACACAAGTAACAGGACTGAGAGATGCTTATCTAACATCTATCATTAATTTCACACAAAAATACACTTAAGTTTAATGTGCTGTGCACATTTAAATTAAAATGCCCAATTAAAATCGCTGCTTCCTTCCTTAAGCAGACATATAATTGAAGACTAAAAATGTATTTAAAACATCCTAAGAAAGGGAAAACTGGCAAAGGCTTTTTTCAAAAGACACTTACAAAACCCTTTTAGCTTGAGTCATAAGCAAAAGCATTTTTGCAGTTATTTATTTCCATAAAAAAAAAGAATGATGGATGCACACCATCCACAGCTGTGAGAACAAAATCACGAGTCCCATAGCACTTTGTCTGCACCATCTGTGCTCAGTGCTCTTTCCAGCTGTGCATGTACCAGTTCTTATGATGAGAAGGGGCTTTTAGGATTTCCATGTTATGTTAAATAAATTAACTGATCACTGGTACAGTAAATATTTTACCACTTTGAATCCTTAAGGTTCTAAGTAGTTCACTTTCCAAACTGTTTATTGTAATGCTTTATCAAGCATTATAGTATCATAATTTATGGACGTGGTAATAAATATACATCCCTTTCATTTCCCTTGAATCAAATATATACAGTATTAAATAAAATATACTGTGACAAGCATCAAAGTGTAGAATGGGACCAGTATATTTAACAAATACAGAAAGTCAAAGAGCATTCTATTATTTATTTGTTTCTTTTCAAAGTCTACCTCATCCACTACAGAATTTGTTCTTAGGGCCACAAGAGCTACTATCAAAAAAACAAACCCATGACTCTTCCCTTACTTTTATCTGTCTTTCACTACCATACTTCTATTCTCCATAACACCACCTTTATCTTCTCTGTACTATCTTTGGGTCTTTTAGCACTTCTTACCTATTCTTTGTCCAGGTTCTGGAAATTAAATACCATATTTCTATCAGAGATGTTTATGGGCACTGGGTGGAACAGTGACCATCCAGAGGAATCTCCCTCTTCCAAGTTGGCTGTCTTCTCACAGCATGAATGTATTTATTCACTATATGCATTCTAAGATAAGACATATTAAATCAGAAGAAATATAAAAGGATCCATCAAAGGGACAATAAACAAGATGCCTGTTTTCATAATGTTTTACACCTCTTGCAACACAGCTTGGTTACTGGTTATTCTTTTATCGGTTCAAGTGTCCTCCTAGGAGACTTGCACAATCAAACAGCATGTACTTAAATTTATTTATCCAGTATGGATGAAAGGAAGAGAAAGTGTGAGTGTGTGTGTCCATTTTGTGATGGTTTTGACAAAGAATAGGCTGTTGCACTTCGTGGTCTTCTGCTTGAGTAATTCATCTGAAAATAAGTGAAATGAGAGGTCAAGCAAGATGACACCTTTTATTGGCTAACTGAACTGATTACAATATTCAAGATTTCAAGGCAACTGAAAGCTTGAATATTGTAATAGGTTCAGTTAGCCAATAAAAACTGTCATCCTGCTTGAGTTCTCATCACATCGATAATGGCTAACACGGTATAACACCCTACTACTTCTGAAAATGGGAAATACTGGATGTGTCATCAGTGGGCTTCTTGGGAGTGGGGGAGACAAAAATTTTTAATATTTTATTAACTTGTGGACTGTAGGAAAATTGAGAGAGTGCTGGTTGAACCATGGGAAGTAGCAAATACAGTACTTTTGTTTACAAAAGCAGTAGTCTTAATAGAAGTACAGTATATACTTACTTGCTATACTACTGACACAATAACAAGGCAACATGAAACAAATCAAAATTACACTTTTTTCTATTGGTGACTCTATTTACCTTTGCACAAAAATATGATAAATAATAAAAAAAAATAGAAAATAAAATGACAAAGTTTCATAGTAATATCTAAAAACACAATTAAAAATCTGAATTATAAAGCTTCATGTGTGTAAATATATTTATAGCAGCAGGAATATCTGGTGTTGCCTGGGGTGGAGTATAGTGCAGGTGTGGTCATTTAAAAGTTCTTCTCCAGCACAAATGTGAAATCTGCGCAAAATCTGGAAAAGACATGTTCAATGGTGTGGATTTTTATACCAGGTAACGACACAGATACACTTTCAGCTTTATATATTAGTACATCCATCCATCCATTATCCAACTCGCTATATCCTAACTACAGGGTCATGGGATCTGCTGGAGCAAATCCCAGCCAACACAGGGCGCAAGACAGGAAACAAACCCCAGGCAGGGCGTCAGCCCACCGCAGATATATTAGTGCAGTGGAACCTAGGTTCACAAACGTCTTGGTTCACGTACAAATCGGTTTACAACCAAAAAGTTTGTCAAACTTTTGCCTTTGTTCATGAGCACACACTCGGTATACGAACAAGCCAGTTTCCCTTTCGGTTTGTATGTGTTCAGTCTATCCTTGTGCATTTCCTGTGCAGCGAGAGAGCGAGCGCTACACACACATACACAGGTGCGCGAGAGAGACAGAGACACACACACACACACATACAGCCGCGTGAGAGAGACACACACACATACACACAGGCGCGCGAGAGAGATAGAGAGACACACACACACAGGCGCGCGCGAGAGAGACACACACACAGGCATGCAAAAGAGAGATACACACACGCACACAGGCATGCGAGAGAGACACACACAGGCACATGAGAGAGACACACACACAGGTGTGCGAGAGAGAGAGACACACACACAGGCGTGCAAGAGAGAGACACGCACACACGAGAGAGAGCTGGACGCATAAGGTAGAGAATGCAGTTAAAGAATGCACTGGGCTTGTTTTTGTTTTCATTTCTGTTTACAGCGATCGGTTCGTAGCATGCATTGTTGCAATGTTACTTTTCTTGGTGGTTTATTAAATTTTGGATTTTTCAAATGTTCTTTTTTTCCCCTGTGCTTAAAACTCATTAAAAAAAGTGTTTTTAGCGAGCGGTTCTTAGCACTGTAACGCAAACTATTGCAGTGTTAGTTTTCTCTGTTGTTCAAGGTTTTCTTAGTGTTATTCAATGTTTTTACATTTGGTTTACTATTACCCTGTGCATTCTATGGTTTAATTAACTATATTTGTGCTTAAAAACAAAAAAATATATATTTACATACCATTTGTATGGTCTGGAATGGATTAATTGTATTTACATACAATCCTAATGGGGGAGATTGCTTCGGGTCACGACCAAATCGGTTTACGACCAGAGTTTTGGAACTAATTATGGTTGTGAACCGAGGTTCCACTGTACAGTGGAATGATAAAAACAAATGAACTAATCAAATGTTTTCTACAATTAATGTAGTTGATCAAGTTGTTTGAAATATGTCTATATGTAATGTAATGGAAACTAGGCATGGACTGGCAATCCATCCGGGATGGTTTAGGGTCCCTTACTTGGCAGGGAGGCCAGTTTAGAGTATGGACAGGTGTAGACTACTTACATGGACTACTTGCTTCCCTGACTCAGCAGGTGGCAGTTGTCCTGGACTATATTGCCAACTTGGATGACTGCATTGCTGGTTGAGAATTTTAGTCCAGTAACGTAGCCCTGCGGTGCTCCATTGGTGACTCCAGGGAGCTGCAGGGACAAATCGTCCCCACTTCAGGGAACCTCTGCCTAACTCAGAAGTACCTCCATCCAGTAGTCTTGTAACATCGGAAGTACTCCCTGGTCTGGTATAAAAGGACCCAGACGATCTCCTCCAGGTGAGTCAGAGTTGGGAGGCAGTGGAAAACACTCATCTGGAAAGAGAGATAAGGAAGGAAGGAAAGGAAGAAAGGTGGAGAAAGAGAAATTGCATTGATGAAGGTTGGTTAAAACAAACCATTATTTGAACTTTTATATTGGTGTGTGTGTGCATGAAAGGTTTGGGTTTTGGTGGTGCCCCATACTGGTCACATGAATTATGAAATAATGACATTGATTTTATGTGGCACAGTACTGGAGTCTTAAGCAATGTTGTCTCAAAACTCCAGAGTTCCACATTTGAATCCTAGTTCAGGTGATGTCTTTGTGATGTTCACATTCTCCTGGGGCCTCATGCATAAACAGTGTGTATGCACTGAGATGTTGCATAAGAACGTTTCCACATTCAAATCGCGATGTTTAAAACCTACACTTGGCGTAAAGCCACGCACTTTTCCACAGTACCTCATACCCTGTCGTACGCAAGTTCTCCGATTGGTTTTTCAGACTGGCGGCACCCAGCGTCAAAGCAGTGCTACTGTTCCTGTGTGGTTACCCTTTATTTCTTAGAAGCACATTTCTGATGTGGCTTTATAAATACACTGAAACTAACCGCATATTGTTTATTAGTGTAATGCATCTAATTGTAGATTACCTGTAACAATATAATGGCACAGGGAAAAGCCATAGTATTCCAAATACCATAACTGCTTTAGCGTTGTTACTCTCACTGCACCATCTTCTTCTTCTTCTTTTTCTTCTTTCAGCTGCTCCCTTTAAAGGTTGCCACAGCGGATCATCTTTTTCCATATTACTCTCACTGCACCACTAGTATTTATATCACTGTATCTGAGTGGGGAATCACAGCAGCAGCTGATCGGAAAGAGTATTATCGGTATGCAGCATGAGGTACACGCTGCCAAAGCCACAGCAAAACGTTTCAAAGCCTTTCCTGTACGGACTTCGGGGTTCAGAAACAGTTTCATCCCAAGAACTATAAACGCACTCAATCAAGTGCTCCTTGTAGAACTGTTTGTACTTATAAGTACAATTACCCCACTGTAAACTACACAACTAAATTACACAACCTTCGCCACTTTATAAAGCGTGTATTTACATATGATGACGATATAATTTTTAAGATGAAATGCAGCAAAATATGTTGATTATATTATACAGATAAAACTTTAACTTCATTTAAATAAATCTGTATTGTTAATAATTAAACATGTGAGGACACGGTGCCGCAGCGCTAGCAAGTTCACATATTGTTCCTGCCTTGCGCGCTGTATATTTGCTGAGGCTGGCACTGGAAGGATAGATGGATAGAATAATTAAACACGTACTATGAAGATATTTCAATGTATCTTAAAAGTTTTGAAGAATTGTCGTTGTAAGCTTACAGATGGCTTAACGTCTATTACAGAGCTGATTGTGTGGCGATTGGGTATTTGGGGACAGAAAAGTAAGTACAGGAATTGCAGGTTAGTACGTTTAAAAGAGACACTACTGCTACAATAAATTATTTCATCGAAGGTCGCTACAGCATCTTGTGTGAGAAATGACCAATCACTGCGCTATCATGTTCCCATGTTTAATAACATGTTTTCATTCCAATCATCATGAAAATGATATCATGCATACATCAGTATTTTAATTATTCAGAGAACTCTAATATCACGAATGTAATGGATTCTGTGTCCTGTCGGAGAAAGAGAAAGAACGGAAGCACGTAGTGATTCACACACATAGAGCACATTGAAGATCAAATACAAAACAAAGCATTTTAACATGCTACTTTAGTTACGATGGGATTTGAGAAACTAAATGAAATGAATTTAAGATGAAGATGATGTTCTACTTTAATGACAAAATAAACTATGTGATTAAAGTGCAAATTTCGAGATTAAAGTTGACATTTCGTGCTTTTTCCCCACTGTGTGCCTATTTTTTTTGTCTGTACCCTAATAAACTCAGACGGTGAGCTACAACTCGCCTTTTCACGGCGACTTTGATATGTGACTTCTTTTTAATTTTGGCACTGTGTGACTTTGTGAACTTGAGCTTCCAAGTTTCTCCAACACGCTATGTCACTCGATCAACTTCCATTTGTTGATTATACCACTGTTTAAATCTACAAAGAGTATGTTTTTCCTGTGCTTCCACTTGGTATTCGCTGAAATTCTTATATTTTCCCCCATGCTTTTGCCATTGCCTTTTCACAGAAGACTGAGCTTAAGGGCTATTTATATTGATTTGCATATTCAAAGAGACGTAATTCTGGGAGTAGATGGGGCGGGACAGAAGGTGTGTGCACGTGTGTTACTTTTCATGCTGACTAGGATTTATGGAGCGGAAGAACGTGGAAGTTGGAGTACACACAGATTCCTGCATCTGGATTTTTCTCTGCGTAAGCACATTTCGGCTTTTGTGCTTACATCATGTTATAGTGCGAATTCTACACACGGCGTTATGCATGAGGCCTCTGGTACCTACTTTGAGTTTTGCCTGGCAATAATTTATCTTTCCTCTCCCAATGATGTGTATGTTTGTCAAATGAAAAGCTGTAAGGACTGGCAAAATCTTCCCTTCCTTTTTAAAATATTCAAAGAAGTGTGCTCCTTCTGCCACCTGTTTTTTGACTATGACTCTAGTTACCAGTATATACCAGTAATATTTTACTTATGATATTAAGTAGTTTTAGTTTTTATTTTATTTTATAAAATTTATTTTTATTTTTATTTCATTGTGGTTTTAAGTGGAGTCAACAATTATTATTTTTACTTAGTTCTGTGTTTAAAATTTTAGTTTTTATTTTATTTAGTTCTGTTTTTTTTACATAAAATTAGTACAGTTTTAGTTTTTTTTTTACACAGGTTTCAATGCAAGTTATGTTTCAGTCAACAAAATACACTCACAGTTCATAATTCCGTTAAACACAGCTTGACTATCAATGAGCAAACAGATTAAGTGGCCTAATGAGTACAGTCAGCAAGATCAAATGTTTCAACCCAAGAAACCAGTCTGTATAAGCACGTTGCCATTAAGTTTTAAACAAGCACGCATTGCAAGAGATTTGTTCATGTTGCAATGACGTCCACTGCACAGATAGCTACACAGTGAAAATACTCACTTGACAAGCGCCTGTAATGCAGGTGCACAGACAAGGTCTTTGGCCACTGGCACCAGCAGACTGTATGTTGACGATTTCTGCTTCCAGTACTAGAACAGTGACGTGCGGTAAGGTACATGGCTGGTGAGGCTGGTCCTGTGAATACATGTCCAAAGACACTGGAATTTGAAAAATTCACACACACACACAAGTTGCACACCTGTGGTTGCAGGTTTTTTATTCCAACAAGATTCACAATGAGTGATAATACTTAAGAATAACTCATCTTATTTAGTTACTACTTAGTTATTTAGTTACTTAGTTAGCTAGTCTGTTTTTTCTCTTTTCTCTTAGCAGTACGACTTTCACGTTATAGGACATTTTAAAATATTTCTTTTTTTTGCTATAGCTTTAAATGTTTAACTCTTGTGTTTTGTTTTCTTGTTACTTTTCCCTTATTCTGTGTGGTCAATCAAAAAGACAGCCAGGCAAACAAGAATAAATGATGAAAGGCTGCAGCTGCTTCAGCATCAAGTCCACTAATTAGTCAGTAATGGAACGACAGAATGGAAATCAGGATTAACATAAATAAAAAGTAAAAAAAAAAAAAACTACACAAAACTTCTTAATCTTTATTAAAACGTATTAACACGCGTATTTTTGTAATTTCTTCATTGATCCCAAAACACAAACTGGGAAATATCAGCTCACTTAATTATGCTAGGAGTCCAATTAAAAACAGAAATTGGTTGGAACAAAACCAGGACTCAGTTTGGGAACCACTGCCTTACAATAATTACATCAGGGTCAAAAAGTTACACATTTATTAAAAGAGCTAAACGTTATCACTGATAATTACACAAGAGATTTGTCAACCAAATCATTGGGTTACAATCGAGTCAATGCTCACATGGAGTTTGCACTTCCTCCCTTTGTCTACTTGTGATTTTCTTTAGTTACTCCTGCTCTTTCCAATGCTGACTCATGCGGTTTAGGTTAATAATTGACTCCAAATTAGTCTTGTATGGATAAATGTGGGTGCATGTGTGAGTTTGCCTTGTGATAGACTGGCATCCATTTTTAGGTTGGTTTCTGCCTGAGGTAAATTAATCTAAAGGCTTTTTCACACTCATAGTCCATTTGCTTTGTTCCGAATCAGAGGACATTTAATTACTTTGCTTTAGTTTCTAGTTAGTGTGGTTGAGTTTCACACCGTAAACTGTCAAGCGAATTAAACATAATAATAAGCATCCTGTGGCCATGTTGTGAACTTCTTTAAATGGGCAGAAGCATAAAATATCATGGCGGTTATTTGCACACCAGTGCAATTTCCATAATTATTGGAACTGGAAGACTATTTGAAAATTATGTGCTACTAAGTTTATGTGCTTATGACAGTAGACTTATCATGTAATTTTCATTTAACTGCATAATGTTGCATATTTATTCTCCAGTAGTCATGATATGAACATAACCTCAGTTTAGTTTTTCTTAAATAACATGTCTACAGTTTTAATTCTTGTACATATTTGTTTATTTTGGAATGCTTGATCAATATTGACTAACATGTCAATGCTAGTGTATGCATTGAGAGGATATTCCACCTGCACACATGGTGTATTCATTGTGTACGTTTAGGACGTTTGATTGGAAGTCTCAAAGGACACTGCTGTTTATTTCTTGTCACCTCTGTATGTGTTCTGATCGACCTTATCATTAAATTTATATTTATCATATTAAATTTACACCAATTATTTTTTTTTTCTAAAACATGGTCAACTGGTGTCCGATGATGCGCACTACAGGAAATCATGCTGCTCTACTTATGCAAATTGTGTTATGTTCATACCTGTGTGTGTGTTTTTTTTTAACCTTTTATTGTTTTTAATGCTCCACGTTAATCCTTGACTCATTATACTATGAATAAGATTCCCCAATTACCAACAGTAGATGCTCAGGGTGACTAACACAGCACACAGACTGTCATGCATAAAGCACAGTATTTCATGTAATTAAATCTGCCCCAAGCCAGATCACATTCAGATTTCATGCAAATCGGTCCAGGGTTTGTTTGGTACCTTTTCCAAAGGGTCTCAGTAAAGTTGTATTAATCTGCACCAGAGTGTGATTGGCATGTTCACATTTACTTAAATTAGAGAAACTTTCAAAGAAATTGCTCCAGAGTTTGAAAAAAACTGGTGCAAATAAACTAGATGTGATAATGCTTAAAGTTAGATTAGACAGGTTCAGAAAATAGAATGACTTTGATGGTTGTGTTATACAGTATGTAAAAGGCAAAATTCATGAGTTTGCATGGGATCTTCCAGTTCATATTTTCTAGTTTATTCAAATCTTCGGAAACACATTTTTTTTTTATTTTAGTGTGCTTATTTTCATATTTATGGTGTGACGAAGTATTGTTATCAGAAAATAAATGTGTAACTTTAGTGAAATTATACTGTAGGAATGGGCAGAATTTGGTATGAAACGGGAATGAGAAGTGTTTAGGGATGTGATGTGATAGGGATAATTTCGCTGCTCGCACAGTGTAGTGTCCCTCGGGTGGCTTCCGACAGCGAGTGGTGACTCGTCGACCGGGGCCACAGCTATCGCTTGTGTGCAGGGCGGAGGCTTGATGGGCCGGTTCGCTGCCTGCCAACCATGCTGCCGCAGCTACTGCTCCTGACTGGACACCGGCTGGATGAAGCGGATGGAGGCGTTTCATTGCCCGCCCACCACACATGGCTGCCCTGTTCGTTCCCTGTGGGCAGCTGGTAATGCTGCAAGCTGTGACCCGGTTGTGGCTGAACAGAGGCCATTGAGGGTGAATGGG
Organism: Polypterus senegalus; assembly: GCF_016835505.1. Lineage (NCBI taxonomy): Eukaryota > Metazoa > Chordata > Cladistia > Polypteriformes > Polypteridae > Polypterus > Polypterus senegalus. Next base: position 127,748,457 of record NC_053157.1, on the reverse strand, counting down.
GTGGTGGGGGGTAGCATTGTAGTGTGCCTCGGATGGCTGCCTGTTGAATGGGGGTGGTGGTGGGCGATTCACTACCCGCCTTTGGCCACACCGTGTTCGTTCCCAGTGGGTGGACGCTGCAGGCAGCCTACTGTAGTGGAGGTGATTGTGTGTGCTCGCCTCCCTCATTCATTCTCAATAGCAAGCCTGCTTGTACTGTTATGCACATAGCAGGAAGTTGTCTCTTGTCAGTACATCAAACGTGTTGACGACGGGTGCCTTCCTGCTGTTATAGCGTGTACAGTGCTATACACTTAATCTTTTGTCTTCACCCTTCAAGAATGTCTCTGAAACACAAATCTGATGCAAGTTCTGGTGATACAGTGAAGAAGAGAAAAACCATCACCATTGAAAATAAAGTAGAAATAATAAAAATTTCAGAGAGAGGTGAAACTCCATCATTCATTGGCAGAGCACTTGGTTACAGTCGGTCAACAATAGCATTTATTAAAATAATGTACCTGTTCCGACTTACATACAAATTCAACTTAAGTACAAACCTACAGTACCTATCTTGTACATAACCTGAGGACTGCCTGTATTGGTAAAACTATCTTGCTAATAATCAAGGCAAGCAGAAAGGAGAAGGTGGATTGTAATACAACACTTTACTTAATTCAGCACAGCTAACAACTCACAGAATGCTTTCCTAACTTCTAACTCTGCTGTGTTAAATGATTTGCAGAAACTGCTGCCATTGCCTTTTAGTTCCTCACTTCTGTACAGCTGGTTGCTTTTCACTTATTTGTAGAAAGTAATTGAAAACAGCATCCTGCAAGATAGAGTCCCATTATGTTTTTGGGATTAGCTACTTGCAAAATGATGAAGTTTACATTGGGTAATGAAGAAGTTTTAATAAAATACCAGAAGTGGAAAGAAATAGCATGTAGAATTTATAAATGGTTTAAAAAAGCTTTGTTTCCTCAGATGCACAAATGACAGTCCTGAATTCCCTAGATATTTCCTGAAGTTAATAGTGTGCAAAAGACAACATTATTCAAATAATATTCTAATTCAAACAAAAATAGGCACAAGTTTACAATCCAAAGTACAGTATCTCAAGGGACCTTATTAACTAAGATTAATGAAAACAGTTGTAGTTGATTCAGAAGTGACCAGAGGCTACAAATCATTAATATCAAATTCACTCTAACAGTAAAAGAATATCAGCTGAAGAGAAGCAAACAAACATGTTGCAGTGGACAGAGTCACATACTGTTAATTAGTGATGAGCAGTGAAGCAGGACATGTAAAATTTCAGGACTTCTGGGATCAGTGAGAGGGTTTAATGCAAGTTGTTTTGTAGAAGAAAACCTTTTCTGTGCCCCAGTTGATTCCCACAGGTAGCATAATGCTGTTTGTTTCTTCACCACAATATAAACATTGAATGACTGAGAGAGTTAATTGAAGGAAAACCTAGAAAAGCTCTAAATCTGTTCAGCATTTGAAGACCAAAGAGCACAGAATGGTTGTTAAAATCTGGAAGAACATAAAAGAGATTAGAAAGAAATCATGGAAAGAATTGTTTTTATAAATAATTTGTGGCCAATTCTTTTAGGGGGAGGTGATTACTCAACATCTCTTTTAACAAAGGATGACAATTTATTGCTTATCTCCAACACAGAACATTGAAGGTCTATACGCAACAAATACCCAGATGTTTATTTACCTGTATCTAGTGGAGTTTTTTTTCTTCTTCATGTTTTAATTTCTTGTGGTTGTTGTAACAAAACTAGTGGATAAAGACTTAGATGTAGTATAAAAGAGTTTCCATCCATTGTTCAACCTGTTGAATCCAAACACAGGGTCATGGGGGTCTGCTGGAGCCAATCCCAGCCAATACAGGGCACAAGGTAGGAAACAATCCCGGGCAGGGCGCCAACCCACAGCAGTAAAAGAGTTTCCATTTTTTATTAAATAAAGTGAAACAAAATCTACACAACACAAAGACACACATTTAAGTTGCCACAGTGCTACCTAAATTGCCTATAATTCCAAGCAATATTTCACCATAGGATTGTTTCAGATAGTATAGGGGTTTCTGGCAAGAAGGATAATCAAGTGGGCTCTTTAACACTAGAATTACCAGAGCCTACGAGAAAACTTGTAAATCCGGCCCACCTTAAATCCTTTCTCACCTCTACATCAGCGTCTTTTGTCCTGTAAATGTGTCGAGAAGCAGCAAGCAGCCTGGTATCCCATCCCCCTGCCCACCGCTGCAGTTCAATTCTCAAAGAAGTTTCTCAGTGCTCAGTGTTCATCTTCGAGTGAAGTACTGCAGCTTTATAGGATGAAAAAGTACATCATCATTTGGAATACATACATTTCATGTGAGTTCCAAGTCAACAACAATCTATGTAGAATCGTTTTTCATGTTTTAGTAATAATTGACAAAATGTAGACATGAAATGTATAATGTTTGAAGCCTGAAATACAAATATGAAATAAACACCTTCACAAAAGTAACAAGTATAACAAAACAAGTGCATTTTTAATCAAGAATTTAACTGAAGAAAAAAGAAAGCAGGTTATGGTAGGCGGTTGATACGACAGCTTGCGTGGTGGAATGCTAAGAACTGCTGCTTTCCAATGAAGAGGTTGCGGTTTCGATATCAGCCGCTTCCCAAATTTACCATTTTGAGTAGTGAGATGCTCTTATTGTTAATATCACACAATAAAAACATACATTTGATTTGCATCTGTAAATGTATAGTACTTGTCACAGTTAGCGGGGTTAATTTCCATTTTTATTCTCTCACTCACATTCTAGTGTTAAAAAAGAAGCCAAAAGACTCTAAGGGGATTGTGATCAACTGTCTGTATTTGTTTCTATGCATCACACATACAAACACAGACACACACACACTATTGGATTACAACTCTACCACTGTGAGTTACAGTTTCGTCTGGCTGTATGTGCTGTCCTGTGCCTGCTTGACCATGTGGTTTTGTCTTGATTGGATACGTCTTCATCTAGGGAGTGCTCAAAACCACAGAAAACCTTCACATTACAACTGGAACCTGGTAGGACAAAACTTTACATTCTTTTCAGAGGGCTGTTCATGGGATTTTCCACACCTAGATCATCATTTGCATCTACTGAAATGGACTGGGTTTGGACTTTATTGTTAGTGTTAATTGTTTACTTAGTAATGTCTGTTGTTTTGATTAGTTTTGTGTAGGTAAATAGTTATTGCCAACGAGGAATGAGAGAGGGCTTTTTTGTATGCATTGTTTGTGTTAATATAATTGTTTTTTCTCTTCTTCATTTTTTGAATGTTGTAAATACTTTATTGTCTTTATTATGTGCTTAATCAGTTCAGTGAGCTGCTTATCATTGTATCTGTGTGTGAATGTGTGCGTGCTGGATCAAATCTGGGTGTGTTTCTAGGGTCCCCATAATAAAGTGTCCTTGCAACTAGTACAATATTAGTCATATCTTTACATCCTTTATTAAACACAATGTTCGACACTTCAAACAAAACAATTAAAGCAGAATTAAACAAACATAAATGTAAAAAATCTAATCATTTTGATGCCCTTAAATTTGTTTATTTATATTGCTGCAAAGATGTTGAGAAATATGATTAATTTGCTTTACACACAGAATGTTTGCTCATAAAGCCAACTACGCAAAAATAATGTAAGTAGTATAAGTAAAAAGTAAAATAAGCATTTTGTAGTGTCAATCAGTGTAAAATAACCAAAACCAGGGTTGTTTGTTAAGATGAATATGACTAAAGAGGTAAACAGAAGGGAACTATGAGTAAAACTCTAAGTGTGAACAAGCATAATATCTGTTATTACTAAAGTCAAATGCTTGATAATATAAGAACCACAGGAGCAAGGTATCCTGTATGAAAGCAATTTCAGGGGACTTTTCCCTTCATGTTTTGGGCAAATATTATTTAGAATTATAAATAAAATATACTTAAAATGGTGACCTAAAAAGCTAAGTCATATCTATAATAGTAGCACTTTTTAAGATTAAATTAAAATTGAATCAAGAGTATTAATTTAGCCTGATTAAAAAGGGACATGGAAGGCTATCTTTGCTATAACACAGGCCAGGTAAGAAACAACTGTTCACTGGATACAAGTCCATAGCAGAGCACTCTCATAATTCACCCATTCTCACACATGGTTTAAATTCAACAATTAACAACAACAGTGATTGTAAGTTTTTCAAATCTGGGAGAAAAAAACACTGGAGTTATTGGAGTAAATTCAAGGAAACACAGGGAGAATATGCAAACACCACTCAGATAGTGTCTAGGCATGGATTCATATCCATGAAACAAATAAATGTGTATTAAGAATAATCTTACAGAGCTTGGACAACACCTTGGTAAACCTTAGTTTTTACATAGCACCTACCTTTCTCTATAAGGAATCCTGTTTACATCACATTTCAGATTAGTAGATAACATGCTCAAGCTCAGCCCACAATTTAAGTAATGAATTATAAGCTGTATTTGGTGAATTACATTTGATTTTAGCAATCTATGATTCATTTTCTCTTAATAAGAGATATTTTGCAGGAAAACGTGCACAAAATGTGTGTTGTTTTATTATAAAGAATGCACTTTATTGCTTAAACTGTACTCAGTATTATTTAATATACTATTTTTTTTTAACTCATACTCCTGATTAGTAAGCCAAATTTGAATGGAGTGCTCTAAAAGCTATGCTACTGATGAAACGAATGTATAGGATTCACTCACTCTAAAAGACTTCTATGTTATTTGTACAGTTTAAAGATGGAACATTAATAATCAAATGGTTTATGCTTTCAATGGCTCACTTACAACATCACTGAAATTTCTGTATGTAATTAAAGAGAACAATCTCATCAAACAGTGGTAGTGTGTGTAATCAGTAAGAGTGCCACAAAGTCCCAAACCCCAGGCACAACCCCACCCAACACAGTCTCGGGTTTAAATATTGTCCCTTTTTATTACTGTTACCTTAGCAAACAGGTAAGCATGATCAAAGCATAACCAATATATAAATATACTCCTCTTCCTCCCCTCTTCTCCTGGCAAACCTCATCCATCATTTCCTGACTTTGACTGTACAGCACATATGTACATATCTCCCTACTGCGCTTCCTGGTGGCACCCATGGAACAGACTCCAACTCACGTGATGCCCTATGGGTATCTGCAAGGGAACCAAATCCCAGGGACACTGACCCACAGCGTATCGGACAATATACTTACATGCTGCTGTTTTCTCCAGTCCTCAGTGCCAGGTAAGGATTCCTGTTCCATTCCCATCAGAAAGCATGTCCTTCGATTTTCTTTCGAATGGCATTCCACCCAGGCAAGGAATCACTCTGCCCATTCACTCACAAGTGATAGAAGCACAATCAGAGATAAACATGTACTGTAATAGTACAGGAATAAAGAAATGAAGTTAAAGGAGTATGCCACTTCAAAATTATCTTTGTTTATTAGTTATTAATGCCATGTTTATTACAATGATGGCTAAAAAAAACTTTTAATTTATTTTTTCATAAATAACAGAGATAGCAAAGTTCTTTACACATTATGTTTCTTCTATAGGGACCAAACTTAACAAACAGCAAACGATAAAAAACCTCCATGAAAGAAGTTTTCAATTTCTTTGTAATATAAAATCCATTTGTCAGTTATACAGCTGTATACTCACAACATCCCAAACTCATGTATTTGGCTTAGATATTGCTCTGTGAAATACTCTAATGAACAAGAACCAATATTTTAAATTGAACTACTGCACTGCCTTTTCCCTCATTTGTTTTTCAGGAGTCTGGCCTAGTATTATCTCATTCATTGGCTACCATAGCGCTTCATGTCATATCAAAAAGTGAATGAGGGAGGCGAATAATTAGGAAAGAAAAGAAAGTGAAAACATTATCAGGTAGAAAGTTTGCCTTGTATTGTTCATTTCTGAGGTGCTCTAATAGGCAGAAGGTCAATTCAACTGTGCAGTTTCATAAACTTCTGTTGAAACAATCCAGAAATACAGTGTTGTGGCTTTATGACCAATGAACAAGAAGAGACAGAAGTCAAATTCAAAAGCTCGAACCAGTTTGAACATACCGCAGCTATTCACAAGAAAATTTTCTGGAAGTGATTTATTTAACAATATTTTAGCAATACTACATTTTAAGAGATGTGGCTGTCTTCCCCCAAGAAGTGGAAGGATGGGAGGAGGCAACGTCTTTAGGGCACTGCTTCCCCCAGAACGCTAGATTACAGCAGTGCCCAGGATTCCCACAGAGCACTATGGGACTTGGAGTTCTTAATCTCAGCCCTGTTGGGGACCGTGGGTGCCGCCAGGGGATGCTTTAAAAATGGAGGGGCCATGTGGCATGGAGTTTCCACCTTTGGGTTGGACGAGCCAGATTCAGTAGGTGGAGGACAAAGCTTGCGAGGAGGAGTGGGGGCGAAGAAGAGAGAGAAAGGACTATGGGTCATATTATTTGGTGTTTTTTTTTTTTTTACTGTACTGTGCTGTGAAGTGGGGAGCAACAGAAAACACTACCCCATTGAAGAATAAAATGTGTGTTGTGTTGAACTTAGCCTGTCTGTGTCAGGGTTTAGGTAGTGGTACACCCCCTGGTGGTCCACAACAATTAATCGGAACATTGCAAGTATACGAATGGGAAAGTGATATATGGTTTAAATAACTCTAGTGAGCTGACTTTTTTTTCATGGAATTTTTGATAATTGATATTTTTCACTATTTATTCAGCATTGGTACCCATAGAACCCTAATGAGTCAGAACCTTTCTTATCACTGTTCTGCATTAAAACATAAGATTAACATTTTTTTTTCTCGACTATCACAATAAACAGCACAGGGAGAGTAACAAATAAAAAAATCATGTTTAGGAGGAGTATTTATTTAACTTATTATTTGTCAAGAATAAAAGTAAATCACAAAAACATGGACATGAGGAAAAGACAACACTCTTCATTGCTGCATATAAAATAGCAAGAATCAGATCTTTTATCATATATAATTAAGTCTAGATTCAGAGGAGATACCGAGAGCTAAGCATGCTTTACAGTAGATAAAAAAGGACTTGGAAGGGCCATAAATGATATTTAATTTCCACTGCAATAAAACAAAAGCATAATGAAATATTCTTTATCCCATATTTACAATCACAGTTAGCTGAACATTTTGACCTAGACTTTAAACAGAAGTGATATTTTTTACCTGCAACAACGTTAAATGACTTAGTTTTGTCTTTTTTGTTTTATTCCGATGGTGACTGAGCAAGAACTGGCTTGTCAAATACTTAGCATAATATGGAATAAAAAATGAATTTCTTTCTAAAGGCAGTGATCATGTATAAGTACCGAACAGGTATAGTGCTCTTTTTATTCATTAGCTGTTGTGATAAGTTTATAAAAAAAAGTTTATAAAATATTCATTGAAACGTATATAAAATGTAAAATATTTATTGACATACAGTATAATAGGGCTTTAGCAGAATGAAAGGTGAGTCCTGTCTAAGAATTTTGAGGTTGTCAAATTATTCATAACATAGGTGGACATCTATCCTCTATGTAGCTTGGCTGACCAGACAACAATAAGGTTTCCTTATTAGAGAATGAGAGATATTGTATAAAAGTGAAACTACAGAAATATTCTTGTTTTTATTTTATTTTGGGTTGACCTGTTGTAACTCTATTTCGTTTGTAACATTTTGAAAGGGACCCATTAAAAGTGATTAATGAAAATGCTCTTTTTCTTTTTTGAAACCCAGAAACAATGTGAAAAATGATTTAGCTTATGGAGAATAAAATGAAAGAAATATTATGATTTTTGTATTAAACATTTACTCAAAAGTATATGGATAAAACATATTTAGTCCAAAATATCTCACAATTTTTTGAGGTAATTAACTTCTAAATATATACCATAGATTTGGCCATGTAAGCCTTTAACACTCCATTTAGCTACAGTAAGAGCTATTCATGTGAGAACTGACAATGTTTAATGTGGGTACTGGATCATTTATACCACAAAAATTATTCAGTTGGTTTTTATGCTCATGTATTAAAGCAGTGAAGGAATTACATCAACTGGCAAGTGACATGTCAAATCACAGAGTGAAGTTCTTAATAGTGTGGAATAATGTCAAAGTGTATCTATGTCATTGAGAAATAATCTCACAATTTTTTTTGTATGTTGAAAGCCAATATTTATAATTTAGTTTATTGCCATAACAATTATTGTTTTAAAAGTTTTTAAAAAGACACATTTAAACATCATTATACAGTATTTACATTTTGTCAATATAGGAAAGATAGTTTGATGCAGGGAAACAATGTATTGATTCATTTAGTCTCAATTTTGGATACTGAATGCAATTTTCTCATAACTGCAAATTTAGCTGAGTCTGATTAGAATTAACTGCATGATGACGTAAATTTGAACAAAGTAGGGTTACAGTTCTTTTTCTACAAAGTAATAAACAAGTAATAAAGATTTAGCATTAGTAAGTGTGTGTTATTTTTTATGAAAATAAAAATATATTTATTCATTCTCAGATTGGAGCGGTCAAGCCCATTTGAAATGTAGGCTTACCATTAAGGTTGAATTTAAGACATAATGATTAGGTGACTTTATACTTTAAATTCTGACTCTCCTGTTTCTGTACTTAACAATAACTGAACACACCTTTTTAAAACTAGTTTGCCATGTAGAAAATGTGACTTAATCACTGAGTTGTTGGACTGACAATAGGGTGCTGATGCAGTGGCCATATACCTTATGTGTACCATGCCATTATCCCCATGACTCTCTGTTTGACACAAGTTTGCTAATTATGTTATTGTTAATTTATTAAATACTTTGGGTAAATCAAGTTGGTAGCTAAATAAAACAGATGTACAATTGTATCCACTTAAAAATTTGTGGCATCTTATGACAAAAAACACCATTCACAGCCAGACTCCAATAAGCTGCCTTTTCATTTCACTTTAGACTTTTATATTTTTTTTTGTTTGCCATTGAATTATATTTCAACCACTTTATGTCATTAAATTTACCAAATTGAATGAACTGCATTCTGTATGTATAAATGTATATAGGAATAAAAAGACGACCAAACACGTACTTAACTTTAGCCTTGTGTTCATTACAGACTCAATGGCAGATTCTTTTAAATAGTAATAATTACCACCAAGTTCTTTCACAAACCTATTATGCAGAAAAAATACTGAGCTGTTTAAACCCAGATCCGTCTCCTGTCAGCTTCTGAGTTCTTAAGTTCCTGTTTCTTGCCCCTCCCATTTCCACTGAAAATCACGTGAACAACCAATATACTTTGCACGCAGAACTGATATGCTTCATACACAAAGTTTTGGTAGGGTGCGCACACATAACCAGTATGTTTCATATGAGAATCCAACATGGTACACACATACAACCAATAGAGTTCAAGCGCAAAACCGATATGTTACCCACATGAAACCAGTATAACACGTGTATTAAACCAATATAGTGCATACCCAAATCCATCGTTAGGATGGATTTGGGTAGGACACAGAATGCAAACCAATATAGTTCATACGCAAATCAATAACATGTGAGCATAAACCGATGCAGTTCACTCACAAACCATTAACAAACTTTCTGGAACCAGTGATATACACACGCGGATCAATATAGTTCATAGGCATCCATTGCTATGCATATAGAAATGGATATAGTCCATGCACAAACCGATAATATATGGACACAAACCAATATAGTTCATATGAAAGAAACCAGTATTGGTCACATGCAAACCAATTAAGTATGCACGCAAACCAATAGTAATTATCCATAAACCAATAATGTTCAAACATAAACAAATAGTTTTCGTACAAAAATATATGATTTTTGGCCTGTTTGGCCCCTCATAAAAAGACACACTTCCGATTTCTGGTTCTGATTTTATTGTTTGACTATTCGAATTAATTTTAAAAGCAATCCAAATCTGATATGCATGCACACTGATATCTATCCTGAAAGTGCCCAGAATGAATAAAACTAATGAAAACAAATTTATTAGACAGATGCAACCTAACAGACAACCATGGACAGCATGCTAACTACAGTAGTACGCAACATTATTTTCAGTTAAAATAGTCAACACGTAGTTAAAAACTGAGTTTAAGTTGTGGCTTGTGGTCACTGAAAAATATTTCATAGACGGGAGACTCTAACCCAAGTGATGAAAAAAATGCATTGATTGGTGTGCTATTGTTAGTTGATGCTTATGGAGGGTCTATGGCTAACTGTAGTTCAAATTCCCTAACCATTATTTTTTCCAAAGACATATCCAATGGAGAGTTAAAATTTTTGGATGAAATAAGCTAAAATGTTGGCTGCTCCTGTTAATTGAAGTGAAATCAATGTGGCACTTTGCCAATAAATTATAATGTCAGAGAAGTATGATCTGCAAACTATGCAACTATAAAATTGCTTTTCAGAGTCATGTAAATACTGAGTACACTTTTATGCACTGTATGCATAATGTGTCACTAAGCCTTGGTTAGAGAGCTTGTTTATTCTTTCATTTATTTCCACATAAATTAAATTACTTTTATTTTTATTGTTATGCTCATAAAAATCTATAATTTCAAGGAGCAGGAGAAGTGAGCTGCTGTGAATGAGGTTTGTGCATGCCTCTATGCAGCCATGAGAACCACTTGTACAGACAACAAGTCAAACAAAAACCGCTGTGGTGTGGTGTGCACAACTGTGTTTCACTGTTTTTGCCAACATAAGGTGCTGTCGGAATGAGTAAAAGAAGAACATGTAAAACATTTAGAAGTATCCTCTCTAGTGGTAAACTTTAAAGCAATAAACTAATCCATAAATAAAAACTTGCACAGAACAAGTTTGACAATTAGCCAATGTTAGCCCATTGGGAGGTTTTGAAATTTCAAAACTTTGTGCAGTATGCTGTTTTCAAGATTGAGCCATGTTGCAATAAAACTGGTCCACTTTGAGCTGGTTCTTTCATGCGATCAGACAGACAGACTGACAGAAAGGTGCTTTCTGTCTTACATGAACCCAAAAAAAAAAAACAATATTAACAACAGCAGCTCTAAGGGGAGTGAGACATACAGTAACTATGAAAGGTATTGAACCTTTTCAAAGTTTTAACATCTTATTGGTATGCAACATCGAATCAAAGATGATTTCATTTGCTTTTTTAACACTGATCAACAGTAAAAGACTCTCAATGTCAAAATGAATACAGATCCCATCAAGTGATCTCAAGTAATTATGAGTATAAAACACAAGATAACTGATTGCATAAGTATCAGCACCCTACTTCTGCAAGTCAGTAGTAAGCAGTTAGCGGCCCGGACACAGACAGGCAGACATTGTTATAATCACCCAACACATGCTCTATTTACAAGTACTCTATTTACAGTGAAGCTCACAACCCCAAAACTCCCCCAAAGTCCAGACTTTTCCAAATGCCTTTTTCACCACCTCCACTCCTCTCCACCAAGCTCTGTCCTTCTCCTCTCCCGACTCCAGCCCATGAATGGAGGGAGGCGGCCCCTTTTATACACACCCAGATGTGCTCCAAGTGCCTCCTGGGTAGCTTCCACCGGCACTCCCCAGTGTGGCGGAAGTACCGGCTGCGCACCCGGATGCACTCCGGGTGTCCCTGGTCAACTTCACCCCAGTACTTCTGGGTGTGGTGGAAGTGCTGAGGACCAGGGCTCTCCAGGCATTAGGCATTGGGGCTCCCCCTGGTGGTGACCACAGGCCCCTATAGGGTTGAGCTTCTATGCTGTGTTCCCGTTGTCCCCAAAGCCACCAGGGTGGTCGCCCCTTCAAGGTCTGGAGGAGGCGCAATCCCTCCTCTAGTTCCACCCCCAGCCACTTGCCACAGCAGTAATCACAACCTTGGGTCTGTGTGCACAAATCTCTTGCACATCTGGATACTGAAATTTCTCTCCATTTTCCTTTGCAAATCTGTTCAGACTGTGTCAGGTGGCTTGGAAATCATAAGTGACCAGTCTTTTTCAAATCCAGCGACTAAATCTCAATGGGAATGAGAGCTGAGCTCTGAGTCTGCCTCTGCCTCTCATGGGTTTTAAACCATTCTTGTCTACCTTCGGCTATATTATTGGCCTTATTGTCTTTTCCTTATTGGAAAACAAATCCCTCAAGACGCAGGTTTTCTGCACACTATATTACATTTCTTCCAGGATTTCCCAGTATTTTGCTGCATTCATTTTACCTTCCACTTTCACAAGCCTTCCAAGGCCTACTGAGGAGAAGCATCCCCAAAGCATGATGCTGCCACATCCATGCTTCATGGTGAGGATGGTGCATTTTTGTTAATGTGTAATGTTGGCCTTATGCATAACATGCAATTTACCCTGATGGTCCTAAAACTCAACTTTGGTCTCATAAGACGATAGGAACTTTCAAAAACTTTCATCTTACTTCTGGAAAATGATACTCATATATATTGAGTTATCTTATATCCCCTGGCTTTCTCCCTCACCAGTCTTACATTTTTGGACAGCCTGCTCTAGGCAGATTTACAACTGTGCTTTACTCTTTCTCTCTCTCTCCCTCTCTCTATTTATATATATGTAATATATATATATTGGGCTAGGAATCAATTAAAAAATTAAGTAATTAATCACAGAAATATATGTAATTAATTGTGATCTAATATTAAAACATTTAATTATAAAATTAATACATTGATAAATAAATACACACTGAATCTCAAATTTAATGTAGAATCAACACAAAGGATTTTAAAAAAATTAATTGCATAGTTTAAACTTAAACAATGACCTTACACATGAACTTTTAACAAAATACTACTTGAACAAGTACACCCTGAATATGAATGCTATTGAAAAAAGCAAGCTGAAAAGAAGGTCAATGAAGAAAATGAGGCAAATGTATTAATTCTCAAATTGGCATTGCCTATGAGACACAGATGTGTCAAAGTAAAAATTAAACGATCAAAAAGACTGTTGACTTTGAATGCACTGCTGAAAACTGATTTAATTAAAAGAATAAGCATCTCTTAAACGGGCATACATTAAAACTTGTGTAAAAACTCCAGAAAAACTATCCTCGATTGTTCATCACTATCAATGACTTAATAATTATACTTTCCACAAGTGTTTTTCAACTGGTGTGCTGTGCAAATACTAGTGTAGTGCCCCTGGGTACTGACCTGTGTAATTAGAGACAAGAAACAATATGAAAGTTTGGGGATTCTACCCCATATAGTATCAGGTTTGTACAAAATAACTCAAACAACGAAAGAACTGAGTCATAACATAGACTGAAATTTAAAACAAATTCTCCAGCTTTATAGTTAAGGGAAAGGAAGAGGTGTGTCTTTGGGTGGAAGTGAGGTCAACAGGGTTGTGAAAAGCTGCCGAAAGTGGGAGGAGATTTAGGCGGGTCTGTCTCCTGGAGGTCTGCAGAACAGGGAGAAGAGACATTAGTACATTGAATTAACCCCACACTCTGTGTTTTACTCCCACTTAAACCCTTAGACTGCATCCCATGCGCACCTGATAGTGACACCTGATAGAGACACATTCCTCAGATGATTGAGACCTGCCTGAGGAGGATGGGACTACCTGGAGAAGCCCAAATAAAAGCAGCTCTGTGATCGCCAATTTACGGACATATCACTTAGAGAGCACATTAGCAGCCAGGAGTGGTGTTGGGGTCCATCTTTCTGGGTGCATGTTTGTCAGCGACTCTAATAGAGCCAAGGGACAATTGGCATACAAGTTGCCTCTGACCCCGGGTCATTGGCGTGAGGCATAGAGAGGACACCTGAATGAGCGGGCAAAGGAACGAAGCAGTTGAAAAATGCTCCCCAAAGTTCTCAATAAGTGCTCTTTCTCTGAACAGAAATCTCCGAGTTGATTTTTTTGCTGCCCACCTGTCCCACCCATTCAGACAGTTTATAACATCTAAGAGATTTAATGCTTTTGTGTTTGGAACAATTGAGGTGTGCCTTGAGATTTTTTGGGTTACAAAAATTGTGCCACCACAGAAAAACAGATGTAAAACTCTGACCTATTTATACCTTTCCTCCTGGCATGCTAAAAAGATCTCCAAAGCTGCTGTCTCTCTTTAACAACTGACACCTTGCATTACTTGGATGATCATGTTGCTTTCTTTGCATAAATTAGTGAACATACTACAAACTTGAAACATGAGTAGGGATAATCATTATGTTCTGCACTATCAACTTAAGAAGTCTAACAGAATGTTAGGTTATATAGCACGGTATGTGGAGTACAAGTCCAAGGAGGTTGTGCTCGAGCTTTATAACACCCTGGTAAGGCCTCATCTGAAGTACTGTGTGTAGTTTTGGGCACCAGGCTACAAAAAGGACATAGCAGCACTAGAAAAAGTCAGCAGAAGAGTGACTAGGATGATTCCAGCGCTATAGGGGATGAATTATGAAGAAAGTATAAAATAGCTGAGCCTGTACAGTTTAAGCCAAAAATGATTAATTTAAACAAAGTTGCAGAGATCTATTTTCACTTTAATAATTTTTGGTTGAACAGTGTCAAAAAAGCTAAATTAAATTCACTGCGATTCAATGTTGTGTAATAAAACAATGTGAAACTTTAAAGAGGTGAATATTTTTTGTATGCACTGTAATGTTGTAATAATAATAATAATAATAATAATAATAAAGCATTATGTTATTGCAGTACTATTGCAGAAGGAATGGTCAATAAAGAAAAAACTGCATCATTCCTTAAACTGTTTTATTTATGTCCTAACAAAACTATTATCCCAAGAAGTACTGAAAAACACCCCTTCAAGTGTTCATTGACTAGGGATGCAAAAAGTGACTTAGTTTTCTTATTTAAAAAGTTAAATTGACTCTAGTAGAATAGATTTTTTTCACATTCATTTAAAGAAAGTAGAAATACACCATTAACCCACAGATTTAAAGGTCATTTAAAGCAGGGTTATACACGTTGACAAGAAAAGTGCAAATGTGAAATCTGAAAAAGGAAAGAGAAACTGGACTAGATAATTACTGACTAGTCAAGTCAAATGTCTAATTCATTTAAACACACATAAAGATTGAAAAAATGAAAGTCAGCTGCATAGTTTCAATAGAAATGAAAGTTCTGAATCTTTTTTCCAGATGCAAGAATAATTAAAAGTCTTTTTATTCCTTACATGGGTATTACATATCAATCCCAAATTTGTCTGCCATTACTATGTACTTTAGTGTAATTTATGTACTTTGTTGCATGTTTGTCAAACATCCAAGTAAGAATTTCACCCTACTGTTTACCACAACAACATTTATTCCTATAGCACATTTTCGTACACAGGTTGTACTTCAATTTTTTTTAAAAACACATCAAAGAAGTAGTAACATGCAAAGAAAAACAAATAAAATTTAAATAAGAATAATAATGAATAAATAGTGTACAAAAGATAGATAAATAATGCACACTTACAGAAAGCTATATCATTAAGTTTCTAAATGATAGTCCGGTTATAAGATCATACTGTTAGGGTGGATAGAAAAAAAAAACTTCAGTTAAGCTGGAGAAAAAAAACTGACGGCACTCATAACAGCACCACCTCCCCTGGCACTCACAACCTGTGAGTGTGGAAGTAGGACAGGTATTCCTCTCTCCACTTTCAGCTGACCTCATCTTGGCCATCTGTGTTGCTGGAGGAGGGCCCTCTGACATATGTGAGCACCCGGGCTCATGCTCCGTTGTGTTAGAAGACTTGATCTTTCTTTTGCAGATTTCCTTTCTGCTTTGGGGTACAGTCTGAGTCTCTCTATGAGATAAAAAGAAATTGTGTGCTGTTTGTTCCCACTTCAACTTGCATGTGACTGCTGCCAGTTTGGAGGAGGGCTAGACATCCTGGCACCCAGCACCAACAAGCTGCTCCATTTCATTCAACCCTTGGCTTTCTTCACCCACCACAAGCTTTCCCCTTGGGATTTTCATGAGGGAAAACACTGCAACTTGGTGATCAGTCATCATGCCCATATCCACTGTTGGAATCCTGGTTACTCGACTTTCCTCAGATGTCATGTCCAGAGCCAATTCACTTGGGACTCTCTTTTCATATATGGTACAGGAAACACCTGCACCACCAAATCCACCTGGGAAGAGAGTCTGACACCAAGTCGCTGCAGGTACTCTTCTGCCATCTCTAGAAGCATCTTGGACATCACCTCCATTCCCTCACTCTCCTTCGTCATCAGGGCGGTCATCTGCGAAAAAGAATTTACAGGCTGGAGCACCCTTTCCAGCTTTTGTACCATCCAGACAGCTTTAGCTATTTAAACCAGCAGAGAACTCAACTTTTAATTATCCCCATCAACTGGTTGTGAGCCATGAGGTCAGTCGTGTGTCATGGGGGCTTGGGAAGACCACCAATTTATCGACAGGATCCCAGCACCTATTTCCCAATCCTTACCTACTCTGTGGATGGCAGTTCGGGCACTCACCGCTCCCTCCCCCCTTTGCAGGATCCTGTCCATTGGGTGAGGATAAAGCCAGTCATTATGAGCAGTAGGGCAAGATCTTCTTCGCTCACGCTGTCGGAGCTCAGCCAATCATCAGATGTGGAGATGTGCTTGGGTCAAAGACAGGCGTCTTGGCATTGTTCATCTAAAAAGTACAGTACAGAGACGTCAAAGAGCATTATTAACCTAAGAAGTGTAGGCCTTTCATTTAGAGAAATTGCAAAAGAAAAAAATCAAAGTGTCTATGAGTACAGTTTCAAAGGCAATTGAAAACTGGAAGAAACTCCGATAGGAAGAGATCTGGAAGACCCAAAGTCACAACCCAATCAGAAGACAAGTTGTGCTTCAGAACACAACAGCTAAAGGCACAGCTTAACAGTGGTTGAAAAAAGCAAGTCTCATTTTCTTCTGTATAAAGGAGACTTTTTGCAGCAGGTTTGGTATTGCGAGTGGCAGTAAGAAAACCGTTCTTTAAAGGACAAAATAAGAAAGCAAGGTTTGCCTGGGCCATGAAATACTGGCTGTGGACTTTTGCAGACTGGAAAAAAGTCTTTTGGGCAGATGAATCCAAATTTTAAATCTTTGATTCATCACACAGTGTGTCTGTATGTTCTTGACTTGGTGAAAGAATGGTTCCTCAGTGTGTGATACAATCTGTCAAACATGGAGAAGAAAGTGTGATGGTCTGGAGTTCTTTTGCTGGAGGCAGAGTTGGTGACAATTTGAATCGAAAGAGTTACCAAGGCATTTTGTAGTATCATGCAATATCTTCTGGTCTGCATCTAGTAGGTCAGGGGATCAATTTTAGCCTATCGAATAAAGATTGAAGTGGAGGATGTGATTATTTGTTTGTTCCACAAGGCTTATTCTCACATGGACAAAGAGGGTAGCAGTGTGAGGATTTTTTTTTTTTTTTCATTTTTCCACTGCCTTCAGTACCATTCAGGCATTCCTGTTAAAGGGTAAACACAGAGATATGCAGATGGATGAGCCTATGGTGTCCTGGATAATGGATTATCTGTCAGGCAGACCGCAGTCTGTGAGACTTAAGGGTTTCTGATATGGATATAAGCAACACTGGAGCAAAACAATGAACAGTCTTGTCTCCTGAGGTGTAGTAATAAAGGGGATGAAACAGAGTATAGGAGTCAGATGGAGAACTTTGTTTCTTGGTGCAAAGAGAGTTGTCTGCATTTTAACATCAGCAAAACCAAGGAACTGGTTATTGACTTTTGCCACACCAAAGAGCCTCTATGTCCAGTCAGGGAGTGAATGTAGAGGTGGTCCACTCCTAGAAGTACTTGGGGGGGGGGCATTTAATAACAGGTTAGACTGGTCTCAGAACACAGAAGAACTATGTAAAATAGAACAGAGCAGGCTTCTTTTTCTTAGGAGACTGTGTTCTTTTAATGTAGGAAGTGACATCCTTCACATCTACAACTCTGTGATGGCCAGTGCGATTTTCTATGCTGTGGAGTGCTGGCTGGGTAACGTTACTTCAAGAGAGGCCCATTGAATTAACAAGTGAATTGAAAGGGCAAGCTCAGTTATGGGACATATTCTGAATTCCCTGGACGTAGTAGCAAAGGAGAAAATTAACACAAAACTGAGTACCAAATGCTTCAATAAACTCAATCAAGTCCGAAGTAATAATTCTGAAAAAGTTGCTCTGAAATCATTAAAAAAAGATTAATTAAACGCAGAAAAAAAATTGTGGATACACATTGCATTCAGATACACAACAGTTCTTAGATGGAAGATAAAACAAGGGATGCTAATAAGACCCTGTTATAAGGGATAAAAGTCTGCCAAGGAATCTAAAGGAGAGTTGTAGATGAAATAGCTATTCCAACTAAATACTTTCAAACAGACTGGAAATATTAGAAAGAACTAAATGCCTAATTCATTTGCTTTCCAAATTGGCATATTCAAATGTGTGTCTCTCATTAGCAGTGGCTATACTGGTCTTAAATAAAAGATAAGTGACATCCTTCATAAATTACACAAGCAGTTTTCTTTGCAGCTTGAAGAATCTGCTGATGGTCTTTGTAATTAATTTTAAAATGAGAGGCCATGGATGCACTAAGGTGTCAGACTTGGTGTAAATCCTGTGGTATCTGTCTGTCTCTGGATCAAAGTAATTTAGGCCTGGAAAGATAGTCATCCGTAACGTTTTCAAAAAAGATAGCATACCATCACCCAGACCAGCAGGCCCTCTCTTCATATTTGGTGAGCTTAGCTATAAGCATAGTGACTTCGCCTCGAAGGCTTTTGCTTTCATACTGATCGCAACTTGTAACTTGTTTTTGTTGCGATGACTTTCTTGTGAGCATCTTTTGCTTTTCATTTAATTACAGATATCTCAGCAACTCAGAAAAGAAAATATTGCATATTTGCATTTATCATGGAAATGTGCTCTAAAAGAAAAGATTTCATGGTTCATCATCTTCCCTTACTGCCCTCATTTTGGAGGATCGAAGGTAAGCAGAACAATAATGCCGCTTATGGTTAGGCTTCTATCAACAAATCTTGCTGCCAGGAATATATTTAAGAATACTGTGCTATGTAAAGGCTATTCCATTGCAACAAGCCAACTCCAAATCATCCCTAAAAAGTCCTTACAGAATAAGGGATGCTATTTACCTTGGACACATTCAAAACCTCTGTATATCATCCGCAAACTCATGGTTTAATTGAGCAGTTTATTTAAATGTGCAAACAAATGTTAAAGAAAACAGCTAGAAAAGATGGAATAGACTGGAATCAGCTTGTCCTCTTTGCGTACTGGGAAGTCCCACAGCCCTTCTCATGGGTCTAACCCTTTGAGATACTATTGAGTTTGGATGAGAGCCCCAATGTATTTTGGATATTGTAAAAGAAGGTTGGGAAACGGAGCCTCTCTCTTATACTAACATACTGAAGTATATTGTGCAATTGCATGATAAATTTGGAAAAACAAGTCCCGCCTATAAGAGCATGCACAGGTAGCTAAAGTTGCACTGTAAAATTGAGGCACAATATTGTGTGAGTTCAGTTCCAGGGATAGATAGTATCATGGTTTGGACCCAACATCAAATTCTAATTTAGTTATCTCATTGGCAGGGAACATGGAAAATTAAAAGGAGAGAAGGCTTGATGGATTATTTGGTGCAATAGTAGAATCATCGACTAGCCAAAAGAATCTATCATGTCATTTTACAGAAGCCATAGAAGGAAAGGGACTTTGAGCCAAACTCCAATGCACCCAATTCTTATTCTCCAATAACTTAAAATTTAATTTTGGCAGTGATTTGACCACAAAGCAATGTCAGGAGCTGGAAATGTCCTTATCTGATGGTAAAAAATGTAGTGACCAGAGCAGACTTCACTGATATGACATTATTACCGACCCAGGGGTAATACTCAGAGAACACTTGAATCAAATCCTGGAGGCAAATAGAGCTGAGGCAGAGCTCAAAATTTAATGTATACTGGACCTAGGTGTGATAGAGGAAAGTTTTAGTCCTTATCTCTATCTCTCTCTGGTGACTCTTCCTATGAAGTCAGTAGATGAATTGGGAGAGCATGGGGGATCATGAGGTCACTGGAAAGGGGTGTGTGGTGCTCCCGATACCTATGCAAAAGAACAAAGGTCCAACTCTTTAGAGTACTGGTGCTTCCGGTCTTGCTATCTGGTTGCGAGACATGGACGCTATCCAGTGACCTGAGATGTAGACTGGACTCCTTTGGTACTGTCTCTTCAGAGAATCCTTGGGTACCGCTTGTTTGACTTGTGTTGACTGAACGGTTGCTCATGGAGTTCCGATTGAGGCACATTACCTGCATTGTGAGGGAGTGTCAGTTACGGCACTATGCCGTGATTCCCCGAAGGTTGATCTGGCTCACAGGATCCTCTTTGCTGAGGACCCAAGTGGCTGGATCAGACCAAAGGGACACCCACGTAACACCTGGCTGCGGTCATTTCTGGAAGGTGGGACTGGTCTGCCTGCGGGATTACCAACCAGGGTCCCAAGCAGTTTCATCATGTGGTGGGTGGAGCAAGGTGCAGCACCACTGTATGCTCCCCAATCTAACCTGACATGACCTTTTTCTTGTAAGTACCAAAGGCAAACAGTAACTGGTGCTTTTGCAACATCTTCCACCTGCTTCACCAGGTCTCCCGTTTTTGAGGTCTATTCGATGCTGTGAGTGGACCAACTCCTAAAGTGACTTCCTAACTACATTAGACATAGCAAAATGGTATTGGCAAATTTCCTTCAAGAAATCTTCACACAAAAAGACAGCATTCTATTAGTACCTCCAGCCGACATTGGAAATACTGTTTCCTTCCATTTGTTTTTTACAGGGCTCCAGCCACCTTCCAGTGTCTGGTGGATAAAGTACTTCAACCCAACAATACTGTACTTGTACCACCTCCTACCTGGATGGCATAGTAATCAATTCCAGCATGTGAGAGGAACACAGTCTCCAAATAAATCCCAAAAAATGTTTCTTTGGGCTAAAGGAGGCCAAATATTTAGACTACATGGCCGGTGGAGGGACTTTGAGTCCACAATGTTCTAAAGATACCGCCATCCTTAACTGGCCCCTTTCCATGAACCAAGTGGCAGGTACAGGCTTTGAGGCTTTTTTTTTTTTTTTGCTCTGTAATTAATTCTGTTATGTACCCTGGTTTTCCGAATAAGCTAAGCCCTTGGATGATTTGCTAAATATAGTGGTATCAGATAAATAGACTGACTTCAGCGTGTGTTTTGATTTCCTCTTATTTTTCTTTACATTTTATTCTCCAGACCAACACTTTGGACACAGGCCTGGGTGTTGTGCTGAGCCAAAGCATTGTTGTGCTGACCACACTGTGATTGATGTACCTGAGCTGGAAACCATAGGAAAGAGAGACAAGTTTATTCGGCATTTGAGAAGGAAGCTCTAGCTATCATGTGGGCAGTACAGCAGCTAAGATACTACCTTCTAGACTTGGTCATGAATAAGGAGAATTTAAAGTCCATCATTTTCAGTTTAAAGTGAAACTTAAGTATACTAAGTAAACTAAAGCCCACTGATTAAACTCTCCAGCCCCAATTAATATCTAGTCTGAGAGGTGCCTACCAACAAGCCAACAATACTTTGACAAAAACAATACATTTAAAGCCTTTTTTGCTATGCAAAGAAGTCAGCCTGCAACAACACAAAGACCTTTCTTTCCTTTTTCTTGAGAAGCAGCACCTTCTGCTCACCCAGAAAAATGCTAAGGCTGCTATTTGTGTTTATAGGAATGGGGTTCATGGCACACATGATAGCTCGGGCAGAAACATAGCAACAAGCAATCTATGACATAATAAATAATGTCATTAACATTTCATGAAAAGAGCTGCACAAGTTAAACAGATGGACCAAACAAATGCCTTACCCTCCCACACACTGCTAAAATATAATATTTTATGCAGAGTTACTTCCCATTTGCCTTTAACAGTAGTTTATGAAAATAAGAATTGAGACACCTGTAAATGTATTTAAGAAATACCAAATCTGTGTCATCTACATCCATTCTTGTCATTAGAATATAGAAAGAATGTAGAAAATAAACTTGTTTATTATAGTGATCATAGCCAATTCCCTCAGAGTGTTAAGGTGAGACTTAAGGCTGTCAGATTTTTTTACCCACAATTATTTAACACTTTAGGTTAGATTGTTTCAATTACACGTGCTGTTTTTCCAATTTTCTATGTTTATTTTGGTTAAAAAGGAATAAACAACAAGTTTGTTTACATCTATCAAACTCATTTAGCAAACATTTGTGTGTTTATGCACAATGGCAATTTAATATTTATATATACTGTATATATATTACATACTGTATAAGCAATTGCATGGTAATTACTGCACAACTGGAGAGAATTTTAAATTGCTGCTGTTTGCTGTGTATTACCATTTGTATCCTCTTTTTCCTAGGTATTAAATGCATCCTTCAATGAAAATAGAATTAGAGGGTAGCTTCTTCTCAAAATAAATAAGTTAAAAACAAGAAAGAATCTTAAGAAAAGAAAAAAAAACTTCTTTAGAGTAAAAGCTGTGAAAAATGTCATCCTTTAGAGAAGAATATTCTCTTTATAAGGAAAGAAAGACAATTAATGAAGCAAAGTGATCATAGAAGGGTCTTATAAAATGGATGACATACAGTAATATACCTGAAGCAATATTAGTTCCCAGGGCCAACGCAAGGAAACCCCGCTTTAATGTGCCAGTCTGGGGATAAGGTACTGAAATGTCCAAAAACCTAAAATCTTGATATTTCTTTGTTTTCTGTTGCTTCTAACTCCATATTTTTCTTGGATTTACAAATACAGTACATTCCTTCATAAATTATTCTTAGTTTTCTCCTATGATCGCAGTATAGGTAGCATAGATCTTGCAAAAATGTCGAACAGCTCAATACGATTTTTTTCAGCTTCAGATTCTCCACTACAGTATTTTTAGAGCAGCCTATGGTGATTCTAAAACCCCAGTTTTGCATTTAAGTGTAAAATTAGGAAATGAAATGTATGTCACCTCCCGTCATTAATCATTTTAATTTTTGTTCTCCCTTCTTTTTAAAAATTTGAATATCTTTTTAATCTCTTATTTTATCTTGAAATGTTACAATTTCATGTAACATATGAAAAGACATGTTTATGTTTTGCTATTGCTAGCCCATTTAATTGGTTCTATCACTGTGCTTCTACTGGGACCATGGATAGACATTTTATAAAAACAGGATTCTACAAACTGTTTCATGGAGAAAATAGATTTAAATACAGTATGTGTAATGGAATTATTCAATAATTTGATTCTTGGACTAGAAATCAACAGAGCTTAATTTACGTTTGGAATGAGACCTATAATAGACCTATAATTTACAATTATGTTACCATGATTAGTTTATAAAGTTGTTTAAATGTTATTCAAATGGTTTATTTGAGCAAAGGGATCATTTATGATTCATTTAACTAGGAAATTCCATGCCGTTTAGAAGCCTGAAACTTTATTAAACATGCAAGGAGAATTCCTGATCACAATATATTGATTAAAAACTATTTTAAACAGCCAATTCTGTTGCCTATAAAAACTGTTTACACCTTGGAAGTGTTTGCAAGTTAATGTTAATATTATCACTGTGGTTTTAATTTGGCCTTTATGATATTGATCAACAGAAGACGACTCTTTAATGTCTAAGTGAAAAAAGATCTCTGCAAAGTGTCTAAATTAATTACAGATATAAAACATAAAATAATTGATTGCACACACACTCATCCTTTCAAGTCAGTATTTAGTGAATGCATCTTTGACAGCCATTACAGCCTTGAGTCTGTGTGAAGAGCGTTGTACATCTGGTCACTGAAGTTTTCCCCCATTCTTATGTACAAAACTGCTCAAGCTCTGTCAGGTTTTTTAAGGATGTTTTTCAAGACTGGACACAAATTCTCAATTTGGTTTTAATTGGTTTTAAGTCATTCCAGTTTAGGTTTTTGGCTTTATGCTTGGGGTTGTGGAAGAATTAGGTTTCATGTAGGCTTCATCAGGTTTTCCTCCAGGATTTTCCTGCATTTTGCTGCATTCATTTTACCCTCTACCGACACAAAGGTTTCAGGGCTGCCACCACCATGCTTTGGGGTAGGGATGTTGTGAGTTTGATAATGTGCAGTGTTAGGCTTATTCCAAAAGCTTCATTTTGGTCTTAAAACACGCTCCATTTTGGTCCCATCAGACCACAGAACTTTCTTCCAGTTTATTTCAGAGCCTTCCATGTGCCTTCTGACAAACTCCATCTGAGACTTCCTATTTACAGTGGTTTTCTGTTTGCTACTCTCTCATAAAGCTGTGAATGATGAAGCATGCAAGCATGCAGTCTTTCCTTCAGAGTTATCATAGGTGACTTGGTGGCATCCCTCATGTGGTCTTCTTCTAGCACAATCACTTTTTTGTGGACAGCCTGTTGTAGGCAAATTTGCAGCTGTACTATACTCTTTCCATTTTTCAATGATTGACTTAACCGGACTCCAATGAATATTCAATGACTTGGACATATTTATAAATGCATCTAGTTCAGATTGTAATTAATATTTTCAGAAGTGGATGACATACAGTATGTGAGGATCATAAACAGATATGGCATCCCAAGAAAACAAACTGATAATGCAATCACAATATATTTTCAAGCCTCCTAAAACAAAGTAATCTTTCAGTGCGGCAATTTGTTTCATAGCTTGACTCCCTGTACACTAAGTGTTGAGGTTGAAACCTGATGATGTTTTATCTGTAGTTTTTAAAGACTGTCTGCTGCAAAAATATTATGCTTGGCGCTTTACTGCTATCAACAGGTATAAAGGTGTAAATGGGGAAGAACCTCATATTACTATACATTATTTAAATGTGACATCTCAAGGGTACAGTCAAGCAGCAAGGTTATATTTCTGTGTACCACTACCCTACAATGTAATGCAACCTAGCTAGTTTATTGCTTGCCACCCAACATACACGCTCCATCTGTTTTTTGCAGTTTTGTTTATTTTTAGAATTTATTCTTTTTCCTGCGCTATTTACTTGTTCTTTTTTTATATCTGCTTGTCACATGCTAATCATGGCATTTGGTGTACTATGATTTGTAATTTTCTATGCAATGAGTGCTGTTTCTTACATTCATTAAATTACTGTATATGCCTTTTTCTTATAAAAGCAGTTGGCAAGCAAGGCTTGCTTGTCTTAATTTCCTTGTTCATGTACATTCATCCTATATAACATCCACAAGATCAGGCTGTATCAGATAGAACAGCACAACTTCTTGTCCAGGCATTGGTCTTTTCATATTCTGACTGCTACAAATCTTTACAGGCAGAAATATGTGTATGTGTTGCCAAGCCACAGCAGATGATTGTGACATGCAGTGGCACATCTTGCGTTCAACCAACCAAGGCAGGCACATGTCACTCCTTTGTTCTGGTCACTACACAGGCTTTCTGTAGCAGCATGCATTAAGTTCAAATCCTTAATTCTTTCCTACAGAGTAGCTGATGAGTTAGCACCTATGGAGGCATTCATGAGGTCCTATCCTCCGTCTCAGCGACTTAGGTCTGCTAGTAAACAGTGTTTTGTGATGCCACCTATGTTTGGCATCAAAGCTCAAACCGCATACTTTATATGTGTACTGCCTATCTGGTGGAATGAGCTATGTGGGTTTAGAGTTCTACACTTGTAATGGCAAATTTTATAAACTAGCCCCTTAACACTTGTTCCAAAGCAGTTCCCAGACAGGAATATGGTGATCTCTTTTGTAAGTCACTTTGGCTAAAAGCATCCGGTAAGTAAGTAAATGTAAATGTTCTCTTCTTGTTTTTCAACTTTAATTTATGTGTTGTAAATATAAGAAACAGTTGTAGAGCTGACACATCAATTTGATGACTGAAAAGAAAAACACACATTTTATTTTTTAGAAAAGGGTACAATTGGTGAAAAACAAACAAAAACAATATTAAATGATACTGTAGCAACAATAGATATAGTGCACATCGAATATCTACACACCTTATTGAAATGTCTAACTAAAATATTTTTTCCTATAGTTTCTTCTAACCAACAATATCAAAGTGAAATTTTATGGAAAATAATATAAAAAGATGGTTTGTTGGTGAGAGGTTAGCTGAATCTGAATCTTGGTCCAGTCACTTTCAGTGTGATATCTTTGTGCTCTTTCTGTATCTGTGTACATTTTTTCTCTAGATATCCTAGTGTTTCTCCCATAAGCTCACTGTGTTACTTGATGACTCTGAATTGATTTTCCCTTTATGCCTGATTCAGCCAGAAAAGGAACAAATCTCACTGCCCATAAACTGGATTAAGGAGACTCAATAATAGCAGCAGATGCCTTTCCTGATATACACAAAAAACACAATTATATTTCAAATACAATTACCTAATCTAAGAACTTCAGTAGGCAAGTTTTAATGAAGAAAATGATTTTATTCTTGTCAGTCTCTTTTTATGAGTACATACATACATATACTGTATATTTAATTATTTTCTAGGACTTTAGCAGGCATGTCCAAAAATATTACAGCTACATTTTTTCTATATATTCAGAACATTTTTCAGCATTACACATTTTGTATGCATATCCTAATTGACAGATTATATAGAAGAAAACAAATCAATAAAAACTTTGATTTTTCTTTCAAAAACAAATTTATGCTGTCACAGCAAAATTCCATAGCAGGCTGTTTAAGTTTCATATAATAGTGGAGTGTTTTATTATTGCAGGTAAAGAAAGTATTCCTGAAACCTTTATAATGTCATCTTTTCATTTTTTTGCCTACAGTTGCATCTTTTACCAGATACTGTGTAAATCTCCAATTGCTGTTTTTCTTTTTTCATTTTCCTTGCCTATTATTTCTATATATTCTGTGGAAAACATGTCATTTTTGTGACTCACTTCACAAGCATCAAAGAAATAATTAAAAACATACTGAGCATGAAAAAATGTTTCTTCATCTACTCTGTCAACAATAATAGCAAAGAAATGTGATTTTACTTATTTTAAATTTGAAAGCAACATTGACAGGTACAAACCCTTACTGATTTTAATCTTTAAGGGGAGTAATAAAAAAAAAGCTCTAAGCTTATTTATTTTACACAATGTGAGAAAGTTTCAAATTCTGCTATGATCTAATACACTACATTTTTTAATGAAATATGATTATTTATATAATTAAACTGATTTAAACTTATTTAAATACTTTGAACAATGTTTATTATATACTCTATACTGTGTGTGTATGTATATATATACAGTATACACTGTACTATATATACAGTATATATATACTGTATATATATTTATATATATATATACTGTATATATATATATATATATATATTTATATATATATATATATATATATATATATATATATAGTGAAATATAGCGGCCGGGACACACACAGGCGGACACCGTTTCACTCATCACCCATGTTTATTTACAATAGTACAAAGTGCACCGCCACCAAACCCCCAGTTCCCCAAAGTCAATAAACACCGTCCTCTTCACAAACACTCGGGCCTCTCTTCGCCTCCTCTGCCACGACCTTGTCCTCCTCCTCACCCGACTCCAGCCTTAGTTGCAGGGCGGCGGCTCCTTAAGTAGGTGGCTGATTGCCAACCACACCCAGCCAACTGCGACAGTACTCCCCCGCTAGCTGGGACCTCCTGGGACCAGCGGACCATTCCATGAGGATGAAGACGCCTCGGCCCCAAGCCGACACAGTGCAGCGTAGAGCCCGAGCCTGTAAATAAAACAGAAAAACAAGGGGTGGGGACGTTACCCTGACGCAGCCCCTCGGCTCGTCCTCTCAGCTGGGCCAACGTTCTCTGCTCCGATCGACCCTCAGATGCTCCCACGTTCGGCTTCCCTGAACTGTAAGTCCATAGTCCCTGCCACGGAACCACTAGTGGGCTCATGCGTTGTGTCCACCTCTCATGCTGCGGGGTTCTCCTCTGCCTCTGCCTCAGCAGAGGACGGCCCTTCGCGGGACGTTTGTGCACCCAGCGACACATCCTCCCATGTCGGAGGAACTGGCTTCCCCAAGCCGCTTCCTCCACTTACTTTGGGACGCCGTGGCTGCTTGGATCTGCTCATTGTAAGAGGGCAGACCCGGCCCCGCTGGCATCCGGAGCTTCACGGGGTCCGTCTCACCTACCTTCCCTGCTGTACCTCTCCGTCCAGGAGCTCCTGCAGTGCGCCGATCCTTTCTTGCCTGCGGCTCTTGACCCGACGCCACTGCCATCCCTCCTGAGTTCAGCGTCTCCGCCCAGAGAACACATCGCTCGGCCGGCGGCAACAGCACAAGGCACAGTTCTTCTCGCAGCTCCTGTAACACAGCCGCCAAGGAGAGAGAAGCAGCCGGCGGTGGGCTTACCTTGTGAGTGGGTCTACCGACCGACTGCTATCTATGGGCCTTTCCCTGCAGCCCACTCGGGTTTCCTGGGTGCACGAGACGGACATTCCCTGCTCTCGCCTTTGGTTCATTACCAGCCCACCTCACAGTTACCTCCACTACAGTATGCTGCCTGCAGCGTCCACCCACCGAGAACTAACACGGTGCAGCCAAAGGTGGGTAGTGAATCGCCCACCACCGCCCCCATTCAACAGGCAGCCATCCGAGGCACACTACAATGCTACCCCCCACCGCCCCGTTCACCCTCAATGGCCTCCATTCAGCCCCAACCGGGTCACCGCTTGCAGCATTACCAGCCACCCACCAAGAATGAATGGGGCAGCGGTGTATGGTGGGCGGGCAGTGAAACCGCTTGCTGCCGGGTGCCGCCCGAGGGACACTACACTGTGCGAGCAGGGAAATCAGCCCCCTCTAGCCTTCGTCTAGCCACCACTTGCAGCGTCCCCAGGCCGAAGATGACGGAATGGCTGATACTGAGGCGCATGCATCGCAGCTGCGGCCCCGTTCATAAGTCGTAGGTCGGATGTCCGTAGCCTGGGGACTACCTGTATTTGCAACCTATATACATAAATATAGCCAATAGATATGTAATATAATAAATAAATAATAGATACAGATAATACAGAAATTATCAGTGTATGATAATAGTTGTTTAAGAGATGTGTAAACACTGACAGGTCAGAATGTGTCACAGCAGAAGGATATCAAGAATGTCAAACTATTTAAAGGTCAGTATGAGATTTTCAGTTCTTTTCTACATGCACACTCACTGGAAAGTGGCTTGCATGTATAAACGTTCTGTTTTTAGAGGTGGTTGAGGCAGTGTGGAAAATCCCAGGGGGCAGCATGTTGTTAAGGAGTCTGACATCTTGGGGGTAAGAACTATTCTGCAGCCTGGCAGATCTGGATCTGATGCTGCTGTATCTTCTCTTGGATGGCAGAAGTGTGGGAAGTCCATGTGAGGGGTGTAATGGGTCCTGCACAATGCTGCAGGCCTTGTGGACATTGCGTTTGTAAAATATGTCCTGTAGTGAAGGGAGAGGCACCCTAATAATGTTCTCTGCGGTCTTCAGTATCCTTTGCAGGCACTTGCTGTTGGATAAGTTGCAGTTGCCATACCAGACCGTGATGCAGCTGGTCAGAACACTCTCAATAGTGTCTCTGTAGAACATGGTGAGGATGGAAGGGGGAAGACTTGCTCACTTCAACTTCCTCAGGAAGTGTAATCTCTGCTGGGCTTTCTTAATTAGTGATGAGGTGTTATGCGTCCATGTAAGTTCCTCAGTTATGTGCACATCGAGGAACTTGGTACTCATAACAGTCTCCACATCTAAACCGTTGATGCTGAGTGGGATGTGGACAGGATGTGATTTTCTGAAGTCCATGATTATCTCTTTTGTCTTGTCGACATTGAGAGATAGATTGTTGTCTTAACACAATGTGGACAGCTGTTCCACCTTATCTGTGTATGCTGTTTCATCATCCCTGCTTATCAGTCCCAGCACCGTCGTATCTTACGCAAACTTGATGATGGGGTTGGTGTTGTGCATGGCTGTGCAGTCGTGAGTCAACAGGGTAAAGAGCAGTGGACTAAGCACGCAGCCCTGCGACGCTCCAGTGCTCAGTGTGATAATGCTGGAAGTATTGCAGCCCATCCAACTGACTGGGGCCTCTCTGTCAAAAGTCTCAGATCCAATTGAAGAGAGTGGTGTTCAGGCCCAACTTGGTCAGTTTTACAACCAGCT
The DNA here is from genome assembly GCF_016835505.1 of Polypterus senegalus. NCBI lineage: Eukaryota > Metazoa > Chordata > Cladistia > Polypteriformes > Polypteridae > Polypterus > Polypterus senegalus. The sequence goes on along the minus strand of NC_053157.1, from coordinate 127,718,165 downwards.
TTTGAGGAATGATTTCATTGAAGGCGGAGCTAAAATCTATGAATAGCATTCTGACATATGTGTCTTTTTTATTCAGAGGTGAAGGACAGCGCATATGGCATCCTCAGTTGACCTGTTTGAGCGGTATGCAAACTGAAGAAGGTCAAGGTAGGCAGAGAGATTAGTCTTTATGTGTGACATGACTAACCTTTCAAAGCATTTCATGATGATTGGCGTGAGTGCAACTGGTCAGTAGTTATTCAAGCATGTCACTTATGACTTCTTCAGCACTGGTATGATGGTGGTCGACTTGAAGCATGCTGGGACTGACAACTGGCTCAGAGATGTGTAGAAGATGTCTGTGAGGACACCAGCCAATTGACTGGCATATTCTTTGAGCACACGACCATGTATGTTGTCAGGTCCTGCAGCCTTGCGTGGATTGATTATGGATAGAGTCTTCTTCACGTCAGTTATGGAGAGACAGAGTACCTGGTCAGTGAAGGGAGGTGTTGCTTTTTTCGCAGGCTCTTTGTTCTGTGCCTCAAACCGTGCGAAGAAGTTGTTCAGCTCATCTGGTAGGGAAGCATCACCATCGCTGCTGTGTGGGTTGGGCTTGTAGTTTGTAATTGTCTGAATGCCCTGTCACATACGATGTGTGTCTCTGGTGCTGCTGAAGTGTTTTTTAATCCTCTGCGCGTATGCCCACTTAGCTCTCCTTATAGTCCGAGACAGGTTGGCTCTGGCCACCCTGAGGGCAGCCTTGTCTCCAGATCTGATGGCTGCATTTCTGATCTTGAGCAGCTTGTGCACTTCTCTTGTCATCCAGGACTTTTGTTTGGCTCTTGTGGTAAAATCCTTGGTAACAGTAACATCCTCTATGTGTTTGGAGATGTACCCAGTCACAGAGTCTGGGTACTCCTCCAGATTGATGGAGTCACCATCCATAGCAGCCTCCCTGAAAATGTTCCAGTCTGTCAATTCGAAGCAGTCTCGGAGAGATGAAACAGCACCAACCTGCCACACTCTGATGTTCTTGGCTGGTATAGTGTGCTTCAGCAGGGACTTGTATGCAGGAAAGATAAACACGCTGATATGGTCTAAGTAGCTGAGGTGGGAGCGGGGTTGGACCATGTAGGCTTAAGGAGCGCTTGCATAAACATTGTCCAGACAGCTTCTCCCTCTAGTAGCAAAGTACACATTTAGGAAGAATTTTGGGAGAAGTTGGCATGATTGAAGTCTCCAGCAATAATGAAAAATGCCTTAGGGTGCGTTGTTTGCAGTTTGCTGATGGTCTCATAGAGTTCCGCTAGCACCTGGTTAGCATTTGCGCTAGGTGGGAGGTAGACTGCAACCACCAGCACGCAACTATATTCCCTCGGCAGGTAGAAAGGCCGGCATCTTACCGTTAAAACCTCTTTTGGCGGGGAACAGTGTCACACAACTGCAGCAGCGTTCATACACCACTCTCTGTTCACATAAACATGCAGTCCCCCCGTCCCCCCACCCCCCGCAGAACTTACCAGACAAAGATGCGTCTCTGTCCGCACGGAAGATGGTCAGTCCATCTAGCTGAATGGACTCCGTAGCCCATTGGCCCATTTGATCATTTGCAAATGAATTTTGTTGAAGTGACCCCATCTAAGGGTTACAAATCCTGTCTGATAATAATAGATGTGTCTTCCATATGAGTAAAGGTATTTCCATCTTGGCATGCAAATGTCAAATTAGTTGCCCAAGGACTAGTGAACGAAATTATTCCCAGGTGAGGGGTGCCAAGAATTCTGACATCAGATAATGGCTCCCATTTTGTGAATGTAATGATTTGGCTGAGTGGTTGCTAATTGATTTGAAGCTCTATAGGGTGATCCAGATCTAATTATGCAATTTTCATTACGCTATTACTTATTAAGTTTATTACATAGAAAATCACCCGAAAAATCTCGGACCATCGAGAAGTGTGCGAACTGATGACATGAAGAATCGTCTTTGTGCCGATCTGGAATCGTCCCCACATAAATCAAAGTCATCCAGACGATCTGGATCTGCATAATTAGATCTGGACTACCATGTACTTATATATATATAAGATAACTCCTGTAGCCACAATAAATGCCTTTATTGAATAGACAAACCAGGGGTGAACAAGTTCCTTTCTACTGCAGCCACAGCTGCGATACACATAAAAACATCAATAATAACTCATAAACTTACAATATTATTTAGGAAAATCGCAACATTTTACTCACCAAAAAATCAGATTATTTGTAAACAAAATCCATCCTCCTCTCTTTCCTCAAAAACAGTTCAATTACTCTGTCGTAGGGATTATTCGTGCGCTTCAGTTCCATCAAAAGTCCCTTTCTATCTCCATCGAAGCTAATGCTGAAAGTCGAACCTGCCCTATCGTATTTCTGGCATAAGTTTTAATTCGCTTTAGGGCTGAAAATATCCGCTTGACAGAAGCAGTGTACACGGGAATGGTCACCGCCAAATATACCAATGTGAACAGCTGCCCCATGCACTCATTCAGATTTTTCTGATGAAGGAAGTCAAGGAGATCAGTGCGAGATTTTCCTGCAAAATCATCCATGGCATACATTACAGTCAGTTCAGTTTATAGCCGAGACAGATCAAAAACCGCTCCCTGGCTGTTGTGTTAAACTGGAGAAGGCTGTATGCGGGAAATTTTTCTTGTATTCCTGAAACTTCTGGGGCTCGAGGAGTGTGACAAACATCAGGTTTTTGTGGTCTTGAAATCTGGTCTGTGTCTGGCAAATAATATTGTCCGGAATCCTAAAATGGAGTTGGCCGCCGGCACTTAAAAGTTTCCCTTGCACTTTCGCTGAGGGAGGGTTTCCGCAGTAGCCGCACTTATGAATGTGCTAAGCACAGTCCTTCACCCGCGAATATTTACCTTATATGGGCGGGCACTCAATTACGTGGGAGGCGTGATGATGCGGAACGAAACTCCGCCTCACACAGCCACCAAGCTGCAGTCAATTACTGTATATGGACGTTACGCGTAGAATTTCGAAATGAAACCTGCCCAACTTTTGTAAGTAAGTTATAAGGAATGAGCCTGCCAAATTTCAGCCTTCTACCTGCACGGGAAGTTGGAAAATTAGTGATGAGTGAGTCAGTGAGTGAGTGAGTCAGTCAGTGAGGGCTTTGCCTTTTATTAGGTGGATTATAGATACAAGGGATGCTTTCAAAGCTGTAGGGGAACAGTTTCATGCTACAAGTAAAATGACTTGGCAGAATAGGAATAGGATTGCTTTAGATATGCTTTTAGCACAACAAGGGGGCATTTGTATTATGTTTGGTGATGCCTGTTGTACCTTTATACCTAACAATACTGCCCCAAATGGTAATTTTACTCATGCTATCGAAAGCTTGGAAGGTTTTTGCAGGACTTAAATGCAGAACTCTGGTGTCCAGAATTTTGTGATTGATAAGCTGGTTAGGAAGATGGCTTGGAAACTGGGGCGCATATCTCTTACAAATACGATTAGGTGTCCGAATTGGTGTCATTGTTATAATGTTCATTTTCTGCAGTGGTTTACCTCTCATTAGGATATTCATTGGTAATATGATTTCTTCCACAATCATCTAACCACTTGAATTCTATATGCATTTTGTTTTATCTTCCTCAACTATGTTTTTCAAATAACCTTCTTACTACTCCTACTCTCACCATTAGTACTGGCTTCCACATCCCTTCTTGACCCTTCCATTTACCTTCACCTGCCTGCTCCCAATCTGTCAACTCTTCATTTTCTTTTGCCTACAGTCATAAATCCTTCCATTTTACTCCCACTCCCATTCAAAGCAGACATACAGTACTGACCTGCTGACATATCAGTCCTTCTGGGAATCCATTAATTATACTGCTTCTGCTATTTCTGTGCCAGTATATAGGTAATTTAAGAACACATCCTCATTGTCACTGCTAGCACTTTCAAATTGTTCCTTCCAATCAGTGTCTATATTGGTCCCAAAAAAGTTTGCAATGCATTGGAGATGAAACAGTTTTTAAGAGTCTCTGGTGCACAATCCCATAGTACAGTATTGTTGTTTAATAGCTATGCAGTGTACTTGGTAGCACTGTCTTGCTGCACAAATATTTCCATTGTCCCAGATTAAACATCTGTCTTTTCAGGCACTTCAATAATTTAGTTGCCACCTAACAGGGGTGTTTTTTTTGCATGAAACTGCCCTCATCTCATCTCAACTGCCCCCAAACACCTCCCCCCATCATTCTCTCAGAGATAAGCTAATTTTCCTTGAAACTGCAGAGCACTTTCATGGCTCCAGCCTCTTCCATCTTGGTTCTCCTTATCCTGGTTCTCCTTTTCCATTAAGCGGCGCTCATACTCAGACTTCAGCAGATGGCTTTGCTTTCAAACTCTTGTCAGCACAATAGCTCATGTTTTCATTCCTTGCCTTCTCAGTCTTTGCTTTTGCAGCCCCGTCTCCTGCACATCTCTTGGCAAACTTTTAAAATCCTGTCCTCAAGGAGTTGTTAATTATGTAAAAAAGTAGCATAATAAATGTTGGTAAGAAAGGGCCCCCATACATTTGTATTGTTTGTAAATATATGCATTGGCCTACATACTATACATAAAACTGTGGTTATATTCATATTGTATGTTTGGATATAAGCAGTGTATGTACAGTTAGATACAACTGAAAATTAATGAACAATCCCAGTCGCAGATCTCCAGTTGTGGGACCAACCTGACGAGGAAGATTATCAGTACCTGAACTGAAGAAGGGAGCCAGGGTGGAGTGACTAATGAGGTCACTGCTCATCTGCTGTGTTTGTGTGTCATGGATTGGTAGCTCCCACTTCAATAAATATGCTAGCTGATCATGTTTGAGGTTGGTTTTGAATAAAGCTTGATGTTCTGAAGACTAAGACTGAGCATCATTTTTTGGGTAAATTATTTGTAATGCATTGTAATAAATTATAAAAGAATACTATATATTAAGTAAAAATTCCATAATGGATGCTCCCCTTTCCACATGCACCAATAAAGAGAAGCATGCAGCCATATCTATTTTTCATGGGCTTGAAGTGCATCAGGAGCACAGATTCATTCTTAACTTTCAGCACAGTATGGAAGCAATGTTTTGTCACAGAAGGATAAGAAAATCAAGAATGGCGGCACAAGTATCAAAGATGAAGATTAATGAAGTTGTTCATTTACATTCTGTTTTATTATTAGCCTATGATGTGGCTCTGTCAAACAGGCGTCTGAAAGTAGGACTACATTGAAAACCTATTTCGATAAGAGATGCTCCAATAAATTCTGTACTTTTCCTGTATTCATCTTTCTAAATATATTGTGGAAACTTCATGTATTTTTTGTCTGTGTAGACTTTAGCATCTAATCTTATAATGGAAATCCAAAATACAGTGATGAATATATATATATATATATATACACACATTGTCACACACACATGCATAGGAAGCCGCGTAAAGACCCGACGAGCAGCATAGTATATCGTGCCAGGGGATATATCCACAGAAAGACAGAAACAATGCTGCCTTCCTTTCACCCGGACTCCCTAACCACGTGCTACTATTTCCGCATTCCATTCCTTCCTCTGGTCCACTCCCGATGACGTCATGGCTCCAATACACCACCTTGGTTTCATCCCAGCATTCCATCTGCCTGTTTCCAATCCCACCCCATAAATTGTTTCCTTCCACCATTTTCATGTTGTCTGCTGTAACGCTGTAAAGCAATATCACTGACCTTATTTCAAAACTGTACAGTATACTGGGCCAGAAAACCCCAAACCTTTATGTTCTTGTTGTTTCTTTATTACAACACACAGTGCTGGAAATTGACAAAAACAACCTATGTTCTTCATGAATATTGATCACCCATCTGTTCCACACTTTTAGTGTCATTATTTACATTTACTTAGATAGTGTCAGATTCGTCAGCTGTTTCATTGTTTGGCAACTGGTTGATGCTGGCAACCTCCTGTTGTTCTAAAATGATGCTTACATCCTGCCATCACAGGGGTATATGTCATCACTTGATTATATATATAATCATGTAGCAGTGTGAGATTCATCATGCTGTGAATATCTGAAATTACCGAATAACAGTTACAAGTTCTTCACAGCCATGGTCTTGGGTTTCAAAGATGTTGTCATTGCATGGACATCTGTTAAGGTGGTGGCTAAGATCATTATAGGTGGCACACCTTATGAGGAAGTTGACAGAGCCTTTATAACACACTTTCCTAAGTGCAAAAGCATTTGCAGTAATACAATTTAATTCTGCATTCTTACAATTACTAATTGCTAATAACAAATTAATATTGACATGTAAAAATGATGTGGAAAACGTTAAGAAAACCCATGTAGTACTTCTGACTGAGAGGCTGCTGAGTTAACCACTCTTACAGGCACAAACATGGAGCCAGTTTAGAACCAACTATCAATCTTAAAAAACTCAAATTTGGGGATGTGGAAGGAAATTATAACAACCCAAGAAAAACGCAGACAGAGGGGACTGGGCGGTCTCGTGGCCTGGAACCCCTGCAGATTTTATTTTTTTCTCCAACCGTCTGGAGTTTTTTTTTTGTTTTTTCTGTCCTCCCTGGCCATCGGACTTTACTCGTTTTCTATGTTAACTAATGTTGTCTTATTTTAATTTCTTATTTTGTCTTTTATTTTTCTTCATTATGTAAAGCACTTTGAGCTACTTTTTTGTATGAAAATGTGCTATATAAATAAATTTTGTTGTTGTTGTTGACAGACACAGAAAGATTGCGCCAACTAAACACAGATAATAAGCAGGCATGGGATTCAAATCCAGAATACTGGCAGTTTTAAATCATGTACAGTAGAGTTGTTCAATTCGATTTAGTCACTTCCTATTTGACTTCAACCACATGTCAAACAAGCTTTTTTTAAATGGCAAAACAAACACATGAATGCCAGCGGTTATCAAAAATCATATTTTTATTGCCACGAGTAACATATTATTAAGTGCTTACTATTAAAACATCTTAAACAAATGTATGGTTATTAATACAGACATTTCTTTGTAAATGTCATGGCACACAATGTGGACTTCATTTTCCTTAATTTTAAGCAGAAAAGTTGGGTGTTAATTAACATTCCTGTTATTAGGTTACTAATTTAATAAACAGAATTATTATTTTTTAATATCATTGAATTTAAAGGACATGCCTTATTTATTCAGTTGTTTTTTCAAAGTATATTTTTTAAATATTTGAATTTTATGAATTGCATGCAACTTAATAGTGCCATTCGCTTTAATATTTGCATGTTTCATTATTTTATTTCTCCAAGATTTATTGTTAGAATGTTTCTGAATTTCACATATACTTAAAAGAATCTGTTGTCCTTCATTTCATTGTGCAACAAATAAAGATAACCTACAGAAAGTTGTGATCAAAGCATTCATTGAAAGAATTCCATTTAACCTCTATAAAGTGCTAATTTTCTATTTCTTTTGATTTTACCTGACATTGGCACAAATAGAAATAAATAAAAAGTAAAATGTATATAATCTAAGAACAACAAAGACTTAGCTCTTAACTGACTGTTTACATTGAAAATCTATAGACTTCACAGACACAGTGGTTCTGAATTAAGAAACTCTGCTCAAGGCCTTTTCTGACTGATACATTATTTAGAATTTTAAAAACATTCAAGTGTTTCTTAAACAATAATATCAAAACCCAGAAATTCACTTCAAGGTTTGCACTTATTGTTTTACAGTCTATCCTTCATGGACATAAGATGCATTAAAATGGAAGATTTCTAGACAGATTTACTTTTAATCCTCTGATCAGCTTATTCCAGCCCTAATGGAACTTGGGTTAAAAATCCATCTGCTTCTGCATTAGCCCAAGCCTATGAGGGATCCTAAATGCTGACTGTAACATGTTGCTATTACAATAGAGGCAATGAACTATCTTTTATTAAACAGCACTATAATTAATTTTAGCTGCTGCTGTGCGACAGTTAAATTAATTTCCCACAGCATTATCATTAAGTGAAAGCATGCTGAAAAAGAGAACATTCCAGCTGTAGAAAATGTTTTTGCATTGTGTTAAGAAACTTTATATTATATTAAACTTTTAATAAAAGGGAGTGACAGTTTTAATAGAAATTTACTTCATTTACTATAGCATGCAGTAGTTTTTAAATCAACATAGTAATTACTTGAAAACTACTTTAATGTTAATTTTTTTCTCTTTTTTATCCTAAAGCATGTTTAAAATAACAGATAACTCATTTTTTCTTTTCTCTCTTGTAAGCATCTTGTATCATTAATAAAAGACACACAATGAACATTGATCACCGATCTGTTCAACACATTTAATGTCCTCATTTACATTTTCTTTGATAGTGTCAGACTCTTAACCCATTTTTATTATATTGTTTGTCAACCATTTGTTGCTGGCAATCTCTCATTGTTCCAAGATGATGCCTACAGCCTGCCATTATAGGGGTATACAGTATGTCATCATTGTATGATCATGTAGTGGTGTGGGATTCCCCATGTAATAGATATTTGACATTACAAGGAACAGTTATATGTTCTTAGCTGCCATGTTCTTGGGTTTCAAAGATGCTGTTGTTGCTTGGACATCTGTAAAGGTGTATGTATGTATCATTAATAAAACAACATACTCTCAAAGGCTTACTTTACATTTGAATTCCTTTGAGCAATCATGTGCAACTGCAGCTCTGTTAAAACAGCATAATGATTAGATTCTCACCCTTTGGAGAAAGTGATATTTTAGCTTAATTGGAGCCATTGCAAATACCTATGAGTTAATTTAACTTTTCGTCCCAATGTATAGTGCAGTAACCACTAATACTTCATACATAAATTTGGTATTATAAGATTCTTTAGATTCTTTACTTAATTAAAGTGGTATTTCATTAGGCTAATAATAATAGGGGAAGTAGTGACTCTGTGGCTAACAATCTGTGTTGGTATCTAGAAGGTTGTCGGTTTAAATCCAATTACTGCCAGAAGGGATCCTGCTCCGTTTGGCCCTTGAGCAAGGCCCTTAACCTGAAAATTGCTCCAGGGGCACTGTATAAAGGCTGACCCTGTGCTCTGACCCCCAAATATAATGCTAAAAGACAATTTTGTCTCTGGGATTAATAAAGTATAGCATGGATTAGTAAAGTGTATCATCATCATCATAACCTCTGCTCAGATACAATGTAATATGACAATATCTTTGTTTTCCTCCAACACATGGAAAAACATGATGTGTTGTGCAGGAAGGATGGACAGATAGACACAGCCAATGTTTGATGGCCATAGAATGGACTGTTTATTAGCTCTTTTCTGAGGTAGACCTGGACTGTCTCCTGCTATCATTCTACAGCGACACCTGGCTAAGTACTTAAACTTCCTCAGGAGAATGGCTGTCTTCGTAAGATCTTCTGACTGTGCTGCCCATCTTATTCTTTTTAGTCCAACCTTTGGCTCTATTCAGTGGAGCTCATTTATGCTCAGAATTCGTGGCTATGTCCCATGCAGATTCTTAAATTCCTATTTCCTCACAAAGAACAGTCGCTACAGAATTTGTAAATGTTAAGGAAAATAATGCGTGATGTAGATTGTATGTTTGTGTTTTTTTGGCATTTTGAAGTTTCCGTAGTTAAAGGTAAAAAAGTGACAAAATGGATTGTGGGAGCTGTTCAATAAAAAGTAAAACAGCAGCATGCTTAACCTCCTTGGTGGAAATGAATTGATACATCACAAAAATTGGAACCAAGGATTTAAAGAGTTATAACCAAGACTATAACAACTGAGGAAAATGATTAATTTAGTTAGAATCGACAAGTTTAAGCCAGGTACTGAATAATGGTCAGCATATATAGAATGCATGGAGCAGTTCTTTTTTGCTAACAGCATAGAGCAAGATAAACAGATTGCCACTCTTTTAAGCATAATGGACGCTAGCGCTTATGGACTACTGAGAAATATAGTGTGGTCTTTGAAGCACAAGGAAAAAGCTTTTGAACAAATTGTGAAAATACTGAAAGATCATTTTGAGCCCAAACTACTGATAACTGTGGAGAGGCTCTGTTTCAGCCTTTGCAGTCAAAAGGCCAATGAGACAGTAACTCAGTATGAGGCAGAACTGAAGCAGTGTGCAGTAAATTCTGAGTTTGGGGTGAATTTGGACAAAGCACTGCAAGACCAATTTGTGAGTGGTATTTGGAGTGAGGCTTATTAGCATCGGCTGTTATCAGAAAAGAATATGACATTTGTGAGAGCATTTGAGTTGCTCTTAGCATGGAAACAGCAGATCAAGACATGCAGCAGCTAAAGCAATAGGTTGCCTTTTCAAGTACAGTACATAAAGTTGGGACATAGGTTCCCAGTCAAACAAGGAAGAGACATTGTCATTGTTTCAATAGTAAAAAAAACACATTTTTTAGAAATGCAATTTTAATAATGTAAAATGCCACAGTTGTAGGAAAATAGGTCATATTAAAAGAGCCTGCAGAGTGACGCAACCATGGCAAGAAGATAAAGATCGGAAAGCAGAGAAAAGTACAAAATATATGGAAATGGAATGGTGTGAGCTCCCATTGTTCTGATGATTAGGTCATAAATATGGAAATAGAAACTGCGGATGTTGTGTCAATTAACACAGAGCAGTTGTTTGAAGAAATGTTCCCTGGAAAAACTTTAGGAAGTTACTAATTTAAAACTAAAAACATATACAGGGGAATAAATTGCTGTTCTTGGAAAATGGGATGTAATAAGGTACTATGAAGAACGAAGTGAAAGACTACCACTAATTGTAGGTAAGGGTGAGGGCCCTGCATTATGTGGAAGAAAGTGCCTCCAAAACTTTACACTAAAAAGGAAGAAAATTAAAATAGGTCAAAAAGAAATTCCTCAACTTTAATCTATTGAGCAATTGCTGGAATGTTATAAAGATGTGTTAAAGAGCAGTTGGGGGCTTTTGAAGATATTAAAGCTACAATAATAGTACACCCCGAAGTTCCACCCAAGTTTTACAAAAGCCGTCCACTTCCCTTAGCCCTGAAGTGGAGGAAAAAGCCAGGATCATTTCATCTGTGAAGCACATTCAAATCGCTTGTGCAGAGACCATAAGTTAAAAATAAATCAAGCATGTACCACAGAGGTTTTTCCCCTGCCACATATAGAGGAACTAATAAGCCCACTTAGTGGTAGGACTGTCTTCTCAAAAATTGACAGCCTTGGCATATCAACAGGTGCTGTAGGAAGATGAGTCAAAAAATGTGTAACTCTTAATATGCACAAGGGATTGTTTGTTTACAATAGGTTACTTTATGGGGTCAGTTCTATGCCTTCAATTTTTCAAAGTATAATGGAGAATGTCATGCAAGACCTAAAGGTTGTGGTGTACCTGGATGACATTTTTCAGGGAAAACTGAAAAAGAGCAGCAAGTAAACCTTCAGAAGGCATTGGAGCATCTCCAGAAGAGTGGTTTAAGGGAGAAAAAGACAAAATATGAGTTTTGCTAGGAGTCAAATTGAGTATTTTGGTCATGTGTTAAATAGTAAGGGGATTTATGCATCAGGAGACAAAATTGAAGCCATAAATGAAGTTCCTGCTCCCACTTGTCTGAAGGAGTTGACAGAATTCTTAAGACTAGTCTAGTGAACTATTATGGCAAATTTGTGTCAAATCAAAGTTCAGTACTAGCTCCTTTGTATGAACTATTAGAAGAAAATGTGTCCTGGAGGTGGAAGCAAAGGAAAAAAATGCTTTTAGTAAATGTAGAATTGCTGACATGTGACAAAGTCCTTCTGTATTATGGTGGCTTGCACATCTGCATAGATCTTCATGCAGTAAATAAAGCAATAATTCCAGACAAATATCCACTTCCCACTTTAGAAGAACTCACAGCGCAGTTTTATGGTTCTATCTTGTTTTCTAAATTTGTCTTAGGCAAGGCTATTTGCAAGAGACTCTCCACCCCAGCAGTAGAGACCTCACAGCTTTTGTGACACATGATGGCATGGTTCGTAATACAAGAGTACCATTTGGGTTTCAAAAAGTCATGTCATCAGTGCTTGCTGGCATCCCGGAAGTGGTCATATACTTAGATGACATTGTTGTACATGAGCCCACTGCTGCTGTTCATGACAAATGTCCTCATATGGTCTTTTTGGCTCTGTCTAAGCACAACCTCACATTGAATGCGAAGAAAGGTATCTTTGCAGCACCAGAGATAGAATTTGTTGGATTTCAAGTATCAGCTGCTGGCATATCTCCACTCCAATCAAATGTAGATGCAATCCACATCATTTCGGAGCTTATATCTGCAGCTGAGGTGGCTTACTTTCTGGGCATGGCCTGTTACTATTTGAAGTTTTTGCCCCAGTATTCTGTTATTACTGCACCATTGTGCCAGCTCCTGCGGAAGGATGAGCCGTGGGTGTGGTCTCCTGCTTGTGCCAAGACTGTTCACCTCCTGAAATCACAGCTTACTTCCCCTCCGATTCAAGGCAATTTTGACATCTCTAGCCCCACATTTGTCAACTGTGAGGCATCTGCAATAGCAGTGGGGGCCGTGCTGTCACAAAGTCAGGGCCAAGTGGAGAAGCCCATAGCTTTTGCCTCTTGCACCCTCACTGAAACAGAGCGGAAATACTTGGTGGGTGAATGTGAGGCACTGGCATGTGTCCGGGCATGTGAGAGATGGCACCTTTACCTGTATGGCCGACATTTCACACTAAGAACAGACCGTCAGGCTCTCACTACCCTGCTGTTGGCATCTGGCACTGGGCACCACCCATTGAGGTTACATCGTTGGCCTGACCATCTTCACCAGTACCACTTTACTCTCCAGTTCCACTCCGGAGCATGAAAATGTTATTGGAGACCTCCTGTCTCACTTAGTTACGGCTTCAGCCCAACCTCCTGACTCTGACCAAATGGAACGTAATATTGTCCAGATAATGTACATGCCTCTTCAGACCACTATATCTCTCCAAGAACTCAAGGAGGCTTCTGCACATGACCCAGTACTATCCCAGGTATGTCACTTTATCAGGAATGGTTGGCCTAGCACGGTACCTGAGAATCTGTTACCCTTTGCTAGAGTTAAAGAAGAACTCTCCTGCTGGAATGGTTCTTGTGTGGCACAAGGGTTTCATACTGTGGTCCCAAATACGCTCCATGCACGTGTGTTGTCAATGGCACATGAGAGCCACTTAGGTATAGTGAAACTAAAACAGAGATGTTGTGACTTGGTGTGGTGGCTTGACATAGACAGGGACATTGAGACTCTGGTTAAAAATTGTGTGGCCTGTCTGGTAAGTGGCAAAACAGGTCTCCAGGCCCCTCCCCCATTGCAGCTTATTGCCTGGCCCACCCAACCCTGGGAACATATACAGATGGACATCTCATATGACTTACACTCGAAATGGCCAGAGGTTACTGCAAATGGCACAGTCAAATCCTGTGTCATCATTAACATTCTGGAATCACTGTTTTCTCGCTGGGATCTCCCTAAGACCATTACTATGGATAATGGGCCTCAGTTCACCAGTAATCAATATACCTCATTTCTGGAATCAAGACCTTACCTAGTCTCATTTTCTATTTCCTACAATAAAAACACAATAACTTAAGTTATGACAACCCCTTTCATTTGGATGAGTCATAGTTCCAGTTAAAAACTGCAGATTACTTGTATGTGGTGGTGGACTAGAGACATACTCGAGTGGAGGCATTCAATGTCTTGGTTTTCTGAGACCATGGGGAATCTCTCAGGAATATCTCTAGCTCTTTTCAAAGTAAAGGGAACTCAGGTGTACGGCTTGCAAGTAGTTACAGAAAGTGAATGAAATAAATAGTTAATGTAGCTTGTTTGTGAGAGTAATAAATCTTTCAGTTCATAGTTGCTGTTATATGTGATCATTCAGTCTGTAAACTTTCTTGGTAGTGACTTCCTAAGATCAAATAGGGAGAATGACACAGAGTATTATTAAATCCATCTAATTTATTAAAGACTGTCAATCAGGATTATGGCTGCATTTTTGTTCTCTTGATACCTTATTTTAACTTCAGTTATTGAAAAACTACTGAATTACTTCCCTTTATTTTCCTTCTTGTCTATTTCTCATTTCTGTCACTGTATTCTACAGTTCTCATTTATTTTTATTACTTCCTGAGATTCCTGTTACAAGAACTTTTTTCATTAGCCTTGTTTGTCTTCATTATGTACTTTTGGATGAGGCACTCTTCAAAACCTAGTGACCTGCCTGCTCTCTAGTTTTCTAGTGTTTATGCAGCTCTAATAGTTTATAATATATTGAACCTTGAGTAAATGGTCACCTAGGCTGACAGCAGCAATATGCGGTATATGAGTGTGATTATGTACTGTTTACTGTTTAAGTGACAGATGGAATAGCTTTCCAAAGTTCAGTAAAGAAAAATGATGGAGTAGTGAATAAAAGCATTCTATAGCAATAAAAGTCTTTCATTATACTCTAAAACACCTGCACACATCAGGGGAAAATGCATCAGGTGAAGACATTTTGAAAAGAACATAACCTGCACGGGGTAATTTTGAAAGTTGCACTGCATGAGATATTTTTGCAATTAACAATTTTAATAGCTTTACCTAATAATAATACCAAATAACAATATTTCTATTGTTAAGTGTCCAGAGTGGCTTCTGTTTTCTTGTTGGTATTCAGCTCTCTCATTTAGCATAGGATTGTTGTTTGCTGGAGCTTTTTGCTTTCCACTTTTTCATTGGACATATCTCCTGTTATCCATAATCTCACTATTGTGATGTCTCTTTCATTTGAAAGATTGACTTTTTCTTAACAATAAAAGTAAATTTATTGATTATTGTTCTGTCAAATATGTACATAAACAAGTATTTTAGTTTATTTTACATTTCTGGTCCTGTTTCCATCCATCCATTATCCAGCCCACTATAGCCTAACTACAGGGTCAAGGGGGTCTGCTGGAGCCAATCCCAGCCAACACAGGGTACAAGGTAGGAAACAAACCCTGGGCAGGGCGCCAGCCCACACACACACACCAAGTGCAATGCAGAATCACCAATGCACCTAACCTGCATGTCTTTGGACTGTGGGAGGAAACTGGAGCACCTGGAGGAAACCCACGCAGACACAGGGAGAACATGCAAACTCAACGCAGGGAGGACCTGGGAAGCGAACCTGGGTCGCCTAACTGTGAGGCAGCAGCGCTACCCATTGCACCACTGTGCTGCCCCCGGTCCTGTTTATATTATTTTTTTTTTTGTTAAATCTCTGTAAGTTCCCTAAGCCAAAAAGGAAGAAACTGAATAAAATTAATGAAATCTGAACACCCAAAGTATTTATAATGCATTTTTAATTTTTGCCATGGAATAAATTAGTAGTTTTTTTAATGTCAGCTCTATACTACAGACTCTAAGTTGACGAATATTCCATGGTTACATCTTACAAGATTTTCATGTTAGATGATGTAGCTGCCTTTTCTTCATGTTTTCCAAAATTTTGCAGCTACTGGAAAGGTTTGAGCATTGTCTGCCATGCTAGTTGGAATGGTAGTTAATCTCAATCAGTTAAATTATTGCAGAGGGGCACAGACAAAATATATAGGATTAGGCAGATTTATAGCAGTTGAAGT
Source organism: Polypterus senegalus (assembly GCF_016835505.1). Classification (NCBI taxonomy): domain Eukaryota; kingdom Metazoa; phylum Chordata; class Cladistia; order Polypteriformes; family Polypteridae; genus Polypterus; species Polypterus senegalus. Next base: position 127,702,502 of record NC_053157.1, on the reverse strand, counting down.
TTACAATAAGAAAATGTAAGGTATTACAAATAGGAAGTAAGAATGTGAAATATGAATACACAATGGGATGATTAAAACTTGAAGTACACATTATGAGGAGCACCTAGGAGCTGTAGTTAACTCGCCACTTTCTACATCCAGGCAGCTTACAGAAGCCATTAAGAAGGTTAACATACCATATTTCATGATGCATAGAGTACTTTGGTGAGACGAGTCCCAAGGTGTTTTAATAACTTACTTTATTAGAGGTTTGAATTGCTTTTTAGCACAATCCTTCAGTTTACTTTGTGCAGGATTAAGATGCGCACTCACTTAAAATGAAAATCACCATTTAAGCAGAAGAAGTGCATTACTTAATATGCACCAGCTAGAAATTAACACGAATAAAAGAGAGGTTGGTTAGGGCAGAGAAAAAAGATGTTTTGTTGGAAGAAGTCTGTTTTTTTGTTGGAGAAAAATGAAAGAAGAGGAAGTTATCACTTGCAGGAGAGAAAAGGAAAGGGAGAGATGACAACATTGACCATACTGACAAGCTAAAGTGAGCAAGACTGAGGGCTGTTGCAGAGGTTCCATGTTGTGGCTATAATCAGGTCTGCTGAGCAACAGAGCAGATACGATGAAGTGAGGCCACAGGAGCTTGCTGGAGGCAGTAGGATCAAGGTGTGACAACATCCAGGCAAAGGACAAGGTGCACTAGGGAGTTGTGGAGACTGGGTGAGTACCAGTCAGTTCAGTTCTGTGTAATAAACCTGGATGAAGCAGGCTGTGTTGTTGAGATCTTCAGTGTCTTTATGAGGACAGAAAGAAAGAGAGAGAGAGATTGAAAGGGGTTTACCATGTGACCTTTTGTATTATAAATATATTTATTGATTTTTTAAATTTTTATTTCCTCCCAAAGACACAACTTTGATTTGGCTCAATTTAATAGAATTCATGAACTGCACTGGCACTGTTGCGCTTTTTTGAGCACTTTTATTCTCATTGTTTTAATAAACTCTGCTATTCTTCTGAACAAAGAGTCTTGCTTCTCTGCTCACTTGCCCAGGACTGTCTCAGTCATGCCTATCAATGCCCTGGGATTATTGGTTGTGCCCATGGCTGTGTGCATAGGACATCACAAGTACAAGTCAAACCAGGCTATGCTTAAGCTTTATAATGCACTGGTGAGGCATCATCTGGAGTACTGTGTACAGTTTTGGTCTCCAGGCTGCAAAAGGGACATAGCAAAGCTAATAAAAGTCCAGAGAAAAGCAACTAAGCTGATCCCAGGGATGCAGGGGATGAGTTATGGGGAAGGGAAAAAGGAGTTGAACCTAATCAGTTTAAGTAAATCAAGATTAAGTGGCAACAGGATTTAAGTTTTAAACTGAGTTCAACAAGAACAGGGGGAAACTTGGTAAAGTTAATTTTGCTAAAACAGTTTTTCTTCAAGCAGAGAACCATAAACACATGGAGTAAACTTCTAAGGATTGTGGTAAAGAGTAGAACTTTAGATGCTTGACTTGATGTTATTTTGGCGGAATTAGGCAGATTGTACTGGCAAGCTCTGTTTGGCTGAATAGCCTGTTCTTGTCAAAGTTTTTCGAATTTGTTTTTAACTGAGCACAAGGTGTAGAGAAAAAAAATCCCACAGTCCAAATATCTTAATTTTAAATGTTTTAGTGAAGTTCGAAGCAAAAACAGTTTAAACAAAGCTGACGAGAAAACTGATATTACCATATATCTTCCAATAGTAGCCCCGGCGTTTATTCAAAAAAGTATTCGGACGGCCCGGCGTTTAAAAGAGACCGGCGGTTGTTGGAGACCGGCTATTATTCGCCTCGCAGATGGAATGGTGATGGGTAAACAGAGTTCATTTGGCAGTAAAATACGGTATGGTACCGTGTTTCTGGTCACAAAATGTTGGCAACAACACCGGATGAACATTTCAGGATTTAATGAAATTATCAGTACGGTCTTATTTAAGCAGTATACAGTACGGTACTACCGTAAGCATGTACGGTAGACATCAACTTTCTTGCCAATGATGCCACCAGCACTGGCCTGCACCAGTCCGAATTTCACACGAAAGCGCTCATCAGCCCAACAGGTCCCCTGTGGAACATAAGGAAATGCAATAAGCTCCAAACTCATACATATGCGTATACATTACAACATAAGACTGGATAAGATACAATAAAGTACAGTACTTACCATCTACTCGTCGTCTGAATAGGTAATGATTGCTTCGTTATTTGCGAGTTCTTCTTCATCTTCCTCTTCTTGTGATGGCAATACAGGTACTCCCATTGCTTGTTGTTGCGCAGTAATCAGTTTTAGCAGGATTAACGTGTCGAAGATGGCATTTTCATGTTCTTCCCGCCACCTCTGCCCTCCCTGTGGGGTTATGATTGACGTGGAGACGAAAGGGCAAAATGTACACAAAGAAATTTCTTTTTGACTTTCTCGCTTCCTCGATAGCATCTGACGACAAAACATTTTTTACATGAAAAGGTACTTACCGTATGATTCACTGCAGGAGGGCGGTAGCCCAGGTGGTACGAAAAGAGGATTAATGTAAGAAAAAGGCGGTGGGTCATTGGAGAGCGGCGTTTACTACAGACCGGTGCTTAAAGGAGACCGGCGTCTATTTGTCGCGACATCTCTTCAAACCCGGCGTTTATTGGAAACGGGCATCAATAAGAAGCCGGCCACTACTAGAAGATATACGGTACACACAAACAACACATTTCTTGCTTATGCTGTTTCTGTTACAGGCTTAGATCTTAGTTAAGTTTCTTTAATTTTCTATATAGGTTTCTATATTGGCATGGCATTCATTAGTACTTACATTAATACATATACTAGTGAATATATTTGAAAATCAGTATGTCTCTAAACAATTGCATTCACAAACAAACTAATATGGTTGTATCTGTCTTTCTAAGTGTTATATCACAATTTAAGTGTATTGCCAGGAATGTTATTTTGGCATTTTACCTTATATAAACCTTCCATTAGTTGTAAAAAAACTAACATTGAATTATAATTAAGCTAACACTTATGTGAATTTAAAATTAACAGGACTCTGACAGATGAGTTCATGAAAAGAGAACAGGAAAGCTCCAACTTCTTTTAAAAGTCTTACTGTGTTTATGTCATTTTTATTGCCCAAAAAATTGTCATCTATTAGTTTTTTTTCCTGGGTTATATTTTATTTACATTACCAAAGTCATTACACATGCATACTGCATATAAAGGAACAATTGTAGGAATAAAAAACTAAATCTGATCAGTTAGAATATGATTTGAACTGTAAACAAGGCAAGGAATATTCTCTCTAAAATCACTACTGAAACAAGCTGTTGCAAACAGCCACACATTGCATTACAATTTTTTAATTTAAAAAGCTGTCAAAATGACATTATTCTCCTCCCGAGTTCTAAAGCATAGAGAAATAATAATAAAAAAAAAAATAATCAAGTCTTTGAAAAAATATGCTGGTATGATTTAAACTGCTGAGAAATAAAAAATATGGCATGCTGTGTCAACTTCTTCCTACACCAATGCAGAACAAATTCAAAGATCTAGTTTTCTCAGAAAACGGCATGTTTGTTGCAGTTGAGGCTATTCATGGAATCACATGGCAAGCAGCATTTAAGCTATAGTGAGCCTTAGAAGACAATTTCCTTGAGCTCATGTGTCAACAACTAAATAGGAATACAATCCATTTCCAGAGCCCACATTATTCAATCTAAAGGGCAATTGGGGCCTGAAGCCTATTCTGGCCGCAATGGGGATAAGGAAAAAAAAAAAACAGCTCCGGTCCATTGCAGTCAAAATGGAATGTCTTCATTAATTCTATATATATACTCTAATAAGTACTATAACTGTAATCAAATGACAATAACATTCTATCTCACTTTAAGAAAAGAGGTGCATTTGATTTAAAGTAAGAAAATTGTTTAGTATCAGACTTGGGACATAATAGTACTGTGGACAGAACTTTATGACAGAACTGTAGTACTGTTTGGCTTCATACTAAAAAGAATATCTTTAGTTTATGCTCTTGGATCCAAGTTTTAGTTTAGTAAACAAAAAACAAAGATGACTTTTTCTGAAATAACAGGAGACTTTGTTATACAGCAAGAATTACTTTTTATCCATTAGAGCTAAAGAAAAATTACCGGTAAGTCTTATTTCCTGTGCTCCACTCATTAAAGTAGCAATTCATCAAAATGAACTGCTTTTAGCATAAGAATTCATTATCTTTTTTTTCTTTTCTCTATACTTTAAATTAATTAATAAGGCAATATTATTCTGAAAATCCCTCTGAAATATTTAGCTGCACCAAATCAAATGGTTGTAGTGTTGTTGGCAGCCATGCAAGAATCCATGTATGCTTGTTACTCAACAAAATTGATCGTAATGGCTCGGCTTGTCTGATCCATAATTCAGTCACAAATATACAATTCTTTTGGGTACTGTTGTAGTGAATATACAATTAAATCTTATTATTTTTTTCCAGTGTTGCTGAGAATTTCTATAAGGTTTCTCTGTCAGAAATTAATTGATTTTTAAATTTTAACATGTGTAAGGCAGTGAAGTGGAGAGACTGCCTTCAAGTTTAACAATAGAAAATACTTATTAAAGCAATAATGATGGCTCCCCACTCTTCTAGGTATTTCTATCAAAATAGCAAAAGTAACAGTGTAACTGTGTTTTAGTAGGGCCAATGAAGTCATAGACTAGCATCAACGGCTTCACAAGATTAAAGAAATTGACATGTTTTATTGTCAATGAAGGAATAAAAACAATTATCTTCATGCTGAAGCTAATTGACAGTAAATGCTGTTGAAGGAATAGAAAGGTATCTCTTATAAAAATATGTATGCCGCTGCATATAGAAAAAATGTGTATGCATTAAAACAAAATTTTTGGCAATGTTCAGAAACCCAGAGTGAATATTTGAAGGTTCTTCAAGTTGGTGACCTGAAAAGATAAACATGGAGGCACACTGGACTGGTGTTATGATCATATGTGGTGTAAGAACAAGAGGACACAGAAAGAATTTTAGGGCACCTGTGTATAAACCTGTATACTTGTATTCACAAAAATCAATAAAATGTGTAAGCAGAGAGCTGAGGAGACTTTGTGCCAGCAAAGCAGCGGGTCCAGATGGAGTATCACCATGACTGCTGAAGGCCTGTGTGTTGGAGCTGGGGAGTCCTCTACAGCGCATCTTCAACCTGAGCCTGCAACAACGGAGAGTCCCGAGGCTTTGGAAAACATCTTGCATCACCCCAGTCCCAAAGGTATCACATCCTAGTGAGCTGAATGACTTCCGGCAGGTTGCTCTGATGTCACATGTGATGAAGACCATGGAGCGGCTGCTGCTTCACCACCTGAGGACACAGGTCTGCCACGCCCTCGACCCTCTGGAGTTCGCATACCAGAAGAAGGTGTGAGCGGAGGATGCCATCATCTATATACTACACCGATCTCTCTCCCACTTGGACAGAGACAGTGGTGCTGTAAGAATTATGTTTCTGGACTTCTCTAGCACCTCCAACACCATCCAACCTCTGCACCTTAAGAACAAGCTGACAGAAATGGGAGCAGATTCATACCTGGTAGCATGGATTGTGGACTATCTTAAAGACAGACCTCAGTATGTGCGTCTCGGGAACTGCAGGACTGACATTTTGGTCACCAACACAAGAGTGCTGCAGGGAACTGTACTTTCTCTGGTCCTTTTCAGCCTATATACATCGGACTTCCAATACAACTCGGAGTCCTGCCACGTGCAAAAGTTCACTGATGACACTGCTATTGTGGGCTGCATCAGGAGTGGGCAGGAGGAGGAGTATAGGAAACTAATCCAGGACTTTGTTAAATGGTGCGACTCAAACCACCTACAACTGAACACCAGCAAAACCAAGGAGCTGGTGATGGATTTTAGGAGGCCCAGGAACATCATGGACCCCATGTTCATCAGAGGTGACTGTGTGCAGAGGGTGCAAACCTATAAATACCTGGGAGTGCAGCTGGATGATAAATTGGACTTGACTGCTTGAATATGGATGATCTGTGTAAAAAAGGACAGAGCCGACTATACTTCCTTAGAAGGCTGGTGTCCTTCAACATCTGCAATAAGATGCTGCAGATGTTTTATCAGACGGTTGTGGCGTGTGCCCTCTTCTACGCGGTGGTGTGATGGGGAGGCAGCATAAAGAAGAGGGATGCCTCACGCCTGGACAAACTGGTGAGGAAGGCAGGCTCTATTGTAAACATGGAGCTGGACAGTTTGACATCCGTGGCAGAGCGACGGGTACTGAGCAGGCTTCTGTCAATAATTGAAAATCCACTGCATCCACTGAACAGGATCATCTCCAGACAGAGGAGCAGCTTCAGCGACAGACTGCTGTCACTGTCCTGCTCCACTGACAGACTGAGGAGATCGTTCCTCCCCTACACTATGCAACCCTTCAATTCCACCTGGGGGGGTAAACGTTAACATTATACAAAGTTATCGTCTGTCTGTTATACCTTCATTGTTATCACTCTTTAATTTAATATTGTTCTTTATCAGTATGCAGCTGCTGAAGTATGTGAATTTCCCCTTGGGATTAATAAAGTATCTATCTATCTATTTAAAGCATAGCAGTAACATGTCTTTTCAGACAGGAGTCCGAGATTGAATTGACTTAAAGATAGTGGATTCTCCAGTTATGTTGATCTCAGGCAGTAAGTGGTGGGTCCAGGCAAGCGGACACCAGAAGTGATGTCTGGATTGGAAAGGCTGTCAATTTTCTGGACTGTAGAGGAAGGAAATGAGCAGGTGTTATCACACAGCACCAACCACTGGAGCAGTGGAGAAACGCCATCACCAGATCCCTTAAACTGGCCCCTACGATCAAGTATGTGATACTGGAAAAATTAAAGTCCTAATAGTTCTTGGAGATGTAAAAAAGAGTTTAACTGGAAAGTAAATTCCTTCCAAAATAAATATTTGAAGAAGTTGTCATAAAGCAAGCCAGGCTCAAAGCACATCAAGAATATAGCTATAACACCAAAACCAAAATAGGATTCCAAAATGCTAAGCTGAGAAACAAAGCAATTTAAAACCACGATCACCAATGCAAATTAGACTGCAAATTAGACTGCTATATTATAATTAGAAGCTCTATTAGACTGTCCTATGCTAAGTCTTTTCATTGAGAATTACTGTTACACCATGCACAAAAAAACTATAATTGAGAAATGGGGATGACCAAGAGACCAAACGTGAACTGAAGCCTAAATTTAAACCAGAAAAACTTCCAATCATTCACTATTACCAAAATGCTAAGACTCCGTGTTTTTAAATTCCAAGATCTGAAGATTGGCAGCAGACTTTTAGTAACCTGTAAAATTACAAAAAGGCTTATGTAGGAAGAAATAGCATATTTTTATGGAGAACCTTTTGAGTCTATGCTTGGGTCAATAAAATAGTAATTCAAACCTAACCATGATTTAATAATAAAATACAATATATGATAGCATGATGGCACAGTGGTCAGAGTTTTTACAAAAAGATGAGGTTTACTCCTGAGTCAGCCCTGATTCCAGAGAAAAATAGTAAGCACGGCTTCTGAAATGCTAGAGGGGTATGGTGTGATTGTTCTAAAAATTTCAACATGTAATAGTATACCTGAAAGGAGAATTAGTAAGTTGAATAATGCTTACTTTACATATTTTCTGCCCATTCACTCAATCTTTATTTATCTCTACCAGGCACGAGATGATATGCTTAATCCACATACAATATGTATTTGCTGGGGAGGCTTGTAGAAACAGTGTATTCTTTGAACATCAGACAAAAAAAATCAACAAATATATATACAATCTATATATTTTATATATATTGTGGCCAGTAGGGTGTACTCCAGCTCACCAAACACCCAACACAAGTAGGTTTATTTGTGGGAAACCCTACTCTGCAAGTGGGCTCCCAAGTCCCTGCAACCCCGGGGCTACATACAGAACTCAACATGGCACCAACCACTGGAGCAGTGGAGAAACACATGTTGAAGAACTCTAGGTCCCATGATGCCCTGTGGGAATCTGAGGCACCGCTGCAACCTAGCGGGGCTTACTGCTCCTGGTCCTTATGGCAGGTTAAGGATGGTTGCCATCCCTCACAATAAGTATTCTATGTATATAAATTTTTGGTTTTGGGAAAAGAATAAAACAATGAAAAGGATTAGCTTTATAACGATAAAAACAAAAAAATGTATATTAAAATTGAACAGGAAATTGGAGGTTTTGCTCCTCCTTCACATTTTTCTAAATACTTTGCCAGTTTCAAACTCCGTACATCTAACAAAAAATTGCCTTTCCTTTTAACTAAATATGTCTTTCAACAGACATTGTGACTGACAGCTTAAGCAGATCCTAGAAATTAATTAAATTTTACAAAATTATATGATCAGCACATACAATTTAAATACACTGCATACATTGGCACAGACTTGCAATTAACATTGCACAGAGCATGCAAAAAATTATACATTACAACAGAGATAATAATCCAGCAACAACAATAGTAATAATAATAGTCTAAGTTAAGATGCATAGGAGAGACGGATGTGGCAAAGTAAAATTAAGCAGCAACCGGACTCCAACAGTATGCTTGAATACATTGCAAAAGAATAAAGTATAAGCATCTCTCAAATTGGCTTAAATTAAAATTTGTATTAAAACTCTGCAAATATCTTCATCTATTGTTCACCATCATCAATTACTTGATGATTATACTCTTCATATTTGCTCATGATGCACTAAAAAAAGTTTTCCATATGGTCTGTCATAGGAAAAACTGATGCTGTCCATTAAATGGATCTTCTTCTTCTTTCGGCTACTCCCATTAGGGGTCGCAACAGCGGATCATCTTCTTCCATATCTTTCTGTCCTCTGCATCTTGTTCTGTTACACCCATCACCTGCATGTCCTCTTTCACCACATCCATAAACCTTCTCTTAGGCCTTCCTCTTTTTCTCTTGCCTGGCAGCTCTATTCTTAGCATCCTTCTCCTAATATACTCAGCATCTCTCCTCTGCAGATGTCTAAACCAGCGCAATTTCACCTCTCTGACTTTGTCTCCCAACCGTCCAACTTGAGCTGACCCTCTAATTTACTAATTTCTAATCCTATCCATCCTCGTCACACCCAGTGCAAATCTTCTCGTCTTTAACTCTGCTACTTCCAGCTCTGTCTCCTGCTTTCTGGTCAGTTCCACTGTCTCCAACCCATATAACATAGCTGGCCTCACTACCATCCTGTAGACCTTTCCCTTTCACTCTTGCTGCTATCTGTCTGTCACAAATCACGCTGACACTCTTCTCCACCCATTCCACCCTGCCTGCACTCTCTTTTTCACCTCTCTTCCACAATCCCCATTATTCTCTACTGTTGATCCCAATTATTTAAACTCATCTGCCTTCGCCAGCTCTACTCCTTGCATCCTCACCATTCCACTGACCCCCCTCTCATTTACACACTTGTATTCTGTCTTGTTCCTATTGACCTTCATTTCTCTCCTCTCTAGAGCATATCTTAAACACTCCAGGGTCTCCTCAACCTGCTCCCCAGTATCGCTACAGATCACAATGTCATCAGCAAACATAGCCCACAGGGACTCCTGTCTAATCTCGTCTGTCCACCTGTCATTCACCATTGTAAATAAGAAAGGGCTCAGATGTAATCACCCCTCCACCTTGAATGCATCCATCACTCCTTCTGCAGACCTCGCCTCAGTCACGCCTCGTACATATCCTGTACAACTCTTACATACTTTTCTGCCACTCCTGACTTCCTCATACAATACAACAACTTCACTCGAGGCACCCTGTCATATGATTTCTCCAGGTCCACAAAGACGCAATGCAACTCCTTCTGGCCTTCTCCATACTTCTCCATCAACACCCTGAGAGCAAACATCGGATCTGTGGTGCTCCTTCTTGGCATGAAACCATACTGCTGCTCACTAATCATCACCTCACTTCTTAACCTAGCTTCCACTACTCTTTCCCATAACTTCATGCTGTGGCTCATCAATTTTATCCCCCTGTAGTTCCTACAGTCCTCCACATCTCCCTTATTCTTAAATATCGGCACCAGTACACTTCTTCTCCACTCCTCAGGCATCCTCTCACTTTCAACTAAAAAATCTGGTTAAAAGCTCCACTGGCATCTCTCCTAAACACCTCCATGCTTCCACAGGTATGTCATCTGGACCAACGGCTTTTCCATTGTTCATCCTCTTCATAACTGTCCTTACTTCTTCCTTGGTAATCCGTTGCACATCCTGATTCACTATCTCCACATCATCCAACCTCATCTTTCTCTCGTTCTATTCATTCATAAACATCTCAAAGTACTCTTTCAATCAGCTCAACAGACTCTCCTCGGTTGCGAGTACGTTTACATCTTTATCCTTTATTACCCTAACCTGCTGCACATCTTTCCCAGCTCGATCCCTCTGTCCCCCTTACTCCTTATCTCCTTGTACTCTTGTCTACTTTCTGCAACTCTCTGACTGCCCCACTTCTTCTTTGCCATCCTCTTCCTCTGTATACTCTCCTGTACTTCCCCATTCTACCACCAGGTTTCCTTTTCCTTCTTCCTCTGTCCAGATGTCACACCAAGCACCCTTCTTGTTGTCACCCTTACTACATCTGCTGCAGTTGCCCAGCTGTCTGGTAACTCTTCACTATTTTTGCTGCTAGTGGCTGGTATGTTTAAAAATGTCTAGTTGTTTTGGAATTTTATTAACAATTATTGTTATCGTCACTCAAGGAATGTATTTTATCCATCACTTTTATCAGTGTGTTTAAGTACAAATTGACTTAAACTTGGTTCATTTTGGAATAAGATGAAAACATGCAGAGGGCCTAAAAGCATTTATTAAACTTTATGCTGAAATACATGACATTACCTCTGACAATAACACAAATTAGGCTTGGTTTCTGTGTATATAGTTCTAAATTTCAATATTAAATAGAAATGGACACACACACAACAGTTGCAAACATAAAAAATGTTCTGCATACAAAAAGCGTAAGAAAGAGAAGTTTGTACCTGCATGCCTAACAAAATGTGCAGTCAACCCAGCAGTAAAAAGGTTCACAACTTATTTATAAATCAGGAAATTATCATTATGAGGAGAGATTATCATTATAAATGTATTCTCTTAATATTTTTATTTTGTATCATTTAATCTCACTATTCCAAGATTTAATATAAATATTAGCTCACATCTACAGGTAAAATATGTTCTATATATGTTCCTCTACCAAATCAAAATTGATGTTTCACTATAGCTTACCTGTGCTAGGAATCCCATATTTCAAAGAGATCCATTCATACACCAGCACTGTGTCTTGAGAACTGAAACCCATAAACTCTAACAAAAATTGTGAATTGTTTGACAAAGAAGAATGTTATTTTTATCATAATGTAAAATAGTTTACAAGGGCAAAGCATACATCCTTAAAATCTTAGAGAAAAAAAAAGTTCAGGTACAATGTACTTCAGTTCTGAATGCAAGCACATGATAAATAAAGACATCTTGATAATGATTTAGATTTTTAATTACAATTTTCATGAACTAATGGGTAGAATAAAAGTTTATCCCCAGGCTCTTTAGGGATGAAACCAAACAAGGAAATATGGGGTATAAAAAACTTCCGCAGTGCTGTTTCCATACTGCTTCAATGAACTGCATCAAAATCTAAGACACATTTAAAGAGTGTGCAACAATTTGTAATTATGAATGTGGGTTTTATTTACTATAGAGCCAATTTTGATTTAAATATTTACCTTTTGTTTTTCATAATGCATTTCATTATTAATGTAATTTTGTTTATCTTTTCATTTTTGTTGATTATTTCTGGCTGATAAACTGGTGATTTATTAAGTTAACAGATAATGGAAGATTCCCATCTGAAAATGTGGACGTTTTCCTAAAGCCAGCATATTTCTTATATAAATGGAGCTTGACATATTAAGGAAGGTTAAGAGTGAAAGGACAGTGTGATAAAGTAACTGAAAACCTCAACATTAATTGGTATTTTTCTGTGTAAGAAAGGTTAAAATTGAAAGAACTATCTGTTAAAATAACTGTAAAAATTTTTAATGCATGCTTAAATTACAGTATACACAATGGAATAAACTGCTTGGGCACAGAGGCCATAGATTGCTTAGTCAAAGCTGTAGAGCTACATATTACTTTACTACTGTGTTGTAAATGACTTTATTAAAAAATGGTTGCCCCAGAAGAAATTTACATTTTTGAATTGAAAATGAAAAGCCAGGGTACTCTGATAGCATAGAAAACTTTAATACAACAAAGCAGACAACATTGTCCAAAAGAAAGCAATAAAACTGACTTTGAATGCATTTCTAATGTTATCTTATATTGCTGTCAGATGGTGCTAATATTTGCAGAGAGAGAGACAAAAAGAACAGACAGATGGGCATGTGACACAAAACTGTTGGAAATGCAGGTACAGAAATCTCAAACAGAGAGCACTGAAGGGCAAAATGCACAGACACAGAGATAAGTAAAATATGATTTGCACTTTAATACTACAAATTAAGAGACTGATTTTGCACAGCTAAGACTAACAAACACTGATTAGAAGTTATAAAAAACACAAAAAACACACACATTCAATTGGCAAATTAGGAAAGAAGTAGATTAGTTAGATTAAATTAGATTAACTGTGTTAGTCACATGGGGAAATGCAGATTCATGCATTTCAGAACTATAAAAACAAGGATACAGACTCACGGGACAGATAATACAGCCAAGCAATCAATAAATACATTAAAAAATAAAAAAGAATTAGTCCATTGGGTGGAAGCACTTATAAGCCATAGTCCCTAAACCATTCTTGGCTATTATTACAAGTTGGCGGGCGGGGCTCTGTTGAGCGTATCCCATGGTCTTAGAGTTGGTGGGCGGGGCTCTGTGAGTTGGCGGGCGTGGCTCTCTTTCTTGCTTGCGCTCACTGTCTTATGTGCCCTTAGTGAATTATATATGTAGATATTAGTATAGAATAAATTACTACCTAAGTAGTAAAATGAAGTAAAATTGGGGTTAACAGGGGAGGGCCAGTTTTATCCATATGGTCAAGATATATAAAAATCATATTATTGCCTCCTGTGGTAATATGATATTCAATTATAGGTTCCAAGTGCAAAACAAGAAAAGTGATCCTGCAACAGCAAGCACTTTTCACTGCGTTATAAACACATAAACTAAGAAATAAATAAAAAATGAGAGATAGCTTTTGTAGTTTAAAGCCCGTTGTTGTAGCTACTATACAACACAACTTGTAACAATGGCCAAAAATGTGAAATGTTTAACTTTAATATAGTATTGTTCCTGATCTGACAAGAATGACCTGTACTGTAAACATTTCAAATGTATTCAAGAAGAAATTCTCATCCAGATAACTGTATTAATTATGTGCTTGGAAAAAGATTCAGATAATACAAGTAAGAGAATGCCTTACTGATAATAATCAAAGGTTGTGACTCATTTGTTAAGGTTGCTTGCTAATATCCTTTTATCTATGGAACAGATGTGATACAGTCATTCAATAAGTTGACATCATGGGCCAGGCATTAAACTGACTACCTTGAATAATACAGAACCTGAAAACTCCTTTAAGAGTCACCATTACCTGTCAGGTTTGAGCACAAAAATAAAAGGACTGGATAAAGCAGTTTTTACTTTTACAAACAGTATTTGGCATATACAGTATGCCTTCCTTTTTTTCTCCTTGCTTTTCTTTTTGTGATGTGGCATTGGAAAGCCTGGGAGAAATCTGTCTATCCATCTGTACATTTTCTATCATGCTTATTTAGTTTAGGGTCATGGGGAGCCAATGCCATTTCAGGCAGCTTTTGGCACAATGTGGAAACCAGCCCTGGTTGGACACTGGTTCATCATACGCACCAACATTTATTCACATTGGGCCAATTTAGAGATTCTAGTTAACTTAACAAGCACAACTTCAAAAGATGTGCAGCATTTGATGGTTAGTCTTAGCAACTGTTATAGTTTTGTAAATCAATATACAGGTTTAATAGACATCTCGGTGTAATGCAGGTCTTCCCTTGACCACTGCATCTTTTGGTGTGCAGGTGCCTGATAGGTGGATATCATGAAATTATTATAATTTTTTTTTTTTTTGTACAACGCAATGCAACTAATCCTCCCCAAACTGGCTGAGACTGAGATTCAAGGGTCAGGAGTACTTTATGTTAATGTTAACATTTTGCACCTATGGGCACTATGCTGTAAGATTTATAGTCAATTTATAGAAGTTCAATCAGCTTCCATATTATCTTTCTCCTCTTTTTCTTGTACAATACAATAATGCATTTTCAAAAATAATTGATTCCTACAATGCAGATAAAAAATAAAGCAGTTTAAGAGAATACCTGTATCTACAACAGTTACGATTTTTAACGGTGAACCATAGCTCAGCATAACCTGTACGGGATTCACTAATTCAATGTTCTATCTATAAGGTACAGTACATACTGCAGGTAGGTGAGCATTTTTGACAACTTACTGTAAGATTTTTTATTACCTGATATTTTTGTCATCCACCTGTAATGTATATGACCAGATGTTTTTTTTTTGTGTGTGTGTGTGTAATAAAAAAAGTTACTTTTGCTATGATCTTAATAAGAGTAATCGTAACAGTGATTATTGCTGCCCTGGACTACAGCCCAAGACACAACCATCTTATTCATTACACCTTTAATTATGCATAGGGAAATATTAGTATACTAGCCAACCCGCTGCGTAGCATACGCCGCATATAATTATTTATTGATGAGTAAACACTTCCTGATTGACACAGTTGTCCAAATCGGGAGGGTTTGAGGATACAACTGTCAGTGAATGAAAAGATGGAACTCTGGAGAGAGCAACATACAATTGTCCATGAGTGAAAACAGGTTTTGGCAGATACAGGCATATTTTTTTGAAAGTTTGTCCTTGTGCCTTATTAATAGTCATTGCAAACGCCAATCTAACAGGAAATTGTCTGCATGTAAAAGTAAAAAGCAAATTAGAATCTGATGGGGTCAGGGAAATCTGGGGAATAAGGACAGTTTGTGAGGTAGCAGATGTAATAGTCTTACACTTCAGTACATTGCGTTGAATGCTGGTAACAGAAAGTCTAGTGCCATTACAGAGACCATTTGCTGGCATGAGGTTCCTGAGAAGCATGATGACTGAACCAATTTTAATTTTGAGTTTATGTGGAGGCATACCAGTGGGAGTAAGACTATTAAGAAATTCTTAAGGGAATGCAAGTTGATCTGCAGGATCGTCTGTGACGATGGAGTCAACGCTGGTGAAAGTTACTTCGTCGTTAGGGATAAGTTTCAGCACCTGTTCATTAAGGTGGTTGGTGACGCTTAATATAGCTCGCGTATTGAGTTGTTCCAGATTGACAGTAGAGAAGTCAATATCGCCATATAATTGCCTCGAGAGCGATGTTGGAAGCCTGCAGAGGGTGAGAGTTGGTGGGCGGGGCCTTGACGTGCGTTCCCCATGACGTTGGAGGAGGGTTAGAATGGGCGTTCGTGGCTCTTTCATGCGTAACCCATGGGCGGGGCTCTGTTAGAGTTGGCGGGTGGGGCTCTTTGAGTTGGTGGTTGTGGCTCTCTGTCTTGCGTGTGGTGAAAAGTCAACGTGGTTCAGAGGTGCATGTGGACTTTTGCACAGACGAAAGCAACTGAGGCTGTGTTTGGTGAGTTGTTGCGTGCAGGCACATGAGCAGGTAGTGCACATGCCTTGAGAGCGACGCTGGATGCAGGAGGACTGAAACATTTGGCATGCGTGGCTCTGTCGTGCGTATCCCATGAAGCGGTAGGAGGGTTAGAGTTGGCGGGCGGGGCTCTGTCGAGCGTATCCCATGGTCTTAGAGTTGGCGGGCGGGGCTCTGTGAGTTGGCGGGCGTGGCTCTCTGTCTTGCTTGCACACACTGTCTTGTGTGCCCTTAGTGAATTATATATGTAGATTTTAATACATGATTGCATCATTTAGTCATTACATTTCATAGGTTAAATTACCAGTTAAACACCTCACACTGAATGATCCATGTTATTGTTGTTTTGTAAAGAACTGTAATTCTAAATAACTGAAAACATATTTGAGTTGACAGAGGGTAATAATGTTAAGCTTCTTGTCTTGTGGCTGTTATGCATAATCATTTAGGTTTTGTATAAAGGTGTCTGACAAATACTCAAAACAGGCCATATTTTGATTAATTGTTTCCTTTCAGAAATCGGCCTACTTTTGTCATTTTAGTAGTTCTGATATTCATTAACACAAATATTCTTACATATTCTTTTTAAAATGCACATATTAAATAAACATGTAAATAAACATTAAAACATTTATGCCTTCAGTTAAAATATAAAATGTATTACTTTGCTTCATTTATGGCTTCTTATGGATCTTATTTATTGATAATTAGAAGAAATCAACCGTGGACCACTCCCCATTATAGGGCACAGTCATGCAGATACCCATATGTACTCTTTATGGGAACTGTACAGTCAAGCAACCTCAAAATGTACACCTTAATTTTATGGAAAGAAAAACTAGAGTACCAAGCAAAATGTGAATACTCAATCATCAGAACGATCATTTACATATTATGGTGTAATGCAGAAGTTATCCTTTCTAGACACTTATGTTCACTTCTAAATGATCACTACTCTTTTTGTTGATCCTATTATGTCATTTTAACTTTGACAGTTTAAGATAGACAATACCACATAATCCCTATGTCATTGTTACCAGCCTCAGGCCTAGGGGAACCTGGGCCAAGTTACACCACTATTGCTATTGGGTGTAGCCACAGCAGCATGGTGCCAAAATAATAAAAGGGGCAGGCAGCAGTTAGGAATATCTGACCATTCTTCATTTTATTCTGATTAACGATAAACAACTATTTCCTTTGCTTGACAATAGTGTACATACATTTTCATTGGTTAATTGAAACTATTGTTGCTATCAAAAAGTGCAAATACCACTGTTTGCTGATTAGAGATCAGTATTCCCAGAACGTTAATTTTCAAACCAAGTAAATATAAACATTTTCTAAGGAAGAAGGCAGTTCTTTTATCACAATACTGCATGTTGAACAGATACTAATCAAAGCAGGTGACTCTTTTATGAGGCAAGTAAATATCTAAGTCCTGTAGACAGTCATCAACAATAACCTGTAACAATAATTATTTAGGAAATGTGCTTTTTTCCTTGTAATCCCAGTCACAAACAAAGGGTGCATATTGTCCCTTCATATATTTGTCTTTATATTATCTATTTTAAGGTTTGTTATGCCAAAGAGCAACAGTCCTTTTCAGTAAAACAACCATTAGACTATTCCCTAATTTTATTGAGATGTCTCCTGACATCTTGCTCAATAGGCTAGACCTTTGATTTAGTACCTAATCATATCCTGGGTATGCTGAATACACTATTGTGTGGCTTGCTAACCGATACATAGGATTCTGAATAACTGTATTGACACCAGGATTCCAAGGCAGCCCCAGTCCATGGTAGGCGAATACCTCTCTGGGTATGACAATACAAGCTGTTAAAGTTCCCTCTCTGTTACTGTGTTTTTCTGTTCCTGGGTACACTGGGCTTTCAATTTTTCCCACCTGGAGTTCTGCCACTCTGGTCTCCATTTCCAGTTCTTGTCTCTATTCCATTAATGTTCCTTGCTGTGGTTTTCTGTCATGTATCCATGGTTCTCATTGTTCAGGGTAAAACTCTTGAGCCTTGGCTATGAGCCTAGATCATAACTCAGGTTCTGTGAACTCAGATCTGACATGTACAGGAAAGTATGGCAAACAGTGGAGACCAAATAAGGTTTCAGTTTCCTCATCAGAGTGACAGATCTTGAGTCTGATTTTTCATCATTTATTCTGACTGTTCTTTGCCTTTTTCTTCTCACTGTGTTCAATTTAGCGTCTTTTTCAAGAGGCTAGTCATTGATGTGCCATAGATGGTTGTGTCGCATTGTGGGAACCTCAGTCTTAGAGAATCTGTTACTCCTGTTGGGCACTGGTCACATCCAGTTTTCCAATTCCCACCTCTTGGTAAAGCCCTCTATTTCCCATCTGAACATAGTGGAAACAGTTGGGGTATCATTCTATTCCCTGTTGAACACACTCTTGGCATCTTCGCTTGGGACTGCCTCTTGAGACCTGACTGTTTAATTATGAAAGTGCATGGATAGCTGTCTGAGTATTGTTATTAGTGTGTTTCATAATGTTTCAAAATTTTTTCTTGTTTACTCCCATCTCTCAATTACACTGTCAGCCCCATCTCTACGACATCATAAAACACTATATGTTGTGGTGGATTGCCGGGATGTTACTCCGGCCCTCACCCCCAGGCCGCCAGGAGGAGCCCTCCCGACAGCATGATCATGCCCCGAGTTCCAGCAGGGCATCATGGAGTTTGTAGTGTTTTTACACAGCCCTGCTGGATACCTTGGAGGCCACCAGGCGTCGCTGTAGGGGGGGCTCATAGGCTCGCATGTGCCCTATAACCCGGGAGTACGTCATAGTCATGTGGCGGGAAGAAACAACGTGCTCCCGGGGTGAAGAAAAGGACTGTTTTCCCTGACCCGGAAGGAATAAGGAATTGTAGACTGATTTGGACAGGAACACCTCCGGGTCAGGGTGTATAAAAGGATTGTGGGAAGGCCCAGACAATGAGCTGAGCTGGGAGGTAGGAGGGTGAAGTGTCTGGGCGAGGAGGAAAGAGAATAGTGTTGCTGTGTTGTAGTTATTTGTGGTTTATGAGTGTGGAGCGGAGGGTGCTTTGTGCACTGTATAATGATAAAAAGAAAAGTTATTATACTTTCACCTGGTGCTCAGCGTGGTACCTGAGGGTGTTAGAGGTGGACCACGCCTCTATCTGCTACAATGTGTAAAGATAAAGTAGTTTTCTTTCAAATTATTCAGCTTGCTACGAACAGAAGAAAGGTCACCTCTTTATACTGAGTATGTCTCTTTGCAGTAAAAATCCACAGAAAGCTACAAATGAATGAGCATCTATTGATGTGTGAATGGCAATAGAGTAGAGAGGGAAGTCTAAGATATCAACTGGAGTCCAGCTTGCACCACATTACATCTCAGAAAAAGTACCTTTTATCTTATGTTTGATATGAAAACTCTGGTTGTGCCATAACAGAATCTTTCTATATTTGTACAGACTTCTCTAATGTACTGTGGAGACTGGCCCAGACACAGACAGGCAGACACGTTCATGTCACCCAACACACGCTTATTGACCCAGTCCATTATATACAAAAAGTGCTCACACAACCCCAAAGTCCTGGCCACAACACAGTGCCTTCTTCTCTTTCAGGCTGCCTCTTTGCCTCCTTCTAAGACCTTGTCATCTGCACTTCCGACTCCAGCCATCATATGAAGAGAGGCAGGCCCTTTTATACGCACCCGGATGTGCTCCAGGTGTCCTCCAGTGACCTTCCGCCAACACGCCCCTGTGTGGCAGAAGCACCGGGTGTGTACCCAGAAACGCTCCGGGTGTCCCCGATCCTCTTCCCCCCGGCCCTTCTGGGTGTGGTGGAAGTGCCGAGGTGCAGGGCTCCAAAGGCACAGGGGCGCCCCCTGGCGGTGACCACGGGCCCCTACAGGATTGAGCTTCTAAGCTCTGTACCCATGGCCCCCAAAGGAACCAGGGCGGTCGCCCCCACATGGTCTGGGGAAAGCGTAAGCCCTCCTCCGGTCTTCCTAGGTGTCCCGGCTGGGTTGCCACCCCAGCCATCTCCGACAGTACACAGTAATTTATGGCTAGGTGTTTGTCGCATAGAGAGAGCAACAAACAATTGAAAATTGTTTAAAAAAATAATTATATTTTGGATTTTGTGCGTTATCATACTGCTGTCTTCTTTTTCACAAAGTCAAGAAGCACATGTAGGCATTCTTGGTGGCGTTTTTTACAATTTAGTATGGGTTCTGTAATCAGAATCAGAATTAGAATTACTTGGAATCTGACTTAGTAGAGTTGGAGCTGCTTATGTAATAACACAACGTCACATACAAATGACATAAATAGCATAAGTTAAGAAAGAAAAAACTTCATACAAAGTTGGAGAATAGTACAATTATAAAGGAGATGTGCAATTGAAAGTGTGAGTGTGTAGAGTGTAATGTACTGTACGTACACACACTTATTACGTGTCTGTTAGTTATAGTTTTACTTAACCTGAGGTGTTTACCAGAGGGGAATTTTTAGAATAAGTAATGAGCTGGGTGAGATGAGTCTGTGGTGTTCCCTTTGACATGGTTGGTGACACAAGGTGTATACAAGTCTCTGACAGACAGAAGAGCACAGCCAATTATTTTCACACTGTCATTTATTTTTGGAGTGTGCCTTTGCCGAACTGAACCAGACAGCAATGTAATTGTAAAACTGAACTAGGACTGGCTGGGTAAAATTAAATTTTTGTTTAGTTAGTGTAAAAAGTACAACCCCTGATGAGTCTTGTTAGTGATGGAAGTAGTGTTAATGTCCCAGCTGAGAGTGTTTGTTATAGTTGTGCCCAAAAATTTGAAGGATTCCACCATATTGCCTGCAGTATCATTAATTTGTAATTGGAGCGGTTGTAACTGCTGTTTGCAAAAGTCAATGATCATTTCCACTGTCTTGGTGGTATTGAGGACGAGTTTATTAGTAGCACACCAAAACAAAACACAAGACAAGACACCTCCTTTCTGAAAGCTGTTTTGTTACCATTAGTAATTAGTCCAATAATGATGATGTCATCAGCAAACTTAATGATTTTACTGAATGATCACTAGGTCTAAAGTCATTGGTGTACAGTGAATAAAATAAGGGTGAAGTAAACAGCCTTGAGGGGTTCCTGTGCTAATATGGAGACAGTCTGAGTGGTGGGAGCACACAGGAACATATTCTCTCCTGTTTGCCACAAAACTCTAAATCCATTTACAGTAGAAATTTAGTTAACAATTATTTAAGGAACAATAGTGTTAAAAGCTGAACTGAAGTCTACAAACAGTATTCCCTTTCATCTTCAATCTATTGGAGCTCCATATCAGTTTATTTTGGTTTATAGAGATATGTGATGTGATCTAAATGAGTTATAAGAATGAGGTGCATTTGGGAAACAGCATCAAATGTGACTGAATCAGGAAGGGGACTTAAACTGGGGCAGAGAAGAACATAAGTCAACCATCCAGAAACAAGCACCAAACATGGAACATTTAAATGCCTCAACACTGGAGTCTTATTGGAAACATGTATAACTTCTTCGACAGTAGCCTCCTTAAAGTGATGTATACTCCAGTAAAAACAAGCCAAAAACCTTGAATTTTTTTCCACTAGAATAAAAATCTTAGTATGTGTAACAGAAACATGTACAGTAAAATACCAAAATATCAGCATAAGTACAATAGGAGAAGTTTGTCTAATGTCCACTGATGTAGTGATACAGATTTAGCACACGTTCTTTGTGTGACATGCTTTGAAACAGTCACCAACTTGCAGCCCAACATTGACACTAGAAGTGTTTTTCTTTGTGTACTTTTCTTACAATATTTTTTTGTTGCTTGCACATGACAGGGTAGAATGTCAATGCTTGACCTGCATAGCTAATGCACTCCTTGTGTTATTGTAGGCTACCACAGCACAAGGCTTAGTGGCATCCACATTTTCTTGACACGGACGTAACAGTTGCTGCATTGTGAACAGTGCTTAGGAGGCTAGCATCTTGCTTGTCTTTGCATTCAATCTCAATTAATTTGCCTTTTTGTCACACAGCTACTGTTGCACCATGATGAAGGTTCACATGACCAAATTCAACAGACATATCACGGTAGTTTGTGTCTTACAGTGCCGTATCAAGTATCAGTTTCACTTTCTGTGTAATCGTCTAATGACAATTTCTCTTCGTCATCACTATTGCTTGATTCAAGCAGTGACACAGTTTCAGTTCATTTTTAAAACTGCCTTTATGAGTTTCCACCTAAATATATGAGTTACCACAATGCATAGAAATCTTAATGATTTTTTGCAGCGTTATTTGATCCACTACATTGTAGCAGAATACTGAACAAAGCATTTTTATAAGACTGAAAAATTTAAAGCAGATCATCAGACATCACTTTCAGTGTTACTCGGGGTTAACCATAATTCCATAGAATTCTGCTTTTTGTAAAAATTGATTGATTTGTATGGAATGATTGCAATAAAATTAATAAAATTAAAAAAAAAAAAAGAATTCCGAATCCATGTCACACTCAGGGTTAACGTCAAAAGAGGTTAAGGAAAGAGTCAAAATGCACAAAAAAAGGGAAGTAAACAATAAGTTGAGGTCAGAGATTTCTAAGGTACTTATGTCCAAAAATCCAATACACAGAAGTTGAAAAACAGCACACAAAAAAGATCCATGCACTATCTAGACTTGTTTTTCCCTTTCACTAAACTACAGAAGACTTTAGATTTAGATTTGAGAATGCACAGATAAAGTACTGGGTGTGCCACAGTTTTGAATAAGAAATGAATGATAAAGTCATGTGCAAGATTACGTCCAATCACAAGACTAGCAACAATGTTAGTATAAAGAACACGGGGTGGCCATGCAAGACTTGAACAAAGTCAACAGAAAAATTCTCTCCTTTTCCTACATAGCACAGTGTCAGGGGCAGGATTTAAATCCACAATTTCAGGATTTCTCCACCTGGTCTCCCTAACTTTTACAAGTGTGCAGTGAAATTCATCTTTATTCGATGAATAACATCCATTTAAGGTCAAGACCATAAACAACTAAAGATTGCAAGTGACACAGATCAATAAAGGCATTAAGCGGCATTCTGTTAAGGACATATCTAACACACACTGCCTTACAAAAGGCAAGAAGGAATAATAAAGATTTCAGCCATTCCACACATTCACTTTTCTCACACATTAATTGTTAAAAATGGTATTGGATCATTCAAACTTACTCTAGTAGTTTAAGCAATAGCAAATGCTGTATGAGTTTTTGCATTGTATACTCTTGCCCAAACTCCATGACCTCCTCCTTTCCCCTTTTTCTAGATGTTTTCAACAGAAGACTGTATTTATATAATCTAAGCAAGTTGAAGGCATTTCAAGGCACATGTCAGTAACCTTAAATTGTGCAGTGTGACATACAGCACCTACTGAATTAGTTCAACCAGTTTGTGACTCATCTGGGCAAATATAAACAGGCTTGGTTTTGTCTAGTCATAGGGGTGGGCTTTGTGTGTCAGGGTTAAGAACCAATCAGCCTCAGCCAGAATTACATGCAAATAATGCAACTAGGAAAAATAAACAATTTGAGCAGTTTGGATCTCGCAAACAGAACAGAGGTCCTCTTCTCTGATATGTCACGTTTTATGCACCATGACAGAATGGAAGAAAAAAGAAAAAAAGAGCCATGATTGTGGCAAAACTTGCCATACCTGAAGAGCATTCAAAGTCTTCTAATGTGACATGCACAGGTGGTGAGATAAGCAGCTATACATTTATTTGCTTGGCAGACACTTTTCTCCAAAGTGACTTACAAAACAGGTAAACCGAGTAATATTAGGCCAGGGCCTGTTTGTTTAGCAAATATAATAAGATAGGTAACTAAAGTTGATTGCCATAAGTGAAGAGATGTAATAACTAATTTACAATCATAGATTACAATCAATGCAGCAACTACAAATGTCCTCCAGGGCTGGAAGCTGTTTTCCAAAAATCCTCTGCGCTCTCGACACAACCTGGTGTAGAGCATTCCAATCAGCTGCTGTGCAGCTTTGATACCACACACACATACAATAGGTTGAAATACTCTGAGTGGTGCACTGAGAGTGACAACACTAAAGCAGCTGTGGTATTTGGAATATTGTTTTCCATTCCATGAACCATTACATTTTTACAGATGATTACACTTAAGTGAATTAAATTTGTATACAATATACTGTTAATTTTGATATATATGATAAATCCTGCATCACTGATGCGAATCTGAAAAAAAGGAGACCACACAGAAACAGTAGAACTGCTTTGACTCTATGTGCCGCCAGTTTGCAAAACCAAGCAGAAACGTGCATACGCAAGGGGGGAAGGCTGCCGTAAGAATGTGCATGGCTTTATTCCACGTTTAGTTTTTATACATTGTGATGTGACTGTGAAAAAGGGTGTACGCAACATTTTTGCGTGTATGCACCATTTATACATGAGGTCTCAGGTCTTTACTCAAGTATGTCTTCACACGAGGAGGCTGCACATAAGGGCTGATGCTTGTGCTCATGCTTGTACAACAGAGCTCTAAGCCTCCTTACATAGAGAGCAGCAGTGAGCCAAGCTGCCAGGGACGAAGCAATTAGCAACACAAAGCAAGGGACAGAACTTGTTAAACAGAACAAAACTATGCAGTAGTAGGCAACCAAACAAAAACATGTCTCAATCACCAGATATAAAACACAATGAGAAACAGTAAAATCAAATTTATAATGATAAAAATAACTAAGCACAGAGAATGATATGTAAAGCACAGGTACAATCATTAAAAGAAACCCAAACCTGCAAATACTTAACTCACCTAAAACAGATGCCTAGAAACCAGAGGTGGGTAGAGTAGCCAAATATTGCACCCAAGTAAGAGTAGCACTACTTCAGAATGATATTACTCAAGTAGAAGTAAAAAGTAGCCATTCAAGAAAATTACTCAAGTAAGAGTAAAAAAGTATTTGGTGAAAAGACTACTCAAGTACTGAGTAACTGTTTGAGCATGTTGTAATAAGACTGACAAAAATATAAAATAATGTGCAAATTCTGCTATTTCCAAATAATAAAATTAAAAAATGAGTAAAAAATAAATAACATCTATTTTCACTTTGTGGTGTAGCAGGTCGGCGGCTTCAAAAAAAAAAAAGTTAATAAGGTAGTTGGAGCGAGTCGCACCTGCACGTGTGGGTGCGATCGTTCTCAATTGCTTCACTGGCTTCCTGCGGCATGTGATTAGGGCCCACAGGGACGGGAGTGTATACATATATATGGAGTGTGGTGAGCAAGGCAAGTGCTTTCCCTAGGCTTCCGAGGTGCGACAACGGGAGTGCGAAGGAAGAAGGGAGGAGAGCCAACCTCAGACAGTCTGGCTGTGATGCCTGGAGGCAGCCAAGACGGAGGTCGGCCAAAATGAGCTTGTAGCTGCTGAGTCTCCACCGGCTACGCAAGCAATGAGTGAGCCAGGAGAATGAAAAGGAGGTGGGCTGAGATCAGGAGGAGTCAGTCTGAATTTTAACCTCGGATTTTTAATGGATTCATTTTTTTTTTTTTTTATCCTTACTTCACAATGATTTTTATGGATTTATATATGTACTGTTTCTTAGAACACTGCACCATTGACACTTTTGTTGATTTTACTTTTGTTTTGACTTGTTTTCAATAAAAGCACTTGAGCACTTTTTCCACAATCCTCTGGTCTCATCAGTGAATTATCCTCATACGTCAGCTCATCTCGGTCATAACTATCGATGGTGTGGGTTCAGCAGACTCCCATGTGGGAAGAGGGAGTGTGTAGGGCACCGGCATCGTCACACACTTGCCCTCAAAATAGCAGCTGATAGAAAATAACATTAGAACAAGGCAGCTTGTGCACGTACAAGAAGTCTCACTTTACCATGACTGTCTGTGCATGTTTGATTAAAACGTGCTTGTTCTTCACTCAGTGAAGTGATAGTTGAGCTTCAGCGGGAGTTAGCTCTCAAGGTTCTTTCAGTGAAGCTGTGACCGTTTAGCAGTGAACAGGAGCCCCGCATGACTAAAAAGTCTCTCACAGGCTGCAGATGCTGGAAGTTTGTGTGTGGTCATGTGACTGCATGGCTACGTCTGAATGGTGAAATGGAGTCATGTGATTATTGTTGCTAAGTCTGATCGGTAAAAACAGTCATGCAGTAGATCCACTGGTGACTTCGCTCTGGCAAAAATAGTGTAACGAGTAAATGGAAAAAGTAACGAGTCGAGTGTTGCCCAATGTAGCGGAGTAAGAGTAGCGTTTCTTCATCACAAATGTACTCAAGTAAAAGTAAAATGTATGGTGCAGTAAAACTACTCTTAGAAGTACAATTTTTTAAAAAAGTTACTCAAGTAAATGTAACGGAGTAAATTTAACTCGTTACTAGCAACCTCTGCTAGAAACCCAGTAGTTAATTGCCTAGGTTGTCAAGTTTGACATCCCCTCTGACTAGAAGCTATGAAATGTGCCACTGGCTTTAAGGAGACATCCTGGTCTGGATCTTTCTTAAAAAGAACCTTGGCATGCCATCAGGTCTCCTCAGTGTCTGCATAGACAAAGAGATTGAAAATTCTAAGCTTCTCTGTATTTCTGTTTTCTAGTATCTTTCTGAACTATAGGTGGTGTGGTCCAGATATAATTATGCAATTTTCATTACGTTATAACTTATTAAGTTTATTACATAGAAAATCACCCGAAAAATTCCGGACCATCAAGAAGTGTGCAAACTGACGACATGAAGAATGTCTATGTTAGGTAGAATGCCCAGTGGGGGATGGGCAGTCTTTTTGCCTTGCCCCTGCACATTTTGTTTTATACTTCAGATTAACTGAAGTGTTTTATTTTCTGTCCTCCTGGCCATCTAACTTTATCATCACACTCTTCTTTAAACTTAGAATACAATATTAAATATTAGACTTTACTTTTCTATTAATTATATATATGTTATGTATTTATTTGTTATTACTCATTCATTATTATTCTTGCATAATTTAACCTGCTTTTATTTTCTTGTAATTATTTCTTTGACATCTTGTAAAACACTCTTAGCTACATTCTGTAGAAATAAATAATGTTGTAGCTATTTATCTTGCCAAGGCATTCCATTTCATGTTTTGACTTGAACACCAGTCTTGAATATATGGCTTACTGCCTTTTCTGGAAATTTCTTTGGGACTTTTACTTGCCCTTTATTATCTTATTAGCACTCAAATCATGCAAATTCTTCACAATATATAATTGTATTTACCTTTGCAACCAAAAAACCAGATGCACACAGAATTATATATACTGTAATAAGCTTAAATTAAGCTCTTAAATATCTCTGAATGTGATTTTTTAAACCCCTTGGTTTGGAATATAAGTGGATATGAAAAGATAAAGGCAGTTATGTTAACTTTGCCAAAAACCTTAATGAGCCTTCTTGCTATTTTTCGTAGATTCCATCTTTCTCTTTTATTCTGCTGGATCAGTAACTTTATACAAGACAAATCCTCAATTTTAGTCAGCAGTAATTTATTTGGAGAGCTGGATTCAGACAATAGCTATTGTGCCATTTTATCATTCTGTCTCCATACTGTTCTACATCTTAAAAGAAAAAGAACACTTATTGTATTTTATAACAATAATATCGGCTTTTTTACCCTGTTATCAAGTCTTAAAACTCTTGGAAATGACATGTTGGCTTCCTTGATGCAGAATACAGAGCACTAAACTTTAATCAATAATGCTAACGCAGAGGCATGTATTTTTCAACATTAATATATCCTTAGGCAACTATTTCAAAGCGTATTAATTAATCAACTGTGAAAGCTGTCTTGACTAGTGGTTTTAAGAAAGGTCAGTGTAATAGGTTCACTTCTTGGTTTTGGTGGAGGAAAGCCAAAAGGCTAATCAGATACTGTAAAGTCAAGATAGAGAATCTGTCTATAGAGGGTATTAACTCACTTTTGAAATCAAAGAATGATGGCACAAATATAACACAGAAATGGTTATTGATCTTTCTTGCACTACAGAGACATTAATATAAATATAGCCATCCTAAAGGAAAAGTTAAAAAATGAAAAAGAAAATGGGTAAAGTATATGGAACAGATTTTTATTTGGAAGATGGCAAAAAAAGAAAATAACTTGCTTTAATATTATTGAAGTATATTGGTAATTTTTTTGTTTAAAGACAAATTTTTAAACATTTCTATTCTATATCATTTTTCTTCTTAAGAAGAAGTATTCCTAATCCCCAGTCCATGTGACTGTTAATCCCTTCCGGGTCAGGTAGAAGTTCATTTCTTCATCCCGGAAGCCCGTCGCTCTTCCTATGACGAACTTCCAGGTCATAGGGCACAAAGAAGTCTTCGGTCCTCCCTGCAGCTCCCTCTCGTGGCAGGGCTGTGTATAAAAACTCCATTGTCCATGATGCCCTGCTGGTCTTCTGGGGACCTCCATGCTGCCAGGAGGGCACCACCTGGCGGCTTGGGGGTATTGGCCGGGATAAACGGCCGGCCATCCTCCACAATATATATATATATGTAGTCATGAATCAGAGGATCTCCTTACAGGCCTGATCAAGTTATATAATAATTCTCTGAGACAAGAGGGAATGCTCTCCCAACAGTATCGAGAAACCACCCTACCCTTCCCGGTTTCCCAACAATAAGAACTCTAGATGAGGCGTCTTTTTAGCAAGAGCGACCCACCAGGCAAAGCTCTCAAACAAACAGACCCTGAACCTATGGCTAAAGCGTTTATCTCTAGACCTGTTATTCCTGCACTAGTCCTCTCTGTCTCTCGCTCCCTCTCTCTCGCTATCTCTCGCTCTCTCTCTCTCTCTTTCTATATATATATATATTTACTGTATATATAGTGTATATATAAATAATAAAGTACATGACAAATAATAAAAGTGCAAATGACACGTGTTTCACATTAATTAGGGGTTAAGCCTCAGATGCTGCACCATGATGGCTGGTGGTTCCCTTACTTGACAGGGTGTACATCAGAGTATTACATTATATATATATATATATATATATATATATATATATATACATAGTGATTTGTGGGTCACAGACTTGCACCAGAGAGAAGGAGTTGTGTCAAGGTTACAGAAAAAATCAGATTAAAGAATTTATTCAAAGTGAGATGTCACTTAAATACATGCAGCATACAAGCAGTGACAATAACGTCATCAGATCAAAGGAGCAAATGGCCTTCCTGCACAAAAGAGGAAACAGAAAAGTGAGCACAATCCCATGTCAGTGGCTGGGTTTTAAATGTTCCCCAACTCAACCATTGGGTGACAGATGCGTCCCTTTTATTTTAAGGGAAGGGTAATTGTAATCATAGAGAAACAGAGAAGAAAAATAAAAGGTAAAATAATGAAGACCAATCTCTTTGAGCCTACCTGTAGAAGTATTGACCTCTGCCTCCATGTGGGGTGGCTGGTCCAATTACCCACAATATGTTCTGGCTCTTCTTGTTCACCTTCCATAAAAAAACTCTCCTCCTGCCCAGTCTGGATATTCTTCATCCCTGCAGTTAGAGTTTAAGCTCTGAAACATCACTACCTCTTTGAAAGCCTTGAGTCTGGGATCCTAAGTATAGTATAAACTCCATGGAGCCTTTAGTAAGAAGTTCTGCCTTGCAGCCTCAAGTATTTCTGCACTTCCAGGACAGAGCTAACATCAATAAGCCATGGTGAGCCCCAGGAATACTGCTGTGAAAAAGACAAATCATACAGCGATGGGGTTCACCACCACTTCTCTACTAATTAAGCTATTTTTTCATTAATAGTGTTTAAATGAGAATAATCTCCATCCATACTAGAGTATTCACACTAATACAACAAAAAAGGCATATAAAGCAGATGCTCACCTATACTGAGAATGTGCACATTTTTGGAAACAGGAAGTGACCTCCTGAAAGTAATTGGATATAGTGCCAACCAATGAGATTTATCACAGAACAGTAGCAACTGGTACATTATTTGCCTTTTGCGGATTTCTGCAGTATTCAAACTGTACAAAACACAATTTAGATGCATACAGGTAAGAAACACCTCTATCTCTGCTATGTTGAATTTTTATTTTTTTTTTCCATAAAGTGTGACCTTCAAGTGTAAGTAAAGTCAGGGAATGAGACATTCCAATCTGATCAGGGAAGGGCCACATAGTAAGCACAAACCAATCAGAGTAGAATCGGAGTAGAGTTTTCAAAGCTTATTTTCACCTTGTTTCTACATTTTCAGGGATTAAAAATGATGGAGTAGGGTGGATAAAAGGTGAAATCAGAGGCTGATGTCTGTGTAGTGGTATGGATGTAGCCTTAGTATAGGGTTTTGTATAAGCTTTTGTTTATCTGGTAGCAATCTCATTGGCTATAAATAGGATTGTGATTGTCTTTTGTGTTCTTTACTACACCGCTTTCATCGCTGCTACATTTGGATTATGAATTACGAATATTATTAAAAATTGTGTGTTTATTAGCAAAGATAATGTAAAGTGTAACTGGTTTGAAGACAGAAAAAACCTCTTTCTGTCAAATGTGTAAAGAAAAATACAAACTGGCCTGCAAATTGTATTAAATAAAGTGAACTTGCTAGAACATGATATGAAAGTCAACTCATTATATAACATCAAGGGACCTAAAATAGACTCCATTTATGGTAAGCTTAAATATTTTCTTGTTCTTGCTCTAAATAGCTTATCTGAAGAATGCTCCGCTTCTTGTACCGTATTATTTTTGGGGTTTTTTTGTGATTTGGTTTGATTTCTGCATTGCATCAGATGTGGCAGATTTGATCACAAATGAATAGATGGATGGAAAAGGTTACTTGTTATAAAAATGATATACATTTCTCAACAGTCATCATTTCTTCAATTCTAGAATGTTATTCTGCTTATAGACACTGATGCAATATGGAGTTGTGATTTGCAGCAATTAAAAATCAAGTTTAAATGATTTTTATTATTTTATTTGTATGTAACATGTTGTTAAAAAAGGTTAAGTTGCTCTTTTACTCCTGGACATAAGCAACATTCACTGTATCTATTTAGCCTGATCAATGAATGAATGAATAATGAATAACTTAAATAAAATGTCACTTCAATAAATACTCATTTAAGTATGTTTTTGAAATACATAAATGTTTCAGTTTATTACAGAGGAATCGATATTTAGGTTCCATAACTGTAAGCAGTACTCACAGGGTAAGGTAAATGAAATTTTTTGCTTATGCCAACCCAGTCCTTAGAGAGAACATTGATGTTGCTTGTCCCTACTTTTTCACTAAATGGATATGCACTGTGTGGTTATGCAGCCTAATCAGCTTGAAGGTTGATGACTGCCAAGACAGAACATGTGTTTTTACATGGACACACAGCAAATAATTGGATATAGATAGGAAAGTACTATCTGAAAATACTTTGAGTAAGACACTGACAGGAACAAAAACAAGTGTGTAATCGATGATGTGAAATTCAGGTACGTGAGACACAATTAAAAGGAAAGAATCTGCCAAGTTTAAAACCATTCTTAGACTGTTACCATATAGAAGTCTACGCAGAGACTGGGAACTATGACAAGGGAAAAAATTCCAACAAAAGCAGATAAAATGATAAACTATGTTGCCAAACAAATTTTAACTTCACCTTTGCAGAAAACTGAGTCAGGAGAAGTCAGACGATCAAACACAAGAAAAGAAAATGTGAAATAGCCCAGCTATTTATTGACTGTATGAATTATACGCCTTCATAAAATATTCTGAAGTGCTTTATTCAGAGTTTAAAAATGCTCAATGCTGCCAAAGTGAACTGCTTGCTCCTTGAACAGATGGACACTGCTACAATGCCAGCAATACACTTAGTTAAACGTTCAGAAGATAACCCTCAGCAGAGATAGCTAAAACAAAAACCGCATCAGTGAGTATTTTATGGGTATATCTACATGTTTCTACTAACCGTTTGTTGTGTTATCACAGTATTTAATTCTTATTCATCACTGGACAGACATTTTTTAAGCTAAAACAAAAACAAAACTGAAACGATCATCTCCAAATAAAAACTAATTAGGATTGGTTCCTGCCTTGTGCCCTGTGTTGGCTGGGATTGGCTCCAGCAGACCCCCGTGACCCTGTATTCGGATTCAGCGGGTTAGAAAATGGATGGATGGATGGCATGTCAACAAAATAAAAAGTAAAGGAGAAATGGTCAAAAGTTCATAAATCTGAAAATAAAATGGCAGAAGAAAATAGTATAAAAAATAAAAAAATGTACTAAAGTGACCCTGTTTTATAGCCTCAAGACTCCTTTAACCCAGTCTGTGTCAATTTCTCCAAGTAATCCATTCTCCTCTCCTATCCCAAAGACATAAAGAGTTATTTGAAGACTCTGCAATAACTCAGTAGGCGTGAGTGTGCTCTGTGATGGACTTGTTTCATTTTCATGGATGCACTGTATGCTGTGTGCAGGTGATGGAACAGCTCCCTAAATCTCACAAAAGGGAAAACCAGGGAAAAAGAGAACATGTAGACTTTGTTTAATGCCTTCTAAGTATGCTGCAGTATGACATAATTTGGGTAATTGGATGTTTGCTTGTGTCTTTTTTTCATTTCTTTGCAGAGTTTAGGGCTGGTTTATTTTTTTATTCTCCTGCTGTTGTACAAATTATGCTGTTTTAAGAGATTTCTTGTTTGTGTCTTTTTAGTAGTGAGACTAACAAAAAGTGGTGTACCTTGGTGTCAGACTCTATGATTGATGATTTTGCCTAATATTTTTTATATATATATATATATATATCAATAATAAATTTTTTTGTATTTGCATTGTATTTTTATGTGACAGAAATTGAGGTCAAATATGAAGAATGGTATGACATTAAAACTGTTCTGTATTCTCTACAAATGTCACTTGAAAATACTGGGTACTATTAACCATCAACTGTGTGTCACAGAAACAAACAACATCTTACTCTAAGAATATTCTTTGTGTGTTACATTTTTTTTGCCTTTGGAGCATATGTTGTGCCATTTTCTTCTTTTGTTTCTTCCCACTGCTACTGTATCTTCTGTTTTTCAGCATAAGATTCCCTTATGTTTAGTAGGAGCTAGCTTTGCAAGCGAGCACTCACCTTGATGACGTAGGATTAGCCAATTGAAGCAAACCTTTGCAGGGTTTCCATTTTTTTAAATGAAAAGGCCACATATAAATTTTAACAACATGTGCCGTTTTGTGTTGTCTTGCTGTTGCTTCTAAAACCTTTGAGCCCAATTGTACTTTTTTGATTAAAAAAAGAAAAAGAAACCTTTTGTGCTTCATGTATTGTGACAGTATGTAGTTGAATATGCACAATTCTTATCCTTGGCTGAAGCATTTACAATGGGCACCAATTCTTTTTTTGAATCCAATATTGATCCTACATCCATTGTTTTAAACTATGTTTCTAAGAAGTCAGACACGCTGACATAAATTATCTCTGCAACTCAAACCTAAGTTTGTTGTGACAGATTGTTATTCCAGTCTGAATTACTTGACTGAAGAGAGTAAGAGTCACAGATCTGCCTCAGGCCAAGCCAAAAGGTTCATTTGGCTTATATATTAGATGTGCAATCCAGTGAGAACTGGAGCTTTTCACATTGATCCTCTCCTGATACCTTCTGCAGTCAGCGGCTGTTACAATACTAGATTTGATTTATTCATTGCAGCATTCCACATAACACTCTGTTGTGATTTTGCTTCAGACAAAGCTAAAAGCTTACAGAGGTGCGGTATATGTTCCAAACGGTTACAGATACATTTTATGTGCATTTAACTTCATTATTTTAAATTGTATCAAGCAACCATCATTGAGATAGTAATACATGATGGATGTCAAAATGTCAGGATAGAACACTTTGGATAAGTACTTTTTCAGATGTGCACTGTAATGTCAGATTGCTCAAGTGCTTGGAGGTGATTATTGAACTTCTGAAGGAGGCAAGTCTAAGACTCCTTTTGTTTCTTTTCTGTGAAGTTTAAAATGCAGTTTTCATAGACTTCTTTGATGTAAAACTCACTCATGTGGATAATCTGAATTTCACTCCACCTCCCATGACCTGCAGTAATATGAAATTTCTCTTGTTATATCTTTCAGAATTCTTGCTTCCAGTATTCAGTCCCTCTCAGCAGTTTATCAGCATATAATATATCAAAATTACACTTTGACACATTTTGGCATTAAATGAGCTCAAGTCATGCCATGAGAAGGAAAGGATTAAAGACCTGCACAAATTTCAGAGACCAGAAGCCATCTTTTGCAGCTGTAATGCATTGTTATCAAGTGCCAGGGAGAGGAGGAAGATTTCAAATTTCAGAATATTGTTATATTATTCTACATATGTACAGTTTTGCCAGAAACAAAGAAATCAAGGCATTCAGTTCTTAGTCAGATTTATGCTTATGTAACAAATCTGTAATCATTGTAAATTGCTCTTAAGTGTTTAACTATATTTGATATTTTGAGCATCCATAAAACTCAAATGATTTATAGGTTGGGAAAATTATTTTCTAGCAAAAATTTTATTTTTTTTGCAAAACTCTCAGAGGAGTTAAATATAGAACTCTTATAAGTTGAAATAATGGTTAAAATAGAAAAAAATAGTTTTTGTTAATGTGTTGTTACATATTTTGGCCAATTTGTTTGTAATATTCATCTTTATCTTTATTTGATCATTTCCAATATTTTAAAAGATGTTGAATTATTGTCCTAAAGGGATTTTGTATTTTTAAGAGGGGTGCCAAACTAAAATGGGAAGAAAGGGAGGTGTAAGAAGGAGGAAAGGCAAGAGAAGTCTGTTTGTGCAGATTTATGAACACCCAAGGAAGAAGCTTTTTAAAGCACAAAAGGTACCACAAAGAACTTTAAAGAATGGAAAGTGTTAAAGGGGACAACATCACTAATTGCTACACTTCAGGCAAAAAGATAATTGCCACAAAATCATGAATGTGCATTCTCTGAATAAAGCAGAAAATTTAATTTCCCCTTGGCTAAACTTTTTAATGTGGGGACTGCTGGGCAGACAGCAGTTGTTCGTACTTTTTATTGAGACTACTTACAAACCTCTCCATATGCATCATTTCTATTTGGCATCTCAAACTGTTCTTTTTTATTTCTTATATGTGGAATTGGGGGGGTGGAGTTGGGCAAAGCAGCACAGAATCCAAAACCATCACAGCTTCAGCAACTTGGCTAGCTGGATAGGAGTTAGCAAAAAAAACATAATCAAAGATTCCTCTGCCAAGTATTTCTTTAGGCTAATCTCTGTCCAGGCCTGCAGGTTCCTTATAGTAGATAGATAAAAATATATTTTTTTTTTCTGTTTTTCAAGTGAAGTACTAAGAAAAAAAAATGTAGCTTTCCCAAAAAGTTTTTTTTCTTGTATTTTTTAATGAATTTATTAAAAGCATGTAACATTCCATATGATCAAGCCAAACTTAACAAAACTAAATGCAATTCAGCCCCCACCCATGAGAAAGAGAGGAAGCCCAACAGTCAGGGTAAAACTTTTGAGAGTAGTAGAGAAAGGAGTCTTTCTCTCCAAAATAAATGCTTGCCCTGTAAACATTTTGGACAATTTTAAATGAGAGAGATATGCTCGATAAAAAAAATTTAAGTTTAATAATTGAATGTTTTGTGCATGTGGAGCCAGAGTGTATTCTGTGCATGGCTGCCTTCCATTCCTTTTCTGAAATGTTGAGTAAGAGATCCTTTTCTCACTGTACTCTGGAATCTTGAAAAGGAAGGGACTTTAAAATGGTTTTATATATTATAGAAATTCTGCCTGAGTCTTCAAGATTGATCAATATTTCTTCGGGGATAGAACTAGGTGGGAAGTGAGGAAAATTGGTCAGATTTTGTTCAGCAAAGTTTCTGATTTAGAGATAGTGGGAAACTTGTGTTGAGGGGAAACTAAATTTGGAGTATAATTGTTAATAGGATGCAATGACATTATTTATATACAAATATCTAAATGATTTAATCCCATCTGTTTTACAAACATTAAAAACTGTGTAAGTTCGAGAGGGTGGAAAAAGGTGGTAATCATGTAGAGGTGCCACAGATAAAGTATTCTCTAACTTAAAGTGCTTCCAACATTGGTTGTATATTCTGAGTGAATGAAGGACAATTGAGTTGTTAGTATATTGACGATAACTTGTATTTACTGGTGTACAAAGCAAGGAATATAAAGAAGTACTGCCGGATTTCATTTCTATCGCAGACCAAGCTAGTGTTGTGTTCATCTATTTGTGTCAGTGTCCAGCTTGTATATTTGCCGCCCAGTAATAAAATTAAAAATTAGGTAGAGCCTTCTGATTTAGGTCATTGAAGGGTCACTCTTTAGAGGCGTGGATATTTTGAATTCCAAATAAATGAGGCTATGATTGAATGTAATTTCGTAAAAATTGATTTCTTAATGTATATGGGGATGTTTTGAAATAGAAACAGAAGCTTAACATGTTGATCGTGTTAATTCTCCCCCCTAAAGTAAGATGGAGGGTAGACCATCTATGCACATCTTATTTAATTTTTTCCAAGCAAACCTCAACAATTAGTTGAAAAAGAGCTTTAAAATTATGTGTGATGTTTACAACTAGATATTTAAACTGATCTGCAACAATAAAATGGAAGGTGTCCAATCTAATGTTATTTGCTAGAGAATTCACTGGAAAAAGCACACTTTTGTTCAGATTAATTTTGAGTCCAGATATCTTTTGTAATTCTGCTGGTACAGTTAGGGCTGCAGGCACAGCATTTTGTGGGTCTGATATGTACAGTACCATACCATCTGCATATAGTGATATTTTCTGTTCAAGTTCTTCTCTGTAAATCCCCTTTATCTCTGATGCATTTCGACAGTGAACTGCCAATGGCTCAATGGTGATTGCAAATAGCAGTGGTGACAAGGGGCATCCTTGTCTAGTACCACATTCTAGTTTGAAGTAGATTATATTAAATGACATTTGTGTCCATTAACACACAAGATATATTTTGTTTAGTTTCTGTCTTTGAATTTAGGTGGTGTGTGCCAGTGTTTATAGGCTGATATCAATGGCACACATTGTAAGTGTTACTGTGCTGTTGGTCAATGAATATACTTGCACCCATGTGTAACACTTGTGTGTGTGAGAGAAACTATGCTAACACCAGTTCATAAACATTTGTTAGCTAGCACTGAGAGAGCTTGCGGAGGCTTTACTTTGTGGCCACTGTGGGGTGTCCCAGACCCCCAAACCCCAGACACAACTAGGTCTGAGTTGACCTAAGTGTTTTTTATTAACACAAAAACTCTTTAAAGGTTTTCTTTCGCACAGCACAAGACAATCTAGTCTTCTCTTCTCTTTTTTTTTCTTTCTCCTACAGTCCTCTCTGCCCAGTGTTGTTCTTTTCCTCTCCCAACTCCAGCTTTCTGGGCAAAGGGGAAGGTTCTCTTTTAAAACTGACCCGGTGGTACTTCCAGTGCCAAAATCAGTGTCTCCAGCAAGCACATCTGGATCAAACAGAACCACTTTGGAACAGTGCATTCAATGTCACACCTCCCTTCCTGAACATCCATTATACTGGACTCTAAGCCAGGTAAGGGAACAGAGAATAAAGAAAAAATTTTATTTGACTTGTTTTTCTCATAAAGACCTTATGATCTGGATTGAACAGGGCCTACAGCAAATAATGTTAGGATCTTTGGCTACGTTCATGTATATTTTATTTTTAAATGAAAACAATCTGCGTTCACATAAGAGTTTGCATGTTATATAGTATCTTTGTTCACACTACAAGACCTTCGCCGGTACACTGAGCATGCACACATCTGTAGACAACTCCTTGAAAGAATCATGTAGTGAAAAATTCAGAACACAATGATAACCAGATTCCCATGTACTTCATGCACTTTCAAAAATATCAGAACATGCAGGACTCTGATAGCACGTTCAAAACACAGTAAAAACAAAGAAATTCTTTAAGACACCACAGCAAATTGTCCCCATGTTACATTAATACACTGATCACAGTTGTAAGTGACAATCTTCAGAAATGGCAACTGTAGTCTTGTCATTAAGTAAAAATACTGCAAGAGGATTCATTATAAGCAGTCTACAGCAATTGGATCACATCTTTTTCCTAGCTACATTTCTAAAATGAATTCAATAGAATAAATCAATAAATAAAAACATACATAAACAAGTAAATGCACACATGTGTGTAGCAGTGCTACCCAGGAGTAAAAACTTTATCTCTATGGTTGTTCCTGCATTGGCTCTGACTGGATGCCTGCCA
Source organism: Polypterus senegalus (assembly GCF_016835505.1). Classification (NCBI taxonomy): domain Eukaryota; kingdom Metazoa; phylum Chordata; class Cladistia; order Polypteriformes; family Polypteridae; genus Polypterus; species Polypterus senegalus. The sequence continues at coordinate 127,664,332 of NC_053157.1, read as the reverse complement.
AGGATGCAGGGGCTGCTGGTGACAAGAAGGTTAGCACGAGTTTTAGGAGGCTGGTGATACAGAGGAAAAATCTGTGATGTGTCTGGAGTTACCTGTCTGTTTTGTTTGCCCATTCATTTGCTTTGGATTATTGTTCTTGTTCTGGATTATTTCCTGTTCGTGTGTATGGACTGTCTGGTGTCTGCCTGCTCCATGAGGACTAAATTGGATTGTTCGTCGACTTTCGGAGAAGGAATGCTCCTGATCCAATCACTCTTCATCATCAGGATATACTGGTAGGACTGTTCTTTACATTTACTTACAGCAAGCTGATCTCTGGATTATTCAATCACCATCATTTCACATCATTGGTTGCAGTATCCTATGGACTTTGTTATGGACTTCATCGTGAGTGAATTTTGTTATTTGTTTGTTGTTTCTGAGTTCATATTTATTGTGTGTTCACCAGAAAAGGAACTGGGGTGGGATTGGTTTAGTTTGTGTAATTAGATTTAATTTATTTATTGTTAAATACATTCATCAATTTTTGCTTTAATGCCATTTGCTTCTTTGTCTCTGAGAGGAAGTGTGCATCAGTCAGACCAAGGCTGGGTGCGTTCCTGGGGTCCCCACCAAAAAAAAAAAAATCACCGTCAACAGACAGCTGGGTTTTTCAGACTGCTACATGTGTCTCTACCTTCGCTTTACTGCATTGTGCTTTTGTAAACACAGACATTAACAAAAAGGACATAAATTAAGGAACTGAACCCTAGTTAGGTGAGGAACTCTGGCTGACATTTAACACAGCCTGCCACTACAGGAAAAATATATATTTGACCTTCTTAATCACAACAAGCTATACTGTATATCTGTTGTGGATGCTTTAATTTATGATGATCAAGTTGAGAAAAGACTGTGAAAGTCTTAGAAAAAGCCAATTATAACTAAAACAAAACCAGTAAAAGTAAGCAAACCAGTATGTAAGTCTGGTTTAAATGCTGACAACCCTAATTTTGGCAATTAGCAATAAAGTGCACAGTGTCTTATAAGACCATTGTTGTTGTAGTGATAAAAACTTTGCCCTGTCAAATTAAGTAAAAATTAAGTGTCAGAGACAGATTTATGAATTATTAGATTGAGAAACATACACAAGAGCTGTCAAAGACTGATCTAAGGGTCAGTACACAAGAAGACATAAATTGTCATTGTCAGTTGGGCAAAACAAAATCTGAAGTAAAAATTAAACAAAGATCAGAAACAGAATCCTTTCCCTAGAATAGTTTCTTTTTTAGCAAGCTTTTTTTTCTACAAAGTCATAACTCTATAATTTATATAAGTTTACAGTTTAGCCATTTGTAATACTGTGGCCATCTGTTATAATGTTGACTTGATGATAATATCTGCTATGCAACATGCAGATCACAAGCCTAGTAATGCAACACATTTGGAGCACCAAAATGATGACAACCAGGCCAAAAAACATAAATGATGGTGGTACATTGATGTCATGAAAATAAGAAAAACATTATTAACAAAATGAAGTACAAAGTAAGATAAAGAAACAAGTTCCTGACAATAAGAAGAAAATAACAGATTTGATAAGTAGTGTCATGAATATTCTAGTTACTTCATTAACTCAATTAAAAAAAAAATCTTCATTAAGATTTCATTCTTGAGTAATTGAGAAATTATGTAAGGACCCCTGTGGCTGAAGATTTTTATTTCAACCAACACTGTTTTAGCCTAATTAAGCAAGCTGTTATTTCCCAGTTTGTAAATTTTGATGTCATGTCATGTTATTGACAAACTCGCTTAATCCAGACCAGCGTCACTTGAGGTGGGGTATGGAGCCTATACCAGCTAACACTTGGCGCAAGGCTGGAACAGACCTTGGACAGGGCACCATTCAATTGCAGGGCAAAACCCCCCACACATGCTCAAACACACTCACTAGGGCCAATTTAGCTTTGTCACTTCCCCTTGCATGCATATCTTGGAACAGTAGGAGGAAACCTGAGCACCTGAAGGTAACCCACATTGACATAGGAAGAACATGCAAACTCCATGCTTGGAGGACCTGGGATGCAAACCCTGGTCTGTTTAATGCAAGGCAGCAGCACTACCATTGTGACTCAATTTTAATCAATAAAATGTTTTCATCCACACTTTATCACACAATTATCTGTGAAACGTAGCACTGTGTGAAAATCCCTGGTAGGCATCTGTTTCTGAGATGCTGAAACCACTAGGTGTGGCATCATCAATCATTCCACAGCCACTTAGATCACGCGTCTTTCTTTTTCTGATATACTAATATACTGTATATATTTATATATATTAATTAGATCTGGTTGTTCTGTTGTCAGCCTTAATGTATAAATATTTTAATTAGAAAACCTTTTTCTGGTAAGAGTGAAGGTTTGTTGTGTACTTTAGTGGTTAAATTATCTAGAGTTATGTAGGGTAAATAATATATCATTATTTGGAACAGCCGGTGTACATTTTTAGTACTTGTAAAAGTTAGTGTTTTTTTTTACACATCAAGCCCTCCCCCTGCCACCGCCCCCCATCACCACAGATCTGATGCTATTAGTTTTTATTTGAAACTGGGAATGACTATAGATGTGAGTGGTGTTTTGAGACAATGGAACTGGAAATTCTCTGATTTGGAGGGATAAAAACTGACCCACAAACATTGGTGTATCATGCCTTCTTGGTATCTCATTGACACTTGAATTTTTTATTCAGTTTTATTGAGTGTTCCTGCTCACGCTGAATTAGTATGCACCTTATGCTCCATGATGTCAAAGCCGCACTGACAAAATACAGAGACATAAGTATATACTGTATGATATTTGAAATAATTCATTTCGGGAAAATATTGTGGCACTGATGCAACATTATTCATATTATTCATGCTTGACCTGGAGGTGATGAACGCACATATACTGTACAAGGCATGCACAGGTCCACTGAGAAAAGAAGAGTGTTCTTTGCTCACCTTGCAGAGGAACTTCGTCGTCACTTCTTACAAGAAAAGGCAATGGAAAAAGAAAAAGAGGATGCAACATTGACAAGCTTCTATTCCAAGACCACCACTTCTCCCAGGAAAGCAAACTCAGTCAATGTCAGGTGCCCCTTCCATGTAATAGGAACCACAACATAGAGGGAAATATGTACACTGCAACAGGTACACATGTCATAAATGTAGGAAGGACAGTCCTTGGGAGTGTGGGAACTGTTAACATATTGGAATTTGATGATTGCATGTAGCTTGGAACTGATCTCTCTGTACTATTCTTTCCACTGCATGTCCTGGAGTAGAAAAGAAACACCAACATGCACCAAAATGTGGAGATTGGGCAAGATCAAAAAAAAAAAACACGGTCACTGATTACAACCGCAAGAAGGTATGCGAATGAATATGAATAATGTTGCAACACCTTCATGATTTTGTATTTAGTATACTTACATTTATTAGAAATGATCATAGTATTAATGAATGATAGTAATCCTTGTCTGTTTTACCTGCATTTTTATCACTCTCTAATTTAATATTTTTTTAATTGTTTTTACCAGTATGCTGCTGCTGGAGTATGTGAATTTCCCCTTGGGATTAAAAAAGTATCTATCTATCTATCTATCTATCTATCTATCTATCTATCTATCTATCTATCTATCTATCTATCTATCTATCTATCTATCTATCTATCTATCTATCTATCTATCTATCTAAGTAAATGTGGTATATCTTTGTTTTGTTGATTAATCTGTAGAAAGCACCTTGAGTTGCTTGTAAATGTATGATAAGGTGCTATATAAATAAAGCTATTATTATTAATGCTTCATAACATCTGGGTCGGTTCTTGACTTGTGCATGATATTTGTAGCACCCTGAACTGAACTAAATAGGATGTTTAAATAGAATGCGGATTTGCAGGAATTAGTACTCTCAAAAAATTAAACAAGTATATACAAATCTTAACAATCTAATCTGCAAAACTGCCTTGTGCTTCATAAAAGCATCATACATTTAAACAGCATTTGCCAGTTTTGTAAATGGAATTCTGACAGAATCTGCATAAATTATTCATGTGTATTTTCACTGAAAGAAAAATTATGACCTTGGGTTTGAGTCAATGAAATATGATTTTTACTCCGCTTTTCAGTCAGTCAGATTGTAATGTTACATAAACTGTTTTGTTGTTGAAAATTAGAATGTAATTTATACTTCACTGAGCAATCTTCTACACTTTATGACAATGTCTAGTTTTAAATATTTTGCACTGATTGCACCAAAAATGATATGCTTTGAACATATTTATGCGTTCTCAGATATAATACAGCTTTTCACAGCTGTCCTAAATGAAAACTGTTATCACAAGATGAAGAGTTTTTCACAACAGGTGTAAGCTTTCCTGCAGCTTTAATTTGGTTTTTTTTTGTCAAACAGCAGTAAAGAAGAAAAATGTCTTTGGGGATTTAGTTCTCTTTGCATTGCACAACTTAAATATGATTGAGATGCCGTATTTCCAAGCATTTTTTTAATGTGCTCTGGCTAACCCACAATTCTGTTTCAGGAATAGATCTGAATCTGTAATCTGAAACAGATTAAACATGTTTGAGAATGTTAAATTATCTATGATATTTTTTGGTTGTTTTCCATTCCCAATAAAACACAATTTTTATTTGCTGTCAAGTTACCTAATTGAACAAAGCAATACAAGCATGTACTGTATATACACATATTTATGAGGGAGCATTAGAACAAAACAAGGACAGAACCAGTAGTGCTGTAAAACCAAGAGGTAAATTCACAATGGTGTTGCTTTTGTTTGCAAACATGCCAGTGTAGAAACATCTGCTTAATATGGAGCAGTAAGTACTCTGCATTTTTGTTAGGAACCCGAGGAAGTCAGCTCTGGTACAAGTGAATTTCTGGTTGGGCAACAGTGTGCTTTACTCCTCCAAGATCGAGGGTAGGCAACTAATCAAACCCCTTCACTGTGGTACATGAACTTTTATGTAACAGATAGTTAGGCTTGGGAAAGAAAGCAAGAAACTCTGAAATCTACTGCCGACTATCTATCTTTCAGCCCAGGCACTAGATATACATGAGCGCAGGGACACGATTAAATGCTTCCAAAGGAAAATGTACTCTGTTCACCCTGTGGAAAAGGATGGGCCATCCCTGATTTTAGGATTAGTTCCAGAGCTTGCACCACAAGCTCATGAAATGAAGAGTTGTCAAATGAGGAAGGACAAGGACATAACTGGGCAAAGGCAGAAAGGAACAGGTCAAAAGAATGACAGAGATGGAAGTTTAAGGAAATATTTAGAAGGCAAGTAGGGAATCCACCTACCAGGTAGACGCATTTCAAAACCTGCAAGGGTAGTCCCAGAAAAGAAGAAATACCTTATTGTACTTGAGGAGTAGGGTCATTCAAAATGAGTACAATGAAGGTCCTAGCTTATCATATTGGAATTGAGCATTGCACCAACTAAGGACAACCGAAACAGTAGAAAAATGTAGAAGAGTGTAATTTTTAAAATGCCAGTCATGGCACACCAGGCACACACGAAAGGAAGTTGTTGCAGCATGAGCACAACTGGCCACTTGGCAAAAGGTGGACCTTAGGAAATGCAGAAATCATGAAATATTATCTATCCACATCAACAATGCAAAGGTGCATGCAATATTTTTTCAAACCAAAATATTTTTACAAAAAAAAAATTGTGATCAGCATAATCTTGAACAACAGATTAATTTATTCAATTTAAAAATCCAAGAAAACTACAGGTTATTGTATTTTATTTTTACCCATCATATCTCCACAGGTGTTTTTACTAGTCCATAGCCATTGCTGAGATCTCTATTTTCAGTAATAATAGAATAATAATAATTGAAGGTTGAACATTAATGAAGAAGATGAAATGCATTATGGTTTGAGCTCAATGAGCAGAAAAACTGACAAACATAGGGTGAGATTTTATCCCTTACTTCAATATTTTATCATGCTATCAGATCACCTGTGACATATTGTACAACTAACAGGAAAAATGCCTCTTATGTTCCTTTCTTATGGTGGCATAGGTAGAAATGTCAAAACCAGCTATATAACTATTACCTCTAACCTCTTCAAACATCTCACTTTTACTTCAACTCAGTTTACCACCATTTGAGGGTTTTGAAAGAGTGTCCCCTTTTGCCCTTAATGAACTGCAGCTAGGCAAGTAATGATCAATGGTGCTTTTGGCTCATTAGTAGCTATTAGACAAAGATATCAATTTACACTTTCATTTTAAAATCATATTTATTTGCATTAAAACCAATAAAAGCACATATAAGCAATACAAAGAATTTTGCGACATTGGTGGGTTCATGTAGTATTCATTCAGTCTTAAGGCCTATTGCCTCAAATTTCTCAGCTGCTAATATTAAAGTATTTCCCATACACTCCAGAAAAGCCAAGATCAGAAACCTAAAATGAGAATGGAGATTATACAAAATACTGGTGGAAACCAAATATAAGGGCTGTAACAGAGCTACATTTATATGTTTAGAAAAAAAATGTTTTTATAAAATAATGATTTATTTATGTTGATGTTGGTATTACTTTATATATATATACTATACTGATGTTATACAAAAGAATATGAAATGTTACAAAAGAAAAATCCACTTTATGAATGTCTCTATGAGGTCTCAGAGAATGCATCCGTTCTTACAGGAAAAAAGGTACAAAACAAGAAATGTTTAACAGTAGAGGAGGTTTTTATTTATTTGTTTAATTGAAAAAAGGAGAACTGAGAGTGCTGAAAATGTTTGGGTCAAAGTCATTAAGGATTTATTCTAACACTATCATACTTTTCTAATAGAGGTTTATTATTGGAGGAGAGACTCTGAATGATCACCATAGCAGACACAAATGGAAGTATAGACTCTGGTGTAAGATAAAACTCGGTGAGTGTGTGTCCTTTGGGATCCATCTTTGAATAAGCTTGTGATTCTCTAAAGGATTCTAACTCCAGCTCATATTAAGACTGCAAAATAGGCAGTGTGCAGTGTGTTATTTCTTCAATTGCTTTCATAAATATCTGTATATTTTCTTTTGTTGTTGTTTGAAGATAAAGGCACAATATATGTCTCAACTGTTTTTTTTTACATCAGATTTATTTAATGTGATAGTGTTGTTTTTGGGAGAGAAGAAGTGAGGTGATATAGCAAAAACTACTGGGTTATGATAAGTTTGATTGGGAAGATAGATGTGGTAGATGTATAACTTAAAAATCTTGAACCACTACAAGGAAACTGTCAAGCCTTTCTGCATTATTATAAACAAAGTCTCCAAATTTCACTGATATTATTAAGTAATCCAAAAAGGTGATGTCCGAAGTGAAAGTTTATTTGTGGAAATAAGACAGTTTTGCAGTGATTCTAACAAACCAATTAATAACTGGGATGTTTGGTGAAATAGCTGTCTAGGCAAAAGTGGAGAAATTGGCATTGACTAAAAATAATGGATAACTATTAGGAACTTTGGGGATGTCAATTAGTTCTTATTGTAGTCCATATTTTAAACATGATGCCTAGCCACAGGCCAGTATTAGTTACACTTCATTTATTTATTTAATTTGTAATTATAGTTTGATTTTATAGCACACCTCAGTTAATCCCTCTTTTACCATTATTTTTTATTATTTTCACACTATCAGTTAATTCTGTGATAGAAATGCTTTTACAGCTACTGGCCATTCAATTATAAAAGTGACCACCAGGATACAGCTGGGGCTCTGAAGTTTGGATGTTAGTACTCTGTTGTTGGGTTATATTGGAGCTGGTTAAAGTGTTCACTGAAAGGTCAGTTTCCTTATTATGTTCGTTAAAGAAAAAGATGACTCTCATGCTGTATATATGTAGACGAAAAATAGTAGCACTGATGTCTTTGTAGTTTAGTCAGAAATATAAGCATCAGTTGCACTAATATGGTCATTGCAGGTGTGTTCTTCTATTTAGCTGTAACGACTTCTTTCAGCATCAATGCTTTCCCTGGCACTACTGAAGGAGATAAAGGCCGATGAACAGTTAGAAAAGAAATCTAGGAAAAGTCATTAAGATAAAGGAAAAAAGAGATAAGTAGATATACACTGAGTTAATATGACTAATGATGCAGAAAAAATAACAGATTGTTCTAAATCCAAATATGTTTACTGCATGGTGGCTCTAAGCTTCAGATATCACAAAATACTGCAATAAAATCACCTGGCTGGGAAGTTGACTTCTTAGCATCAATTTGTATGAAAAAAGTGGTCTACTTGCTGGGAGTGGTCTACTTGCTGGGAGATGCTGTAGATGAGACAATCCCAACATATTGTATAGACAGACCACTAGTTGACCATTTTGTTGTTTAACAGACTTACCAGAGCCTATGAAAAAATTTGTAAATCCGGCCCACCTTAAATCCCTTCACACCTCTCCATCAGCATCTTTTATCTTCTAAATGTGTCAATAAGTCCAAGAAGCAAGCAGCCTGGTATACCATCTCTCCGCCGCCTCAGAACAGGAAAAATGTTCTCCCACTTCCTTTCTTGATTGATTATCTAGGAGTGAGCTACCCAGAATTGTAAGGGGAAATAATTTGATGTGTGTTTTGTGTCTACAACAATCTATGTAAACACATCGTTAAAACAGAAACGTTTTTCATGTCCACAAAATGTGGACATGAACTGTATAATGTGTGAAGGGTGTATAATGATACAACACCCCCGCCCCAGATCTGATGCGGTTACTTTTTATCTGAAACTGGGAATAACTGTAAATGTGAGTGGTGTTTTGAGACAATGGAACTGGAAATTCTCTGATCTGGAGGAATAAAAGCTGACACACAAACGCTGGTGAATCTGCCTTCTTCGTATCTCACCGTCACTTGATTTTTTTAATTCAGTTTTATTGAGTGTTCCTGCTCATGCCGAATTAGTATGCACCTTATGGTCTATGATGTCAAAGCCGCACTGACAAAAAACAGAGACATAGGTATATATGATATTTGGAATAACTCATTTTATGAACTGTATAGTACATTTCAGAAAACATTGTGGCACTGATGCAACAATTATTAATATTATTCATATTCATTCGCACGCCATCTTGAACTTGTAATCAGTGACAGCGTTTTTTTTTTTTCCCGATTTTGCCAGTCTTCACATGTTGCTACATGGTGCTGTTTCTTTTGTACTCCAGGACATGCAGAGGAAAGAATAGTACAGAGAGGTCAGTTCCGCGCTATATGCAATCATCAGATTCAAATATTAACAGTTCCCACACACCCAAGGACTGTCCTTTCTACGTTTACGACATGTGTATCTGTTGCAATGTACACACTTCTCTCTGTGCTGTGGTTACTATTACACTGCAGATGCTGGGGGGAGAGGCAACCGGCCACCTGTGTGTTCCTGCTCGCACTGAATAAGCTCATTTTCAGATAAAAAGTATCTGGGTCAGATCTGGGGTGGGGGGTGATGTATTGTGATTGTGACTGAGAGAATAAAAGTAAAAAAAAAACACTAACTTTTACAAGTACTATAAATTTACACCAGCTGTTACTGACACAAATCAAATGTATGTTTTTATTATATAATGTTAACAATAAGAGTAGCTCACTACTCAAAATGGTAAATGTGCTGGGGAGCTGGTTTCGAACTCATGACCTCGAGATTATAAGTTAACAGATCTTACCACTGCACCTGTCATATTGCACTTGTACCTTTTGTGAAAGTGTTTGATATTTGGCCATCAGACTTCACACATTATACACAGTTAATGTCTACATTTTATTTATTACTAAAACATGAAAAACGTTTCAGTTTTAATGATGGGTTTACATAGATTGTTGTAGACACAAAACACACATCAATTTATTTCCCCTTACATTTCTGGGTAGCTCACTCCCAGATAATCAATCAAGGTAGGAACTTGGAGAACTTCTTGCCCGTTCTGAGGCGTTGAGGGATGGTAGAGCAGGCTACTTGCTGCTTGGGCTTATCGACACATTTAGAAGACAAAACACGCTGACCGAGAGGTGCGAACAAATTTAAGGTGGGACAGATTTACAAGTTTTTTCGTTGGGTTTGGTAATTATAGTGTTAAAAGATGAGTCTCAGTTTGGAGGTAGACATTGTCAAAAAGTGGCCAGAATTTGTATCCTCAGATGGAACATTGGGTGTTTTTTTTCTTTTGCTTCCCAAAAAGATGCCCAAAATGGGGAATGATGAATTACAGTATTTAGTGTTAACCAACGTGTGGATTTACTGGTCCTCAAGGGCAAGCCAAAGACTGCAATAGAGGAAATCACTAGTTTGAACTCAGATTAGCTCCAATAACTTACAAGGATCATGTCACATTATACAATAAAAGAATAATACTGCAGTTTTTGTCACAGTGAATTAATGAAATAAAGTATTATAATGAGCAAATATCTCTAATTCTGCCTAATGTCTTGCAGTTGAATCTTGTATCCAGCAATCAATAAAGGTGTATTTTATAAAGTGCTATTACTAATGAAAATTATTGTAAACTGGTATAATTTAACCAATTACTGAAACTAAAATAAGGCTGCACAATGTATTAAATTTGGAAATTATAAAGTATTTAGTGGCACTCATGTATTTCATTTCTTCTGATTTGATAAAAACATGTTTTATACCTACAGCTGCCTAATGAAAGCAAGAAAGTAGAAAGTAGCATGATCAATTATATAGTAAGGTTTAGATGCACAATTAAAAGTTAAAAGCTGCTGGGAGGGAGATGAGAGGCTTAATTAGGAGATGAGCATTTTTTTCATAAAACATGCACATTACTTATTCATAATGTTTAGAACAAGATCTTTAAAAGAACTGGAGTGTGGCAAAAGAGAACTATGAGAAATACATAGCCTACACCACACAGTACAGAAAATCAAAAATGTATCCTGGATTTGAGAAAGATCAAAAGTGATGGAAGTGTGACACATTTACGAAAATTACATTAATGTTAAAATCTCACCATATACATTATTCTTGGTGCTTTACAGTAAGGAGAAGGTTTGAAAACGAGCATCATGGAATCTTCTCCTTTACCTCCTCCTGCTTCTATATTCATTTCTGAGGATGGTGCACAAGTTTACAACTTCTTGTCTCAGATCAGTGGCATTGTTTAAGTTTTGGTAACTTTATTATCCCAGAGGGACATTTGTTTGAAGCAGGATATTACAAAACATAAGGCATTGTTACACAAATACAAGAAAATAAGCAAAGATGCAATAAATGAAAACTAGTGTTATCATAATTATACACACTCAAGATTAGTACCAAGAAGAATAATTACCCTTAGACTGTACACCAAATAACAATTCAGAATTTATTAGGATTCCTAGAAGTAAAAGAATTTAAGAAGCATTTTAGCTCTAGCAATAAAAGAATTAAATGTGTTGCTCTTTACTATTGGGAACCTAAATGTGCAGCCTGATGGCAACAACTGAAATTTAGTAAAAACAGGAAGGCTACTGTCTGACAGAACTGAGTCTGCCTTCTTTCTAACCTGTTTACAATACAGCTCAATTACAGAGGTTTGCTGCAAACCAATAATTTTACTGATTTTTACAATGTTGCTAGGATGGTTTATATTTTTAATAATGAGGCTCCAAATCCTAATACATGAAAACAAATGTAACAATAGATTCATTAAAAGACCTTTGTTCACTTTTAAACAATTTAGTTTCCTAAGAAAGAAAAGCCATGTCTGCACTATCTTACAGATTTGTTCAGTGTTATGACCGAAGTTTAGCTTCTTATCAATGATTTTCCCCAGATGTTTGTAGTGTTCTCGCATGTCCACATTCTCCCCATATATCACTGTTGAGGGAGTGTGAGGATGGGAGTACCTAAAATCTACAACCATATTCTTTGTCTTAGACATATTTAGCTATGACAAGGAACAATCACAGCATTAAGTAAACTTATCAACAACAGGTCCGTGATGGTCCTCTTTATCTTGTAGAATAATCATCTGCAAATTTCATGATATGTTTGTCCTTGTGTGAACTCCTACTGTCATTTCTGTATGAGACAAACAAAAGAAGTGACAGACAGCAGGCTAGACTAATATTCTCCTGATAGTTGTATTAAGGCTAAAAGATTAAACAACACTTAACGCTTGCCCTTTGTGTTCTGTTAGATAAATTGATCAGAATCAACCGCACTGAGCTAATCAGTTTGTCATCTAAAATATGGATTGTATCAAAAGCTAATGAGAAATATATAAGCAATAGTTTTGTGTGCTTTTTCATGCAATTGCTCATAGTGTAAATTCAGAAGTGGTGCTGTGACATTTTATTTTAGGTTGTTGAAGTACAATTCTGATATGATTTAGATTAAGTTGGGCTGACTCCTTGCTCCAGTCTTGTGTATTTTCTTTTGTTGATCAATTTCCAAAGTGAAATCTTTTATCTCAGACCTTGAATAGAATTCATTAAATTTTTAGGCAAACTGATGTTCAGGTTTAACTCCTGTCAATTCAACATGATTATTGCATTTAGTGTAATGCCAGCCAACATACTGATGCCATTCCACAATGAATCTAGGTTATCAGTCCATAGTTCTTTTTCATTTCTGTCTTCATACTTCAGTTTTGCCCGCTTTATTTCACTTTTCATCTCCTTCTGTATTTCTTTCTCTTCACTTAATGTTCGATGTTGAAATGCTCTGTTTCTTCTGGTTATTACTTTTTTTTGGATCTCTCTGTAGCTTTTTGTTAAGATATATTACGATTATTTTGATGGTGATTATGGTGTCCTTGCAGAATTTTAAATACAGTGGAACCTTGGATTGAGAGTAACTTGGTTTGTGAGTGTTTTGCAAGATGAGCTAAAATTTTTAATACATTTTTGCTTGTTAAACGAGTGATGTCTTGCAATACGAGTACAGTAATCCCTCCTCGATCGCGGGGGTTGCGTTCCAGAACCCCCCGCGATAGATGAAAATCCGCGAAGTAGAAACCATATGTTTGTTTAGTTATTTTTATATATTTTAAGCCTTTATAAACTCTCCCACACTGTTAACATTATTAAAGCCCTCTAGACATGAAATAACACCCTTTAGTCAAAAGTTTAAACTGTGCTCCATGACAAGACAGAGATGACAGTTCTTTCTCATAATTAAAAGAATGCAAATAGATCTTCTTCTCTTCAGGAGCAGAGAATTTCAGAGGGAGAGAGAGAAAGAGCGCTCGCAAAGAAAAGCAAACAATCAAAAAATCAATACGTGTGCTTTTAAGTTTGCCGCGGCATTTTTTAGAGGAGCGTCAGTATCTTCTAAGCAAACAGCCTTTGTGCAAACAGCCCCTCTGCTCACATCTCCTCCGTCAGGCGCAGAGAACGTCAGAGAGAGAGCGAGATTAAAGCAAACCATCAAAAAATCTATAAGTGTGCTTTTGGAAGAACCGCGATAAAGCGGCATTTCTTAGAGGTGCGTCCGTATCCACTAAGCAAACAGCCTCTGTGCAAACAGCCCCTCCGTCAGGCGCAGAGAATGTCAGAGAGGGTGAGATAGAGGCAGAGACAAGCAAACAATCAAGCTCCGCGCGGGATGCATATCTTATAGCATTGAGGAGTTTTAGTTAATATGTAATACATGCTCTGATTGGGTAGCTTCTAAGCCATCCGCCAATAGCGTCCCTTATATGAAATCAACAGGGCAAACAAACTGAGGAAGCATGTACTTTAAATTAAAAGACCCATTGTCCACAGAAATCCGCGAACCAGCGAAAAATCCGTGATATATATTTAGATGTGCTTACATTTAAAATCCGCGATAGAGTGAAGCCGCGAAAGTCGAAGCGCGATATAGCGAGGGATTACTGTAGTATGTATATGCTTTGTCTGCAAAGCGCCATGTAATCACAACTGAGCTGTTGGTTTTTCTCTCTTTCGCTGTGGGATTGTGGGTAATCATCTCCCATTCTCCCAATCGGCGTGCCTCACTCATATAGTCAACATCCGTATGAAAGTATACTGTTTACTATAGCATGGTGACCACGTCTGTGTTGTATTATGTGAGTCCCTGTCTTACACCCCAAAACACAAAGCTGAGTCTCAGTACTTTAGCGACACCAGCTTTATTCAGCTTGAAACAGGAACAGCACAGTTATTTATTGTAGCGGGATCTGCCACTAACTATACACAGACACAGCAGTCAGGCAGGGTATGGACCAAGTAATACTGTGCCCTGTGCATTTATAGTGTTCCTGTATTACCCATCAATGGCAGGCACTTATAGCATGTCCGCAGTCTTTTTGGATTCGCTTTTACGGCGAACTGCTACAGTGCTTGGAGCCTGCGGTTGCTTTGGGACGCTCTTCCGCCTGTCGTTCCATTGGGTGGAATCCCAAAAGAGTTTAGAAACTCACTCATACCAGCCATGATTCTTTTAAAGTAAAAGTGCAGGTTAATTTGTTTTATGTGCTTTTACTTTATATTATGTATTAATCATTTTTATATGAATAGTTTGGGTTGAAACATCTGAGTTTCCATTTTTTCTTATGGGGAAATTCACTTTGATATACGAGTACTTTGGATTGCGACCATGTTTCTGGAACAAATTATGCTCGCAAAGCGAGGTTCCACTGTAACTGGTTACAGTATACTTCAGTTCATCAATGTCAGCACAGTCAATGTCAGTTCATCCCAGTCAGTGCATTCATAACAGCCATGGAGGTGTTCAAAAGAATCCTTGTCCCAGAATTTTATGTGTAAAATGTTTGGGTAACACTTCAGTTCAGGTACTGTAAAATGCCTCTGTTATTAATTTACTATTATGTAACAAGACCTTAACAAACACTAGTTTCAGTCTTCATATCACATACAAAGCATCAGTAAAGTGTTTATTCATCTCTGCAATGTGACCTACTAATAAAACTTCACTTTGGGGTGGTCTGAGGTGGCTTACAGTTTTCTCTTGATATTACGTATTTAATAAAAGACCTGTGAATCCTTCATATTAACATGTAATTTACCATCATGTCAATATGCCACACTGCTAGGAGATTAAAAAACTGTTTACTGATGTTTTATGAATGTTATGAAGACCAAAAGAAGTCTTTGTTAAGGTTTTTTTTATATAAAAGTAAAGGAGTAATATGTGCATTTTTGCAGTACTAAAACTAAAGTGTTACAGATTTTTCTCTTTTAAGGGCATGGTTATAAATTGGAATACGTTGAATGTTAATGTTTGAGCTTTAAATAACAAGACATTTTTTATCAACGATCTTATTAGTGATAGAAAAATTGATTTTATTGCACTAAGTGAAACGTGGCTTAGCTCAGACGGCGCGGCTGTTTTAATCGAATCTGCGCCTCCGGATTACAGTTTTACTCGTGCGGATCGCCAGGGAAAAAAGAGGGGTGGCTTGGCAAACATCTATTCCTGCCGGTTAAAGTGTAAAGATGTCAGTTTTGGTAATTTCAAGTCCTTTGAGTATCTTGCCGTTGTTATTCATGGAGATTCTCACGTTCTAGTATTATCCGTGTATAGACCTCCTAAATTTAACGCGTCTTTCTTTGAGGAATTCTCAGACTTAATGTCCATTTTAATTACAAACTATGACACACTCTTAATAGTCGGCGACTTTAACTTTCATATCGATAATCAGTGTGATCTAAAAGTAAAAGAATTTATGAACCTCCTGGACTCTTTTGATTTGAGACAGCTCGTTAATCAGCCTACACATAAAGCAGGTCACACGTTAGACTTAGTAATTACCAAAGGACTAAAAGTAAATCATTGATATTGGTCTATCAGACCATTTTCTTCTACTATTTAATATAGAAATAATGATAGAAAACATTCATGAGAAGCATATTGTTAAAAAACGCTTCTTTGACTCATCAGCAGCTTTAAAACTTACAAACATTCTAAGCAATCAGTCCGTTTATAGTGCCAACTATAATAGCGAGGATAATGTAAATAGTAAGGTGGAAAAATGTAATTCTAAAGTGAGAGCTGCTGTTGACATAGTTGCACCTGAAAAGACAGTTGAAAAATCTTCTAGCATTGTTATACCATGGAAGACCCAAAGAGTGTCTGATTTAAAAAGAACATGCCATAGAGCTGAGCGTAAATGGAGGAAAACTAAACTGATTATCCACTATGAAATATTGAAGGTTAAAATAACAGAATACAATAACACAGTCCGTCTTGAGAGGCGCTGCTATTTCTCTAAGATTATAAATAACAATGCTAGTGATCCCAGAGTCTTATTTTCTACGATTGATCATCTGCTAAATCCAGGTAACACAAAGAAATGCCTCCAAAATACTTCCAGTGAAACCTGTGATGCTATTGCTGTTTTTTTCAATCAAAAAGTTAATGATATTAGAAATAACATAGTACATCCCCCCAACACTGCGGATCCTCCTAAGCCCCAGTACTCCATTATAAACAAATTAAATTCTTTCACCAGGATAGATTTGCCTGATTTACATAGAGTGATCTCTCAATTGAAACCCTCCACCTGCGTCCTTGACCCAATACCAACAAGTTTTTTCAAAGAAGTATCAGGTGTGCTAATTGATAATATTCTTGACATAGTAAATTCGTCATTAAATACGGGGGTCTTCCCAGACTGTCTTAAGACTGCTGTAGTTAAACCCCTACTCAAAAAATAATCTTGACCCTCTGCTTTTGAAAATTTTAGACCCATCTCTAACCTGCCCTTCTTAAGTAAAATTCTAGAGAAGGCAGTCATTATGCAGTTAAATGACCACCTCAATAAACATGCTATTCTTGATAAATTTCAATCAGGTTTTAGAACAAATCACGGCACAGAAACTGCACTCGTTAAAGTAGTAAATGATTTAGTAAATGCAGACAGAGGCCATTTATCTGTTCTCATCCTCTTAGATCTGAGTGCCGCATTTGACACCATTGATCACAATATTCTTAGAAATCGCCTTAGTCAATGGGTGGGCCTCTCTGGCAGTGTCTTAAATTGGTTTGAATCCTACCTGGCAGGAGAAAATTCTTTGTTAGTTGTGGTAATTACAACTCAAAGACACATGATATCCTATATGGTGTTCCACAAGGCTCTATCCTGGGTCCGCTGCTCTTCTCAATCTACATGCTTCCGTTAGGTCAGATTATCTCAGGTTACAACGTGAGCTACCACAGCTATGCTGATGACACACAGCTGTACTTATCAATAGCACCTGATGACAATGACTCCTTCGATTCACTAACATAATGTCTTACTTGTATTTCTGAATGGATGAATAGTAATTTTCTCAAGCTAAATAAAGAGAAAACTGAAAATTTAGTGATTGGCAATAATGGATTCAATGAGGTTATCAGAAATAAACTTGATGTACTAGGATTAAAAGTCAAGACGGTAGTAAAAAACTTAGGGGTAACTGTTGACTGTAACCTGAATTTTTAATCGCATATTCATCAGACCCCTAGGACAGCATTTTTTCACTTAAGAAACATAGCAAAAGTTAGACCTCTTATATCATTGAAAGATGCTGAGAAATTAATTCATGCTGTAACAGATTATGACGCTTCTCGCACCCTTGCACCCTCAGACACCACGTCAGACACTAGATAAAAGTCCAATACTTATATTTATTTTATAATAAAGTGCACAAAGCACCCTCTCCTCCCAAATATTCCAATAAACAATAACCAATAACAAATCCTCCACTCCCAGACGCTTAGCCACCCTGCCTCCCAACTCAGCTCATCGTCTGGGAGCTCCCACAGTCCTTTTATATTCCCTGACCCGGAGGTGTTCCTTCCCAACAGTCCACAAGTCCTTATTCCTTCCGGGTCAGGGTAAATAATGTTTTTTCTCACCCCGGAAGCCCGTCGCTCTTCCTATGACGAACTTCCGGGTCATAGGGCATGAAGAACTCTTCGGTCCTCCCTGCAGCTCCCTCTCGTGGCCCCCATGGCATCCAGCAGGGCGGTGCATAAAAACTACATGGTCCATAATGCCCTGCTGGTCTTCTGGGGACCTCCATGCTGCAAGGAGGGCTCCACCTGGCGGCTTGGGGGTATTGGCCGGGGTACATGGCCGGCCATATCTTACAGTATTCCCCAGCGGCAATTATAAAGATTCGGGCGGCCTGCCCCGAGAGGGAAGTCTTCCTCCAAGAGGACGCGTCATCCGGGCTCTGACTGCGTTGCCCCTGTCCTCGAGCAAACCTTGGGGGGACGGTGTACCTCCTGTCTCCCGGGGACATTGCGCCACTCGTGACCCGGTCGCTGGCAATTGTAGCACCGACGAAGTCCTCCTGGTTGGCTCTTTTCCCGAGACCTGAAACATCTCGGGAACTCGGTCAGCTCCACCCTTTCCCCGCCAAGGAGGGTTTTCTGGCCGCCTCGCTGCTCTCCGCCCTTTTTCCCACCTTGTCAGGAGACCCACGGTGTATTTCGGGGATCTCCTGCTTACTCTGGGGTCGGCGCACAGCTTGAGTCTCTCTATTAGAGAAAGAGAGCCTCTTTGCTGTTTGCATGCCCGTTGACTTTAAAGAAACCAGAGGCGGCATCTTCAGCACCGCATCGCCCGAGACAGCACTTTTCAGCTGCTCTGGTACGATCAGTGCTTCCACCGCCCTTCTGTCATCACACCACACTCGTTTGTAGGGCTCGTGAGTGACTTGGCACCCGCTACTAATTAACCGCGGGCCCAGCGTCACTCTGTGTCCCCTTTATTCTGTGCGGTACCGGTAAAACTCACCTGTACCGCCAAATCAATCATAATGGGAGACTCCTGACCAAATCGCCGTAGGAATTCATCCACCCTCCTTAAAGGCGCTTCGGCCGCTGCTCCCAGATCCCCAGTGATCTTCTTTATTGTCTCCACCACCTGTAAAAATTTGTGCACGGGCTGAAGCAACTTTTCCAGCTCGTGCACGTCCAAAAAGTTACTTAATTCACCGAGGCATGCTCGAGCCATCATTAGCCTTACCCTCCGGGTGGGAGCCAATAAACACGGCCGCTCCTGGCACGCGTGCTCAGACAGGTCCCCAAGGGAGCCTGGGATTTGGAGTTCTTTTCGAGGACGCGGTGCCGCTTTTGGCTGACTGTGATCCGTCTGTATCAATTTATCGACGGACCGATCAATCATTTCCCGGACCTCCTTACCTTTTTGTAGGGAGAGCGGTACTTCGATCGCCTCCCCTTTCCCCTTCGAAAAACTCAAGTCCGTCTTTTCTTGGGCGAAGCCACAAACAGCTGGATACGGAACGTCACCTTCCTGGAATCCCTTGTGGTAGGTCACGTGTCCCTCGCCGGCACCCGTAATGCGGAAGTGCTTCGGGTTACTCGCTTGCCTGAATGAGAGCGCGCCATCGCCTTCGGGTCGGTCTTCTGCCTCCCGCAGAGCCTTCGGATGGACATCTGGGAGGTATGTACATGGGACATCATGTGTTAATTTAAAAGATTATTCAGTACATTCCCCGTACATACCTCGTCGGTGACGTCCTCCTCCGGAAATCTCTCCCGAAATGCGTAGCCGCTCCATAGCTCCTCTTGAGCGCAGGCAATGCCGAGCGCTAGACCTCCGCTGTTGCTGGCGCTCTGCTTTGTCTTCTTCTTCCCCATGACGGACTTGATAAAGATGAGGTTTCTGGCGATTTTTCTGTGTGTGTCGTGACGCTGTCTTCCGGGATATTCTGTCCACAATAAATTTTTTAAATTCAGGTCCTCTGCCAAACTGACGGCCAGAGAATCCTGCCGGAGCTACGCCAATTGTAACAGATTATGACGCTTCTCGCACCCTTGCACCCTCAGACACCACGTCAGACACTAGGTAAAAGTCCAATACTTATATTTATTTTATAATAAAGTGCACAAAGCACCCTCTACTCCCAAATATTCCAATAAACAATAACCAATAACAAATCCTCCACTCCCAGACGCTTAGCCACCCTGCCTCCCAACTCAGCTCATCGTCTGGGAGCTCCCACAGTCCTTTTATATTCCCTGACCCGGAGGTGTTCCTTCCCAACAGTCCACAAGTCCTTATTCCTTCCGGGTCAGGGTAAATAATGTTTTTTCTCACCCCGGAAGCCCGTCGCTCTTCCTATGACGAACTTCCGGGTCATAGGGCATGAAGAACTCTTCGGTCCTCCCTGCAGCTCCCTCTCGTGGCCCCCATGGCAAGCAGCAGGGCGGTGCATAAAAACTACATGGTCCATAATGCCCTGCTGGTCTTCTGGGGACCTCCATGCTGCAAGGAGGGCTCCACCTGGCGGCTTGGGGGTATTGGCCGGGGTACATGGCCGGCCATATCTTACAATGCTTTTGTTTTCAGTCGATTAGATTATTGTAACACACTCCTCTCAGGACTACCCAAAAAAGACATAAATCATTTGCAACAAGTGCAGAATGCAGCTGATAGAATCCTAACTAGGAAAAGAAAATCCAAACACATTTCTCCAGTTTTGATGTCACTACACTGGTTACCTGTGTCTTTCAGAATTGACTTTAAAATACTGCTTATGGTTTATAAAGCCTTAAATAATCTCGCTCCATCTTATATATCAAAATGTCTGACACCTTATATTCCAAATCGCAACCTGAGATCCTCAAATGAGTGTCTCCTTAGAATTCCAAAAGCAAAACATAAAAGAAGTGGTGAGGCAGCCTTCTGCTGTTATGCACCTAAAATCTGGAATAGCCTGCCAATAGGAATTTACCAGGCTAATACAGTAGAGCACTTTAAAACACTGCTGAAAACACATTACTTTAACATGACTTTCTCATAACTTCACTTTAATTTAATCCTGATACTCTGTATGTACAATTCATTATAATAACTATTCATGGTGGCTCTAAAATCTGTACTAACCCCTACTCTCTCTCCTGTTTCTTTTTCTTTCTGTTTCTTTGTGGTGGCGGCCTACGAAAGATTTGAGCCTCCTGTTGTGGATGAGATTGTGTCCATGGGCAAGAGCATGGGTCTTGAAGTACACAATGAAGACATTGAGGAGATGGTCCTAGATCAAAAGGAGGAGCTGATGATGGAGGAACTCGCTGAACTCCAGAAGGAGCAGCATAAGTTGCTCACTGAGGAGCAGTCCTCAGGGGAAGAAGAAGAAAGAAATATAAGGATATAAAAAGTTATGCAATAAAGTCTGCGCCCCTATTACTTGCCCAGAAAGTTTGGACACGTGATTGCTGTTATTGTTTACATCCCCCCTCAAGCGAACGCGGAGATGGCGAGTGACATCATCCATTCCGCAGTTGCTAAGTTACAAACGCAGCACCCTGAGGCACTTGTGCTAATCGCTGGAGACTTTAACCATGTAACGCTGGATAAAACATTACCTGCCTTCTCCCAGTATGTGGATTGTAAAACTCGGGGAAACAGGACTATTGACCTACTATATGCAAACGTTAAAGACGCATACAGCGCCACCCCACTGCCTGCGCTTGAGAAAGCAGATCATAACCTGGTTCTGCTTCAGCCTCAATACAAACCAAGAGTGAGGGCGCTACCTACAACCACACGCTCATTCAGGAAGTGGTCCCCTGAGGCAGAGCAGGCTCTGAGAGACTGCTTTGGAACTACAGACTGGGATATATTGCTGAGATCACATAGTGAGAACATTGAAGAGGCTGTTGAATGCACAACTGATTACATCAACTTCTGTATGGACATTGTAGTTCCAGTAAGAACAGTATGCTGCTATGCTAACAACAAGCCATGGATTACAAGTGACATCAAGGGCCTTTTGAACCAGAAGAAAAGGGCTTTTAAAGGTGGTGATAAGCATGAGCTGAAGTGCGTGCAGAAGGAACTCCGAGTCCAGCTCAGGGCGGCGAAAGAGCAGTACAGGAGAAAGCTGGAGCAGAAGTTGCAGAACAACAGTATGAAGGAAGTGTGGGATGGGATGAAGATTATCACTGGCTGCAGCTCAAGCGGGTGCCGCCATCGAGACAGGCGTGGAGAGCAAACCAAATGAACAACTTCTTTAATAGGTTTGATCACAGTAACCCACTCTCACCTCGAGTACTGCATCCTCCAACCATCCTTCTGCTGATACCAGCATAGGTGAGACATCCCCACCCACAATTACAGCAGCCCAGGTGAGCAGAGAGCTGAAAAGACTTTGTGCCAGCAAAGCAGCGGGTCCAGATGGTGTATCGCCACAATTGCTGAAGGCCTGTGCGTTGGAACTGGGGAGTCCTCTACAGCGCATCTTCAACCTGAGCCTGGAACAGGGAGAGTCCCAGGCTTTGGAAAACATCTTGTATCACTCCTGTCCCAAAGGTATCACGTCCTAGTGAGCTGAATGACTTCCGGCCTGTTGCTCTGACGTCACATCTGATGAAGACCATGGAGCGGCTGCTGCTTCACCACCTGAGGCCACAGGTCCGTCACGCCCTCGACCCTCTGCAGTTCGCATACCAGGAGAAGGTGGGAGAGGAGGATGCCATCATCTATATGCTTCATCGATCCCTCTCCCACCTGGACAGAGGCAGTGGTGCTGTAACAATTATGTTTTTGGACTTCTCTAGCGCCTTCAACACCATCCAACCTCTGCTCCTTAGGGATAAGCTGACTGAGATGGGAGTAGACTCACACCTGTGGCATGGATTGTGGACTATCTTACAGACAGACCTCAATATGTGCGTCTTGGGAACTGCAGGTCTGACATTGTGTGCAGCAATACAGGGGCACCGCAGGGGACTGTACTTTCTCGGTCCTGTTCAATCTATATACATCAGACTTCCAATATGACTCGGAGTCCTGCCACATGCAAAAGTTCGCTGATGACACTGCTATTGTGGGCTGCATCAGGTGTGGGCAGGAGGAGGAGTACAGAAAGTTAATCAAAGACTTTGTTAAATGGTGCGACTCAAACCACTTACACCTTAACACCAGCAAGACCAAGGAGCTGGTGGTGGATTTTAGGAGGCCCAGGCCCCTCATGGACCCTGTGATCATCAGAGGTGACTGTGTGCAGAGGGTGCAGACCTATAAATATCTGGGAGTGCAGCTGGATGACAAATTGGACTGGACTGCCAATACTGATGCTCTATGTAAGAAAGGTCAGAGCAGACTATACTTTCTGAGAAGGTTGGCATCCTTCAACATCTGCAGTAAGATGCTGCAGATGTTCTACCAGACGGTTGTGGCGAGTGCCCTCTTCTACGCGGTGGTGTGCTGGGGTGGCAGCATAAAGATGAAAGACGCCTCACGCCTGGACAAACTTGTTAAGAAGGCAGGCTCCATTGTAGGATTAAAGTTGGACAGTTTAACATCTGTGGCAGAGCGGCGGGCACTAAGCAAACTCCTGTCAATCATGAATAATCCACTGCATCCACTTAACAGTGTCATCTCCAGACAGAGGAGTAGCTTCAGTGACAGACTTTTGTCACTGTCCTGCTCCACTGACAGACTGAGGAGATCGTTCCTCCCCACACTATCGACTCTTCAATTCCACCCGGGGGAGTAAATGCTAACATTAATTTTATTTTAATTCTTTTCATTTTTATTACTATTTAATTTAATATTGTTTCTTTGTATCAGTATACTGCTGCTGTATTATGTGAATTTCCCCTTGGGATTAATAAAGTATCTATCTATCTATCTATCTATCTATCTATCTATCTATCTATCTATCTATCTATCTATCTATCTATCTATCTATCTATCTATCTATCTATCTATCTATCTATCTATCTATCTATCTATCTATCTATCTATCTATCTATCTAAAAGAGGTCATGGAAAAATGGAAAGAGTGCCAGGATTTTTTCGAGAAGAACCACCCTGACAAAGTAGTTGCAAACAGAGTGATAAACATGATGGACAACCATGTCGTCTCACATTTCCGAAAAATTTTAATGCACAGGAAAAGGCAAGTTACATTAGAACGCTATTTCGTGAAGTCTGAGCCACCAGCTACATGGCTAAACACACCAGAAACCCAAGAAATCACAAGAGAGAAAACACCTGAAGTAGAACATCCCTCAGTCATGGAGCCGGACTCTCCACCCAGCTTCCTCCTCACTTCCTTCACACCAGAACTCAACTCATGCAAGGTTAGTTTTCTTGGTTGTTTATGGTTAGTTTTTTGTATAAATTAAGGATTTTTTAAATTTTCAATTTTTTTCCCTGTGCATAAAACTCATTTAAAAAAAAGTGTTTACAGTGGGTGGTTCGTAAGGGCATAGCGCGAACTCTTGCAATGTTAGTTTCCTCTGTTCCTCTGTTGTTCAAGGTTTTCTCAGTGTTAAAGTGTTATTCAATGTTTTTACATTTAGTTTACTATTACACTGTACATTATATGATATAATTAACTATTTTTGTGCTTACAAATCTCAAAAAAAAAATATATTTACATACAGTTCATACAATCTGGAATGGATTAATTGGACTTACATACAATCTTATGGGGGAAATTACATTTGGGTAACGACCAAATCAGGTTGCATCCAGAGTTTTGGAACGAATTATGGTCGTGACTAGAGGTACCACTCTACTGGCAAAAATTATGCAGTGTTTTGTTCATTGAACACTGGTTACCTTCAGCCAAATTTTGCGGAGCAGGGAGACAGCAATTCAAATCTCTTTTTCACCCTGGAGATTTTGTCAGCTGCTGCCCTATTTAGGTCAATATACAGTAGACAATCGTAATGAACAACTATGGTAACTCTCTCAGCAAATTAATGGGGCACAGAAGCTCCACATCTTTCATGCACAATTTTTCTCTAATCATCATTGATTTACACTATTGTTTATTAATATTAAGGCAGACTTCTCCACCATATGACTTACCAGTGACTGCAGAGTCTATGTCCAAAGGAACTGGTGTACCAATTCTATCATTAAGTGGCCACCGGAATTCTGCCAGGTTTTTTTGTAAATGCCATAATGTGTGTATCTCTGTAGTTGATCTGAAAGCGAGTGAGACAATCCTGCTACTGGTACAGCACCCATGTGATCCAAACTCTGTTATCAGAGTTAGAACAATACTCTTTATTGCCAAATGGTCATTTGTTTTCTAGCATTTGCAGTGAACATAATTTAAAACAGGGGATGTATAAATGTATCTGACTTTCAAAGATGCACCATGACTTGGGTTTGAACGTAAGATCATCAGAGATGCTCTTGTACATGAAAATCACTGGCTTCTCACTTAAAATATTCTCTTTCATTTGCCCTGAATGGTGGAACTCTGACTTATGTCCTTGCATTAATGCTCTATAATGTGAATTTGGGGACTTGCATACCAGAAGGCCTATGAATTGACATTTCACATATTAAATATATTAATGCTGTTTTGTAATATATTGTTTAAACTTGCATTGTTTTGTTAAAGTCAAAGCTCATTCCCGCTGACTTTTCTGCTTTCTAAAACAACTCTAATCTAAAAAGTAATGCATTATAAGGCACTAGATTCTAACCAATAACCAGTGCCCCATGCTTTTTCTAAGGGCGTTGCTGTCTTTTTAAAAGAATTCTGAAAATCTGTTTTGTGGCATATTTCACATTTACACACAGATTGACTGTAGTTTAAATACTGTTTTCATAAAAGTAGTCTTGAAGCTTATTTCATAAAATATTTTGATTGTTTTACATGAGAGAAATAATGTAAAATATTGACTTTTCTTTGACATCATAGGGTGCACACCATTCTTCTTTGTGAGTTTAACTCACAGCATTGTACTGTTCAGCCCATGTTCAATAGCAAAAAATAATAATAAAAAAGCCTGCTGAGCTGCAGTACCTTTTGTTAGGAGTAAATGGCTTCAATTGACCATCAGTATGGGGGCAATTACAGTTCTGTACTGTTTATAAGTGCCTCATATTTTAACTCCATCTCTAGCATATGAAGATTGGTAACCATGCATTCTACAATTAAATATGAGATTCACTGAATGTAAATCTAATCGATTTTTAAATTGTTATTTGCATTGTAAATTGCATTGTTACTGCTCTCAGAAATCAGAATATAATTTAGCTCAGTAGGCTTATTTCTTCTTCTCCATCTAATAGAAATGCATATGCCCAAGGCTGCTTATTGTTGACATTTTAAAATGCCTATTCTTCAGTCTATGGTTTAAAAAATATTAAGAAGAGTATTTTTTTTTTACTTTGTCAAGTCTAGCTATAAGTATATCAGAAATACTGCAAGGTTAATGTCCAAATGCATAGTCATAGCACTTGACTAGAAAGATAACAGAAAACTTCACAACTCTTTTTTTCAAAAATTGCTCTTAGAAACAAGAATAATGCTTAAATTATTTGAATATTGTTTCTGTATAATGTAATATTTTTCAGTTTAATTGTTTAGATATGTTGGCAAATTATTGGATCATTAGTGGGAAAGTGGGAACTAATAAATGAAAAGGATGCCAGGTTCACACCCATGTACACTCACACCCATAACTATTTATGGGTTATATTTAAAGTGACAAACTAACAAAACATTTAAATCTTTAGCATGTGGAAAAAGACTGGAGTAATGGCTACTGTGACTGTCTCATAGCATCAGGTAACTAGGTATGATTCACTGCCTCGAACTGAAATGTACTTAATCTTCCTTTGCTCATATGGGGTTTCATCACATTCTTCAGTTTACCTCCACATTTTAAAAACACACAAGCTGAAATAGGCTTATTGAATTTCTTTACAGGTATGCCACTTTTAAGGATGGGATGAGAGAGTTGACAAAAGTAAGATCAGTAAATTTGGTGAAACAGTTTTCCTAATTACCATAACAAAATGTTATCCTGAAAGTAAAAATCCAAACCTAAGTGTTTCAAAGTCTGAATATGTCTCAGTGCATGCAGCCATCATTTATATAACCTCTGCTATGATGTCATGGGTCATTTACATATGCATCACATGTCTTGCAACCACACTGTATCATAGCAACAGACACAAAATGGAAAAGCTCATGAAAACCAAAAATGCAACCAAATGGCATTACTGAAATAATGGTAGAAAATGCAATTAATAATGTTCACAAATATTTAAAGAAAAACTACATTTATTTTAATACACAAGGCTCAGCATGGCTAAATTTGAATATATTATGAAGTACCCTACTATAGACTATTTTCCACTCTTTGCTTTCTGCTGTGCATCATTACTGGAATCGGCTTCAACTCCCAACCATCCAATAAAGAAGTGTGTTGAAAAGGTAAAAGGATATCTATGTTGTTGTTGACTGAGGGAAAACATTGTTCATGAAAGAAATGCTGCAGCACAATCTTAATAACAACTTTTAATATTTGCAGAGTTTCAGAATAAACAGATGCTCAATAGTGCATATAAATATTGTCACAGGAGGCTGGGGGACAGACCCAGCCAGGATGCCTGGAAGGACCGGGAAGTGGCATATACGTCTTCCGGGCCACATGGGGGCAACCGCCCTGGGTCTTGATAGGAACACGGGACAGGAGCAAGGAGGCTCAAGCAAATTGGGGCCCATGGCCACCGCCAGGGGGCGCCCGGATCTCAGACAGCCCGGGAAACGTTTACTTTCGCCACACCTGGGAAGATGGAGGAAGATCCTTCCGGGGACGCCCAGACTGCTTCTGGGTGCAAGAGCAGCACTTCTGCCACACCAGGAGGTGCTGCCAGAAGGACGTCATCAGGCACCTGGAGCACATCTGGGTGGAAATAAAAGGGGCCGCCTCCTTACAATCAGGGTGCTAGAGTTGGGAGTGGGAGCAGGAAGAAGCTCCCGTGGAGAGAGGAAAGGCGGCCCACGGACAATGAGAGAATGGCCCGGATTAGGGGTGATTAGTGCTGGGAGCACTGTGTGCTGTGCGGGACTGTGTTTGTGGAGAATAAACGTGTGCTTTTTATAAGACGTGGTCTCTGTCTGGTGGTGTTCGGACCCGGGTTCTCACAATATAAATATAACAAAACACAAAAAGCAGGGCAAAATAAGGGTACATTTTGGGCGGTTCAATGTTCAGTAGAGCAGTCGGTATTCGGGCAAGATCTGTATTCTGTGATCTGTTATCTCTCTCTCTCTCTCACCCATTATTTGAAAACAAATAACTAGCAAACCCAAAAAAGTAAAAATGGGCTCAATATTAAACACCAAAAATAATTTTAAACTAGTAACTCTCCAAACAATTAATGACAATCAAATTATAAATTATGTCATTTTCTAACCTGCCTAATCCAAACCAGGACCATCATGCTGGAGCCATCGTAACTAGCATAAAGCCCCAGGGCAGGGACAAACCTTGGAAAGGGCACCAGTCCATTGCAGGGTTAACACACACACTCACACACACTAGCATAACAAACACATACTTGGGTAAATTTAATGTTGCCAGTTCACCTAACCTGCATGTCTTCGAGCTGTGGGAGAAAACTGGAGAACCTGGAGAAAACCCTCACAGACAGGATGAATACATACAAACTCCACTCAGGGAGGACCTGAGACACGAAATTTTATCTCCTTAATCTGCGCCACCAAGCTGATTGAGAAGAAGATTACATTAATCATATACCTGTGTAATTTGATAAATATTATAGAACAGAAACACATTATAAGATTATATGGTGTGACAGATAGGAGGTGCTATCGCTCCCTTGAAGCCTTCACCAAGACGTCAGACACGAAGTAAAAGTCCAAATGTTGACTTTATTAATAATGCACAGTGCACAAAGCACCCTCCTCTCCAAAATACTCATTAAATACTACCAAATACACAATAATAAACCAATCCTCCACTCCCAGACGCGTTGCCACCCTTCCACCCAGCTCAGCTCAATGTTCTGGAGTCTTTTATAGTCCCTGACCTGGAAGTGTTTTCCATCCTTCAGTCCATGATTCCTTATCACTTCCGGGTCAGATAAAAAGTCCTTTTCTTCACCTCTGAAGTACGTCATCTCTCCGTCGCTGTGACTAAGACGCACTTCCGGGCTATAGGGCATAAACGACTCTCTAGGCCTCCCTGCAGCGTCCTCTGTTGGCCCCTGTGGTATCCAGCAGGGTTGTAGAGGAAAACGCCATTGTCCATGATTCCCTGCTGGTATCCGGGGCACCTCCATGCTGCAGGGAGAGCTCCATATGGCGGCCTGGGGGTATTGGCTCGGATGAAAAGCCGGCCATGGACCACAATGGATAACATTGACTTTTGGAGGAGTGGCTTTTACAAAGAATATTTTAAAACAGTGGTAAGGTATTGTTGTAACAATATTAATATACAATATTATTTATTCAAACATCCAAGAACACTTTGACAACAAACCACACAGGACATATGAATGTAAACTGGTTAATGGTTGAAAAATTATGAGGAGGACTATTAGCCCTAAAACGTTTAATTCAAGTCATTAATGGAGTTTTGCAGAGATATTTTTAGGTGGGAATACAGAAAATAAAGGTCATATAAAATCTTCCAAACTGGGCATATACACGGGCATATATAATTCAGTACAGATAAGTAAGTACTACCCATAGGTAACAAGAACATTAAAAATGAATAAGAGATAAGAAACATTGAAGGTCAAAAAGAATTTCAGAAAAAGACTTATAGAAAGTGTGTATAAAACAAAACTCTTATCTACCAAGCCATATACCAAAACATTTAAATGACTCAATTTAAAGCTTTTAAACAAAGGGAACAATATATCATTTTTTTACCCTACAAAAAGTAGATAATATTTGGTATTTTAATCTTTACAAAAGGGAGGAATTAAACACTTTCCAACACTTTTAAAGAACTCAGTCTGAGAAGACTTTATGGGAACATACCCCAAACAGTCAAATGACTGAAGAAAGTCCTTTTACCAGGCTCAATATCCTGATATAACATAAACAATAACTGGATGCTGTTGTGTGTTGACTTTGCTATCATAATAGCTACCAGAATCAGCAAGATGAGCCGAAAGAAATACTCTTCTGTTAAATACTGCCATATATTCTTATATACCTAAGTGATATTGCGTACAGTTATACAGTGAATTCAGAAAGTATTCAGACTCCTTAAATGTCTGCTTATTTTATTGTATTGTAGAATTCATTTTAAATGAATAAATGTGCCAATTTTCTTAGTCAATCTGCACTCAGTAACTCAAAATGGCAAAGGTTTTCAAATTTATTAAAAATCAAAAACTAAATCTTTCATATATATAAGCATTCAGACCCTTTTCTGTGGCACACATGACTATGGTCAAGTGCATTCTGTTTACTTTAACTACATTTGACATTTGCCTAATACTTGATTGTAGTCCACCTGCAGCAATTTGAATTGATTGGACTTCATTTAGAAAGGCATACGCCTGTGTATATAATGTCCCACAATTCAAACTGCATGTCAAGACAAAAACGAAGCCTCTGTAGACCTCTGCAATAAATATGTGGTAAGGCATAAATCAGGGTAAGGTCACACAATCATTTCTAAGCTTTGAAAGATCAAAAAAAAAAAGTTAAATATATACTACACGATTTAAACCACAATGTCAAGGTTATACAGAAAGACTAAGGACTGAAAGAAAATACAGAACAAAAAACTTCCAAATACAGAATGAGAGAGAGGAACAATTAAGCTCCTTCTCTATAAACACTAAACTACTGTATAGATGGACACAAATAAAATACATTGGAGTGTTACACAAGAGACATTCCCAGGGCAGATTACTATTAAAAGAAAGGCCAACTTATTGATTATTCTTATCAAGCCAGCTTTTCCAGAAAATGAGGTCCTGGAACTCACAGAAGCAAATGCAAAAAACTGGCAAGTTACAACCAAACAAATTTTGCAAGAACACATCCAAAGAAAAAGCAAAACAATTAAAAAAGAAATTAAAAATATGTTGAAAGAATTAAATACAATGGGAAGAAAGCTGGAAAATGGCAAAAATTTAGATAAAGAATATATATAAGGGCAGAGATCGGGAACCCGTACTGGCAGAAATAACACATAAACTAAACAAAATGAAAAGTAAACAAAACAAAGTAAAAGAAAAACAAACAGAACAAGGAACACAGAGATCAAAAGAAATCACAGAAAAAAATATCCAAGAAATCACTGCCTTATCAGTAAGTGTGAATAGTGTTTCTTCAGGGACTTCTGGTATCCCACAGACATTTTGTACTAAAAACATAAAGCAGTACAAAACCCAATATTTAAACTAAAGAGTTGAAACAGATCTAATTCTACGTGGGTTAATGCAGAAACAAACAGTGGCCATTTGGGCCTTTCAAAAAAAGAACTAAGACAAACAAAGCGTCTGGAATAAACAACACAACAACAACAACATAAAGTCATGCCCTGTTTATCTCTCTCCCTAAAAATTGTCCAAAAACAAGGGCGAGGAGATAACTGCAAAAAGGAGAGGAGGTCAAAGATCTAACTTCTACACAGATTTTGAGTATCAGCCTTTATTCACTTGAAATAATATCCCCAACTACCCAACCGATATACAGTAAGAAAGTATTCAGTTACAATGGGAATTGGATTTGAGTGTGTATTTATCCTACTCAAATGAAGCACTTAAAAAAATAAAACAATGAAGATGGACTCTAAAATCAATAAAAGAAGAGCAAGTTTTTCCACACGTTTTTAACTCATGCACTGAAACCAAATATTAAAATTAAGATTGTGACCTTCTATTGACAGGATGACTTTTTTCACTTTTGTTATCTGATTACATTTTATCCCTACCTTAATTTCTTGTGTGTCTCGATGATATTTTACTGCTCTTTATGAAATCTACTGCACATCAAATTTCAGTATCAAGCAGTTTGTCAATTTGAAAGGTGGTCTATAAAAATATGGATTGAGGGATTGATGGATGATTGTTGCCCTTTAGGTGTCTAAATGTACATGTCAAAAATAAAAAGGTAAGTAAACACAAATGTAATTTCATTCTATCAAGGAAACCTTTATACTTTAGCAGTTAGTTTTGGTACAGACTTTATCGACCAAAGATAAAGGTGTGAAGTCAGGAGTGTGTATTAAATTTAGATGTTAAATGTTTATCATTGACATTTGAAATTTTACACATGGCATGTTCATTCATACAAGTTTAATCAATGAGCAAAATAAGTTAAATTTAGATGGTAATCCTTTATTATGGATATTTGTGATTTTACACATGATATACATAAGTTTATTTCACAGGCACTAACAACACAGACCTCTACCCTTGGAGAAGGTTCATAAATCCAGACTCTGGTACCTAAATACAAGTTGCCACATGTAGACACAGGTAATAAATCATCTTTCATCTTTTGTATTTCTTTCTTTTTTTCCAATTTATTAGACATACAGGGGGTCCTCGGGTTACGACACAGTTCCGTTCCAACAACAGTGAAGTAACCCAAATTTTGTCGAAAGTCGAAACACACCCTAGCCTTAGTCATTTATCTATCCTAACACATTTGCAAAATCATAGTCTAGAACATAAAAATACAACTAAGCAACAGAAAAAGGAAAAGGACATAAATATACTGTACTGTACACTGCACTGTAGTAACAGAAAAAATGAGTGTAAAAAAATCCTTACCTTTGTTCCTTCTCATGTCTCAATTTTTTTAAGTTTTTATGGGAGTAAGCATTGTAAAGTTGAAACATTGTATGTCGAGACGTTGTAACCCAAGGACCCCCTGTAATTGATTTTCCATGTCTGTCATACATTTCACCTCCCTTTTATCTTTAGACAATATACAGTATCTTGTAAATTAGTCCACCTATCACGATTGAAATTACCTTGTGCTGGCCACTGTGTTAATCCTGCAATCTTTTTGTGCCATTTTTATTACATTTATTAATACCTGGCCCGTATGTATTAACCATCTGTCCAGAAGATGACACATGGTTACTTTACCATTTTAATCTGAACTTTGTTTTTGACCCATTGCCACTAAAGTAATGCCAGTTTAGTTAGGAGAACTGCTCCTCCTTGATTTTCTTAATTAATTAACAGCAGTATATGTCCAGGAGAACCACTCCTAAAACTCACAAGGTTCCACCTTAAGCCAAATATATACGTATGTACAAAAACAGAAAACCTACCAGACCCTCTGCTTGGCTTCAGACATCACTAATAATGTTCTACACATAGACCTGAGTCATGCCTACCTTACTGGGTGATAGCTGTTTTCTCATAATGCTGTTCTAGATCTCATGCTGCTGGAAAAAAATCATCAGAACAGTCTGATCCTACCTCCAACACCAAAAACTATCAAAGAAAAACAAGACACA
Organism: Polypterus senegalus; assembly: GCF_016835505.1. NCBI lineage: Eukaryota > Metazoa > Chordata > Cladistia > Polypteriformes > Polypteridae > Polypterus > Polypterus senegalus. The sequence goes on along the minus strand of NC_053157.1, from coordinate 127,631,128 downwards.
GTATTTTAATTTAACAAAAGGAGGTCTTTATTAGCATTAATGCTGATCTAGACTTTAACATTAAACTCCTGAATACCCAAATAACAGTGTGCACTCTACTGTATATACCTTAAAAATTGTCCTTGCTTTTCTTAGCCCTGTCATAAATCTATCCCAAACTGCTTAGTTTATACCAAACAAGCATTAGGCCATGTCTAGTGACTTTTTGATGATCCTTAGTCAGCAAATATATTATCAGCTTTATTGCTTACAGAGATCATTAATTATCTTATTAGTAGCAGCCTATTCTTTAAACTCCAAGATACTCCTTTAACAAAAACAGGACACAAGTCACACCACCTTCACATAACACTAATGACCGCTTGTGGAAATACTTTTTGGATATGATATACTTAATATCTATAAAAATACAGATTTGGTTAAAACTTAGGGAGAATAACATAAGTATGAAACTCCATCCATCCATCCATCCATCCTCTTCCGCTTATCTGGGGTTGGGTCATGGGGGCAGCAGCTTGAGCAGAGAGGCCCAGACTTCCCTCTCCCCGCCACTTCTTCAAGCTCTTCCAGGAGAATCCCAAGGGGTTCCCAGGCCAGCTGGGAGACATAGTCCCTCTAGCGTGTTCTGGGTCTTCCCTAGGGCCTCCTCCCAGTTGGACGTGCCCAGAACACCTCACCAGGGAGGCATCCTGATCAGATGCTCGAGCCACCTCATCTGACTCCTCTCAATGCGGAGGAGTAGGGGCTCTACTCTGAGCCCCTCCCGGATGACTGAGCTTCTCACCCTATCTTTTAGGGAAAGCCCAGAAACCCTGCGGAGGAAACTCATTTCAGCCGCTTGTATTCGCGATCTCATTCTTTCAGTCACAAACCCATAGCTCATGACCATAGGTGAGGGTAGCTCAACTCCTTTTTCACCACAGATGTCGCACCGATCCGCCTGTCGATCTCACAGTCCATTCTTCCCTCACTCGTGAACAAGACCCCGAGATACTTAAAACTCCTCGACTTGGGGCAGGATCTCTCCCCCAACCCTGAGAGGGCACTCCAACCTTTTCCGGCTGAGGACCATGGTCTCGGATTTGGAGATGATGATTCTCATCCCAGCTGCTTCACACTCAGCTGCGAACCAATCCAGAGAGAGCTGAAGATCACGGCCTGATGAAGCAAACAGGACAACATCATCTGCAAAAAGAAGTGACCCAATCCTGAGTCCACCAAACCGGACCCCTTCAACACCCTGGCTGCGCCTAGAAATTCTGTCCATAAAAATTATGAACAGAATCAGTGACAAAGGGCAGCCCTGTCAGAGTCAGTTAAGAAGTTAAGTATGAAACTATTTCACATAAATGAAATCCAGTTGATTAATTATTGTTAAACAACAAATAATATTTTGATAGTGATAGAATTTAAAGGTAAGAGATCAGAATACACATAAACGCAATACAAATTGGGCATAAGTTCTTCCACAAAGGGTACTGTCATTTCCTTCACAATCCAAAGACAAGCCTGTTAGGTTAATCTGGCAACAGTAAATTCTCCAAAAGTATCATCTGATGGAATATTACCCTAATTCGAAATGTTCTGAGAAATATAGCACCATGCAGTTTTATCATTCACAAATAATGTGTTATTGTTTATTCATACGTTTTAATTTTTGTTACTTATTTTTTATTGCAAATACAGTACATCACACCAAATCAATGTGATGACAATAGTTTTTTCTGAAATGCAAATTTGGTAAAGATTAATTTTTAAAAGGTTTGTTAAAGCATTATTCAATATATTTTAATGTTTACATATTTATTTCCGCTGTCATTGAAATTTTTAACTTAAAAAGTCCATCAATCCATCCATCATGGGGGTCTGCTGGAGCCAATCCCAGCCAACACAGGGCGCAAGGCAGGAACCAATCCAACCCACTGCAGGACACACACCCACCAAGGACAATTTTTAGAATCGCCAATCCACCTAACCTGCATATCTTTGGACTGTGGGAGGAAACTGGAGTACCCGGAGAAAACCCATGCAAACACAGGGAGAACGTGCAAACTCCACCCAGGGAGGACCCAGGAAGCGAGTCCGGGTCTCCTAACTGCGAGGCAGCAGTGCTACCCCTGCGCCACCGTGCTGCCCCTAACTTAAAAAAATACTTTTTTTTTTTTGATAGCAGGTATTTAAAAATACTGGCCTTACATCAATAGACATTTTGTACCAGGGTCAGTTTCAGGACTAGCAACAAAACAAACAGTAAATTTAGGGCTGACAGGGTTTGAAAAGATCCTGAGTGGATCTTACTACTAGAACCTGTTAAAAGTCCCAAGAAGCTGTATAAACATGAGGGGCTTGAAGTAGATTAGGTTTATTGCCTGAATGTATTATATTCCCAGATGGAAGCAAGGCTTACTCATAACAGCAATTGTTTATTCTTGTTTATATCAGAAGACTGTATTTAATATATCTGATAATTATGCGCCTTTGCTTCTTTTTCTCTAATGGCTCTCATGATGAAGTGTAATTGTGTGTATCATCTGAGAAGGGCTTGGTTGAAGTAGCTCTTCTTCACTAGTGTTCTATGTCAACATGTCAGAAAACCATTTTTTGTAATATGGCTGTTGCATCTTAACTAGTAGACATGGGGACAGACTTATAAGAGGACCAGAATTTTGTTTCATCCTTGCTTTATTTTTATGATAAATAATTTGACTTAGGTGTAACAGAACAAAAATGGTGGAATTGTAATGGAAAATTACTTATAAGAATTTCTGACTTGTTTTTGTTAAAGTATTTAACTATTTCATTAATTTATATATTGTGAGATGTACTATTCTATTTTCTTAATTTTGATTGGTATAACTATGTTATTCAAATAATCTCAACTCTTTATCAGTTCAGTTCTTCAAATTTAATCTGGTATTTGCAATTGTGAACTCAGGCTATCCACATGTCAATACTCCCTCAGAACTGTTGACTAAAGGATGCCCATTGGAATCACTGCAGGAGTGATTCAAAGCTTGGGAGCAAGAACTGAGAAAAAGGAATAAATTTTATACGTAGGTGGAAAGAGGATGAGTAGCCTGATGTAACACAAATGTAGTATTCATTATAAATTATTGATGAAAGTTATTGCATGCACTGAAGTTCTAGATGTTTAAATCATAAAGAAAAGATAGACTGGTTAATAAAAAAGCAAAGGTCTCATAAATTAAAAATGCATTTTTATGAAAAGCAATAGTTTTGTGATTAATCAGAACTTCACTAAGAAGACTCCTGTATTGCTTTTTATATTCTAGGACTGCTGCATAGCTCCCTTCAACAAGCTATATAAATATGGGAGCAAGTAGATATGTTTAATAATAATTCAAAAAGAGTTACAAATTCAGTTGACAACACTGGGCAATTCTTCTCAAAGACATCTAAAAAGATATGGATGTCCTCTTTCTTCCTGTTCTTCACTTGTCATCATGTCATCTCATCTCATTTTCTCAGTCTCTTTTCCTGGTGAGGGTTGTAGTGGCAGCATGCCAAGCATTTCATTCCATACTTCCCTGTGCCCAGCTACAAATTGCAGTTCTTCCTGGGAAATTCCCAGATCTTCCCAAAGCAGCCGAGAGATATAATCCCTTCAGTTCTAGGGTGTGCCTCCCTACGATGTGCCCAAACCTCCTAAAACTTTCAATGAAGAAGAGCAGTAACTCTTTCTGAGGCTCTCCTGAATCACTGAACTTCTCAGCCTATTAAAAACTGTATGAAGTATCAGCTCAGCCATGTACTGAAGAAACCTAATTTCTGCCACATGCACCCATGATCTCATATTTGAAGACATGTATGCAGATTGACCAGTTTTTTTTTAGACTTGGCTCCTACTTCACCAGCACATATTGGTACAGGGCTAACAGAGCAGCTATCACCATTCCAATCTGCATGTCGATTTCATGCTCCACTTTTCCATCAAAAGACTCTGACATACTTAATACTTAAATTAGTAATATTACTGTTGCTGAAGCCACTATGGCGGTCAGAGGGATCTGTGGTGGCATCGCTACTATGGTGGATGAAATACTACGGAAGATGTTGAAAGCACTGGACATTGTTAGTATAGTGTGGTAAACACATCTATTCAGTATTTCGTGGAAGATGGGCAGAGCACCATTGGACTGGTGTGATGGTCTCCATATTTACGAAAGGTGACCAAAGGATGTGTTCCAGCACTTTATGCAATAGTTCAAATGTCAGCAGTATTAGGAGATGAAAATCAAAATGATAAGTTTTGTTGTACATGGACAATGTGCGACGATGTATTTCTTACCCAGACCGTTCATTTTTCTATGAACAAAAAATTAAAGATTATGATCATGGTTCATTTTTTAACCTATGTCAGAAAACATACTATCACCTGTAATTTCTAGTCTTCTGACTGTGTTACAAGAACATAAGACATTTGACAAACGAGAGGAGATTATTCAATCTATCAAGCTCATTTGTTTAGCTAATAGCTAAGCTTGTCCCAATATCTCATTGAGATACATCTTAAAGATAGTCAAGTTTCTGCTTTAACTACATGTTTCTGTAGTTTGTTCCAGATTCCCTCAACTCTTTGCGCAAAGAAGTGAATTCTGGTTTCATTCTTAAATATGCTTTCCATTTTTTTACACTGCTTTTCTTAAGTATGTAATTTACTCTTAGGCTAAAAAAAATCCTTTGAGGATTTTAAAGGCCTAGGTTAAGTCCTTCCTCAGTTTCTTCTGCTTGAGGTTTAATATAATGAGTTTGTCAGAGTATGACATATCCTTAAATCCTGAGATGCACCTGCTTGCTCTACTTTGCACAGCTTCAAGTACTGTGTAAAAGTAAAGACAACACAGCATGAAGGGTTGGGGTTTCCGGCCCCGTATACTGTACTAACGAAAATATTTTTTTTACAGAAAAACAGGTCAGAATACAAACAAAACATATGCTTATGCGCCGACGTCTGTACACGCGTCGGCGGCCATTTTTATACAGGAGGAGCCGGAAGTGGAGGAATGCTGGGAAGGAGGCGTGAGGGATGACGGGGTCCGTGACGTCAGGGAAGATGGCGGAGGAAGGGCGGAAGTGGACGCGGTGCGGTCAGGTTATGGTGGCGGAGCATCTTTTTTCCTGAAAGAGAAAGCAGAAAGGTTAGTACCCTGCCATTCCCTAGCGACAAACGTCCTTCGCAGTAATTTCGGGTCCGCCCGCGGCCTCCTACTCGCCCATGCGTGACAACTGCTATGCCTTTGTTGTAGCGTGGGAACCAAAACTACACACTGTAGTCATTATACTTAATAGTAATTATTAGGAAAAGTAAAATTTTAAGTTTTAAGTAAAACTTTAAAAGAGAACATTTCCCATTGAAGAATTATTAATATATTAGATATTAATATAAAATTAACATTTTCTTATATATTTTATAACTCCTCCAATTAATATTATTTATATATGTAAGTTCTTTTTTTAGGAATTTAGGTGTAGTTGTCTCTCAAGAAACTTAAAGAAGCTCAGGCCTTTATACACTGGCTGTCTTACAGAGTAAAAAATTTGCAAGGACTTTCTACCTCTTATGTGACGCCTGTATGAGTTACAATGGGAAGCTAACCTGCGGTTAGGCTCAGTCATTTGCAGTACTGAAAACACAAGTTATAACAATACTTTGTGCGTCAAAATTCACTGAAAATCTCTCACTAGTATTGGCGGTGACTTCAACACCAATTTGTTACTTTAAAATACACCCTTAAAAAAATATCATTACCCTTTTCTGATGTGCCCTTCATTTACTGTCTGGTACAAGCATTACATTGAAGCCTTTAGTTCTGCTCTGTGATAAATGCAACTTGATGTACAAACATTGCTTTCATTACCACAAAGATTGAATTCTTTGTATAATATGTCAATTTCCTATTCTGTCCCTTAACTAATAAAGAAACAGTGTCATTAAACAATCCTAAAGATAAAAGAGTAATACTCTTTGTGACAGCAAACAAACCCACACTAAAACAATATTTGGAAGGAAGATCTTAGCTTCATATCGTAGACAATGACTGAAAGTTACTGTTTAAAGAATACATACAAGACATATATTGGAAGACTACATTTCGTCTGTAAATTGTACCATCCTCCTTTGGCTATATGTTTTGGCTTTGACTTCAGTTCAAACTGTATTGAAGAACTGGTCTCATTTTGATGTTGTCGATGTCGTGAATTTAAATAAAATATCATCAACACTTGTCAATTTATTCCAGATGGCACATACATTCTTAAACATAATCTGAATACACATTAATGGCCTTGCATGTTACTAGCTCACTGACTAATCTTACCCAGCCAGAAGAATCCGCCACCACTCCCCAATTTACATTAGCTAAAGACAAACAATACAAACTGAATTGTAGGAAAGAATAACTTTCATTTATAAGAATTTGTTGAAGAATATGAATGTCATAGGTATATTTCTCATGTTTCAGTCCTCACATTAATGTTACAGTTTAGAAATTGCTATTTAGTTTTATTTTATTGTAGTTTAGTTTTAGTTGTTAGGTTATATAGGGTGGCATGAAGGTATAAGAGTTTATGTGTTGTATCACTGCTACTGAAGACTAGGGGACTCATGTATAAATGTTGTGTACACACAAAAATATTGCATACATCTTTTTCCATGCATGCTTTGAGAAGAACTAAACTTGCCGTAAAGCCATGCATATTTTCACGGCAGCTTCACACCATGCATACGCAAGTTTCTACTCGGTTTTGCAAACTGGTTGCACCCAGCATCAAAGCAATCCTTTTGTTTCTGTGTGGTTTCCCTTTTTTAGATTGCCATCAATGATGTGGGATTTACCAAATATACCAAAACTAACTGCATATCGTTTACAATTTTAATTCACTTGATTGTAATCTTTCTGTAACAATATGATGGTGCACAGGATGGCCAAACTATTCCATCTACTATAGCTGCTTTAGCATTGTTAGAAGACATTGCAAATGCAACAATTATAAATGATGATGACTAGCTTCTAGATCAATTTTGATTTCCCTAATTGGAGATGTGTGCTGAAATGGCAAAGGCTTTACAAAGGCAGACTTTGAGGAATTGTGCTGTACCTGCTCTTTTGCAAGTTTTGTCCATTCTCAGGTTTTTAGCCCCAGGAGCTTTTCACCATGAACTTGCTGATTGATCGGGTATTTCACAAACATTCACAACATGCCAGCTGTATGGGATGGTATTTTCTGCTTGTAATCCAGATATATAAGATTTTCTTACATTGTGGTTAATCTGGCAAATATGAAAGTGCAATTCACAGCAACATCCAGTTTTCAAATGTAATCGGAGTGGTCAACTGCAATCACGTTGCTATTGCAACATTGCTGGACACCAGCCAGGGATGAATCACCAAAAGAATGAGCTGGCATCTATAGCAGGAAAGCTTATAAAATTGGCAACTCCACACAGTCACAGGTGCTTTTTCCAAATAGTGTGGCACTTCAAAGAGCCATGTAAAGAACAGTGAATCTATCTGTTGTGGCACTCAGTGCCAACGATACACTATAAAGGTGCCTTCAGAAAATTAACTTGCTTATGTAAATAGAAAACATTTGCACTTTATTAATGTACTGCTCTATAGTCCACAGAAAATGTGTCTCATTGTATAAGTATGTGATGTGCTGCATAATGTGGCACATAATCGTGGCTTGCTCATACCTGAAGAGATGCAATATGATCAATCTGACCCACCAAATGATCAGCCATATTGGACAGCATTACAACTTCGTTTGAATGTAATTAGCAGAATGTAAAAACAAGTAATCTGGTGCAGCATTTATTTTTTAAACAATTCATTTAATTTGTGGTCAATATCAAATAGTAGAACCCTTATATTTCTTAGTTCATTGGCTATATCTCTTACAAGAACCACTATTGCATTTTGTGACTCCAGAACAGCGTCTGTCAGCACACCACCAGATGTCCACCCAGCAGTTTCTGAGTCAGAGGTGTGTGAGCAGCCAGCACCTGAAGATGTGCTGGGCACAGCAGCACCATCACTGTGTGGATTTGTGTCCTTGTTACAGGGGTCAGCTTTTGTAATATTGTCGGAAGCAGAATTAGCCGTGACTCGTCTTTGCACGTCAACTTTGATACCTGATCACTTCTTTTTTACTTTGGGCACTGTAAGATTTTCTGAACTTGGACTTTCCATTGTCTCCGCGATACTGTATTACTACATAACTTCCTTTTGTTGTTTATACTACAGCTTACACCAGCAAATGGTAAGTTTTTCCTTGCCTCCACTTTGCATTTGATGAAATTCCTCTCTTTATCCAGAATAGTTTACATTTATTAGAAACTAGCAAAATACCCGTGCTTCGCAGCGGTGAAGTACTGCATTAAAATTTTATTAAGAAGAAAATTAAACCTTTTTAAACTGTGGGACAATATGCCAATAATTATTTGTTAAGGATCTCTTTGTATACCATGTTGTCAGTTCGGCCCTCCGGTTGTAACATGACCAAGCTGTGCGCTGAGCTTACTCTTGAGCATGTAACTTACAGTTGGCCATGTGAACAGTAATCTTGTCTCAAATCTCACAGCTTGGATTGCTGCTGTCATAATCAGTTTGAGTTTCATGGTTTGTTTCAATTACGACAGTATTTGCAGGATTTGTTGTGTTGAAGTGACATTTGGCATCTGTCAAGCGTTGTAAGCACACAACCGGTTTCATCGATAAAATCACATCCAGCTTTTGAGAGTTTAAACATTCATAAACATCAAAGTGTCCACTACTGAAATTGTCACCTGTGAATCTAAGATGTTTAAGAGGCATTGGCGGTTGTCGAAAGGTGTAAAATATTTGGCCATTTCGGTACACTTGAAAGCGACAACCGAACAATTCAGCGGCAGCCATCAACTCACATGCAGAACCATAGGTGAAGGGCTTAAGCATTTCACTCTTCTAGTGCTCCTGTGTAGTATAATTATCTCCTGTACCGTCATCAGTCCACACCTTGAACCTGTCCCAGTCATTCAATACATAAGACAGAATGTTCCTCCGGATATCAAGAGTGAGCCTAATATGGCCGTGCAATATGTAACAAAGAGAATGGAAAAGGTAGGTGGTATCTCTGGGCATGGAAACCACTCGGTAAGTGACAGTTCTTTGATCGATAGAATTTCTTGAAGATGGGCCCATAAGTAACAAAGACTGTTGAAAAGTTCAATATGGCGGCCGACAGTGGCATCATACTACCAAAATAAGTACGTACATTGGTTTCAGTTAGTGGAGGGAAGCCGCCTACCAAATTTCGAGAAGATGGGGCCATAAATAAGAAAGTTCAACATGGCGGATGTTGTTGACCGTTATGACCATTACGCGTAGAATTTCGAAATGAAACCTGCTTAACTTTTGTAAGAAAGCTGTAAGGAATGAGCCTTGCAAATTTCAGCCTTCTACCTATACGGGAAGTTGGAGAATTAGTGATGTTGGAAAATTCAATATGGCGGCTGACAGTGGCGTCATACCACCAAAATAAGCACGTACATTGGTTTCGGTTAGCTAAGGGAAGACACCTACCAAATTTCGTGAAGATGGGGCCGTAAATAAGAAAGTTCAACATGGCGGACGTTGTTGACCGTTATGACCGTTACGCGGACAATTTCGAAATAAAACCTGCTTAATTGTTGTAAGTAAGCTGTAAGGAATGAGCCTGCCAAATTTCAGCCTTCTACCTACACGTGAAGTTGGAGAATTAGTGATGTTGGAAAGTTCAATATGGCGGCTGACAGTGGCGTCATACCACCGAAATAAGTATGTACATTGGTTTCGGTTAGCAGGGAAGCCGCCTACCAAATTTCGTGAAGATAGGGCCATGAATAAGAAAGTTCAATATGGCAGACGTTGTCGACCGTTATGACCGTTACGCGTAGAATTTCGAAATAACACCTGCTTAACTTTTTTAAGTAAGCTGTAAGGAATGGGCCTGCCAAATTTCAGCCTTCTACCTACACGGGAACTTGGAGAATTAGTGATAAGTGAGTCAGTGAGTGAGTGAGTGAGTCAGTGAGGGCTTTGTCTTTTTATTAGTATAGATATTGCTAAAGTTCATTTTGCTTTGTGATTGGATGTTATTAGCCACACTTCCACTTAAAAACGCAGAATGACAGAAAGGAAGTGATAGTACACTGTATGCATTTGCTTCTATGCCCTTTACTACAAATGACATAGTGTAGTTAACAGAACATCACTGTCAATGTTGTAATATACAGACTTACTGGAAGTTAAATTATCTAGAGATATATTGGTATTTGTTCCTATATAAGGAAGATGAACTATAGGAAACAAAACCACAGTATATTGACGGTTCAGTTAGTATGCTTGAATATCAAATGTTTTAAAGGAAAAAAACACTCTCACATCTCTAAAAGACCAGATATAGCATATCTACATGAGACACATCTAGCAAATAGGGATCAGTTTTGGTTAAAGTTGGCAAGTATTTAACTACAACTTTAACAAGAACATACGAGGAGTAGGAATTTTGATCTTCAGAGCAGTCCCATTTATAGCTACAGAGACAATAGCAGATTCTGAAAGGCACTAAATTGTGGTAATTGGAAATTAAAAGGCCCCAAAATAGGTCTGGTCTACATGTATTTATGAATTTAAGATCAGTTTTATCTGCAGTTCCTAGTAATGGCAAAAGATTTTAATTGCATTTTTTACCCTGTTTTTGGCCAGTCAACAATGGCTCCTACAGCATTATCAAAAACTGCTTATATACTCATGCTTCGTATAGGATCATGACTGTTAAGAAATGGAGTTTTCTCCAAAAATAAAAATAGGTGACACCTCTAAAAAGAAGTTAAAAAGAAGGCCAGAACACTACCATGGTCTTCACAGCAGACACCACCTTAATTTCAGCCAGATACTAAGGGCACCTGCTTTCTTTAGCTGGAGCAGGCCCAAAATGAGGAGCTGGCAAACAATTATTAATATTCACAAAATATCACAAGAGCACCACAAATGGAAGGATGATGGTTAACCTACAGTATATGTCCTGTAAAAACAGGACAACCAAAACTAGGATTTATTAACAAAAAATATCCAAAACAAATCCCAAAGAATGCCTCAAACAAGCAAAAGAGGCATAGCCTAAAGGAGTTGGTCTTTTAAGGTTCTAAAACACAGTCTAGATACCAGCATCCCATAAATGACAGCACAGAGTTTAACAAAAAAAAAAAAAATACACAAATAAACTGATATTTACTGTAAACCATAATGGTTCCCACTCCCAGACATTCACACTCTATATAAACAGCCTGAGGGAGGGCCCTGGAGTGATGAGTGTAAATTGAGAAAAAACTAAACTAATAGTTCACTATGAAATATTGAAGGCACAAATAACTGAATATACCAACACAGTCCACCTCAAGAAGCAGTCCTGTTTCTCTGAAATTATAAATGATAATGCTGGTAATTCAAGAGTTTCAACTATTGATCATCTTCTAAACCCAGCTCACTCAATGGAATGCCTCCTAAACTTTCAAGGCTTCTGACATATTCTTTAAACACAATATAAATGAAATTACAAATAATATAGTACATCCCCCCAAAGTTAATCCTGTTGACCTCCAGTATGATCTTTTATGGAAGTTACATTTTTTCACTGAAATAGATCTAACTGAACTATGTAGAATAATTTCTCAGGTGAAACCCTCCACATTCATTCTTGACCCAGTACCAACAGGCTTTTTCAAAGAAGTCTCCCATGTGCTAATGATAGTGTGCTTGACATAATTAACTCAACTTTAGATATGGGGGCCTTCCCTGACTGTCTAAAGACTGCCAGTGTTAAAACCCTGCTATCTTTGACAGCTTTAGACCAATTTTTAACCTGCCATTCTAAAGTAAAATTTTAGATAAGGCACTTTTTAAGCAGTTAATGACCATGTAGTTAGGATATAGCGGGTTGGATAATGGATGGATGGATGGATGGCTACTTGAATAAACATTCTATTCTTGACAATTTTTAGTCAGGTTCTAGAACAAACCATAGTGCAGAAACTGCACTGGTTAAAGTAGTAAATGATTTGTGGGTTAATGCGGACAGAAGCCGTGTATCTGTTCTTGTTCACTTAGACTTGTGTGCAGTATTTGACACCACAGACCACAATATTCTTATAAATTGAATTAGACAGTGGGTGGACCTCTCTGGCACTGTCTTAAATTGGGTTTGGGCTCATTTAACAGGTAGAAAATTCTTTGTTAGTTGTGGTGATTATACTTCGGAGGTCCATAATATTATATAAGGTGTACCAGAAGGATATATTCTTGGCCCGCTGCTTTTGTCTATCTAAATGCTCCCAATAGACCAGATTATCACACAACACAAGGTGAGTTACTACAGCTAAGCAGATGACACATAATTTTATTTATCTGTAGTGCTGGAAGACACTGAAGCTTTGTGATTGAATGTCTTAGCAGCATTTCTGATTAGATGATTAATAACTTTCTCAAACTAAACAAGGAAAAAACAGAAATCTTAGTGAATGGAAAAAATAGAAATAGCAAGGGTGTTAGAAATAAATTTCATCCCTTGGGTTTGAAAGTCAAGGCTAAGGTAAAGAATTTAGGTGTAATTCTTGACTCTGACCTAAACTTTAAATTGCATATTAACCAGATTACTAGAACTGCATTTTTCACTTAAGGATTATTGAAAAAGTTAAAGTTAGACCTCTTATAACATTACAAGATACTAAAAAATTAATGCATGCTTTTGGTTTTTATTTGACTAGATTACTATAAAATATTCCCAACGGGACTACCTAAGAAAGACATTAATCGGTTGCAATTACTGCAGAATGAAAAGGAAAGTCTGAGCACATCTCACTAATTTTAGCGTTGTTAGATTGGATAACCGTGCAATTTAGAACTGACTCTAAAAAGCTACTAATAGTGTTTAAAGACTTAAATAATCTTGCCCCTTCCTATATTTTGAAATGCTTGTCCCCCTACACCCCAAGTTGTAAGTTTAGATCTTCTAATTGTGGTTTTTTATAGTTCCATGGGCAAGTATAAAAGAGGTGGTGAAGTGGCCTTTTGCTGTTATGCACCCAAAATCTGGAATACTTTACCCATTGAGATACGTCAGAAAAATACTGCAAATCATTTTAAAAACTGCTAATAACCCATTATTTTAATTTGGCTTTTTTGTAGCTATATTTTAGTTGTATTCTTAATACTATATAGGTATAGAATTATCTGTTCAGAGGTGTGGGAACTTTCAGAATCTCTATTTTTCTTTTCTGGTTCTTCTGTGATGGCGTTTTGTGCCACCACCACCTGACAGAAGCACTATGCCAGCCTGGATATATCTATGTTTTAGAAGATCATATACTGTAGATTTATTTTTTCCTTGCTACTTGTTCATTAATATGGCTCTTGTTCAGAAAGCGGATGCCACTTGGTTGTTTCACATGGACACCACTCGGTTGTTTCACAATAATTAAGATTACGTTTAAAAGTAGGTTTCACATTTTTATTATCATTTTAGCCCTAAAATAGTCACTTAACATTGGGGTTCTATTTTATTGACCTTTTATTGGCCGTCTTTCTGAACAAGACCCATTAATATTATTACCTAAGCTTATTTGTTTTTTTTTTTTCATGCAACTTTCTCTTTGACATCTTGTTAAGCACTTTTAGCTGCATTGTTTGAAAGTGTGATATATAAACAGATGTTCTTGTTGGTGATATCAGAGTAGATGGGTCCTCTTGGGGCTCCACCCACAAAGAACATGGAATATCGCCATATTTAAAGCGGCAGAACAAAATTACAACACACATATAAAACCAACAGAAATAACAAAGACATGAGAAAGAGTTGTTTAAATTAGCTAAAAGAACACTAAAACAGGAAATACAAGACAACAATCTCTTACATCAATGGAGATTTCTCTGTAGTATATCATAGTTATTTGTAACTTGACTATTGCTTTATTTATAATAGTATCCTTTTCCCTTTCTTATTTATGTTATAAATATGAGTTATCTCTGATCATTCTCCCCTTGTATGGAATTAAAACCATTAGCCTTTACTAATACACCGTGGTGTTGGCATCTGAACCATTGAATTCTAAGGGATGACAGCTTCATTAAATTTATTACCTCTTATATTAGCTTTTTTTACAGAGACAAGTGCAAATCCAGATTTATCTGCAGGAACACATTGGGAGATATTGAAAGAATATCTGAGGGGGTAAATTATATCATTCATGTCTCATAAAAATAAACTGAAACTAGACAGACATTTGAATTATTTGCTGAGATTTCAAAAGTTGACAAGGAATATGCACACTCACCTAACGATGCGCAACACTAAAAAAGGTTGCCACTACAAACAGGATTTAATCTTTTGAATACAGGAGAAGCAGCAATTAATCTTTGAGTCACTGCACTCTTATTATCAGTACAGACATTAAGCTAATGAGATTTTACCTCAACAAATACATAAAAAGGAAGTGCAAAATAGTAGAACAGAGAATAAAAATATGAAAAAGAGAAAATTCAGCAAACATAATACAATATTCTTTAACATATTAGTTATTATATATATATATATTTTTTTTGATAATTTAGAAGTGCCACAATTTAGTACACTGCTTGGCAAGTAACTGGCCAAACCACTGAGGCTTGTTGAAATTCAGGATGCTATAAGCTCCTCACAAAAGTGAGAAATGTACAGATTTCTGTGATAAAGGATTGAGTTAAAGGACTGTTACATTTTTATATTTTGTTTCACTGAAATGTATGTTTGATTGTCATGTTATAACAATTAATTTGTTATTCCTATTTTTGAACAAACAATATTAAACAAGGACAACAACAGAAAAGTATACAATAATTAAGGGTTATTCTGTTCCTCTTATAATAAAAATATGCTGTGACATTTTCCAGGTAAGGAAAACAGAAGACAGAAGTAGGTGTTTCACTGTACACTGTACATTTGACAATAATAACTCTATTATAAATGTATAATTGTTTAAAAAAGAATTGCAACCCAAATGGTAGAAATACTTTTTGTGATATAAAAGGTCTATGGCTTATTGGTTGGTGATCAGTTTTAACTAAATAAATAGCTAGCTCGATCTGTGTGTGTGTGTGTGTGTGTGTGTGATTGCGCAGCTGTGCCGAGATGGCAAAGAGTGTAGTCGGTATTGATTGTGTCATTGCCTTCCTCGAGTTTGCATTTGAGGCACAGCACCCATGGAGGAATATAAGGGAGAGCCAGACAACAGAGCAAGAGCTGATAGTAGAAGCATAAGAGAGCACTGAAGGAAAAGAATGAGAAACAAAAAAAATTAAAAAAACCAAACAGCAGCATGGTAGAGCCAGCACGGTTGATGTACTGCGGCAAAGCAGTTTGGGCCCTGTGGGGAAGCATGAGGACCAGGGCTTCAAGGGCAGGTTGCTCGTGCTGAACTTAATCGTGGAGCAGAGAGCAACTGAGCCTGCAGGCACCATTGGAGGGAGCCGGGAAGGAGTAAGTTCGGCTCGAGGTGTGAAGGCAGATGAGCCAAAGGAGGCATTCAGCAAAGGAGCCAGAGAGGTGAACTTTAGTAGTCTGCATCTCTGCCTGGCTGCAAGACCTGTTAGGATGAGTTGGGGGAGATGGAAGAAGAGGTGTGTTGGGTGGATAGAAGTGGAGGAATTCGATGACTGCAGAGTTTTAATTTGAGATTTTAATGGGCTTTTCGAATACTGCTATAATAAAATTTTTACACCCATCAATTGTTGACTCACTTGCTGTAGCCCATCCCTTATGTTATCAGGCAGTATAGGTTTAAGAGACTCAGAAAATGGTTTCTGGAAGTGTGGAGTTGACCGGCACAGCAATGAACATAAATAAACATATATATATATATATACACTCAGCAAAAAAAGAAACGTCCCTTTTTCAGGACTGTGTATTTCAACAATAATGTTTTAAAAATCCAAATAACTTTACAGATCTTCATTGTAAAGGGTTTAAACAATGTTTTCCATGCATGTTCAATTAACCATAACCAATTAATTAACATGCACCTGTGGAATGGTCGTTAAGACCTTAACAGCTTACAGAAAGTAGGCATTTAAGGTCACAGTTCTAAAAATGCAGGACACTAAAGAGACTTGTCTACTGACTGTGAAAAACACCCAAAGAAAGATGCCCAGGGTCCCTGCTCATCTGCGTGAACGGGCATTAGGCATGCTGCAGGGAGGCATGAGGACTGCTGATGTGGCTAGGGCAATAAATTGCCATGTCCGCACTGTGAGACGCCTAAGACAGCGCTACAGGTAGACAGGAAGGACAGCTGATCATCCTCGCAGTGGAAGAGCCCGGATCTCAATCCCATTGAGCACGTCTGGGACCTGTTGGATCGCAGGGTGAGGGCTAGGGCCATTCCCCCCAGAAATTTTCCAGGAACTTGCAGGTGCCTTGGTGGAAGAGTGGGGTAACATCTCACAGCAAGAACTGACAAATCTGGTCCAGTCCATGAGGAGGAGATACACTGCAGTACTTCAAGCAGCTGGTGGCCACACCAGATACTGACTGGTACTTTTGATTTTGAGCCTCCCTTCATTCAGGGACACATTGTGAAACTTTTTAGTTTATGTCTTATGGTGTTGACTCTTTTAGTGTTCATACAAATATTTACACATTAAGTTTACTGAAAGTAAAACAGTTAAAAGTCAGAGGACGTTTCTTTTTGCTGAGTATATATATATATATATATACAGTATATATATATATATATATATATATATATATATATATATATATATATATAGTCACAGATGTCTGAGGTTCTTACCTGGCCGGGGTGCCTGGAGGGACTGGAAAGGAACATTAATAGCTTCCGAGTCATGAAGGGGCAACTGCCCTGGACTAGGAGAGGACCACGGGAAAGGAACAAAGAGGTTCTGGCCTGTTGGGAACTGTGGCCATCGCCAGGGGGCGCCTCAAGTCTGGTGGGACCTGGAGAACTGTCACTTCCGCCACACCAGGCGGAACCGGCCAGGGATGTCCGGAGTGCTTCTGGTGCAAAGGGCAGCACTTCCGTCACACCAGGAAGTGCTGCTGGAAGATCGTCATCAGCCACCTGGAACACATCCAGGCGGGAATAAAAGGCGCGGCCTTCCGACAATCGAGAAGCTTGGGTTGGGAGTGGGAGCAGGACAAAGCTCCCAGGAGAAGAGTAGAGGTGGCTAAGGACTGAGAAATAAAGAAGTTCATTTTGGGGATTATTGCTGAGTGCTTTGTGTGGTGTTTGGGACTGAAACCTATAAATAGTGGTGCTTAATAAATGTGTGAGTTTTATAAAGATGTGGTCTCTGACTGGTGGTGTCTAGGCAAGTCTCACTACACACAAACACACACACATATATATATATGTATATATATATATATATATATATATATATACAGTATTTATATATATATGTATATATATATATATATATATATACATAGATGTTGTCACACACATGCTCTTGACAACTACTACGTCAAGTAGTAATTTCACTCTGATCCACGGATAGACTCTGTCACTACCCTCTGCATAATGGATGATTGACGGACAACATCAATGATATCAGTTCTGGCATCCAGCCTCCTGAACTCACCTCTTCCTGTCTGAGATCTTGAAAACTGGCTCCACCACCATCATGCTGTTAGTTCACAGCAGACTTGCTTCAGTTATACAGGGATCACCTTTGGGTGCCCCAATACTTTATAATCTCTGTTGTTATTTCATTTCACAGTCGGCAGGATTCAATCAGAAGATGACAAAGCCGGTGGACCTTAACAGGTGTCAAACGAGATATCGCAAATTGAACCTAAGCTCCAATAGTTCACCTTTGATCTCTGAGTTACAATTTCAGTTACAGCAACTACTGACTTAATTTAAAAACGATCAATGGAATGATGATTACTGAGTAAAGTTTGCCAAAAATGTAGTTGTTTTTGTTGACGGATAATATATTGTTCATCCCATGGCAGTGGTGCTGCATTTTATCATTGACAATGATTTATTAAATTGTATAGATAAGCATGAGGAAAAGATGAGGTCATTACTGCTAGTCCTGAATGACGACCTGCATCAGGTTTGTGAGCTAGTACACACCTATCTCCTAGGCACCCACCTAGATTTCAACAACACAATTGAGAGAATCACTCTCTGATTTTATTGGCTGGGAATGAATTAATTTAGAGATCCATTGATTTGGGAGTTCTTGCCTGAAATGCAGATTCCTCAGAAGGGCTGTGCTCCTCTTTTCTTGTTTCCACTTATCGATATACCTTTGAGCATTTTGGGGTGGGCATAGTAAACCCACTTGAGCCCACTGCACAAGTACATAAGTATATTTTGGTCCTTGTTGATTATGGAGATCAGGTCATGGTTTTCATTCTAACTTTCAACTCTAAATTGTTGGCACACTGACAAGGACCTTATCAAATTAAGGACAGGAATGGCTTGGTCAAGTATTTGGTTAAACAACCAAATCATCACCCAGCCAAATGTGTATATCATTAGAATTTGATGAAACAGTGAAAGGGAATGGCTCATTATCCCTAGTCCATCCAACAGCGTTCTTACTTGGCTCTCACTACAAAACTTAATTTCATATCTAATTTAATAGCCAAAGAGAGATGTGAGCTCAAAGCTGCAATTCTGTCTGTCCCAGAAGTGGTGAATGAAAACCAGGATGGACCTTTGTAATTGCACATGTTATCATAACTGAACCTGGAGTACTGACTCCTGATGACAAAAAGAGCTAAACTGGAACTTGAAATCAATCAAATGCTAGATCTTGGTGTTATCGATAAAAGTTTTAACCCCCTGGTCTAGCCCTATTATTTTGTTCCTAAAACATGACAGAAGTTGCTGCTTCTTAAACGACTCCCCTTGGCTTAATCAAATCTCCTGATTTGATGCCTACACAATTCCGCAAGTGGACAAACTCTTTGGGCAACTTGGAAAAGAACAATATTTTACCACACCTGACATGACAAAATGGTATTGGCAAATTCCCTTGACAGAATCTGCCAAGTAAAAGACTGCATTTAGCACTTGTATATGGTCACTGGCAGGACTGTGTCTGCCCGTTTGGTTTGCATTGGGTGCCAGCCACCCAACATCTAGTGGATAAAGTGCTACAGCCTCACAATGCCTATAGTGCTGCAAACCTGGATGATGTTGTTATATATTCCATCACCAGGGAGTAACACATACAGCCTGTTCATATTTGAATAAATCCAAAATAGATGTTACTTTGGATAAATGGAGGTTAAATATTCAGGCTACACGGTGGGTTACTGTCCAACAACAGTATGACAAAATAAATGCCATATTAAACTGGCCCCATCTGTGAGCCAAACAGTGAGTCCAGGCCATCTTGCGGTTAGCTGAGTACTGCGTTATTTTATTTCACTATGTACACACAGTATTTTTTGTCTTTGGTCAGTCACATTCTGAAATAGATCACACTGGGGGAAAATGGTAAGAACCTCAGTCCTTAGAACACTTAGAAAAAAACAGTCAAAACAATTACTTGATTAAAATCATATGAAAAACATGTGTCGTGTAAGAGTATGCTATGCTAAAATAATGTCTTCAGCATTGAGTTAAATCCTCACGCTGATTGAGCTTCTCTAATATTGCTAGGCATATTGATACAGAGTTTTAGTGTCCAATAGGTAAAGTCTGTGCCCAGGAAACTTTCAAAGTGTGAGCAATGCCCATGGAAAAAGTGTTGCAGGATTCTTTTGTGGAGTGGTGGCTCAAGGATTAATGCTAGTGACAAAATAACTACTTAGCTGGAATGTTCAGTTATTGCTAACGCTATCCCTAACTGTATATGTCTCAGTAGATCCCTTGTTGTCAAGATCACTACCCACACCCTTTTCTTTTTTTGAATTTGACTTTTACAACAAATCTTTCCAAAGACCTTTTAATTGTCACATTTGTATCCTCCTCCTTCTTCTGCTTTCTTTTTCTTTCCCTTTTTTTCTCAGTCTCTGATTGCAGTCAGAATAATTGTACTGGTTAATTCTTCTTTCTTCCAAACCAGTTTGGTTGGCCAGCATTTTATCTTGGGAAGGCTTTTGGGAACAAAATGCACAGATTCTTTTCCTGTAAACTACTTTTATATGTTATGCCTCTGTCACTACTTCTAGTTGTCTATTCATACAGTTTCTAACTAATAAAGTTCATAGTTGAAATGCATTTGCACAAAAGCTTACCTTAAGACTTATCCCAGTTATAAATGTATAGCATACTTCTTACACCCTTGATTGACCTAGCTCAGAAAGTGTTAATCTCTAAATATTATAATTAGTTCCATAAACCAAAAGGAAATTACTGATGTGTCTTAATACCATACAACCTGGATTATCAAATAGTTCTGAAGAAAGACGGAGAGCAACAACTACTTCAATGTGGGTGTCAATTCCAAATGGCCCATAATCTTAGTAGTTACACTAAGTTTCTAGTAAAACCATCATTTCTGGTCAGTTCTCTCTCTGTAGTTTGATTATCATCTAATCTGACCTCTAGTCAGCTCTTTGTCTATCTGAGACTCACTAGTCAGCTAATTGAATTTTTACTGTCCCTTTATGACTGAGACGCTAAAAACTCTTATTCCCCAGCTTCCTTCCTAGTGGTAAAAGGAACTCATGTATCTAAAGCCTCCATCAAATGAGCTCTTTTAACTAAAAACACTAAACCCTTGTTCTCCTCTCACCATCAACACAAATTTCTCAATCTGATTTGACACTTAACAGAATTTTCTAAACAAAGTCGTTCTTATCAGTAAAACCCTGAAAAAATATGTCTCTTTTTTGCCATGTCACACATGTGAACTTGGAAAACAACTCCAGTGCTCATCATATGTTAATATCCATGACATCACTTCTAGTTTCTGGCCTTCTGCCTTGCCTGAAAACTGGCTTTACCATCCTCTGACAGTCTGATAGAACACTCCCGTCTGGATAGACATCTCTGCAGTATTGTGTTTTTGTTTTGTTTTCATGTATACAGGGAACACCCAGTGGTGTCCCAACCCTTTATGATGTAAGTTTGTGTCGTTTCACTCCGAATATATACTGTACTTATTTTTCAAAACACTTGATTCTTTCCTTTAAATATCCAGTTCAAACTTAACTCATTCTTAAAAGATATAAAATACAATTATAACCACGCTCGATATACCAATACACCAAAACAACATTTACAGTGTTTCAGAAAGCAAGTGGACCTTATGCAGTCCATTTCCCCTTTCTATATGCTAGTTTAATTTCTGTGCATTTTTAACCCTGTGCTAATTTGAAGTACGACAACTGGATTGAAGAAATGTTGCGACTCCAACAGGGTCACCCCATTTAATAACAGTTGATGAAATAAACAAAAATATGTGCACAATGGTGCAATAATGGAGCTTAAATGCCCGCAACAAGGAATCTTTGTCAAATCAGGTCTGGTTTGGAGCTCCTTCTCTCATGATTTTGGTTCCAGAATGAGACACCACCGTCTGTGGGCATCTCACTTTTATACTGTTCCGACCAGAAGGGGCAGAGTTAATTGACCTGACTGGGCATCTTCTTCTGGCTGCTGGAAGAGAAAGAGACAATACTGTTAGCAACATCACCCACTTTCATCCAGGGGTGGGACAGCTTACCCAAGTTGAGTCAGAAAGGGGATCCACAGACACATGTGTGGCATCCTCATTACAGTTGGTATGGGGACTCCCAAAGCATGTGGACCTTTGTAGGAATCTCCTCTGGTCCCACTTTGAGATGGTCCTGGTTCTGGCCCCACATGACTAGTTTTATTTATCCATTAAACTTTAATCTTGGGTATGGCGATGTGTTCTCTAAAGTATAGGCAGTTTTAAGCACTGCAAGTCAAAGTGAGGCTAAATCATTTACTATATGTGTAAAAAGAAGACTTTAAGTTCAGTTGTAAATTTACCAGTGAAGTGATTTAATAACTTCTTTTTATGTGCTCATACTTTTTTTTTCCTTTTTATTAATTTTATTGCATTCCATACAAATCAATCAAGTTTTTACAAAAAGAAAAAATGAGTTAAGAACAAATCGATCCCCACCCCTGAGAGAGAGAGCAAGCCAAACAGCATGAAATTTAGGACCTGTAAACATACCTAAATTAATAAATTCTCTGTGCTTTATGAGCTTATTTTAAAATATTACTGATTAGATCCTGCCATGTTTTGAAAAAAGTCTGTACGGATCCTCTAACTGAGTATTTGATTTTTTCCAATTTCAAATAGTATAACACATCAGTTTCCCACTGACTTAAAAGAGGAGAGTTTGGGTTCTTCCAGTTTATCAGAATAAGTCTGGGTGCCAAAAGTGTAGTAAATGCAATCACAGTTTGTTTGTCTTTCTCCACCTTAAACCCATCTGGAAGAACCCCAAACACAGCTGTTAATGGGTTAGGATGGATTGTGAGACCAAGGCTGTCTAAAAGGTAATTAAAAATTATCGTCCAGAATAATGTTAACTTGGTGCAGGCCCAGAACATGTGACTCAGTGAGGCTGGAACTAGTTTGCAGCGTTCGCGGGTTGAATCCTGCCCTGGAAACATTTTGGAGAGTTTTAGTCGAGACAGATGTGCTCGATATATAATTTTGAGTTGTATAATTGTATGATTTGCGCATATGGAGCTCGAGTGAATTCTCTGCATTACTACTTTCCACTCCTTTTCTGATATATTAATTGAGAGATCTTTTTCCCAGTGACCTCTTGGATCTTTGAAAGGGGGGGATTGTAAAATGATTTTATATATTGTAGAGGTGGTGTCTAAGTCCTTGATATTGAGTGATATTTTTTCCAGCATGGATGTGGGTGCAAGATGAGGAAAATCTGGAAGGTTCTGTTTAACAAAGTTCCTGATTTGAAGATAGTGAAAGAAATGTGTAGTTGGAATGTTAAATTTGGAATGTAATTGTTCATAGGATGCAAAGATATTGTCTATATAAAGATCTCTAAGCAAGTTAATTCCAAATTTTTTCCAGATATTAAAAACTGCATATGTTTGCGAAGGTTCAATGAGATGGTTCTCTTGCAGAGGTGCCACAGATAGAAGCTTCTCTGTCTTAAAATGCTCTCAACATTGGTTTCTGATTCTAAGTGAGTGTAGCACAATTGGGTTATTAATGTATTGCCGATAACGTGTGTTTATTGGAGCACAAAGCAAGGAATACAAAAAAGTACTGCAGGATTTTACTTCTATTGCGGACCAAGCCTGTATATGTTCTTCTATTTGTGTCCAGGTTCTTATTGTCTGTATATTTGCTGCCCAGTAATAAAACTGGAAGTTAGGTAGAGCCATGCCGCCTTCTGCCTTTTGTCTTTGTAGGGTCGCTCTTTGGATGCGTGGATGTTTTGAATTCCAAATAAATGAGGTTATTGTTGAATCTAATTGCTTAAAGAATGATTTATTAATGTATATTGAAATGTTTTGAAATAAAAAAGGAGCTTAGGAAGAATATTCATCTTAACAGTGTTAATTCTTCCAGCTAGTGTGAGATGAAGGGTTGACCATCTATGCAAGTCTTGCTTGATTTTTTCCATGTAGACGGCGAAATTTTGCTGATAAAGAGCTTTATGTTTACTTGTGATGTTTACCCCTAGGTATTTAAACTGTTCTGTAATGATAAAAGGTAGAGCATCTAATCTAATATTATATGCTTGAGAATTCACTGGAAAGAGTACATTCTTATTCAGATTAATTCTGAGACCAAAGATCTTTTGAAATTCTGTGAGTGCTGTTAAGACTGCAGGCACAGAATTTTCTGGGTCGATATATACAGTACCATATCATCTGCATATAATGAAATTTTCTGTTCCAGTCCTTCTCTGCTAATCCCCTTTATCTGATCAGTATTTCGACAATGTATTGCCAGTGGTTCAACGGCAATTGCAAACAGCAGCGGTGACAAGGGGCATCCTTGTCTAGTACCACGTTCTAGTTTAAAGTAGTCTGAGCAAATGTTGTTGATGCAAACTGAAGCTTCTGGGTTAGTATACAGTAATTTAATCCATGCACAAATGTTCGGGCCAAACCCAAACTTCTCCAATGTAGTAAAAAGTTATTTCCATTCAATCATGCCAAATGCTTTTTCTGCACCCAATGATAATAATATTTCTGGGGTGTTTGATTTAGTTGGTGAGTATCCTCTTTAATAAAACCCCTGTGTGCGTGTGTGTGTGTCTTCTGGTGAAGTGCACATGTGCGGGCCGCGCAGCGCATTGCACCGTGCCCCGCCCATGTGCATGGCTCCATGGATGCACACACACTGGAAGCCGGGCACACAGTGAATGGCCTAGCCGCTGCCGCGCAAGATAAGCAAATAAAGCGCACACACTGGAAGCTGGGCACACAGTGAATGGCCTTGCCATGGCCGCGCATGATAAGAAATAAAGGACACCATTGCTGGGGAGAATGCTGATTGGATAGTCGCGGTCGCGCATATAAAATCCGTTGCTGGGGAGACGCCACACATACAATAATCAGCTGCACACCAGCACAGGTTAAAATACTTGCAGGGGAACTAAACAGTACTTGCTGGGGAGATGCCACAGGCACGATTATCAGCTACACAACACATATTACATCAGTTGCTGGGGACACTCTGCTGATTGCCCACTGTTGTGACTGAAAATTAAAATCATATTACGGACATTAAAGCCAGTATTACCGTCAGAGAAAATTACAGGAATTTTGCGGAAACACAAACCTGTATTACTGCGAGAGAAAATTAATGACACACAATACAGTGATGTATATTACAGCCACGTACAAGCCAGTATTACTGTAAGAGAAAATATCACAGACGTATCTACTAATAACATGCCACCCAAAAAAAAAGGACACGTCAAGTAGGACAAAAGACACAGACAATCAAATCCTATATAAGCAACATCTCCTGCAAGAATGGTCAGCTCAACAAGTAAACATCAACAAAAGAAACGCTGAAAGACAAAGAAAAATACAAGAAAATAGATCGATTGAAGAAAAAGAAAATGACTGTCAGAAAAACGCTAAAAGAGAAAGACTCAGAAGAGCAAACCTTAGAAAAGGTTGGCATTTACTTGCCAGAACCAGTATTCAGCCATGGTCAGTTTTATGTTGCACTAGCAAAATACCCGCGCTTCGCAGCGGAGAAGTAGTGTGTTAAAGAAGCAATGAAAAAGAAAAGGAAACATTTTGAAAATAACGTAACATGATTGTCAATGTAATTGTTTTGTCACTGTTGTGAGTGATGAGTGTTGCTGTCATATATATATATATATATATATATACACATATATATATCTACATATATACACATACATATACATACACACATACATACACACACACATATATATATATATACATACACACACACATATATAAACATATATATACATATACATACATATCTACATATATACACACACAGCTATTTCGTATCAGTGCAATACGCTGCTTGTTAAAACGGATAACTCCCGCTCTTACGTGCAAGTCTGCGTGGATATTATGAACTATCGTATTTGTTCAAGTTCTATTTAAATTTTAAATAGAAGGAATTTTTATTTAGTCGACAGAAATATCTTTGGTAGGAATGGTAAAACAGACAGGAATATTATTCGTGAATAAATCAACTCAAACCTTAAATAACTTAAAAGAACAAACATTCAAATTTCTTTACTCTTATGTAAATTTATATAAAAAATAAACTTAGATTTTAAATATCCCAAAAGATTTTGCTCTCCATAAAAATATATCCTTTCAAAATTATACAAATTCAAATATGAACATGCTGCATAACAAAACCTGGAAATATAAATAAAATGTGTTCCTTTCAGCAATAACAAATCAAATCATTAAGTTGTCTTTGCTCATATGTCATTTTAGAGCTGGACGCCTGGCATCTATTTTTGGCAACAGGTTCGTTTATGTTTGGTGTGAGGTTCTGTGTTGTGGAGATTCTCAGGATGGATTGCAGGTGCTCATCAGTGAGGCGACTCCTGTGTGCTGTTTTGTTAGTCTTTATCACTGAGAAGAGCTTCTCACACAGATATGTGCTACCAAACATGCACAAGGTTCGAGCCGCATGTAGACGGACTTTTTTTGTTCTTCAAAGTCACCAAAGCGCCGTGCAAACTCAGTGCGCTCGGTTTATCAGCAAAGTGCGTATTTGGGAACACCGTAGTGACGACTTGGTTTAACATTACTTGGCAACAGGGAAAGTTGCACTGGTGCATTTGTGTCTCCCATAAAAGCAACTTCACTTGAAATCACTTTGTGATTGTGCACGGGTAAAAAGTCCGCTGAAGTGTCAGATTCTTATTTAATTCTTCTGCTTTCTGTATCTTCTGCATTGCATTCAGGTCTTTCAGCCTCACTGATGAGCACCTGCAATCCATCCTGAGAATCTCCACAACACAGAACTCCCTGATGTTTTGTCTCATAGTGCCGTCTTAGATTAAATTCTGTAATTACAGCCACATTAGCTCCACAAATGAGACACACGGGTTCAGTAAACATATACTCAGCCTCCCATCGGTTTTTAAAGGCTCTATTTTCAGAATCAACTTTTCTCTTCAGCATCGTGTGAGCTAGCTTCGCAATAACTTGCAGCATCATAAGCTAGACTTGATTAACGCGGTAAGTGTTCGGCAAGGCAGCTGAAGCGCTGCATTATGGGATCTGTAGTTTATTGTGTTACCAGCGCTTCATATACCCGGGCTTTAATAACAATAATACAGTATATAAAATGATCTCGGGGCTGGATATAATTACATGCCGGGCGGATGTGCCCGCGCCCTTGAGTTTGACACATATGGACTAAATAGAACTTGAAAAGATATATTTTTTCAAATGTGATCGCGCAATTCAGATAGAGTTGACGCACTACAGCCTGCATGCCTCAATAAGTCATCCTCCCTCGCTCTTACTTTTTTACCGTTCATCTAATGAATACACTGAGTATGGCTTTACCAAAACAATCATTGATGGCGAATAAAGTATCCATTATTCGAGTATGTAGATCGGGATATATATATATACATATATATATATACCCGCGTATTGCAGCGGAGAAGTAGTGTGTTAAAAAAGCTAGAAAAAGAAAAGGGAACATTTTAAAAATAACGTAACATGACTGTCAATATACAGTATTTGTTTTGTGAGTGTTACTGAGTGTTGCTGTCATCAAGGATTTGATTATCATTATTTCTTTCAATCAGGTTCGTATTTGTAGGATGTGTTGTGTTCAAGTTACATTCCGTGTTTGTCAATCGTTGTAAAGATGACAGGTTTCATTCATCGATTCGTTTCTTACTGCATCAATAAACAGCTCGTCTTCTTCTTTATCTGAGACCTGACACACTGCATGCACGGGTTTTTTTTACACTGTCTTCCTTTAGCGGGACATTGACTTTTTCCACGTGTGCTTTGTTTCCGCAGTAGTTGGATTTATGAATATGCTTGTATGTATCAACGCTTCATATTTTTGCTGCCTTTTCAATTGTGTAATTCGGTTTTGTTCAGCTCTTTGGAACTGTTGCTTTTTATCTGTGCACTGCGTCAGTTCACGTGAGCCACTCGGTGTACATGCATCGAAGGTTCCCAGCTGTGCTGGTGCCATCTCGTGCTATGTCCATGGCTGTATTTAATGTTACCTTAGTCCTGGCACTTAAAACTTTCTCTCGCAGTTTCGCTGAGTTTGTGTCAAACACCACCCTGACCATCTCATCTTCCTCTCCATAAGCACAGTCCTTCACCCGTGAATATTTACCCGTGGCAGTTTGCTATTGGATTGCCGCTGACGGACGGCCTTATATGGGCAGGCACTAAATTACAAACGCCAGCGCAGCCTGTCTATGAACTTAATTTAAAGTGTAGGTTTACATCGTGCTTTGTTTCCGAAGTAGCAGAACTCATGAATATGGTTGTATATGTCACTCGCTCGCTTCTTATTGTTTCGCTGCCTTCTCAATTATATAATGCATGTTTTCTTCAGCGCTTTTTGAGGTCTTCCTGGTTTTCTATGTACTGCGTGATTACGTGGGAGGCGTGATGATGTCACACGAAACTCCCCCCACGGCGTTGAAGCTCATCTCCATTACAGTAAATGGAGAAAAACTGCTTCCAGTTATGACCATTACGCGTAGAATTTCGATATAAAACCTGCCCAACTTTTGTAAGGAAGCTGTAAGGAATGAACCTGCCAAATTTCAGCCTTCCACCCACACGGGAAGTTGGAGAATTAGTGATGAGTCAGTGAGTGAGTGAGTGAGTCAGTGAGTGAGTGAGTGAGGGCTTTGCCTTTTATTAGTATAAATTATCAAAAGTTAGAAGTTTTCCAGATGTTGTTGTCAAGGTTGTAGAGATTCCTGAAAAAGGCAAACTGTTGCCAAACTCAGACAGAATATTTACAAGAAATGTTGTCTATAATGAAATTGTATAGAAAAATTTCATGAGGTAAAAAAATTGAAAAATTTACCTAAATATCTTCTTCAGATATTGTGTCTTCAGACAGATTGTTACAATGTTTTACACTAAGGCAATATTAATTATACTTACTGTATTGTCATATACGTTTCTATTTTATTTTTATTATTATTTTACTTTAGGCTTCTTGCAAAAATATTTTTGACAAAAAAAAATTAAGACAAGAAACAGAATGAGGTCGTGATCCCATGCCATTTAATATAGACTGTTCCTACTAATGTTCATGCACTACTGTTCTAGCGCCCGTTATTGTAACGGGCTTAATGTCTAGTATTACATTAAATAGGCGTCGAAGAATTGAAGATAAATGTCAGCCCCTAATAAATCCAGTTTGGTCTTGTGATATTACTGACGGGAGCACTTTTTCCATCCTTCTAGCTATGATTTTAGAGAGTATTTTAACGTTGTTATTCAGAAGTGAAATTGGTCTGTATGATGCACATTGTAATAAGTCCTTATTTTGTTTTGGAAAAACAGTGATTAGTGCTTGGCGAAAGGTTTGAGGAAGAGATTGGTTATCTCTGGCTTCTGTAAATGTTGCTAATAGGAGAGGAGCTAGCTGAGTGGAGAATTTCTTGTAAAATCCTGCAGGGTAGCCATCAGGGCCTGCTGCTTTCCCGCCTTGGAGTGACTTTACAACATCTAGTAATTCTGATAATGCCAGAGGTTTCTCAAGTTCTAAACACTAAAAGTGTCTATTTGTGGTATTTGTAATGTATCCAGCAATGCATTAGACTGTGTATTGTCTTCTTTAAACTCAGTAGTATATAGGATTTATAGTAGTCTCTGAAAGTGTGCATTATATTTTTGTGGTCGACGATTTTATCTGTTCGCTTGGTGATTACTGAGATTGCGTTGCACACTTCTTGCTTGTGAATTTGTTGAGCTAAAAGCTTATTAGCTTTCTCTCCATGTTCATAGTAATGATGTCTGGATTTATAAATTAGTTGTTCAGTTTCTTTAGTTGTCAAGAGGTTTGGTTCTGAATGTAGAGCCTGTCTTTTCCTATGTAGAGTCTCGCTTGGTAGTCTGGCATGTTCTTCATCTATTCTAGTAATTTCACTTTTTATCTCTGCTACTTTCTTGGCTTTGAATTTATTTCTGTGGGAAAGATATGAGATAATCTGTCCTCTTAAGAAAGTTTTAAGAGTTTCCCAGAGTATTCCTGCAGAGATCTCAGAGGATGTACGGATATAAATTCCATACAATTCTCGTCTGTTAATAGAAGCGGGTTGAGACGCCATCTGCGGGGTGAGTGTATGGGGCTTAGTAATTTTAGCTCCAAGATCATAGGTGCATGGTCAGAAATAACAATAGCATCGTATTCACAAGATTTAATCATAGGCAAGAAGTTATTGTCTATAAAGAAGTAATCAATCCTTGAGTAGCAATGATGTACTGGTGAGTAGAAAGAATATGTTCTTGAATTTGGGTTTAAAAACCTCCAGGGGTCTGATAAGTTGTGATCAGTTATAAACTTTGTAATTATCTTTGCGGTGTTAGATGCCGTTCCCCCTTTGGAGAAGTCCTATCTAAAAGTGGATTTAGAACACAATTAAAGTCCCCAGCCATTATAACTTTATGAGTGTTCAGATTGGGAATGGATGCAAATAAATTTTGTATAAATTCCTTATCATCAACATTAGGTGCATAAACATTTATCAAAATCATTTTACAGTTAGATAAGTCTCCCATGACCATTACATATCTCCCTTCAGGATCCAATACTACATCTGATGCTACAAATGGTACTGTTCTATGTATGAGAATTCCCACACCTCTAGTTTTCTTCGTAAAACTAGAATGGAACATTTGGCCAGTCCAATCTTTTTGCAGCTGGAACTGATCCTTGCTTAGTAAGTAGGTCTCCTGTAAAAATACTATTTTAGCATTTAGACCTGTTAGGTGAGAGAGTACTTTCTTTCTCTTTAATTCATGATTCAGGCCTTTAACATTCCAGCTCACGAAGTTAACTGTCCCATCATGGAGACATTGATTCTGAGTTTTTGATGTCATTTTATAGTCTTAACTGGAAGTGAGACAGCTTTGGCTTTAATTTCCTATTTCCCCTAGAGTTGTTGCCATGCAGCTTATTATTACGTTGGTAGTTATAATTATAAAGATTAAGAGGATAGATTAGGTATAGATCAAGCCTGCTCTCTTTCTCTCCCCCCCTTAACCCCCCACCCTCCCTTTTTGCCTCCCCAAGTGAGGCTAAAACCCAGTCCTCTGACATACCCAGAGGCAGAGCACATCCAAAGCAAAACAAGCCCCCACGCAGCGGCGTTTTTGGATTAAAAGATAGAGATATCTATTACCAATATAGTCTAAAAAAAAAAATTTTGCACTTAAAATATATATATAGTCTTCAGCAATTTAGTGCATTAAGATAATATACCCAGATAATAAACCGGGATGGTGTTAAAATGTGTCCAAAATAAGCATAATAAGTCTTAATGCAGTAATAGCAATAACAATAAACCAAGGGTATGATATTGAACAGTCTCGTTTAGGGTAGAGATAAAATAATTAGCTAAAAAAAAAAGAGAAAAAAAGGAGAAAAAAGAAAAAATAATTAAGCACAATAAAACATAAACAGATAGCGCCCTAGTAATACTAAGTAATAATGAAAATATATGATGATAAAAACCCGTATTTTAAACAAAAAGATCAGACAGTAGATTATTAGTCCTTGCTATATCATAACGCCATGACTCACTATTATGTATCAGAATAGTCCCGGGATCAGCTTTCTTAATTCCTTTTCTGCGTCTTCCTTGCTAGCGAAGAAATAGAATTGACCGTGCAATTCAACTTTCAGTTTGGCCGGATACAAGAGGCTGTATTTGACGTTGGCTTTCTGTAAGCGCTGTTTAATTTTGTAGAAGGCTGCGCGTTTAGTAGCTGTTGCTGGAGAGAAGTCAGGAAAGATACGAATGCGGTTATTCTCATATATAATATCTTGCTTGTCTCTGAGGAGTGACATCACCTCTAGCTTAAATGATAATATTTCAAAGCGAATAGTAAAAGATCTGGATCTAACGGTATTTAAGCCGCTGCTATCTCAGATTCTGCTTTAAAGTGTTCCCCGATTATTTTAGAGAAGAGTTCAGCTGCGAATTTCACTGGGTTTGGACTTTCTCGATTCTCAGGCAGACCTTCAATTCTGACATTATACCTTCTGCTTCCATCTTCCAAAGCAGCCAGTCTGTCTCCGAGTTTTTTGCATTCAGAGCTGACATTTACTGCTTTTTCTTCGGCACTGGCGGCTAAATTTTTGGCTGTTTCAATCCGAGACGTGAATGTCTCCTTGAGATCCTCCAATTGATCAGTAAGCGTTTTAATTTTACCCAGCCCCTGTCGCATCTCCAGTTGCATTTCTTGTCGCAGCCTTTCATTTGCCTGTTGCAGCATAAGCCGCTGCATTTCGTTTGCTTGTTGCAACTCCTGTTTCAATTCCAGCAACTCCTGTTTCAGTTCCTGTCTCAGTTTCTCATGTGCCTTTGCCCTTGCTTTCTCATTTGCCTTCTCGCTTTTGTTTATATCTTGCATGAGCTCAGCGAACATCACCTGCAGTTTAGACATTTCAATTGTGCTTTCTTGTACCATAGGTGAAGCGGCAGGCTCTACTGTAGCCGGTGTCCCCGCTATTCCCGACTCGCGTGGAGTAATTGAAGACACGGACTGCAAGGCCCTTTCCAGTTTCAGGTGTTCTTCTCCGATCGGCGAGCTTAAATTTACTTCTTAATTTTTTTCCTTAAATTTTTGTTATTATACTGGCTGCAGTGTTTTGAATTAACTGTTGAGGTTTAAATGATTTGGGCACCCTGATTGTAACGCATTACAAGAGTTAATTCTGCTTGAAACTGAAGAATGAACCTTTGTGCATACAATGAACTAACTTCTCAGTGTCTGCCATAATTTTGCAATATTAACAAGACAGAGAGAGCAGGATTTACAAAGTGTAAGAATGTAAGAACTGAAAGCTAAATTTGTGCCAAAGATTACATGTAAATTTGGATGCCTCAGTCAACCCTTTAATTCATGATACACATACATTACACATGTGTATAATACTGTGTACAATGAAGGACAATATATTTTTAGATTTTGTGTATTGTAAATAATCTACCTGATCAGTTATTCAAAATTTTCTAACCAACTTACTATCTCAAAAAATTATTTTAACTTGACACAACTGTGTTTTACTAATCTTTAGAGATCTAAAACTGATATGAATGTTTCTTTCTTTTCAAGTGTACCTGCTGATTTCCACAACTATCAGTTAACTGAAAGACAGTAAGCCATACAAATAAAACAGAAGAATGCCTTCAGTCTCATCATTTTTAATTAACTCTGTTTAAACTGTCTGTTTACCTTTCGCACTCAGTAAATGTGCACTGAAGTGAGCTCATAAATTTTATGAATACCCACTCAATGTGTTTTTCTCAGAAACTTCTTGTCTGACTTCTTCCAATTTATTCATGTACACGGCCAACTGCAAGAGATCAAGGGCAAGCAAGAATACAGTGATTTAGTCAGGAATTGCATATTAACAATTTTCTTGATGTATAAATGATTTTATTCATTAGGAAAACTCACTCAGAGTTTGTATAGCATATGGAAAAATCAAAAGTAACTATGGTAAAGCAATTTCTGAAACAATTTACCAATTAAGTGGTATTGTATGCACTGAAAGAAAAGTAATGAAGGTGTAAAACTATTTAAAGATGCTCTCACAGATGAATTCCAAATGTTGCCAAAGACGTTTACATGCTAATTGGCTTTGCAGGTATAACTTTTTTTAGAGGAAGTAATGAGGTTTATAACAAGCTTCTGACTGTGATATACTCTGAGATTATCTGTTTGAGTTCTGAATTACTATGAACCGAAGATGTTTTTCACATACAAAAAAGGCACAATTTTTAGATCCTTGTCAAATAAATGCCTTTGAAACACATCAGAACAAAATGTGAACATTAAACTAAACCTGCACTGTACACAGATATAAAAAATAATCAAAGAATTATGAGTGTGAACATACAAGTGAAGAAACAAAACTGATAATTATGAAAACTGGCTATAGCAAAATTCATCAAAATATAAGATTACTCATAAAACAAACTTTTGGAGTTCTTTGTTTTTTTATTCGGTCATGGATATTTACATTTACTAGTAAAGCTTTTGCTGTGCATTGAAAAATGGGTAGGAGTCTTCAACTCATACCTCTAAATCCAGAAAAAATGAAAAATAATATTTTTTTGATATATAATGTAGCAAATGTTGCAAGATGCACTGTATATTTTTAAAATAACTATAACTGAGGCAAAACTTCCAACTTCAATTTTGCATGTTATTTTTCCATTTCAGAATCTTTTCTTATTAGTCTGTAATTTAATTAATTTCTTATATTCAGTTTTAAAGACCAAAACTGTACAACAAGCAAAGTCTAATGTTTCAGGTGTACATGCCCATCTATTTCCGAAAATTGGTGAGTGGTTCTCTGCATCTTCATAATGAGCTTGTTACATTGATCTGTCTCTTTCTTTATGACATGAAGTTAGATATTTTAATAAATTCGTGTCTGTCATGGAACTGAAGAGTGGTGATGAATGGAATGTTGGTCGGACATGAATTTCACCGTACACATTGATATTACTACTAATACTACTATTGCTTCTGCACTTACTTTATTAATACCACTTGTCTCCTTGTTGTTTCAGAACATAAAAAAGGCTAAACAGAACTGAAAGTCTTTTCTGTTTTTGGATTGTGATGTGTTGATCAGCTCTAATGATGAAAAACCCTGCTTGTTTGGAAGGATACATGAATGCTGTGTGAAACTTGCTCTGAGCAGAAATGCAAAATTAAACAGGATATACCTGTACAGCATTTGTATGATTGTGAATGTGTATACCTCCAGGCAGCATATGAAATGAACTTTGAATTCTGATGCCAATGCCAGTAAAATAGTAAAGTATATTTTACAACTATTGATGAGACTTGTTGGTTCATATCTTCAAGAACAGTAAACCATAACAAAAATGAATAACTTAGTCAATTACCTGCATATGCTGTAGAATTTGAATTTTTTATTTTATTTTTTTATCTTTTGTAAGCTATCTTTTAACATGACTACACAGTTTGTATGAAATATAAACAAATGTTGTTTCTGTGATTGTGTATTGTATTTTCTTAGATCTTCTTCTGTTTGGGAAGATCTGGGAATATTTGAAGGCATCATGCAGCGTTTTAAAAACTTTAGCCAGTTTTACCATGTGCTTTAATTTTTTCTTGTGTCAATTCTTTAATTTTACATATAATTTAGAAACGTATCTAAGACTCTTAAGACAAATAAGCAACCTCACCCTTGAAAATGAGCCAAAAATAAGCCCAGCATGCAAAGTAAGATGGGAAAACTAAGCCCAAAAGAAGCCCAATATACTAGAATAGGTTTAGATTTTTACATGGAATACAGTTTGCCTTGTGTTCTTTTACATTTAACATACAATAGCTGAAATACAAAAGGCATGGTTTTAATTTTTAAATTAAACATTTTCTTTTGTTAGTGTCTCTTTTTGGTAGAATTCAAAAAAACAGTAAATAACTTATAGCTTGCCATTAACTACATATGGCCATATTTAGCACATTTTACACACATTCTTGGATGCTAAACGTAACATACATATTACAAAACAAAGAAAATATTTAAATGAGAACTCTAATAAACCTCTAACTGCTCATTCAACATCACATTCTAGTGAAAAGTTTAATTTAAAATGAAGTGATGTAAACTGTAAAATAAATTCTTTGCCAAAATATTCCTTAGAGTATGAACCACACAATGTGTGCATTTTCTGATTTAGGCTAAGTGTTTAGATTTGGAATTAACTGCTCCTTTTTCATAATATGTCTTCTGGGAATGAGGTGTTAAGAAAAAATAAATTAGCACATAAAGTATATAGGGTAAAATAATTAAGTTGACTGAAAATGCTGTGGTACCCTTACAATATCATTTATACCTACCTTAAAGTGGTTCATCATTGCTTTGTTGAAATTAAACATCCCTACATTGAACTTCTGGAACATCTCAATACTAGATTTGAAGTCCTTACCTCAGATCCCTGTGAATCTCAAGAAATATTTGATGTGAAGGATGTTGCTTAGAGTTTCCTGTACAATGTGATTGTGTGGCTTGAAGGTTCATTTGTGAGAAAACCCTTAAAGTGCTATGTGAACTCAGAAACTCTAAGTTCCTTGGAAATATTAGCAAAACCTTACTGGTACATTGCTGAATAGAATGGCAAACAGATGATCATTCCGCCCTCTCAGATGTTCCTTTCAGCTGTCACACTACATCCATCCATCCTAAGCCCTACAAACGTTTTGAAGTCCATCCCTACCCTATGGAGAAAAGTTGTCAGTGTGGATGCTTTGATTTCAGCTCTTTACCTGTCAAGGTTGACCAGTCCAAGAAATGGACAAAGACTACTTCAGAGATACACTATAATAGCATATAACAATGCACAGATGCTTTACAGTAGCAACATGTGTTCTTTCATCTAATACTACTGAGTACTGAAAGTTACTAATGTCTTTCAGAAGATCTTTAAGCATACATAAAGTAATTACATGGTCAATGAGGTCAGAGCACTTTCTTCTTTGTAGATGCACATCCTTTTCAGTAATTGAACAAATAAGTTCTCCAAGGCGGCCCACTGAGTTAATGGAAGTATGACAAGCTACACAGCAAGCTAGATGTAGTTCTGACTTTGGCACAGAACCAGATTTCAACTCAGTAGAATGTGTGAAACCCATTGCAGGTGATCTGCATGATGAAAATTGAGTTTTATGTCTTGCTATTGCTGAGTGTTGGATTAAATCAAGAGGGATGATATGTCAGTTCACATTTAGAAAACTTTCTTTCATTACCTACAACTGGACAAACCCACTCCTTAAAGTTTGT
This sequence comes from Polypterus senegalus, assembly GCF_016835505.1. Taxonomy (NCBI): domain Eukaryota; kingdom Metazoa; phylum Chordata; class Cladistia; order Polypteriformes; family Polypteridae; genus Polypterus; species Polypterus senegalus. Next base: position 127,594,586 of record NC_053157.1, on the reverse strand, counting down.
GTCCTTCTCCCAGTCGGAATTGCATTTTTTTACCATATTTTGCCCACTTTTTTGGTTGCATTGGATGTCAGTATCGTCATAAAAGTAAGTTCAAATGCAAGCTCTTTTCCTGATTATGTTTGTGAAAAGAACAGTTAAGCTTTAGATAAAATTACTCCAGTTGCTGACTTGGTATACACCTCGTGTTCCTAGCGACAGGCTATTTTCCAAGCATGGCCTGGAAAATCATAATGATGATGGTTTTGTGTACAACTATACAATGTCTGGGTGCTGTGAGATTGACAGATTAGGTGGCAAACTGCACACAGCTTACACATTACATAAGAATGTAGAAAATGTGTATATTTGTATTGCCAATATGCTCATAAAAGAGCTCAAAAACCACAAACTCAAAATATTAAACAAGTCCATAAAACGCATCCCACAATTCAATAAAATTATTAGCAATTTTCAGAAGAAAAAGTCCAAAGTCACTTATAATAAGCAGACATGGCAACACTGCTTAGAACTCATGGTGTTGTCAATTGTTATTATGAGGAGCATTCTGGATAATGTGCTAGTAGCTGTAGGTGTGACAGCCACTCAGGTGAGCATTGATGTATCCCATTTTACATAAAGCAATAAAGCAAAAGGGGTATATTCTAGAAACTTTACCATCATCTTTTCAGAGAACAGCTTTTACTTTCTAAATAAAGTACAACAGACTTAAACTGAAAGGCTGATCTGGTTTTGCCAATGATTAATACCCAGTTTTTTGAAGAAACAAGAAGAATGTTAAATTTGGAAAGAATGGCAAAGATCTAGCATCCTATGTCTATTTTTTGTCTTCTTTAATAAGGATGTGGGGGCAAAAGATATGAAATTTCTGAGTTGACCATATTGAACTTCTGTGTGTTAATTGCATTCTGGTTTTACTATACTGCAGCTATTCTTTTTTGTATTTTATATACGTTTTAAATAAACATACATTGCAACAGGTTTGTAGTTTTCAGTTCTGTTTCAGTCTACACAAATCAGTGTACAGTCTCCAACAGAAAACAAAGTAGTGAGCAAGCAATTGTCTGCACATTGACTTTATTAAGTTAGGAACAGACTTTTATTTATTAGTACAGTAAATTAATTATTGCTATAATTGGACATTATTGAACAGGTTAAAGATAAATGTTGCTACAATTGTGGCTGCAGGGGAAGCCTTCTTTTCTGCCTTTTCTCGCCTTAATATGGATTCCACCCTGTCACAATGCTACACACAATGTATCAAAATCAAAATTGCATATGGTTGCATTATAAAACAGTGTCGTTAAAATATAGTAATTGTGGGAAACAAACTTGTGCTGATTAGTGTAGGGCTGACTATTTTTTAAAGGATTAGTTTAATAATTATTTTTTTGAAAGTCGACTAATCTAATAAATTTCTAGTAGCATCTAAAGATACATCTGTTACTTTATGTAAGGCTGATGGGATTAACTGCATATTATGAGATGTTATTTATATTATGAACCCCCGTGACCCTGTAGTTAGGATATAGCGGGTTGGATAATGGATGGATGGATGAATGGATGGATGGATGAAGGAAGTAAATGGCACACATGTAAGGCTGGGATTATATAGGTTTATACAGGCACTCATAATGGCAGCCAGTGTTATTTTGACGCATCTTATAAGCACATATTCAGGAATGCACTAATTTGCAGTACCAGCAAAAATTTGACTGGTGTGTCTGTTCAAGTTTTAAGAGATGACCGCCATCTCAACCTGGCTGGAACACCCCTGAGAAGGAAGGATGGGGGAAGGCAGCTTTTTGAGGACACTGCCTCCCCCAAGATGCTACGTGACTGCAGCAGTTCCCTGGATTCCCGCAGGGCATTATGGGACATGGAGTTCAGCAACACAGCCCTGCTGGGTACCGTGGATGTCGCCAGGGGACTCCGTGGGAAGATGGTGTGAGAATAAATTCTCACCTAGCCTGGAAGTGCTAATGGATTACGAGGACAGAAGCTCCGAAGCACTTCCGGGCTGATTAAAGAACTTGCGTTCTCTTTCTGAACCAGAAGTGCTAGCAAGTCACCTTAGTGGAAGAACAAAAGCACTTCCAGGTAAAGGACTATTTAAATGACTGCTGAAGACTCAGCATGCGAGCCAGAGTCGGGTGGAGGTGGACAAAGCTTGCTGAGAGGTGTGGAGGAGATAGAGAGAGAATTGTATGGTTATTGTGCTTATTACTTGCCTGTTTATTGGTCGCTGTGGTGCTTAGGGCACTATTTTTGAGAAGAAAATAATAAAAATACATCTCAGTGCTTTTAGCCTTTGTCCTGTGTGTCTGTCTGCTAGGTTTAAAGTTTTGGCACATAACATCAGCATTGCTGTTTAGTATCAACATGTGAAGGCAAGCCACATTGCATCTCCAACAGGATCACTCTATGTGCTTCTAAGTTTCATGATTGGTTCGATCTGGTGAAGCAAATCATCAAAGGTAAATGTGAACATGAGAAAATATTCATGGTGCTTTTTTATCCATACTTTGCATAGGCAACATAAATGTTGCATATTCCCCATTGTAATAACGCGATACATTTAAAGGTCACGCATATCATACACTGTTTCAGTGTCGTCTTTTTTTTTTTTGCACCTTTACAACAGCATCAGAATGCAAATAATATCTTTAATGTGTTTCTAACCTCAGCCCCCAAAAAACTTGCATTGCCACTTGATGGAATCCTCCAGACTTGCATAAAGTATTCACACAAGTATGGTCACTAGACTGCTTGCATAGCAGCAGTGTCCACAATGCACATGTCGCGTAGAGTTAAATGTATCCCCAGCCTGAAAAGCCATCCTATGTTTCTGAGTCCTTTCAATTGAATAAACTAGCAAAACATACAGTGTAACATGGTTTCAGAGTGAAAAAAAAACTAAATACTTAAAATAAACAGTTATGGCTGTTGCTACCATCCCTTCACCTCAAATGTACTGTGCTTTATTCAATTTGCCAGACACGTGGATAAAGTTCAAATGGCATGTATAGCTAATTTTCACGGGCCCACTTGAAGACAAAAGGGGAAAAGGAAAAGTGTCGTTACTTGCTACTGTGGATTGGTGAAAAAAGACGGTACATCTTTAAGACATGGGCAAATTACAAACATATTATGACCATTTTGAAGCTTATTTAATGCCAAATGCAAACCCAATGTTCATGCTAAAAATTTAATGAAAAGGTGCAGGCACCTGCTGAATCATTTCAACAGTTCCTAACAGAGCTACAGCTGCCTGTCAAAGATTGTGCATAAGGGAATAGCTAGAGACATCTGTTACTTTAAATGTAAGGCCGATGGGATTAACTGCATATTATGAAATGGTATGAATATTATAGGATAGAGATGGAGAAAGTTAATGGCACTTTTAACAAGCCATCCTGTGATTCAGAGTCCTTTAAATAGACTAGACTAGAATAGAATAGAATAAAGAACATATTGCAAACTTGACAATCAAAATAATAATTTTGGATTACTCCATTAAAAATCTAACAAATACCAAAACATGAAAAATTTTTATCATTAGAATATCAACACTGTAGCTTTGCAGTTAGGAGGGAAGCGAACCCAGGTCCTCCCTGCGTGGAGTTTGCATGTTCTCCCTGTGTATGCGTGGCTTTCCTCCAAGTACTCCAGTTTCCTTCCACAGTCCAAAGACATGCAGGTTAGGTGCATTGGCGATCCTAAATTGTCCCTAGTGTGTGCTTGGTGTGTGTGTGTGTGTCCTACAGTGGGCTGGCGCCCTGCCCGGGGTTTGTTTCCTGCCTTGCACCCTATGTTGGCTGAGATTGGCTCCAACAGACCCCTGTGACCCTGTAGTTAGGATATAGCGGGTTGGATAATGGATGAATGGATATCAACACTGTATTGTGTAATAAAGTGCAAGAAGGAATGCAAACTGAAAATCTTTACAAATCAAAATAATTTTAGTTAACAAATAAACATTTGATAACAAACATAGTGCAGTTTGAATCAGATATTGCAGATGAGATCTACTTCTCAGTACAACATATGTGCAAAAATGCAAGATTAAGCAACAGTGGAGTTTGTTAGAATCAGATTTCAATAATACACAAACATATAATATATCATATAATACTGTATAAGTAACACTTGAACAAAACTGATCAATTCAAGTAATACTTCAAATTATATAACAAAAACTTGGGCAAAAATGAAAACTAATATAAAGTAAGAGTAAAGTACCATATCATAAACCTCAGGACAATCACTAGCTAACAATATGTTATCTTTCTTATTATACGCTATTTCTGTCACACTGTACATTACTTTTAGATTATATAATTTTTTACTAATTATAAGCTTCCTCCAAAACAAAAGTCTTGTTACTCAGCGGTAGCTTACTACTGCATTGTTGCCAGGATGATGGATCCTTGATGAAGTTTAGAGCTCAGGGAAATAAATACCTGTAGAGTGCAGCAATTTACCAATCAATTTTGAGAAGAGTAATTGAAAACTCTGGAAAGCTTCTGTCTTAGATTCTCCTGCATAGCTGTTGTGCTACTATGATACGCCATTTCACATTTGCTGAGTGTGCAGAATACAGTATTATTTGCTTAAAGTACTCTGATACTTTTGAAGTGTGCGGTCTTTTATATGAATTAGTCACTGCCATGATGATCTCTTGAAAGATTGTAAAAATGCTATGTGTTGACATTTGCTGAACCAACCAACCTATTTAAATAATCTACTGCATCAATTATGTCAACAAACCATAACAAGTTTGACACTTGAATAGAATAACAAATAATCTTTACTAAGGGATAATAATCTTTGGAGTATTTTTCTCACTCATTTATACTGATAAAAAACAAAAAAGAAAATTTTCAGAAATGAGAAACTTCTAGTATGTATTTTTGTTCACAATATACATATGTTTTATCTCACTGAGAAAGCAATGTAGCTTTGTGCAGTCATGGACTGTAAATTGTCAAATACATGAATAGTCTTTAGGTTCACTTTTATTAAGGTCCACATAGGCCCTGATCAGATCACCTTTAAAAGGCCTTAAATTTGGTCACAGCAAGTTTTCTGTGCATTCCGTCATGCCTTAAATGTCTTAAGAAGAAAGGTAGAAGGCCACATGCAATACTGCAGAATTAGGCTCCTTCATTATGTCTTCATTGCAGGCAAGGTTTCAGTCAACCAGTGTGGCAATTCAAGATGATTGAAACACCACACTAGAGCATCATTGATACATCAGAGTGGTCCATCTTAGAAATCATTTCAGATCTGATACTAAGATTGCATCAGAAACTGCTGAAAATGCCCACACCAGTAACAGGACAGAGAGGGATTTTGTTTTACCTGTAGTCACACATGACATCACAGATGTGATTTTTAGTTGATACTTCAAAAAACTATCATTTCTTCTTTAGCTCAAAGGTATGATTTCTTCAAATGGGGCGGTTGCACAAACCAATGACATGGTCAGCAGTACCCTTCAGGTGTTCCTGATGCTGTGTGTGTCTTTCAACAGCAAAAGTCCTTTCCTGTTGTGTTGGTTTTCTGGTGACCTTTTTCTTTTCCTTGATTTACCACTGTTCTTTTGTGGCACATCCTATTCTAATTTTGTTTATCTGCACACCGACTGTACATAAAAAAGCAGCAAATGTCCTATTTATTACCACAGCCAACCAGTCCCTTTGTTGGTGAGCATTGTCTACATTCCTGTCTTATATGTGTACCTAACCAAGCTCATTTTATTGACAACTGCCTTGTTGTGTTTTACTATACAGCTGGCCTTCCTGTCAAAGTGCCGGTTGCCTTCTGTCTTTTCAGTATGCCTGCTGCTCCCTGGGGCTGTCAGTAAAGCAGTAAAGAAAAAAGAATTTTGAGTTTATCCCAACTCTCCTAAATTAACATCCTAGTTTCTCTTATGGTGTCTAGTCTCTCTTAAGGTGTTTTAAAGCACCTTGTTTTTCATACATCCCTTTCCAGGTTTAAGAGCAGTAGCAAAATGTTGACCTGGATAGATTAGGCTGCTTAGTCCTCAACAACCGTCTATGCAGCTCAATGGTAATTTACAAGAGCTCCCAAGCCATCATTAAGCTATAATGCCTCTAAAGGGTTGAGGTCTGTTTGTGAATTTTCTTCCAGTGATTTTTTTACCATGCCCTTTACAACTCAATTTGGAAATTCCTGCTGGAATCCTAACTACATGCTCAAACTACCTGAAAATGGCTCCTCTTAATCTGCAGACGTGCTGTTTATACTCAGAATTTGTCCTGTATTGTCAAGCCTCTCACCCTGTCATGCAAAGTGAGTCCAGCAACCTTCTGCAACAAAATGATTTCTGCTGCCTGCACTTTTGATCTTATTATATCAGTATGTGACCAAAGCTGTTGATATGAGTTTAGTTTTTTTCCAGTAACGAACAAAATTTATAAAAGTGCAGCTGCTGCACAGATTCATTCTCACAATCACCTTTACGCTCACTTCTGAAAAAGAACCTGAAGTACTTAAACTCATTGTATTTTGATACCTGCTCATTAGTAATTTGCTATGATCAAGTCAATGTAACGCTCATCCACATCACACCAGCTGTAAAACACTGCATTGCATGCCAGCCTGCTGAGGTTACTAGGACAACAAACAGGAGATTGTCAGTATCGACAGCATGTTTTGCACTAATATTAACTGGTGGTTTCCTCTTGTCTTTGTTGTTTAAAAACTGTCATGCTGTCATTATGATAGCCAATGTTGTGAGTCTGCACATTGCCAGGCATATAAACTTAATCTCTCATTTTGTATACAAGGGGACAACTTTTATGATATAGAGTATGTACAGAAGTTATTATTAGAGATTTAAATGTCTTGTCTTTTCAATATTTACATTTTTCTTGCTTAATTGGATATTTTGTATTACCAGTTTACTTACTTAATTGAATGTATATCATATTTTCTTTAAATATGACCAGTGTTATTCACTGTGATTTATTATTATATCCAGACCTTTGGTATTTCTTTGTGCTCACTTTAAGCTAATTTGTATAAACAGGTGCTTACTTCTAACCATAAATTTCCCCCTGGGGACAAATAAAGTCCTATCTATCTATCTATCTATCTATCTATCTATCTATCTATCTATCTATCTATCTATCTATCTATCTATCTATCTATCTATCTATCTATCTAGGGTTAAATGAAAGAAGTCTCTTGTGGAGTTTACAGTAAGCCACTGTACTAACTTCTTTCTCCAGATAGTGTTGAAAACTGCAAGATATGTTTCAAGACCAGAAGATTAAACATAGTCAAAAAATCGGGAGTGGTCTCCCTAGACTTTCTTGTATACTTAGATATGGGGATGGATATTTGAGGAGTAAACCACAAGACAATGATTATATTTTTATATTATGTACATTAAAAATCATCAATAACAAATCAAATTAATAATATATTAAACAATTATTATAAAAGTAAAGTTGAATAAATTGGACTCTGTAGCTGCATGAATAAAAGGTAAAGTACCACTTTCAGTTAAAGGGATCACCCAAAAGTTGATACAAATCTACATTTTGCACCTAATGCTTGTATGCAAAATTTAGTTGACCTAAGTGAGAGCATACTGAAGTTGTTGTGTTTACATACACGCACACACACAGACAGACAGACATAATTACAAAAATGGCATTTTTGGACTCAGGAAGGTCTAAAATGCCGAGATTCATCAAAGTCTAAAAATGGAATTCCATTTCCAATACTTTCCCTATACTTTGTATATGAGAAAGTCAGGGAGGTCTAATCTTTGGACGATTATAATACTTTCACTATACTATGTATACAAGAAAGTAAAAAAACAAGTTTATATCCTCAACCAGAGATCTGCCTTATTCTTCACCGGAGCTAAATAGAAAATTCAATTCATTGTCAACAGCTGACACACAAATCAGTACTGTAAAAGTCAAAGAAATGCATCTACTAACACTCCGGTTATATGCAGATATCGATAAAGAGAGCATCATGCCAACCTTTATACTGTTACACTGGTATATGTTTCCAATCCAAGCCACAGATCAAGACCATGCTCCCTAAAAAGGGGGCAACCCATCATGACAACAAAATTACAAAATGGTGGTGTCTGTGAAAAACAAAATGGCATTGCAAAAGAGGAAAAAAATCTAACAACGTTAAAGCTAACTCAAAGCAAACAAAAAAGTTGTTTAAATTACTTGGGTATTAGAACCCTAGAAATAATGTAAAATGTACTTTTTGTATGATTGTAACTCCATGTAGACACAGGAAAAATGAAATAAAAAGTACTGATCATATCACTACAGACTTTTTTGGCACTTGCTTTATTTTGGTTGTGTCTCCCTATAGCTAAAAATAGAAGACATAACTAGAAGACATAGTAAAAGATTTTTTTCATGACTGCTGTGTTGTGTTGTGACACATACAAATGTTTAGAATCACTTTACAAACCAAAGAGTAGCTGTAAGTCCCCATGGCCAGATGAACAGTTTTGGACTGCAAACATTCAGAGGCATCTGTGTTTAAGGATAACTCAGACAGCAGCTGCTCAGTGGTGATATTTATTATTTTTACAAATAATGATGATTACATTGATGAAGAACACAAATTACAGTGAAATTCAAAAGAAAAAAAATGGTTGAATCACTTGTTGTCTGGCATCTCTCTCCCAAACTATTCCTCCGTTGAGTTGCCTTATCCATTTGTTCAATATATGAGCTAAATTGTCCTAGTACTCTTGGTCATACATGCCAAATGGGGGAGTACTGGTTTCCTGTCAGTCTTCCCACCTCCCCCTGTTAAATGTCTTCCCTACTTAGGTACCCTGTTCTACCACTTCCCTTGCCCTTTGTTGGCCAGAGGATTTTTTTCCAAACCTGAATGGCCTCCTATTCTACAGTATATAACTATAGGATCACACCCGTCAGATTTGCTGTTTTATCTCTTATCAAGCATCTTGGAAGAACATTCTAGCTTACTGTTTTTTCATACCTCAAAATGTTACTTATTTCAGTTTTTAACACGGATTAAGTTTGTCTTAGAGTGAGTGACACTCATCAATTTGCAAAAGTCGTTACTGTTAAAATGGAATAAATTGAGCTTTTATATAAATAAATCATGAACGTACACAATATATAAAAAACAAGTTGGCATATGTTGGAGTTTTTAGCTTGTGCACATGTACAGTATGTGTTGTTTTTAAAGACTGGTTCTCTGTTTTATTTTGTTTATATCTGTTTGCTTTAGAAGTGGTACATTGATGATTTCATCAGAACTGACACTGATGGTACACTGCCACTTTGCCTTGCCATAAGAATTGTCGCCACAAGCATGACATCAGAGTCACCACTTTCTAAAAAGAATGTGCTAATTAGAAATCCATTGTGGAATCTTTGTCACTTTGAAGCGGGGGAAGATGCTATTTGTCAGAGCAGTTGCTATTCTGAAATAAAGAAAGAAATTTATTTTGTTTTAAGAAAACCTTAGAGGCCTTTGTTGGGGAACTGCTGAGGTGAATGTCAGTAGAGGCAAGTACTATCTAGAGATTATAGAGTATTTAAGGAACAAAAGGAGAATTAGAAAAAGCTTTTCTATTTTCTGAAAAAGAAAACTTTAGCTTATATGACTAGAAACCAGGCAGAAGAAGAAGAAAAAACACTTTGACATGAAGTAGAGCAAAATTATACTTGCTATGAAGGAAAACTGGGTAAGAGGAAAAGGGCAAAATGTGTGTCTGTCAGTTGGGAGGCTGGGCAAGAACAACATCAGAGAGAAGTTGAGAATAAAGAAGTAACAAAGGATACAGTGTGTTTAGTGATTAAAAAGAACTAAGGGTATGCTTTTACTCTTGAGTTAACTCTAATATGTATAGAGAGGCCCAAGTGAATGAACTGCCCTAACTGTGAGAACTGCATGAAGAATCAGTGATACATACAAATGTTTGCTTAGGTATACTAATGACCAAAAATAACCTGATATGAGAATGTTTAGAGTTGCTTGGAGGGAAACAGGGGAGAGATATATGTTCAAGTGTTTGTAAATGGTTATTGGAGCAAGCAAAAAAAATGTAATTAACTTGTCTTCCTGAGTTTTTCTTTTAAGATTTTTATATGTTTCCTCTGAAAACACTCTCTGGGTATTTTGGAATTTTTTTTTTATTAAAATTGGCATTGGTTCTGCTTATATAATTTGTTTTTGATCACATCATTGCCATACCATCATGTCTATGGGTGCCGTTGTTTTGTATGGTTTTCTAATTGCCACGGAAATCATTTTTACTACCAATGTCTTGGCTTCTTAGCATGTGATCTTATGCCAGTATGTTTGTGTGTGCCATCTTCACATGTTCACTATTTAAGAGGGTGACACATTTCATGGCATCTTGTTGTTGTTACTAACAACTCTCAGGTTTCTGCCATGTGATCTGATGCCAGTGTGTGTGGCATCTTCACACAACCAATTAAAAGAGTGATTCACATTTCTCTGTGGTCTGTTTGTGGATCCCAATTCTCTAGTACAGTGACAGAGACAATAATGTACTTTAAAAATTGGCAACATCCTTCAGATGAGATGTAACACTGAGGTTATGACACTCTGTGGTTATAAAAGATCTCTGGGCATCTTTCAAAAAGAGCAGGGTGATCCCCAATGTCTTGGATAAATTGCCCATCATGGACCCATCCATTCTGGACCCATAATCATCCCCTGTCCTTTGTAGGCTTGCTACCTCTGCCCCGTTCACCACCTAATGTTAGCTAATGTGTGTTGAGTAAATTATTGCAAAATGGCTGCCACTGCATACTCCAGGTGGATGCTACACATTGGTGGTGGTTAAAAGAGCTCCTGACTATTTATGTAAAAGAGCTCTGAGTAGTTAGAAAAGCACTGTATAAATGAAGAGGCTATATAGTTACATTAGTTGGGGCTTTTCTTGGAACCCAAGAAGAGTGTGTATTTCCTCTACCTTAACTAGAGCTTTTTTGTTTCTTGTTTTTTTTTCTGTTTTCTCTGCCATCTGACCTGATCACTGAACCCATCTCTAGAGACTTACAATATGATATTGTATATAAGGATGCTACTCTTCTACTGATTATATATCTCTGTTTTATAAGATTGTATCAATTTGGATGGAGTCATGACTGAGGCTAGGGATCTGCAATGGTAATCAGAAGGTTGCCGGTTCAAATCCTGTAAATGCCAGAAATGGCTCTACTCCATTTGGCCCTTGAGCAAGGCCCTTAATCTACAATTGCTCTGTCCTGGGTATGACGTTAATCTGCATCCAGCCCTGCAAGTAGGCCCTCCATCCTGCAGGAAAAACCTGGGGGTTGGTGGCAGAATTGGCCCTCCAGCCACCATAAAAAACTCATACTGTTCCACTCTATCTGTAATAGTGTGGAACTGAGGTGTCACCTGTCGCATGGCTGCACTCAGGTTTGAATCTTGAGGTGGTGGGTGCGGCAATGTGCTGTATCAGCACATGCTCCTAACCTCTCTCTTTCATTGTTACTTTTTTAATTATTATTTTTACCTAATTTTATTTGTTTTCCTTTGACATCTTGTAAAGCACTATGAGATATATTCTTTGTATGAAAATGTGCAATAAAATGAATGTTATTGTTGTATTAGTTTTAGTATTATCTGCTGGTACCCTGTTGTTAAATTGATAAAAAATCTAAAATCTCCTACTTGTCTCTGCATTTGTAGTGTATAAGGAAGCTAAAATGTGAAATATTGAAGAAGGCATAGTGACAGTTTTCTTTGACTTTATTTTTGATATTTATTTTAGGTTCAGTTTACCTGCTCTATTCAGTTGCTGAACTAACATCCTTTTTGTTGGTTCTACTTCTCCTTATTTGAGATTCCGTCTCTCAGTCAATTCTCTTTATACTGAACAAGTCCATGCTAACACTGATTTTAAACTAAATAAATTGCTTTAACCTCAGCGTGTTCATAATGAAGAATTTTGGACCCGATAATGACAAACATGGCGGCACGGTGGCGCAGTGGGTAGCACTGCTGCCTCGCAGTTAGGAGACCTGGGTTTGCCTCCCGGGTCCTCCCTGCGTGGAGTTTGCATGTTCTCCCCGTGTCTGCGTGGGTTTCCTCCGGGTACTCCGGTTTCCTCCCACAGTCCAAAGACATGCAGGTTAGGTGCATTGGCAATCTTAAATTGTTCCTGGGTGTGTGTGTGTGTGTGTGTGTGCGCGCACCCTGTGGTGGGCTGGAGGTCTGCCTGGGGTTTGTTTCCTGCCTTGCGCCCTGTGTTGGCTGGGATTGGCTCCAGCAGACCCCCATGACCCTGTAGTTAGGATATAGCGGGTTGGATAATGGATGGATAATGACAAACAACTTTTTGTTTTCAAAGGATTTATTTTTAGAACAGGCATTTTATTTGAAGTGCACAATTTTGTGTAGGTAAATTAAACCTCCTGACCAAAAACAAAATAAAATCAATCTTCCAGCTAGTGACAGTTATTTTACACAGTTTTGCAGTCTATCATGTGATGAATGGTAATCTACTTCAGGTTTTCACAACCACTATACGGCTCTTTCCCTACAACATTAAAAACATAGCCAGCAACCGGTCAGACACAGTGCACATTGATTTCACCAATCCAAGTCATTCTAGTCAGAACCTCAGCTCCAACTCGTTGTGAAATCACACCTACTGTAACACAACAGACTTGTAGCAGGTTAAAGATAGCACTTTATAGTGGTGTTTTCTTAGCCTTACACTGGCAGTTGCTAGCAAATAAGCAGAAGTAGTTTTCTGAAAAGTAGAAATGCAGGTGCCTTTTCGTGACATCCCAGTCCTTGGCCCAAGAACGTAAGATGTGCACATGTATATTTACAGAGAGCTTGATTGAAATATCTCACTGTTTTAAAGGTATAAATGTGCAATATGCAGTGCAATTTGCTGTGTAAACGTCTTTAGATTGATCAAGCATGATTACAGTTTGTTGCACGGTGACAACAGCAAACAGTTGCCAACTGGTGTTTCTATATTGTATTTAAAGCCACATATGCCATCTCAGGGCAAAACGTTTATTTGTATTATACAGTATACTTCCTATTATTTTACTTATTATGTTTACTTATTTCATTTTTTGCTGATTCCTACAACTGGAAATTTTTCAAAACAAATAGCTTTTATCTTTATCATGCATTGACGTAAATGACAAAATTAATAGTGGAGCATGGCTCTTTCTAGTTACAGGAGAAACCAAATGTTGTTATATATGGGATTAATAAAGTATCTATCTATCTATCTATCTATCTATCTATCTATCTATCTATCTATCTATCTATCTATCTATCTATCTATCTATCTATCTATCTATCTATCTATCTATTAAAATAAACATAGCTGAATAACAGTACCACCATATTCATTACTATGTATAATTTAATTGTATTGTATGAGTAAACTGGAAAATGCCACGTGTGCTATTTATTTTATCAAAAAATAGTATGTTTGTGAGACGTAGGCTGACAACTTAAACAATATGTTTCTTTTGTTAAAACTGAAGGAAAATGTGTGTTTTTTTAAGAAAAAAGAATAACTTTACAGATTTCAATTTGGACTTAACTAGTATCTGAGAGAAAACACAGGAAAAGAATACATTTTGTGGTGGGAAGAAAACAGGAATGCTAAAATAAAAACCAAACAAACATACGTTAATGTGAATTTGGAAGGGTGACTTAAAGTTAAAATGCAAAGTAAAGCATCAAGTAACTTAGAAATAAAAAGTTAAAACAGCAAAGGAAGAAATGCATAAAGAGGAGACATTGAAGGAATGGGAGATAAGGATAGACAGAATAATTGGCAATATTATTATTTTTTGTCATTCTAATAGAAATAGCAGGGTGGAATGTGAATAATCGCATGAAGCTTGTCATGATGTTAGTTCAGGCGACTGTGTGATTTAAGAGGAGCTGAAAACTGTGGTAGTGAAGGGAACCGATGACAATTCTAGCTATGAAAGAGAAGAATAGTTTACTTGTAAGAACACCTGAAAGAAAAGAACAGATGCAGCATTAGAAAGAAGAATCAGTAAGATTTATATAATGTTTCTTTATTTTTAATTTCAAAATAAAGAATGGTATTCTGTAAAAATGTAATTTATACAAACAGAACTGTTTAATTTAGAGCAACATAAGCTACAGAAAGTAATTGCTCTGTTTTAACTCTGACAGTCTGTTTACCAGTATAAATTAAGTTTATGCCTAAATTACTGCTGTAACAGACTCCTGTTTCTCAAAAAATATAAAAGTATATATTCATAATTACATAAAATAATAAATGAATGCAGAAATCTTAGTGGTGTAAAATTGTGCAAAGTGCATATGTGAAAATATTTGATTCTCATTATTACATAATTTAGTCATTTTGTAATCTTTTAGAGTTGTATTTTACAAGCTTTCTATATAATTACTACAACAGTTTTATTTCTAAGGTGGATTTCATGTTGGTGTGTCTAACATAGTACTAGTTCCATAGCTGGCAATCAACTAGACAAACTATATCAAAGTATTCATATTTTATATTTTCATTTTATTTGAAATATCAATAGAGCCAGCAATTTAATTAGTACTTTAAGGTACACCCTTTAAAATATTTTTTAAAAATAGTGTATTACTATATATATAGATATATATATATATATATTGGTAAGAAATAAATGTGTGAGAAAAAATAAATAAAATATTGTTATGTTTTACTCTTGTGTGTGGCTTTATAGAGATGTAGTTCCTTAATTTGGCTAATCCACTAACAGTGCTCTCATGACAGTAAATTAATTATTCATTAACTCTGCAGTGCTTCAATTAATTATCGAAGTGGAGCTGAATATTTACTAATGGTTAACAGCCCCTGGCAAGAAGAACTTCTGCTATTTCTTTGTTGTGAATCTTTGATCCTTATGGAAACCTTTGATAAATTAATAGAGTGGCTGTTTTTTTAACATACAGTATATAGGACAATATTCTTATGTATGTCTAGGGATATAACAACTATTTTTCCAATATGTTTACTTAGAATGATGTTAAAACTGCACTTTTCTAATATAATCTTTTGCCACTTCTTGAAATAGTTGTATACACTATATGGCCAAAGGTTTGTGGACGTCTGACCCTTACATCTATATAAGATTGTTGGACATCCAATTCAAAAACAATGGACAATATGGAGTTACCACCCCCAATCAAGGCTTTAACGTAACATATAACTTAACATAACAGCTTCTACTCTTTTGGATAGGCTTTCCACAAGATTTTGGAGTGTGTCTCTGGAAATGTGAGCCCATACAGCCAAAAGAGCATTTGAAAGGTCAGATACTGATGCTGGTTGAGCGTTGCAATCAGTGTTCCAATTCATTGCAAATGTGTTCATTAGTATTGCGGTCAGGGCTCTGTGCAGGGTCCACTCAAGTTCCTCCATACCAAACATGTCATATCATGTCTTTATGCACCTGTTTTTTTGCACATGGGCACAGTCATGCTGGAATAGAAAAGGGCCTTCCTTCCCCAGACCATTGCCACAAAGTTGAAAGAGTACAAGTGTCTTTGTATGCAATACCATTGATAGCCTAGTCTAAACCCAGACCATTAAACAGCAACTCCTTCACCAAACTTTACATTGGGCACTATTAAGTTTGGAATGTAGCATTCTCCTGGCATCTGCTTAACCCACATTGATCTATCAAACTGCCAGATAGTGAAGTATGATTCATCGCTTTACACAGTTTCAATGCTCCAAATACAATGGCAATGTGCTTTACTCCACGCCACCAGACACTTGGCTCCTGATCTTAGGCTTGTGTGCAGCTGCTTGGTCATGGAAACCCATTTCCTGAAGCTCCAAATGCACAGTTCTTGTGCTGCTGTTACTTCCAGAGGTAGTTTAGAACTCTTTTGTGAGTGATGAAACAGAGGATGGATGATATTTATGTGCTTTGTGCTTCAGCATTCGGTGGCCCTAATTTGCGAGTTTTTGTGGTCTGCACTTCAGGGGCTGAGCGGTTTTTGCTTCTAGATGCTTCAGCTTCACAATGATAGCACTTACAGTTTACCGGGGCAGATTTAGCTGGGCAGAAATTTCATGTAATTACTGGATAGAATGCAAAGGTGGCAACAAATGACAGTGGAACATTTGAAGTCATTGAGCTCTTAAGGACAACCTATTCTACTGCCAAGCTATATGCTTGATTTGACACAACTATTAACAAAGCACCTGAACTCAAGAATTTGGAGGGGTGTCCACATATTTTAAATCAATTAGTCCATTTGTTCAAATGTATAGGTTTATGTTTCTAGAATAAATATTTTTGTTGTTTTCTGGTTGTCTTGAAGAGTAAAAATAACTTTTGTTTATATAACTTTTATGTAAATGTCATTTATTTAATTTTAAGCACATGATAATAAGTAACCTGACACATGACAAAACTGTTATCAAAAATCCAAAGGGGTTATGAGCAGTAAATTCTTGTTAGAGGAGGAACCAAAATTATTAATCACTTGACGGCCAAGGTCAATGATAATTATACTGAATTTTTGCCACTGTGGAAAAGTAGAACTAAAACTCTCTAAGAGGGGCACCTTGGCATTAATGCCAGACAGTCAAGATTATAAACAAAAGCTTTTATTTTGCTTATTAGTCCTCTACCGAAACACTGGATTAAAATTTCCTTTTCTTTTACTCTGTGCTAAGAAGATTTGGGTATTACTCCTGCCACATTTTCATGGGTCAAAGATGTTTCACATTGTTTCGACACATCTTACTTTCTCTATGCCTCACATAACTTTATGTGGCATTGCACTTGTGTAGTTCCCCAGTATTTCACATACTCAAGCTGCTCTGTACTGCACAGTTGTTGCAGAGTTGCTATATGCTGCACTGTCATATTTTTAACAGTCATGGTTGTTTTTGCAACAAACTTTAATTTTCTTTAGTTGTTTTCCTGCCACACTCTATAGTTGCTAGTTTTCTAAACATAAAAAGATTTCCTTAGTTCTTTTCCCCAGACATTAAGGTACATTCAGTAAGACACAAATTCATCCATCCATCCATTTTCTAACCTGCTAAATCCGAACACAGGGTCAAGGGAGTCCGCTGGAGCCAACCCCTGCCAACACAGGGCACAAGGCAAGAACCAACCCTGGGCAGGGTGCCAACCCACCGCAGGACACACACAATTTAGAATTGCCAATCCACCTAACTGGCATGCCTTTGAACTGTAGGAGGAAACCCACGCGGACACGGGGAGAACATGCAAACTCCACACAGGGAGGACCCAGGAAGTGAACACAGGTCTCCTAACTGTGAGGCAGCAGCGCTACCACTGCGCCACCCCAGACACAAATTCAAAAATATTAAATATAAGGAAACAGAGCCAAAAAAAAATCCTCAAACATTCTCAACTTTTGTCTTTTTTAGATTTTAGTACAATTTAAGGCAGAATGATTAACATGACTCATAGATCTTATGCACTGGTTTTAAATCTTGAAACAGTTACTGCCTGTGTGGAGTTTATATGTTCTTCACCATGTTTGGGTCATTGCACTCTAAAGACATACTTGTTATGTTGATCAATGATTCCTCTTTTGCCCATTATGAGTGAGTGAAAATGAATTAAACTGAATTTCAAATGCATGGATGAATGAAGGTATGTCCTAAAAAAGCAACTTAAATATTTGATTTTTAAAAATATCCTTTGCTAATACAATTGTTTGTGTTTTTGAACTAACCTTTTGCTCTGTGAACTCTGCTATTTAAATGTATATAATTATATCTGGACAAAACCATTGGTGGCATCATTAAATATATTCCAGTATTAAGTGTGGAACATTATTTTATGTGTTGTGGATGGCCGGGGCTCTTGCCCAGCCGGGACACCTCTTCCTTGGAAGGACCAGGAGAACAAGCGTGGACAGAGCATTACCTCCCCCGGAACACTAGATGAAAGCCCCCCTGGGTGGCAGCGGTGCCCTGCACTCCCGCAGGGCTTCATGGGAGATGGAGTTGGATACAGCCCTGTTGGAATCTGGGGGTGCTGCCAGGGGGCGCTGCAGATTTTCCTGAGCATGTGCAGAAAGTTCTTCCACCACACCCAGAAGTGCTGTCGGAAGTGGGGTAATGAGCACCCGAAGCACTTCTGGGTGCCTTATATAAGCGGCCAGCGGACATTACTCAAGTGAGCCAGAGTTGGGAGGAGAGAGACAAAGCTTGCCGAGGAGGAGAATAAGATAGAGAAGAAGGAAAGGAATTGATTTGTTATGTGCTTGTGCTTTTATAAGTGTGCCTCCCGCGTCTGTCTGTGTCAGGTTGGATGGGTGGCTCGCCCCTTACAGTTGTCACATATGGCATTAAGTAGCAGAATTAAAGACCCATCAGAATTAATAGTAAGAGGCAACAGGTTCCCTAATGCTAGTTTAATTTTTTATAATCTGAGTTATGACAATCCCATGGATTGTCAGTTTTTACAGCTGAATAAGCTTAACGTACAAGCAGGACAGAAAGAACAAAGGTCACAGCGAGTTATATTTTGCAGTGATCGATGGATCACTCTTACGCCATCTTTCCCTATCAGATAATCAGGTATCTTGAAGAAACCTCTGGAGTATGACATCAACAAATAGCACATCCAAGGTGAGCACTGTGTTCTCCTGTCTTTCATGTACAATTAATGCCCTGTGGTACTGTGTACCTTCCAAAAATCATTAGCATCACTGATTTATTTTTATAAATAACTAGAACACCCAAATAACAATTTTACTTTTTGTGATAGAAGTCGTGTTATTAAGAAATAGGAAGCCCTTTTAAGGTCTAAACTAAATTTAACACTAGAAATGAATATACGGGTACCACCTAATGTCCATTTTGTTGCACAAAGCTAATCTGCAGATCTTAAAAAGTTTGTACTGACTAAGTAAAAGCTATTCTCCATAACATTGTGAAAAATATTAGGAAAATATTTTTAAAAGGTCTTTCCGTCATCATTAACAAATTTGTTAAAAAAAAAAACTAATCCAAAACAAATACATTTTTCTTATTTTCCAGAGGAGGCATTTATCAACTCGTATCTTTAATCAAACTGTAAAATGTTATCTTAAATACAAAGGACATCATAATGAAAGCATTTTTGAAGGTATAAAATATAGGAAATCTCAGCGCTTCCAGGCAAACAGTAACTCACAACCTCATTTCTCTGTTTTTTTCCCCAGTACTTTTATTTTCTCAACAGTGCCTGCATTTTTAATTGTAGCTTGAAGATATATCTTTACTGTCAGCATTGAAAGTGAAAATGTTGTTATTTCAAAACATCTCATGAATAAATCATTTTTTAAAAAGACAAGAGAGAATTGAATCTGGGTGTTTCTTTTCCTTTCCTGTGCAGCAGCAAGTGTATGTGATAACAAAACAAAAAAAAAAGAAAGAAAGAAAGAAACACACACACAGTAGGAAGAAGTGCGATGCTTCACACAGGTTGCATGATCATCTAAATACAATATTTAATAAATTCAGTCTGAGCTGTGAAATATGAGGAATTATTTATTTTGTAACCTGAAGCATATCTTTTTTCTTTCTCTATTTTACTATTAAAGCAACAAAAAATGTGCAATCACTTCTGGCATGATGAGGGAGCATCCCACCAGTAAACCATACTCCATACCCACCACCCCGACCCTTTATTTTACCTTTACTCATATAGGAAAACATAAAGAAGGTTGTAATTAAAATCATTCACAGTGTCTCTTTAATTCGCATATTCTTCATTTGTCAATATGGATTTCAGGATACTCTTGTTGGTTGTCATAACACATCTCAAAGAGATACTGGTGTGGATAATTGGTAACTTTAAATTGGTATAAATAAGTATAAACATGCTGTATGAGTATGGGATGCAGTGAACTGGTACTGCTCTCCAGGGCTTTCTCCTATGTTATACCCGATACTGCCAGGATACATTTCTAAAAGGTTTGGAAAGGCGTTTATTTCTGCCATGCCCGTTATTACACTGAATTCTATTATGTTATGCATTCCTTTGTTGCTTCATGTAATTTATTTGGTTGTTCTCATTTTGATCATTGATGCTTATGCTTAGCATTCATGCAAGCATACAAAGATGTAAATAAAACATATTTTTTATGTCACTTGCGCTTCCTTAGGCAGCCTAAAGGCCAGCTAATCTACAATGTAGGTTGTAAGCCAGTTAATGTAAATAGTCCTGAGCATACGAGTATGTCAGGAGAAATGATAGTGAGGCATCGTTCTAACAAACAGTAGATTAATGGTGTCAAATTTACATCCTGGAAGGTAGAAGGTTACAGTGGCTGCAGATTTTTGAATTATTAACCAATTAAACATTTATTTTTCTTAAATTTTATTAGATTCACATTTTAAGATTAAGAACCCTCTATTGTTTTTAATTTCCTTAGCCTACAGTCAGCAGATGAATAGCTAACTCTGGGGATCAAACTCTGGGCCACTATTTCCACTTTTAATTCCACTTCTTAATGCTGTTAATAAATATTGTTTTCTTTTTCTATGACCTTTTAATGCTCTATTTCTGCTCCATCAACATTTCCAAATCTGCTGATTTTATTTTTTTCTAAAAGCACCATCCAAATGTTTTTGAACCTGAGCAGATCAGTCAGTCAGCCTTTTTCTAACCCACTTAGTCTAGAACAGGGTCGCAGCAGGGTGCTGGAGTCTATCCCAAATAGCACAGGGCACAAGGCAGGAACAAACCCTGGGCAGGGCGCTTGTCCATCGCAGGTCATCAAGGCAGATCAAAGACTTTTTTTCAAATATTTAATAGAAACATACTGACAACGGACACATAGGCACACATGCGATCAGGTAATCTGGTATTTTATTGGCTCATTTTCATTATTTTCACTGTCTAGAGAGAAAAAGGGAACAATGAAGGGTTCTGAATCTTAAAAATCAAGTCAGTTAAAATCAAGGCAAAAAATGTCTGGTCAGTTGATGAGCAGTAGTTGGTTATCAAGTGGCTAAAATGAAAACCGGCAGCAAATGCAGGATCTGAGTTTGACACTTCTACAGTAGATGATTATTACCTCTTGAACTAATACTTCATGTTACTTCACTTTATTTATGACAACTCCTATATACTCCCTTATGCCTTCCTCTTTTCCTCCTGCCTCTATCCTTAGCATCTTTTTCCCAATTTACCAAGTATCTCTCCTCTGCACATGTCCAAATCAACGCAATCTCGCCTCTCTGAGTTTGTCTCCCAACCGTCCAACTTGAGCTGACCCTCTAATGTAATCATTTCTAATCCTGTCCATCCTTGTTACACCCAGTGCAAATCTTAACATCTCTAACTCTACCACCTCCAGCTCTGTCTCCTGCTTTCTGGTCAGTGCCACTGTCTCCAATCCATATAACATAGCTGGTCTCACTACTGTCCTGTAGATCTTCCCTTTTACTCTTGCTGATACCCATCTGTCACAAATTACTCCTGATACTCTCCTCCACCCATTCCACCCTGCCTGCACTCTCGTTTTCACTTCTCTTCCATAATCCCCATTACTTAAAAACACACATTTGTGGTTGAGTGATGCACAGTTTAATTATTAGAGTTTCATGAAAAATCATTTTTTTATGAATAGTATGTTACTTCTTTGGAACATTTTTCTCTTTTTAGTGTGATTGTTTTCATTTCATCTCTTCTACATTAACCAGCAAATAAACAAAGCAAAAATACACTCAGTGTTGCTTCTCTAATAAGATGTTATAATCTGTATCTTGGAAATTGTGATTCGTATGTGAAATTTAAACAATGTAAATTTGCAATCAGCACACTTGGAAGAGGCATATTATAATGTAAGATGTCGCAGAAGCCCATAATAAGAAGTGTCTTTGCTTAACCTTGATGCACTCAGTATGTAAACACTGAAATTATTAAGTAACATTAAAGTTTTGTTTTGGCCTGTGCTACTTATTTTTCACCTTTATCTACTGAACTAACAGGGAGCCAGGGGAAAAAGAGGTGCTGTCAATCCCTCACTTGATCATGTTTGTTTTTGAGATAGGCTTTGGCCCTCTGTCTGTTTTAGGTTTTGCAGATTTCAGACTCTTGAGCCAGATAGAAATATGGGAATAAATTACATCTGTCCTCAAAGTCAGTTCAAGGTTTTTCAGTGTTTAACTATTTAAAAATTTTTAACTTTCACCCTTTCGTGGTATATTTGCTCTATTTGAAGAAATGAATTAACCTCCAGCAAATTAGATTTGTCTCTATTTCTAAAAACTTTGTTAATGCAAATACCTAACAGTAACATGTGCAGGTAATTAAAATGATCGTTTGTTTGCTTTTTAGCTGGAGTGATCTGACCCAGAGTATTGGCCAATAATGTACGAGGAAAATGTGTTTGAATGACTGAAAGGTAAAGACAGTTGTTAGTTAAAGTTGTTCTCCCATAGGCAAAGGAAGTAGCCAGCCAAAGGTGCCTGAGGAAATAATTAAGCTTCGCGTTTAACAAATGGATTGTATTAACAACACATACTGTATGTAATTTGCCACAGAATCCACAATAAGAAAACTGCTTATGACAGAAAAGCAGTTTTCCTAATACAATGGCTATACATGTAAAGTTCAAAATGTTATAATAATATATATATATATAAATGAATGAACCTAGAACAGGCAACAGCTGAACATGATATATATTGTAAAAATAATTCAGTGTAAATTCTCATTTGTTCATTTACTGTGACCAATGTCCAAACATGCTGCCCATGGATGTTAACACTTTTTTTCTAACAGTATTTTCTGTTGATTCTTTTTCACGGGCATCCTGTTTTAGATTTTTCCCATCATGCTTTAAAAACTAAACTAAAGGCTACTGTCACACATGTGTGATTGGGAGGCAGCTAGAGGGGCTAAATAATAGTAGTACCACGCCAGACCAAGGGGTGGAGACCTGCACTAAGTTTCTCTCTTTCTCTGCAGACTTTCTCCAGAAAATCCCACTAGGTGCTGCTGGCGCTATTGATGACGTCACTTCCGGAACCGGTGCTACTGATGGCATCACTTCCGGCTCCATGGAATGATGTCACTTTCGGTCCCCGAAGATGTCACTTCCTGTTCGGGCGCTATGGTCCCAATCATATCACTTCTGGTTCCAATCCAGATGACAACACTTCCTGTCACAGCCTTTAAAGCCGCCATCTTAGCAAACCAAGTTCAGTTCTGTTTTGGACACTGTACCAATCACAACTCCTCAAAATGTACCCATTTTGCAGCCAGGGATATTATACGGATGGCTGTCCCAAACCTTTGATGTTTCCTGTGTCTTATTGTGACACTACTTTTTGCAAATGCACAAATTCATAAGTTGTGCCTTTTACTTTTCCCAAGCTCCAAGTTCTTAATAGCTCAAGTAGTATTTCAACCTTATTACACTTTGGTTATAATAAAAGACTATCGTACTACTGTCGAAAGACAACAGAAAACATACCAAGCATACAGTAAAATATCAACTTTATTGGACTAATGCTCTATCGGTGAACACATAGGTGTATACGCTATAGCTATAATACATAGAATATCCATCCATCCATTTTCTGAAACCTTTTACTCCATAGGGGGACCAAAGCAATGATGAAGTTTGGGATGGAAACAAGATTTTGAGGCTAGTCAATTAAGAAATCTTACTACTGTATAATCCATAAGTGAAATATTTTTAATTAAAATTTATACAGTATATGTGATATATATACACTGTATAATTAGTCATTACTTTACAGCTAAATAAGTACTCTTTTATTTCCTTGTATTAGTCCAGTTTATTATGGACCTTTATGTTCCCTTTTTATGTTTTATTGTCTCTGTCTCCTCATTTTTGTAAAAGAATCATTGTGAAGAATTGTGCTAGACAGGAGAATTTCTTTCATGAAAATACTGCTCTGCAAAAGTAATAGCAAATAATAAAAGTATTTCACTAAGGAAGGCATGTAAATGAAATTCATTGTGAAAATATGTGCTGAAAATGGGAAAAATGTTCACAGCTGCCATCTCTTTCTGTTACTTTCTATAAACCTTCCAAAAAAAAATTTTTACACATAGAGTATTAAAAACAATTGTATAAACGTTTCACACATGAACACAATTATTTTGCTATAATCATTATCAATTTTATTGCCAAGAAAATATTTCATAATGTACTTACGCTTATCATTAATATAGCTTTAAGAATATATCAACACACAAAAGAAAGGCATAAAGAAAAATAAGTTGTTTAAATACTGTTCCCTCCATAATGTTTGGGACAAAGACACATTTTTCCTTAATTTGCCCTATGCTCCAGTTTAAAATTACAAATCAAACAATTCAGACATGGTTACAAGTGCACATTGCAGATTTTTATTTAATTTAAGGGTATTTGCATACATTTTGGTCACACCATGTATAAATAATAACACTTCTTATACAAAGTCCCTCCATTTCAGGGTACCATAATATTTGGAACAATTGGAGTCCTAGGTGTTTGTGGTTACTCAGGTGTATTTCACTGCTTCATAAGAAACCTTGGCTTGCTTCCACCCTTTGGATTCTGTAGTTGTCATTGTTCAACATGAGGGGCAAGAGCTGTGCCAATGAAAGTCAAAGAAGCCATTCTGAGGCTGTAAAACTAGAATAAATCCATTAGAGACATTTGCAAATCCTTAGGATTACCTAAATCAACTGTCTGGAATATCATTAAGAAGAAAGAAAAAGCCCCAAATGCCTGTCTTAAAGAACAGAAACAGTCCTTAGGAGGTAGATGTGGATGTGTTAAGAGACTACTATCCTCAGAAGACTTCATGAACAGAAATACAGAGGCCACACTGCAAGATGCATACCACAGGTTGGCCAGATTAAAGTTTGCAAAAAAGTAATTAAAAGAGCCTCCAGAATTCTGGAACAAGGTCTTGTGGACAAATGAGGCAAAGATTAACCTGTATCAGAGTGATGGCAAGAGCAAGATGTGGAGACAAAAAGAACTGGCCAAGATCCAAAGCATACCCCCTCATCTGTTATACATGATGGTGGGAAAGTTATGGCTTGGGAATGTATGCCACAGGTAATGGTAAATTTTCTCTCATTAATGGTGGAACCGCTGACGGCAGTTGCACAAATAAATTCTGAGGTGTATATAAACGTCTGCTTAAGTTCCAGTAAATACATCCAAACTCTTTGGACAACACATCATACTACAATGATATAATGATACCAAACTTAATGCTAAGGCAACACAGGAGTTTTTCAAAGCTAAAAAATGGAAAATTCTTAAATGAGATCAAGGTAAAGGTGGTTAGACAGCATGCTACAAAATATTCTAGCTAAGTAGAACTTGCCTGCAAAATGGGAAAATTGTTGCCAGGTGGCCATATCAAGGAAAAGCTTGAGGGGGCAAAGCACAGTCTCTAATTTAGCAAAACATGCAGAATAGGCAAGATAGGGGCTGTCTGTAAAACATGTCCCTTTAAGGGAAAATGAAGGTTCAGGGACAGCATCAGCCATTAAAGGTCTAGTCTGGTGTTCTTGGAGCAAAGTATGGAAGCCCCCTGATACTAGGAGTGGTTTGGATGGTAGTGCCTAAAGAAGAGTGAATGGGGCTTCTTTAAGGCAAGGCTCACAGAGTCTTGGCTCATAAAGGCAATTCAAGACAAAAACCAATGGCACATTAGATCGTAGTATTGTGAAAGAGTAAAAAGGAATGAAGTGAGGCAGGTAAGAAAATAAGTGATTAGTGACTTTTAACGTCAAGTGTCTCTCTTTCTCTCTCTCTCTCTCTCTGCCTGTGTAGTTTATTTTCAGTAAACACACCTGTTTTTTTATACTTTTGGTCTACTTGGTATTATTCTGAACAACAAATATATTATGTTTGTGTGTATGTAGATATCTATATAGCATAGGGACAAATTCAAATCAGAACATGATTTCCACAGGAATAGCACCACAAGGAGTAGTCCTACCTTTTTTTCTCTTCACTCTGTACACCTTCGACTATAAATAAGACACCAGGTCATGTCACTTGGAGAAATTCTCAGATGTCTCTGCACTTATGTGGTTTATTGATAACGGTGATGAGACAGTGTACAGGAGTCAGATGGAAAACTTTGTTTCCATCTGGAGCACAAAGAATTGTCTGCAACTTAACATCAGCAGAAACAACAAACTGGTTATAGGGACTGTATGTCTGGTCACTATTCAGGGGGTGAATGTGGAGATGGCACACTCCTTCAAGTACTTGGGGTCCACATCGATGACAGGTTGAACTGGTCTCTTAACACAATATACAGTGCATCTGGAAAGTATTCACAGCGCATCACTTTTTCCACATATTGTTATGTTACAGCCTTATTCCAAAATGGATTAAATTGATTTTTTTCCTCAGAATTCTACACACAACACCCCATAATGACAACGTGAAAAAGTTTACTTGAGGTTTTTGCAAATTTATTAAAAATAAAAAAACTGAGAAATCACATGTACATAAGTATTCACAGCCATTGCTCAATACTTTGTCGATGCACCTTTGGCAGCAATTACAGCCTCAATTCTTTTTAAATATGATGCCACAAGCTTGGCACACCTATCCTTGGCCAGTTTCGCTCATTCCTCTTTGCAGCACCTCTCAAGCTCCATCAGGTTGGATTGGAAGTGTCGGTGCACAGCCATTTTAAGATCTCTCCAGAGATGTTTAATTGGATTCAAGTCTTGGCTCTGGTTGGGCCACTCAAGGACATTCACAGAGTTGTCCTGAAGCCACTCCTTTGATATCTTGGCTGTGTGCTTAGAGTTGTTGTCCTGCTGAAAGATGAACTGTCGCCCCAGTCTGAGGTCAAGAGCGCTCTGGAGCAGGTTTTCATCCAGGATGTCTCTGCACATTGCTGCAGTCATCTTTCCCTTTATCCTGACTAGTCTCCCAGTTCCTTCCGCTGAAAAACATCCCAATAGCATGATGCTGCCACCACCTTGCTTCACTATAGGGATCGTATTGGCCCGGTGATGAGCGGTGCCTGATTTCCTCCAAACGTGACGCCTGGCATTCACACCAAAGAGTTCAATCTTTGCCTCATCAGACCAGCGAATTTTTTTCTCATGGTCTGGGAGTCCTTCAGGTTCCTTTTGGCAAACTCCAGGTGGGCTGCCATGAAGCAGAGAGCGGATTGAATCAGAGAGCGGATCAGCGAGCGGAAGCAGAGAGCAGAGCAGCGGCGTCTCCCACAGGCACATAGCCCTTTGCAAGCACCCGAGCAAGTTCACCTGAGGTAAAGCCAGCAGCTGACCAGTAGAAATAACCGTCAGAGAGAAATTAAAGTCAATCGCTCAGGGGGTGGTGGAAACTTAAAGCCGATGGTCTCGTAGCGATTCAGCTGAACACGGAAAAACGAAGCACCTATAAAACGGCAAAGATGACTTCAACACTTAATGTAAGTTCTATCTGCTCTCTGCCCATCGAGGGCGTTTATATGTTGTGTGTCCTGCAGTATGTACAGCTCAGGTTTTCCGCCGACAGTGCAGATAGCTTCACCTGCCAAAATGTTTAGTTAATTTAGAGTTGGTCGGAAAAATACGAATTGGAGGACCGCGTTAGGAATCTGATAGCGATTAGGCAAACCGAAAATTGGGTCGACTCGGTTTGTTTAGACAATTCGGCTACTTCTGATTCGGCTTCAGTCTCTCCAGGTCCCACTGTAGTCAGTGCGCGGCCAAAATCAGCAGCACCAATTCAGCCAAGAAAAGTCTAAGAATCCAAAATGTAGTCCCCCGGCACCCAGGTCACCAATTCGGACCCAGAATAGATTCTCAGCACTCCACAGCGCGCCTGTGGAAACTGAGAATAATAAAGTGCTCATAATTGGCGATTCCATAGTGCGGAATGTTAGAATTCCAAACTATGTTAAACCAGCAGTTAATGTTAAGTGCCTTGCAGGGGCCAAGATTTCTGGCATAAAGGCCGATTGGACCGTGTTGCGACGATGAAGTATCTACCTTATTGCTGCATGTCGGCACTAATGATATTTATTTACAGCAATCTGAGGTATTAAAGCGAACTTCATCTCTATGCACCAAAGCTAAAATAAAATGTCGGAATTTAATTGTATCTGGTCCCTTACCAAGATTATATAGAGGGGATGTGATTTATAGCTGATTGCATTCCTTTCACTGCTGACTAGAAACCTGGTGTGCAAATAAAAGCATAGCATTTGTGAACAATTGGGATGATTTTTGGGAAAGGCCTGGATTTTTCAGAAGAGATGGTCTTCATCCTAACTGGAGGGATCTTATGTATTATCCCAAAATATGGCAGCAAAACTGCCTGGTTGACTAATTAGAGCACCATCCAGGCCGCAGTCATGTGATCTTAAATCACAGGCTGTTGTTTATCCCACCTGTTATTTTCCTGAAGCTGTTACCCATAATCCCTGTTGTGGGGCATCCAGTAAATTTAGTCTTGATACAAACCATAAATTAATTGATAACCAAAAATAAGGTGTATAATTAGACCAAGGGATAAAACCAGACCTCCACCAGGGGCATCTGTAATAGAAATTTAATTCAAATTAAAAAAAAAATATATCAGCAGTTCAGAAAGAACCATGCAGTTTTAAATGCTGTTTATTGAACATTCGCTCTCTTGGCACTAAAGCTGTTTTGGTAAATGATATATATTAAGTACAAAATCTGATCTGTGTCTTCTTACTGAAACCTGGCTTAGTAAATGTGACACTGTTCCCTAGCTGAGGCGTCACCAGATGGATACTCGTTCCTTCATAAGTCTAGAGATTCTGGTCGAGGAGGAGGCCTTGGAATAATTCATTGTAACAAAATGCAAATCACTCTAAAAATTTAGGCAACTTTACATCCTTTGAGGCATTCATTTTAAATATTAAAACAGATTCCAACACAATTATAGTGCTAGTCTACAGACCACCAGGGCCATATTCATTGTTCATGACTGAATTTAGCAACCTTCTGTCTGATTTGGCTATAAATTATGATCACGTAGTTCTGATGGGGATTTTAATGTACACATTGATGTGGAAACTGACACTTTTAGCAAATGTTTTACTTATTTGTTAAATTCAGTAGGATTTTGTCAGATTGTCAAAGGTCCAACTCATAATCATAACCACACATTAGATTTAATTATAACTTACAAAGTTGAAATTCAAAATTTAAATATTACTCCATTAAATGTAGTTATTTCCGATCACTTCTTAATTACATTTGATTTAGTTCTGCCCATGCCAGCACTCACAGATTAAAACAAAGACAGTGCGACATCTAGATTGTAATTCTGCTTCAAAATTTATAGATACCTTGAGTAAGTCGAGTGTAATTGTGGAAAACCATTTAGATCAGTTAACATCAAATGTAAACGTGGAAAACAATTTAGATCAGCTAACATCACATTATAATGTAACCTTGAGAGATGCTCTGGACACAGTGGCTCCCCTAAAACAAAAGTAATCAAAGCACATAGAAACTCTCCCTGGTTTAATGAAAATACTCGAGCTCTTAAATTAGAGTGTCGAAAACTGGAGCCCAGATGGAGAACAACAAAGCTACATGTCTTTCAAATTGCATGGACAGAGAGTGTTAATAAATATAAAAAAGCCCTCTTTAAAGCTCGCTCAGAATACTATTCTACATTAATAGATAGCAATAATAAAAATCCTAGGGTACTGTTTAGAACAGTGGCTAAATTAACAAATGGGAATTCAGATCAACAGTGCAAAATACCAACAGATATTAGCAGTACAGACTTTATGAACTTCTTCAATGAGAAAATTAAAAATATAAGATCCCAGATCTCAGCATCACAGTACAAACCAAATACTAGCTTAGCAGACCCTGTCTCACATTGCATTCAGCACTTTAGTAATTTTAATCCTGTAACTGAGCAGGAAGTCTTAACTTTAATTACTAAAATGAAGCCCACTACTTGTTCCCTAGATCCAGTGCCAACAAAACTAGTAAAAAGTGCCATGGATGTTCTTGCAGCGCCTATTCTAACCATTATCAATAGTTCATTACTGCATGGCACCGTACCTGATGCACTAAAAGTGTCAGTCATTAAACCTTTACTTAAAAAGTCAGACCTAGACCCACACATACTAAATAATTATAGGCCTATTTCAAATTTACCATTTCTCTCTAAAATACTAGAAAAAGTAGTCGCCAGTCAGCTTCAGTCACACCTTACGCATTACAATTTATTTGAAAAATTCCAGTCTGGTTTTGCACTGGTCATAGTACAGAAACTGCACTAACATGGGTTGTAAATGACATTCTGATATCCTCTGATGAAGGAAACTCCACCGTATGTTGTTAGACTTAAGTGCAGTTTTACTGCACAGGCTAGAAAACGATGTTGGGCTTACAGGCCCCGTGCTCGCTTGGTTTAGTTCTTATTTATCAAATTGATTCCAATATGTACAGAAATGTGCTGACAGTACTCCATCATTATACACAGAAGTTCAATATACCATACCATACCATTTTTATTTGTTGAGCGCTTAAAAACACAGCATTACAACTGACCGAAGCGCTGTACAGTTAAAAAGAAGCAAGGCTAAAACAAAATATTAAACACAAACATTAAGAGAGAAATTAAAACAGAGATACTAAAAACAGGCCAGAGGACCCAATAAAATAGGGAAATAGGAAGAAACAAGTGGAAATGAGACAGGTTAAGAAGTGAAAGCTAATGTGAAGAAGTGTGTTTTTAGGCGTGATTTAAATGAGGTGACTGAAGTGGCTTTTCTAACCACTAAAGGTAGGGATGTCCCGCAATATGGTGTCCCGCAGGGCTCAGTACTGGGACCTTTACTGTTTTCACTTTCCATGCTTCCACTGGGATCTCTCATTAAGAAAACATAATGTTAATTTTCACTCATATGCAGATGACACCCAGTTATACCTTTCATTTAAATCAAATGAAGTTTCTCCGATGTTGTCTTTAATTAGTTGTGTTAGTGAATTAAAGGAGTGGATGAATGAGAACTACTTGTCTTTAAATACAGATAAAACAGAGATGTTAATTGTTGGAGGGAATGACGCTGATCACAGCAATATTTTGTTATCATTTAACTCAGTTGGAATCCCAATTAATTTTACTGAATCAGCCCGCAATCTAGGAGTTATCTTTGATTCTAGCATGTCATTTAAAGCACATATTACAAAATTGTCCAAAACATGTTTCTTCCATCTTAAAAATATTAGGAAATTAAGGCGCTTTCTAAATAAACAGGATTCTAAGAAATTAATTCATGCATTTATCTCTAGTAGGATTGACTACTGCAATGCGGTGTTCACTGGCTGTTCAAACTGTTCTTTATACAGCCTCCAGTTAATCCAAAATGCGGCTGCAAGAATTATTACAAGAACAAGAAAATATGAACAGATAACTCCAGTTCTTAAATCCTTACACTGGCTCCCGGTTAAGTTTAGGGCAGATTTCAAAATCCTCCTTTTAACATATAAAGCATTAAATGGCCAAGGTCCGCTTACTTGTCTGAACTTATCATGACTTACAAACCTGAGCACATTAAGATCTCAAGATGCCGGTCTGCTTATGATTCCAAGGATTAATAAAATAACAGTGGGAGGTCGAGCTTTTAGTTACAGGGCCCCTAAATTGTGGAATGGTCTCCCTGCTTCTATAAGAGATGCCCCCTCGGTCTCAGCCTTTAAATCTCGGCTGAAGACTCACTACTTCAGTTTAGCATATTCTGACTAGAGCTGCTGATTTACTGTACAGACTGCATCTCTGTTGTTAGTCATTAGCACTAAAACATAAGTAACTTGATTGTTATAATTTGTTACTAACCCTCACCTATCCTGTTTCTGTTCTCTGTACTCAAATGTGGCAATTGGTGCCACGGCCCACCTGCCAAGTTGTTTGCCTGCCTATGGTAAAGTCATCCCTGATGGAGGATCACAGGAATCATGGGAAAAAGGGGTCCATTCATCGGATTGGCTGGCCGAGCAACGTTTCAGCCATGGAATGGCCAAATGGGGAGGCAGCTTGATGGATGAGGTCTCCAGGACTCTAAAAATATCCAAATCTTATTATGTGATATCATCTACTGTTAAATTCTGCTGCGTGCTTCTAAAATTTTTATTATTATGCTGTATTAAGGATTTGTTCTGTTCTGTGTATTGTATTGTATTGACCCCCTTCTTTTGACACCCACTGCACGCCCAACCTACCTGGAAAGGGGTCTCTCTTTGAACTGCCTTTCCCAAGGTTTCTTCCATTTTTCCCTACAAGGTTTTTTTTGGGAGTTTTTCCTTGTCTTCTCAGAGAGTCAAGGCTGGGGGGCTGTCAAGAGGCAGGGCCTGTTAAAGCCCATTGTGGCACTTCCTGTGTGATTTTGGGCTATACAAAAATAAACTGCATTCTATTGTATTGTATGTGCCTTTTACTAAGGAGTGGCTTCCGTCTGGCCACTCTACCATGCAGGCCTGATTGGTGGATTGCTGCAGAGTTGGTTGTTCTTCTGGAAGGTTCTCCTCTCTCCACAGAGGACCTCTGGAGCTCTGACAGAGTGACCATCGGGTTCTTGGTCACCTCCCTGACTAAGGCCCTTCTCCCCTGATCGCTCAGTTTAGTTGGCCGGCCAGCTCTAGGAAGACTTCTGGTGGTTTCGAACTTCTTCCACTTATGAATGATGGAGGCCACTGTGCTCATTGGGACCTTCAAAGCAGCAGAATTTGTTCTGTAACCTTCCCCAGATTTGTGCCTCGAGACAATCCTCTCTCGGAGGTCTACAGACAATTCCTTTGATTTCATACTTGGTTTGTGCTCTGACATGAACTGTCAACTGTGGGACCTTATATAGACAGGTGTGTGCCTTTACAAATCATGTCCAATCAACTGAATTTACCACAGGTGGACTCCAATTAAGCTGCAGAAACATCTCAAGGATGATCAGGGGAAACAGGATGCACTTGAGCTCAATTTTGAGCTTCATGGCAAAGGCTGTGAATACTTATGTAGATGTGCTTTCTCAATTTTTTTATTTTTAATAATTTTGCAAAAATCTCAAGTAAACTTTTTTCATGTTGTCATTATGGGGTGTTGTGTGTAGAATTCTGAGGAAAAAAATGAATTTAATCCATTTTGTAATAAGGCTGTAACATAACAAAATGTGGAAAAAGTGATGCACTGTGAATACTTTCCGAATGCCTTGTATAAGAAAGGACAGATCAGGCTCTTTTTTTATCAGGTGACTGTGTTCCTTTAATGTGTGTAATGACATCTTTCACATGTTCTACAACTCTGTGATGGCAAGTGTGATCTTCTATGCTGAGGTGCGCTAGACTGGTAACATTACTTCAAAAGAGGCCCATCAAATCAACAACCTAATTGAAAGGTTATGGGACACACTCTTGACCACAAGCAGATAGTAGCGAAGGAGAGAATGAAAACAAAACTGAGTGCCTTTATGAACAATGTTGCATATCCTCTCTGACACACTAAGATGGAGTTCTTTCAGTCAACCTCGTGTTTCTTCGAAAAGCAACACTACTAGGGCTCATTTAAACCAACAGAAATTTACCTCATTATGACTGTAACTGCCAAGTCAGAAGTTTTCTCTTTTAATTTTCTTCCATTTATGTTATTCTGGTGTGTGTTCAGGCTATAAAGCGTGTGTATCTATCTATTTATTTAATAAACTTCTGCAAAAAGTCAAATCTCCCAATGGGAACAAATTAAATTCTATCTATCTATTTTGAGGATTGATAGTACTAACGTTTTAAATAAGTAATTTGTAATGTACTTGCTGTAGTAATTTACCATCATAACAGGCTTACAGTCATTTAGTAGTTCTTCGTTTAAGTTAGACATGAGAGATTTTCTTCTTCAAGGATTTATCTTTCAAAACTCATGGATAGGCTCACCTTCTTGTTCTTTGTCTATTACATATCATATACATGAACCCACCATTTCTTTGTTCAATATACAGTATGTGTCAGAAAACTGTCACTGTATGAGTGCATTTTAACTGCTTATTTGAATGAAATTATCTGGTATTCTGCTAGGTCAATAAAGTATTGCAATCTTTGAAGACCTTTATCTTTAAGATGTAAAAAATGAAAGACTTTTAAGTGCAATTAGCATGTTTTATGCTAACAAGAAAGTAGTGGGTTGCTAATACTAGAAAGACTGAGCTCACTATAATAGTCACACTCTAGACATAAATTGTGTGCACCTTGTAACTGGAGTACTTGCTTTCTAGCAAAATCTACAGTATTAAAACTATCAGTTCTTGTTTGTTTTTTGCATGGCCTATATAATAAAAAATACAAAAAATGATTCATTTAGCAAAAATTATAAAAATGTATTTAATCTGTTTGGAACTTATTAAAGTGGATCGAATGATTTTAAGCTCCAACTAATAGAGGAGGATAAATGAAATAGACCGGTGCTAAAAATGTGAAAGAGACATACGTTTACAGTATAGAGTAATTATTATTTCTTAAGCGATAAAGGCAAGAATAGAGGTACCAATTTAATTTCAGCTCCATGAATGATTTTTTTTCCGGATTCACACATGGAATTTTAATCCTGAGGGTGCTGGCAGCACTGTAAGAGCGTCTGCACAACCAGTCATGAACAAGGATTGAACATCAAAAAAATCTTACTATGTGCAATGAAAATGGATTTTTTTAAATATACATTATTGAAATAAATCACCTGTTTTTTATTCAGTACAATAAATTCTTTGTTACAAATGAATATATTTAAAATGGAACCTGCCACATTAATGAAAATATTTATAGAAAAAATGTCTGTGTGAATAGTTAATTTTACGCTATAAGGAAAATGTACACAATAGGCTCTCATTTGTTAAAAAAAGCTAAAAACATGGACAATGGTGCATTAAAGAGTCATAAACATCCATCCATTATCTAAACTCACTTCATCTTGTAAAGGTTTCATGGTGAAGCAGAGGCTAACTTGGCAGCATCATGCTCAAGGCACAGGACACACTCAAAACACACACACGCGCACCATAGGTAATATCAATTAAATTTTGAGATGTAAGTTAATCTTTGTGCAGTGGGTGGAAATTAGTATACGAAAAAAAATACACAAACTTGGGAAGTGTGTTAGTATTTCCTGCAGTCTCTTTTTTGGCAAGGCAATGCAATATACAGTAATGCATTACATTATGGAATTACACTCATTGGCCACTTAATTAGGCACATATCCCATTGTATTCCAGATACCTCTGAGGATGCATTAGTCTCTAAAATATAATCAATTTGCTTGGAGGTGAATCCTTTACAGTTCTGGATTTAAAAGTCAAAGTCTCCGGCCATTATAATTTTATGAGTGTTCACGTAATGAATAGATGCAAATATATTTTTGATGAAATCTCTCTACATTAGGTGCGTAGATTTTTAACAAAATTACTTGAGATTTAATTAAATTACCCATCACCATGATATTCAGAACCAGATACTACATCTGATACTACAAATTAAATTGTTTTGTATATTAAAATTCCCACACCTCTAATTTTCTTTCGATAGTGAAAGTGAAACATTTGGCCAGTACAATCTCATTTCAACCAAAACTGGTCTTAACTTATTAAGTGAGTCTCCTACAAAAATACTATACCTCACTATATCGCACTTCGACTTTCGCGGCTTCACTGTATCGCAGATTTAATATGTAAGCATATCTAAATATATAACGCAGATTTTTCGCTGCTTCGTGGGTTCTGCGGACAATGGGTCTTTTTACTTCTGGTACATGCTTCCTCAGTTGGTTTGCCCAGTTGATTTCATACAAGGGACGCTATTGGCGGATGGCTGAGAAGCTAACCAATCAGAGCATGCAGTTAAGTTCCTGTGTGCTGACTTGCTCAGCGACGGAGCGCAGAATTCGATTCCGCGGCGTTAACCAGGAAGTCTCGTCTCGCTCATTTAGCATCAACGTGTTTCGCTGTGTAAAGAGTTAATTTTTGTGCTCTTTTGTGTTTATCTTTGTGTGTAGTCAAGCTCTTCGTTATGGCTCCAAAACGATCTGCTCCTGCTACTGCTTCAGGGGCTGTGCCCAAGCGCCAACGGAAGATGCTATTAATTGGCGAAAAGGTAAAAGTTTTGGATATGTTGAAGGAAGGGAAAATCTACACCACTGTAGGACACCATTACAGCATCAGTGAGTCCACGATTCTTTTTATTTAAAAAGGAGGAAAAGAATATAAGATCTACGGTCACAGTGTCCTTTTAACCAGGGCGCAAAAAGAGTTGTAAGTGGACCTAATAAGGCAGTAGTCTGGATGGAATCTGCTTTACGGATTTGGATTGAAGACTGTCGGAAGAAGAACAATGGCGGTGCTACACAGTCGCCTGAAGAGGCTCCTTTAGAAGAGCTGTAACACTCTCCTTTGTTGTGCAGTAAAATTAAACTCATTGTTATCAGACAGGTCGTCGTGTCATTGTTAGTGAGTAACCATAATTAATTTTCTACTTACAGTACTTAGTACATGCACATACTTTTAGTGTCACTGTACACATATTTACTGTATACAATTTTTTTTGCATTGTACGTATTTATTGCTGGTGGCCTGTCTATCGTAATGTCTGTAACATATGTGATATCAGAGATGCTCGATATCTTTAAAATAATATTTAGGTTTTACTGTATATAAACAGTGTGTTTACATACATAATTTCAATGAATCTTACCTAATATCTAAGAGAATACAAAGGGTTTATGATGTATAACAAAGGGAATATTTATAAACAGTGTGGGAGAGTTTATAAGGGCTTAAAATATATAAAAATAACCATACAAATATATGGTTTCTACTTCGTGGATTTTCACCTATCGCGGGGGGTTCTGGAACGCAACCCCCGCGATCGAGGAGGGATTACTTTAAATGCTTTTATTCTCTTTAGACCATAACCTTTGATGTTCCACCTCAAAAAGTTCAGTGTTTGGTCAGAGAGACACTATTTCTGAATGTTTGAGGATGTTTTGTGAACTTAAGTAACAGCAGTACGCTTTTTCGTAAAATAGCTTTTACCTGGATTTCATATTGTTGCCAGGCATTACGACAAAGTAGTCTATTATTATATTGGTACTTACAGTTGTTGAAGTAGAGAGGATAAGCTCTCCTCCAATTTTTTTTCCTCAGGCCTTCCTACTCTCTTTCTCTCCTTCCTCTCCAGCCCTCCCACATTTTGCCTTCCCAAGTGAGGATAGATCATACTTTGCAAAGTCCCAGTCCTCTGACATGCCAAGAGACAGGGCACATCCGGAACCCCAGCAACAGTGTAGTAAGGATTAAATTTGAGATATCTTACGATAGTACAGTCCAGATGCGATAAACGCAGGTTATGATATTAAACTGTGCCCTTAGAAACTAAGATAACTTATGATAGTACAGTCCAGATACATTAGAACACTCTAGACAAGAACAGGCCATTCAGCCCAACAAAGATCGCCAGTCCTATCCACTTATTTCTTCCAAGAAAACATCAAGTCGAGTTTTGAAAGTCCCTAACTTCTTACAATAAACCTATGGTGTGATGTTAAACAGTCCCCTTGGGGAGAAAAAGTCTAATAACACTGTAAATTACTAGTTACTGAGTGGTTACCCAATATACATATATTTAATAGAAGAAATGTCAATATAGTAATTGGAAAGAAAAAGAAAACAAACAAAAAAAGTGTCCAAGAAATAAACTGAATCTATAGTTATGGCAAATGTTGCATTACAAATAGACCAGGTCGCAACCAGAATCTTCTTTGCATTACCAGGACACAATATGACTCATGTTCATGTTTTAAATGATGTTGGGATCAGTCTTTTTTCTTAACATACTGTTTTCTAAGCCCCTTTATTCCTGAGCCTATCCCAGCAAGCATAGGGTGCACAACAGAAACAATTCCCTGGGCAGGGTGCCAGTATGTTGCAGGAGATGTTCATGTATAGTTTTTGAAAACAGCTTGGTTGACGCCACTAAAAGTAAAGTACATTTTTTTCATTTTCAGATATATGGCACATCCATAAACCCTTGCCAAATTTTTGGGTGGGATAAATACTCTTGTACCATAACCAAGTTAGATAGTGTATTATCAGTGGAAGAAGGAACACTATTGTTCAATCAATCTAGTATAAAGTTGCAAAATCTTTACACGTTGATATATACCTTTAACATCTAAGACACATTGGTATTATTGGAATCACTTTACTATTTACTGTTAAAAGTACCATTTTAATTAAAACTGTAGAAAAAGTATGTAAAAAAAAAATAAATAAATATATTGAAGATGCATTTTGTCCCAGGCTCTTACCCATTAAAATACAGAGAGGTCAGTCTTGTTAAATAACTTATTTACAGTTTTTTGTTTTCTTTCTTTAGTAATATTTGACCTTTTTGATTTTGTTTAACTATTGTAGATGCGTGTCTGGAAAAGTGACAATATCTTGCCTCTTGAGTGTAAAACTTCCAAAGATAATTTATACACATTACTAATATGTAGACTGTCAAAACTCCAGGGCAAAAGGGCAAATTTTCCTACAGAATAGATTTTAATAATGTTAGAGGTCACATAAATATAAACCGGGCCTTTCTTCATTGGACAGGTTTTATAACTTTTTAAAACTAAGGGCAAAGAAAAGCTTTTAGTTGGGCTAGCTATCATATCGTTTTAGAAAAATGATGCTAAAGGTTACACATTTATTAAAGGTCTCTAATTAGGCACAAAATAGCTATACCATCTACAGAAATAAAAAAAATATCTCTTTTTCCTCCATTTTGCAATGTGAATCAAATCAACAAAAGTTAGGAACTGAGATATCTAAGTACTATTCAATTGTGAATCATCAGACTTTGGTGGAGACATACTAAAATAAACACCTTATAATTTGAAACTATATATTTTCATAATGTCAGGTAATGTAGTATGCCGATTAAACAACTTGGACTTAAAACTGCAAGTTTGAATGTTTAAATCTTAAAGCAGTTGCAACCTTAAATAACTCATTTAGCCTGTCTGAGGTTAAATGAGATGGTAATATTAATTTATTTTTACTATGCATATCATTCAGCATTCCCATTAACCTTTAAAAAAAACAGTGCTTTTTGTCAGACCTTTCACAATATTTGATTTTTATTATTTTCTAAATATTAACAAATCTGTGCCTATAAACTATGATGTTCTTTTTCCTGAGTTTCATCCCCTTGCACTTCTGGATCAACGATGTCTCTTGTGGATAGACTAGGGAAAAAAAAGTTACAGTTAACCTTGCTAATGCCCTTCATGAATTTGAAAGCTTCTATTAAATCCCCCAACCCTTTTCTCTTGAGAGTGTGAAGGTATAATTTTATAATATGTAATTTTATAATTCTATCTTCATAACCAGGCACCTTGCATTGAATATGTAGACGAACATTTTATTCACCATTTTAATTGCCTTCCCACTTTGCCTAGATGGTGATAGGTATTTGTCCGCTTTAACCTCTACATCCTTTTTAGAAAGTGTGTTGATTACTTTCTTACTACTCATGTTATATTTGAAACCATTGTTGGTGTGTCATTTACGGAATATTTTTACATTTTTAAATTCTGAAATTTACTGATCATATGAATACCCATACACAAATGTTTTTAAACACATTTTTGCAATTAAGATTGTTTAAG
The DNA here is from genome assembly GCF_016835505.1 of Polypterus senegalus. Classification (NCBI taxonomy): domain Eukaryota; kingdom Metazoa; phylum Chordata; class Cladistia; order Polypteriformes; family Polypteridae; genus Polypterus; species Polypterus senegalus. The sequence goes on along the minus strand of NC_053157.1, from coordinate 127,554,860 downwards.
AAAGGGTTTTTATATAACTGGTACATTTTTATTAGTAACCAATATGAAACAACTTGTTCAATGATATCACCTACACAATCCATTAAATATAAATCCATTCTTCTCTTTTTCCAAATCTGCTTAATCCAAAGACTAGTGCAGTTTAGACCAGTGTAGTTTATATAACACACTGATGTTCATCAGCTTTTATACAGTTCATACAAAACTGATAATATCATGCAATCTCAAATGGCATTTTTACATTTAATATGAATGGTATCTAGCTTTCCTTTGTTATTTATTATTAATAGAAGGCTTTGCCTTTGCTGTTCATTCAGTGATCCCATTTACTGAACATACTTGATCTAATTTTGGTGTTGTGAGGAACTGAAGGTTATCCTGGGCATGCTGTGTGTATGGCAGCTACTGGAGACTGAATATAAACCTTTTGTAAACTTTTGTACACCCGTGAAAATAAATTGTCATACAAATGATGCAAGAATCAAATGAGAACATACCAGAAACTATAACTGGACTGCTGATGAAAAATTAAAACTACAACTATTCACAATTTAGTATATCAAATTCTCTTTATGTAAAATTAAAAACTAAACATCCTTTCTTGCACATGATAAAAATGAAAAACATCGAAAAAAGGAAGACAAGGTAATTTAGTTTAAAATTAATTTAGGATATATAAAAATATTTGCAAGTCAGCACTAAACATTGTAAGAAAGGAGGCAGAATAAACATAAAGATTTGGAGTACCCAAAGGCAAACCCCGTTTAACACTAGAATCCCTGAAGCCTGTGAAAAAACTTGCATTCCCGGCCCACCTTAAATCCCTTTGCACATCTCCATTCAGCGTCTTTTGTTTTGTAAATGTATCGATTAGCGCAAGCAGCCTGCTATTACACACCACCACCACCACCGCAGAAAGGGCAAAAAGTTCTCCCAGCTCAAGCCTTGTTTATATGGGAGTGATGTACCTGGTGCTGTATAGGGTAAATAATATATAATTGTTTGGAACACATGCATTTCATGTGTGTTCTGTGTCTACAAAGATCTACAGTATGTACGTGTAGGATAACAGGAAATGCAAGAAATATTGAACACACATCTAAAAGACAAACCTTTTTCATGTTTTAGTACTAATGATAAAATTTTGACATGAAGTGTATAATGTGTGAACTTTGCTGCAGGTGGAAGCTCCTGTCGCACCCTACGGAACTGTGTTTGATCTTATTCAGGAAAAGATCCCAACCACTTCAAGGGATAACAGGCTGCTTGCTGCTTGTGCTAATAGATACATTTACAAAACAAAAGATGCTGATTGGAGAGTTGTGAAGAGATTTAAGGTGGGCCAGGATTACAAGTTTTTTCATAGGCTTCAGGGATTCTAGTGTTAATTGTATGAAAAAAATAAACTCACTCTCTTTTCAGATGGAAGTCTCAATGGCAACTGCCTAAAATGGCAGATCTTCTGGTTTTAGGCAGTTCCTTCAGGAAGAGACAATTCCAGGTGGCCAGACACTAGAAGTCATGTCATTGGTGTTAAACTCGTCATTCTTCTGGTCTGCAGAGGAAGGAAGAGAAAAGGTGTTACTACATAGTCTCAAACCCTGGAACAGCAGGAATTACCATCACCAGAGCCTATAAGTGTTTCCCTATTTTTATTCATATGACTGTAACCACTCCCAGCCACCCACTCAAAAAACCCAATTCAGAGCAGCCGCATTAGGTCAGGCTGTCCTAACCATGAGGTCATGAATACAGGAAAAAGCATTGCCGTTGGCATTGAGAGAACCCCAATGTTGGAGGATTTGGAACTGATACGGCCGGAGATACAAGAACCACCTGGTGACATGTGGATTGAACTCTTTATGAAGCACCTTCCACTGGACGGGTGCATGATCTGTAACAAGAGTGAATTCACAACCAAGAGGTAGTATCTCAGAAGGTTATTAGCCCACTTAATCTCCAACGTTTCTCTCCAACAGCACATACCTTATTTCTCATATTTATGACTTCATGGTTCAGGCCACCTGATGGATCTGGGCCTTTGGTCCTGTCACACACATGTATATAGGGGCCAGCATAAGGGGTCTGGTGGTGGTGATTTCCAGCTGCTGCCATGGCCTGCTTAATTCTAGATGCATCTTATTGCTCTTTCATCTTCACAACCTGCCACTGTAAGAAAGGAGGCAGAAACAACATAAAGGGTTGGGCACCTGAAGGCAATCCCCATTGGCACTTCTGGGAGGAAAAGGCAGGTCCTGGTGGACAGACAACAGAAGTGATGTAATTGGTATTAAAGTCGTCAATCTTTTGGTCTGGAGACATAGAAAAAGAAAAGTTATTAGTACATAGCACCAACCCATGGAGAGGCAGGAAATTACCACTATTAGAGTCCTTAAGTTGTCCCTTATGTGCACGTGCAATGACGTTAACACAGACATGCAGTTTAATAGTCCATTACAAGGCTGACTTAATCCCACTATTGCAACACTTACTATAAATAGTGGGTCATTTTAATCTGTAGCATAATAGATCAACTTGTTTCTCTCAGCTAAGCTGATAAATCTAATAACCATTCTAATTCTGTCATTTTCAGACACACAGTGTGTTTAACACATTTCAAATGTAAAACTGATAAATTATGAACAACTGCCACCAGATTTGAGATGATCAATGTAACAGTTGTATTCAAAAAGACACCTTGGCTGGAATGAAAACCTAGTTAAGAGAAATTTAAAACTGTACAATATGGTAACATCCTACAGAATTATTACCTATCACTATGAAGAGGAATACTCTGTCTGTTGCTTAAGTGTGGTGTCAAAATAATTGAATTAGTTTTGCTTTATAATTAACCAGTTTTGAATTACTTATTTGTGAGGTTTTGTTTTTTTTTGCTTTAGTACATTTACTTTTCAGTTACTTTCTTTGGGCACAAGCCTTGCCTTTTTAAATTAGAATAATAATAATGCATTAAAAAAATTAAGAATTGTTAAACCAACATAGAACAATATTATAGCTATGAAGTTAAAGAGATGTTAAATCAAATTAACATAAAACAATATCAGGCAAAAGGCAAACACCTGCTTCGGATTAACTGCCAGTTTATCACAAGACACAGTCCAGCAAACATGCATCCACACAGACAGGGTACTGGATCTCTCTTGGTTCTTGGAGCTGTTAGGAAGCAGTGTTAAAATTCCAAAATAAGAATTGAGAAGATTCAAAAATACTTAGAGAATGACTCTTTAGTAACAATAGTAGTTTTTGCACAGAATAAAAAAAACAAAATCCACAAATACATATATTTTTAACATTGCACTTTCACAATCTGTCTTCAATGTCATCTTTTCTCCAGTTATAGTGCTGAATGTGGGAATTGGTGCTGTACATCAGATAATGACAAATTCATTATAGATGCACAGGATAAAAATGGTATAGAAATATTCAAAACACTGACTTTTAGTTTGTTCACTGAGGCTTGCATGAAGAAAATGCAAAAGGAATTTCACTGATAGGAGAGTATTTATTTAAAACACACATTTTTAAATATGCAAATTGTATTTTCATATCTACAATAAAAATAACTGAATATGATTTCTGTCATTATGCATTTAGGGATCAGCTTACTCATCTACTGGCTAAATAAGCTGACCATGCTATTAAAAGCACAGTTTTAATAAATAATTTTACATAAATCCTATAGATTATCACATTACACATTTAATTTTAATACTTAATTAAAGTACCTTTTTGGCAATGTGTGCAATACATAAAATCTATTAATATTCATTATTTTAATTAAGCAATTGGGTTCAGCTCAAAAAATGAATTAGACTCTGATTAATGAATTGGTTCTAATAAAAAAGCCAACCACTGTAGTACTGCACTCTTAAAAATTAAGGTGCCAGAGTGTTTCTTCAGAGGAGAGCCATAAGTGAACCATCCATGTGAACCTTTATTTATTTAGATCTGTAACATGCCTCATAAATAACTGTGAATAGTCAGTAACACATTTGTGAAATACCAATGTATCATTATTTAAAAAGACCTCTTGCTACCTTCAATAACTCAGACTAAGTTTTCTTAATATTTTAGTTTCCTAGTAGGCAGCCTACCATACATTAAAAAGGTCATTTTTTTCTATGTTAGAGAGTTTTCAAAGCACAAATCACTTGCAAATTTATAGGTGAAGTGGGATATGTTAAAACCAGCTCTAAGCTTAATTAAAAGCCAATGAACTTATTTAAGAACTAGAGTTGTAAAGTCATATTTTTAGCTCAAATCATGATTCTTATGTTTTGAGTTAAATATAAAAAATAAGTAAATGATTTCAATAGCCAGACCAAAACAATTCTGCTTGAGACAAATGAATAAACTAGCTTTTCCAGATCCTGCAGTGTTAGATATCAGCTTAATTTTGCAATGATTCTACGGTAGACAAAGCAGGTTTGAGGAGGTGCAGAAGTAAGATGACATATTTGGATGGATTTAGATAAACTAACATTCAAAGGTTATAACTTTAATTTATTCTGTATTTCCCTGTTGTTTACAGGTAATTATTACACATTCTCCTTTAGCTTTATTTTTTATGTTAGAGTAAAGAGAGTAAATTGCTCACATTTACTATACTAATAGGAGATAGAGGTGTGGATGAGGCTCAATTTTCTTCAGCTGAACAGATCCAAAACAGAAGCCATCTTAATTGGCACATGACACCATCTCCACTCTTCTACCATCACCAGTATCACTTTCGCTGGCCAAAACATTCCCCTTTCCACATCTGTCACCAATTTGGGTGTTAAAATGGACCCTCAACTCACCTTTGACGCCCACATCAAACACCTCTGTAAGTCTTCCTTCTACCACCTCAAGAATATCGCTAAACTCCGACCAACTCTCCCCTGGAAGATGCAGAGAAGCTTGTCCATGCCTTTGTCTCCTCCAGGCTGGATTACTGTAATGCGCTCCTCATCGGGATTCCTGGCAAGAGTATTCAGAGACTCCAGTATATTCAGAATTGCGCTGCCAGGATCCTGATGAGGGTGTGAAAGCATGACCATATCACCCCAATCCTGAAAACCCTTCACTGGCTCCCTGTCCCACTCAGAATTGAGTACAAGGTCATTCTCCTCACCCATCAGTGCATCTATGGACATGCCCCCTTTACTTACAGGAACTCCTTACCCCTCATACCTCCTCACGCACTCTCCGCTCTGTACACACTAATACTCTCCAAGTCCTTAGAACCAAGCTTCGCAGTATGGGTGATAGGACTTTTTCATCTGTGGCGCCGAGACTGTGGAATGCCCTCCCTGACTACCTGAGAGCCCCACAGTCGACTGATGTTTTTAAACGGAATCTAAAAACATCTTTTTAGAAAGATATTTTGTTAAAAGTATACATAGATTTTCTTGTTTTATTATTTTTGTTTTTACTCTGTAGCACTTTGAGATTTCTAAAATATAAAGTGCAATATAAATAAAATTTATTATTATTATTATTAATAACTGAGCAGTAATCATTGAGAACCAAAACTTAACCCACCAGCAATAAACATATAGCTAGGACCAACTGTAGTAAGGATGACAGCTTATTACAAGCCATATTCATTACAAGCCACTACAAACTCGGAGTAACAAGTCAGGCAATTCAAAGAAAACAAAGCTACCCAAATTCTCTGAGTCATAATGTAACGTTGACCTTTCACCTTAGTCAATTGTATGAAATAACACATAAAATAACCTGGTCAGCCAGAAATGTCATTTTTTGGCTGTACTGCATTTGGAGCAAAGTCATACATATTTAATATGTTTTATTTGATTTTATTTAAACAAACAATGTTGTTTATCTTTAAATTCTTTTTTTTCAGACCAAGTAAGAAATCAAGAGTGACCGCATATTTCTTTGAATCGTTCAACCAGAAACCTACGTGAACACACTGAAGTGAGAAGGCAAAACATTTCAACCTGAAGCTCCAAATAGTCTGAGAGTATGAGAACTCAGCAATAGTCCTGACGATACTACAGCACTTACCAATTTCTTTTCATGTAGATCAAAAGGCATGTGTATGCCTGAGATGATTCAAAAACTTACTTGCAAAAACCACAATTAACTAAAGTCATTTTATTTGCACTTTTAAATAAGTTCAGTGTTTTTCAAGTCAAAGTTATGTCTTCAATCATATACTTTGCCACATAAAATTGTGTTCTTAAGTGAACCTTTTTTTTCATTTTAAGAACAACTTGTCTGTTTTATCGGTCTATGAGACTTAGGGGTACATGAGTTCAAGTAAGTGGTTCCTAACCTTTTTTATGCCTCACACCCCTAGCAGATGTTTAATTTATGTTCGCACCCCTACAAAAGTAATATCACATTTGAAAATGAAAAAGTCAAATTTTCTGAAAAAGTCAGTACATAAATCTGAATATAAATTAAGCAATTTGCCTTTATAAATCTCAATAATCTTGTAATCGTCATAAGTGCTCATTATTGACATTATTAAAGGTTGATGCGCAGATGTGTATTGCTGTGTCTGTCCTGTAGATAACAATTGTAGATACTAATAACGGCAAACGAAAGACTAATCATTTTTTATTCCTTCACTATATGGAAGGTTATTTCTTGAAGCTGCAAAGATTACCTAATGCCACCAGATTGATAATGTTCTTCAGCAATAGAGTAAATTGAGCAGGCACGCCGTATGTAATCAGGTGACAGCAACTAAACAGATAGGCATCCATCCATCTACTTTTCTAACCTGCTTATCTAGAGCAGGGTTGTAGGGCAGCTTGAGCCAGAAGCCATTATAAGTAATGCAGGAGCAATCCCTGGACACCAGTCCATCCTAGGGTTAATGCACAGACACACACACAGGCTGCTTTAGCAATAGCCATCCACCTATCCTGCATGTGTTTGGACTGTGGGAGGAACATCAAGCATCTGGAGAGAACATGCAAACTTCACATACATGAGAATCCCAGTCTCCTTCACTGTGAGAAAGCAGCACTACCACTGTGGAAAATGCTACCCAATATTATTATTATTATTATTATTATTACTAGGGGGCTCTGCCCCCTGCTCGCTTTGCTCACCAACCCCTGGGCGGGCGCTATGCACCATGCCACTTCGCATCTCTGTCACTTGTGAATGTGGATTTTACTTTCACCAAACAACAAATCTTTTAATTCTCGCGGATATGCCTCTTCATTGGGAAGAAACACTACTTTTTCCTGATGGCAACACGAATTAGACAATCTAGAAGTCTCCAACTTAAAGTTTAAATCTGAACAATATATTCACTGTTCCGTTATTTCACCGAGTAATAATTTCCGTTTGTTTGCGTTAATGCAATCTTTACTATAATTTTTTTGAGACTTTTGAATTTTTGCACTTTCATTATTTCTAACCTGCTCTGCATGTGTATGGTGCCGTTTTTGAATTCTTTACGACATTCTACTTTGCCATCTACTCTTTATCTTTTGTTTTCATCCCCGGGCACGGTTAAATCTCTTGGCACACAGTCTCGTTTCGCGGGACATAAAAGTATCTTTCTGAAAAAGTCATGTCTCGTCCCAGGCTAGAAGTCTCATCTCATCCCGGGATTTTTTATTATAATAGAGAGATTATTATTATTATTAATTGCTGTCCTGAATATCTTCCATCCATTACTCAATTCAAATAGAATTGTGCACCTTGACCACTTGATCAGCAGTGATAAGAAATCAATGGCAAAGACAGCCTTGCTTCTAATCCCACAAGGAAAGCAACCACACAGGATACGCGCAAAACAAGGGAAAAGTGACATGCTGAATAGCATACACTGCATCAACACACAAAAAAAATACTAGGAAGAAGATAAATCTGTTTATGTATTTTTAATATTTTTTATTTTCTATATGAACAATAATAATGATAATAATAATCCATCCATCTTCCTAACCCACTCCTGGGATAGCTGGAGCCTATGCTATCAAACATCGGGAGCAAGGCAGGGACAACACAAGGACAGGATGTCAGTCCATTGCAGGGTGAACAAAAACACAGTTGTGCACTTGTGCCACTGTAGCAGCAGTAATTCATTATTATATTATTTGAATGTGCTTTGTATCACTTCTTTGTTCTCTCACTAATACTACAGGATCATAAGAGCTGTCTGTTTAGGTCCCGGTTGCACTTCTAGTGAGGGCTTCAAGCTTTGTAAGGTGCTTCCATCATCTCTTCCAGACCTCTTTCCTTGTGTAGAACTCTGACTCTGTATTTTCAGGAGGAGGTCTTTGTTTCCCAGTTTGTGTAAGCCGTTTACTCTGTATTTCAGGACAAGGCATCTTTGTGATTGTTTAGACCTCTGACTCTGTTTTCAAGGATGAGGCTTGTTATTTCCTTATTGCTGCCAGTTTTTGACTCTGAATTTTAGGGTAAGGCCTCTATTCCTGCATCTGCATCTGTCTGTTGTTACAAGCCATGGCATAACATAACTGCTGCAGAAACAGAATAACAGAAGCAAAAGTAGGATTATAAGCTGAATATAGCTTGGCACTGCAGGCTTTTGGGCTGTCATAACTTCACTCTCGATAAAAGCTGTGAGCAGGCAAGCAGTCAGAAAATGTGATTTTACCCCAAGAAATAATGTTCCAAGAGTCTGTGAATATTTTTTTCTAGTTTCCTTTCATTTTCACAAATGCCTCAGTGAAAAGTCAAGGAAAATGACACCTTTTATTGGCTAACTAAAAAGATTACAATATGCAAGGTTTCGAGGCAACTCAGGCCCCTTCTTCAGGCAAGATCCTGAAGAAGGGGCCTGAGTTGCCTTGAAAGTTTGCATATTGTAATCTTTTTAATTAGCCAATAAAAGGTGTCATTTTGCTTGACTTTCACTACATTCATAATGGCTAACACAGTACATCACACTAGTACTACAAATGCCTCATAAATCTAAAAGTCATGTTTTCTAAAATAGAAAACTTTGGTGCTTCAAAATGGATGTATTTGATAAATTATAAGGCTTTTTCATTCAACTATGGACTTATGTACCCTCCAGTTTCATTGTAAACTGGAAAAACAAAGGGCGTATTTTTTAAAATTTTTAAAAAACGCTTCACTTAAGAATGCAATTTTATGTGTCAAAGTAATATATACCATGATTGCGAAGGGATAACTTTGACTTGAAAAATACCAAACTTGCATATTAATCCTGCTATCCATGCTTCCAGAATTTATTTAGTGGAAACAAAACTGTAGACCCAGATTTACATTTGTTATTTCCTGTTGCTTAAAAGGAGAAAAGGCCATTGATCAAATAATTTTCCAGCCATCTATCTGTTTTTAGAACCTGAGTTTAGAGTTGCAGGGGCCTATGTTGGTAGAAGTGAACCAGTGGACCAGGTACCTGTTTCAGGTGACTCCTTGTAGCAAAAAGATTGCTCTTCAGCAGTAATCAGATTGTCACATTAAAGCTTCTGTATATGCTTTGAAAGACACATACTCCTTTATATAGTAAGAAGAAATAATTCAAAGTGGATTTTATATTGCATAGAACTTTAAACAATTCACTATGGTGATGTGTAATCTTTTCTTTTATGAGTTATATCTTCTTTATATTGATATTGTGGCATCATATATCTTATATGCAAAACGCATTGGCTTTTGAAAAGATACATAATAATTAATGATTGTTTCGGCCTTTACGAACATAATTACTTGACTCTCATCCATTAGTCCATTTTCTAAACCCTCTTTAGTTATTAAAGCATTCACCCATATTCTGAACCTGCTTAATCCATTGTATAGTGTCTGGAAAAAGTAACCAACAAGTAACCACAAGGAACAGTATTTAATCATACTGATAGAATACATTTTGAGCACACTCTTAACTAGCAAAATCCAGCATATGGGTTTATAAATATGACTGAAGCAACTACTGTATAAATCCTGAAAACTTAGCTTATGAAACAAGCCAAACTTAGTACCTAATACACTAAACAGAGCAAACGAGAAAAGATATATATGTCTTGGAATAACTACTTGAGGAGCAAGGAGCCAAAGGCAAGGCCACAGCGAAGAGCTGTGAGCAGCTGAGTACTTACATCTCCTTTGGGTGAATGTACAGCTAATTGCAGCATAACCTAATGAGAAATTGACCAACTAGATGATCCCTTTCTGTAGAATCCAAATTACTGTAAATGGGGAGTAATAAAAAGAGTTGGGACAAGGTACAAGTAAGGATGAATTGTGATTGTCACTGAGAAAATAAAAGTGAAAAAAAGCTAACTTTTACAAGTACTATGAATTTACACAAGGCTCAAGTTGGGAAAACTTTTTGTGGTGGTGGTGGTGGTGGGGGGGATGGTATAGCAGGCTGCTTACTGCTTGTGTTGATCGACACATTTACAAGACAAAAGACACTGACGGAGTGGTGCAAAGGGATTTAAGGTGGGCCTGATTTGCGAGTTTTTTCGTAGGCTTTGGCAATTCTAGTGTTAACTGATTGAATATGATGCCTTAATAAAATACCTAAAATATCTTATCAAAATGCGGTATCTAAAAACAGTTAAAACAGGGTGTTTTGTCTTGGTAGAGTAATATACGGTGTTACTCTACTTTCCCCTTTTGTATTATTAATATATAACCTTTGTCAGAATGCTTCAGATCCCACAGACTTACCATTGTTTATAAGGTATTATACCATATAACTTCTCCCCACCTTCCCATCTACATTTATAACCTCAGGCAATTAGGTGTAGTAAAAGACAAGCAGGAGTTAAGTTACACTTTAAATAATGTATTATTGATAATATTGATAAATAATAACAATAAGCAAAGTGCATTTGAATATTGGCAAACATACAACCTGATTTAATGGTGATGTGTAGTTTCATGCAGCACATAGAATTGTTAGTTACCTAAAATGTCTCTACATAAGTCCTCATTTTTGGTCAGCTTTCTTTAGAACAGGCCACATGCCTGACTCAATGTGGCTGCCGAGCTGTGTTCCTCATTGTGTTGTCCTTTTCAGTTCATGGTGTGTGAGATGATCTTTCATCAGTTGGTCAGAGAGAGAGATAGGGGTAAGCAAGCAAATTTATAGATCCTCTGTCAAACCCCTACAGCCAATACGGCGTCATGGTACTTGAAGGCTTCTGATACAAGCCAATTCCAAACAGCCATATTTCAGACCAATGGGGCATAGAATACCTTAATACCTGCCCCTAAAACCATGTGTTAAGGTGAAGCTGGCAGTCTGGCTATCCTGTGGGCGTTAACTGAGAGAGCCCAGCACAGAATCACTAGTCAAACTTGTTTGAGGCACTTCCTCCAACCCTGTCGTAAAATTCACTATCCTGACTTAGTCCTAGGGGGTAAACATGAATGCTTCTCACTAATGTAACATGAATATTACATTGCTTTGCCTAAGTTACAAATAAAGACATACAAAATATTTATCAACTTGTATGCAAAATTTCACACCACAATGCAGGGTTACATGTGAAATTAAAATAAAATTTCTAGTCTGTAAAATACAATTAAATACTGGCTCAAAAGTTCCCTTAAAAGGTAGTCTCACTGGTCCAGATGTATGTATTATATGTCTGGAGACAGATGTGAATGAATTTGGCTTAAATTCTGGCGAGAACAAAAATAAACTTTTCTGAGTAGGAAATTTTTAAACCAGTCCAGTGCCTCTTGAAGGAAAGCAGAGCTCAAAGTATGGGCAGCAATTTAAACAGCAAAGAGTAATGGTGCCCTTGTCAATGTCAACTGTTTATGGCTGGAAATTCACTGAATAAACAACTCTCCCAAACATTGGATGTGTGATATGTGTGCAGAGAGCACATTACATTTGTTGAAAATAAACCTAACCTGAAATATTATTAGCACATTATACTCTGGTATTCAAGGCTATGTGTGGCCTCTGTCGCTCACATTTATGATACAATCAGAGAAAATGTGAGGTTCAAAGAATTAGCAGCACCGTGCATGAAAAGATGAACTTTACAATGTGTATTCAAGCTCAATGTTCTGTCACACTTTGATAAGAAGTCTGTGAAATTGTGCAGGTTTTTAAACAAATAATTTCGTCCCAAAAGCATGCCGGCTCAGAACAGGTGCAGGTGTGCACATGAAGAAACTGCTCAGGGATTGATTGGGGTGCTTGGCTGATTACTCATACATGTGCAAAAGGCGAGTGGATCAGTCAGGTGCCTCACTCACACTTCAGAGGTAGCGGTGTATCTCACTTGTGCCCAATCAGGAAGGAAGTTATAAAAGAGCCTGCATGGCAAAGAGGGGATTGACAAATATGGAAATTAGAAGGAAAAGAAAGATGATAAAAAGAGAAGGGAATGGAAAAAAAAGAAGAGAGAAAGAAAGTTGGTGTTTAAAAGGGGAAAAAAATTGTGGAGACAACAGGATCGGAAGCCACCAGTGTGCAGAGGAAAGGAGGCAGGCAGCTGGGAGGACAGCCCCAGGAGGAGGGGGCAACACTTGAGGGAGTTGAAGAGGGCTACTCAAACTGAGCATTTCTTGGGGTAGCTAAAGTGACCCAAAGCTCATAGGAGGCTCTCACATAAGGCCAAGATGTGGCAGCGGGAGGCGAAGGAACGAGGCAAGGCATGGTGCATTGCTTGGTAACCATGGGACAACAGTGATCCAAGCCTGTGATGAAAGCTTGGCTGTGCCTGTTGGAAGGACATATCCTCTGGATGATGAGTCCCATCTGGAGTAAGCAGAGGAGAAATCAGTTTTCAGAGAGAATGAACCAGGGTGGGTGGCGCAGTGGTAGCGCTGCTGCCTTGCAGTTAGAAGACCCGGGTTCGCTTCCCAGGTCCTCCCTGCATGGAGTTTGCATGTTCTCCCTGTGTCTGCGTGAGTTTCCTCCCACAGTTCAAAGACATGCAGGTTAGGTGGATTGGTGATTCTAAATTGGTGTGTTTGTGTGTGTCCTGCGGTGGGTTGACACCCTGCCCGGGATTGGTTCCTGCCTTGTGCCCTGGGATTGGCTCCAGCAGACCCCTGTGTTCGGATTCAGCAGGTTGGAAAATGGATGGATGAACCAGGGTTCATGAGTGTTTTTATGGAACAGACTCCTGGCGCATGATTTTAACCCCATTTTTAATTGAAATGTATTTATTAGATTGATTGAATTTCCACTTTCACATGGGCTTTATGGATTATTTATTTATTTATTAGAAGAATTTGATGCACTGCACTATTTAAATACTGTTTGCATTAACCCCTTGCTGGAAGTGTGTGTCCTCATTTACCCAGCTTATCTTGGACTATAACTATCAATGATTTTGGTTGGAAAGGCTCACAGAAGCAACCAGGGAGTGTGGTGCCAACCCAGACCATCTCTCTCTCGGTCTTTCTCTCTCTCTCTCACACACATACACACACATACATGCACACACACACACACATTCAGTTAAAAGGTGAGGAAATTAATCCCCGTTAATTAAGCTCTTGTTACTGATGATAATAATGAACCTTAGGGGATGCAGATTTATGAAGTCAATATACCCAAAAAAGTATGTTTGCATAACGACTCCAATTCTGATAGAAGGACAGATGAGGGTACCCGTTATCCAAATTCTGACTGCATGTCTAAATGAATAAATAAAGAAAGCCCTGCTTTATCATTTGAGACATAAATTACATATAAATCTCAACAACACTGGAATCTGTTTTTCTTCTGAATAAAAATTATTCTACAAAAAACTGTATTTTGTAAAACCTATAATCTTATAAATGATGCTCAAAGAATAATTAAACATTTGTGTAGTAAATAATGCAAGATAAATGGCATAACAATGATAAAGGGAGGTTCACTCCACCTAGAGGATAATTTAGGTTTTGCAGATATATACACGTAGGTCTTGCTATGTAATCCTGATTTGTTTGTAATGGAAGCGTTTGAATAGAAAGTGGAATATTTCCATTATTCCAAGGGGAAAATTGTAATCTGTTATCGACTCCAAAAAACATGTACAGTACTCCAAAATGATTAAAAAATAAAACATGTAAAGGAACATCTTTTTATTACTATTTTTTCAATGAATTTACCTTCAAAAAGCATTACTCAAGTTAAACTAATAAATACAAAAATCATATTAAGTATTTTATGAAAGACAAAGTGTGAATATATGCACATCACAATTTCAGTCCCTATCAGGAAAATTCCAAAACAATATTGAAGTAAAATCATTAACACCATTAAGCTACTTTTTTAAGGAAAACAATCATACAAGTAATCAATTCAACAGTTACATGCAACCAGCCCAAGTTTACTACAACTACTGCCTTGCAGAAAAACACAAACCAATTAAATACACCATGATCTCCCACTTCTTTTAGTTTGAGAGGTTGGGCACCAACCTAAAGGAAAAGGGATTTAAGGGTGTTGTATGTAAATGAGTCCAAAACTGGCACAGACACAGGAAGAAGAGGGTTATGGTGCAAGAATTGTGTTATGATAAGAGTAGTGTCCCACAGGGGTCAGTGCTAGGGCCGCTGTTTTTTTTAATATATATAAGTAATTTGGATAGGAATATAAATAAGTTTGTAGATGATACCAAGCTAAGTTGAATCGCAGATAATGTGGAATTCTTTGAATCTTTACAGAGTCTTGGACAGCAGATTTGGGCAGATTTGTAAAAATGTTAGGTTTGAATACACAATGGGAGGTGCGAGAATTGAAAAAAACACCTTATGAGAAGGATTTAAGACTCAAAGTGGACTTGGCACTGTCAGATGCCAGACAGTATTCAGAAGCCATTAAGAAAGCTAACCGAATATTAGGTTAAATAGCACAATTTGGAGAGCACAAGTCAAAGGAGGTTATGCTCTAGCTTTATATGAATTGGTGAGACCTCTTCTGGAATAATGTGTACAGTTTGGTCTCCCAGCTCCAAAAAGGACATACAGTAGCAGTGCTGGATAAAGGCCATTAGGAAGTGTTTCTTTACACAGAGAACAAAAAAAAAAACATGGAATAAGCTACCAAGTAGTGTGGCAGACAGTATGATTTAAGGGACTTTCAAAACTAGACATAATGTTATTTTAGAAGAATTACATGGATAGGACTGGTGAGATTTGTTGGGCTGAATGGTCTGTTCTCAACTAGACTCTAACTCTACCCAACTCTAATACTCTAATAAACTTGTTCCCATGATCCTCTACATGATGCAAAACTAAACATCTGCTTGTGTGTGTAAGAGTACAATGATTCTCTTGCATCAACCTTTATTCGGAATTTTTCTCTGAGATGGGCATCATAAAATGTATGTTGAATTTTAAGAATAAATATTTCCAGTTTATATAGTTAAATGTTCATGATGTCTTTCAAAATGGGCATCTGTATATGTTTTTACACCATTTCCTTTTTTTTTCTTTCTGCATATATTTTGGCTTCACTAGCCACATGGCTACTGTTTAAAATGTTTGAAACTTAACTGGCATTCTTGGATCTGTCGTCTTGTTTATTCAACCCACCTAAGACACACACATATATTTCTATGTATTTTGGTCAGAAACTTGTGCATGATTTGATAATGACATTTGTTTTTATATTGAATAAATATATGGTTAGTTTAGAGCAATTTCATATTAGCAGAATGCACTACCCTCCCTTCAGTGCATGAAAGGAAAGATATGCAACCTTTTCCCTTATGATAATGAGGTTATAATACTATGTTTCTAGCAGGCTTTCATGAATTATTTATTTTCAGTTCATTCTCATTCTACAAAAATTACCAACTGGCATGCGTTGGGTTGTATATGTTATAACAAAAATTTAAAAAGGTGTTGTTGATAAAACATTTTCCGTAAATTTTACTGAAGCGAAGGTTGCAGGTACTTCTTTTTATTATGTAAAAAATTAGACTACTTTTCACATGAGAAGCTACTAACAAAAATAAATGTGAACAAGATACATTTGTTATGTTTCAAAAATGCAAGTTTTACTTATTTTTCTTTACATAAAAAAATTCAAGTATATCCATCCATCCATTATCCCACCCGCTATATCCTAACTACAGGGTCACGGGGGTCTTCTGGAGCCAATCCCAGCCAACACAGGCGCAAGACAGGAAATAAACCCCGGGCAGGGTGCCAGCCCACAACAGAAGTTCAAGTATAGCAAACTGAAAATCAAGAGAATAAAGCAGGGTAACAATGTAAACAGAGGTGATGTCTCATGCCTCAAAAGACCTGAATGGGTACTATCTGTTTTAAGGTTGCATGTAATTATTATATTTGGCAGACATTTTTGACACCAGATAGATTATGCTTCTTTTCCTACATGCATATCAGAATACATGCTTAACATCACATAGCCACTATGCCATACAGTTCCCTGTATGTCCGCAGTGGTCTTCTCCATGTACTTAGATTTCCTCCCACATACAAAAGACATAAAGGTTAAATGGAGTGCCTTTAGTAATCCAGGATCAATGAATGTAAATATGTGTATGAATATTACTTTCAATGTAATGTCTAATGTTAGCTAGAGATAGCTGGAGGCAAAAACCACCAATGTAGTGGATAAAGACAAGGTACAGTCCCAGGTGAAACATCTGGAAGGAACAGAAAGAGAACCATACTGACAGGGGTAAAGTAACTATATTTGCAATGTTTAAAAGCCGTAGCCACTAGAAGGTGGTAAGTTTGGGGGGTGTGTGTGTTGGCATCAGTCTAAGAATTTGTAACTTTAGAAGACAAGGCAACTGGTGTCTAAACTATTATCTGGTAGTGCATGTGAGACTGGCAAGGGTTTACGTGAAGTTCTTGAAAAAATATGGCAGTAGGTTGTCTCTAACTAGGTAGGGAGGGTCCATGTTGCCCATTCTAGGTTTTGTCATGGTAACACTTGTGGGATGCTAATACTAACCCAGAAAAAGTGCAAAGGCTAGATGGCCTGATAATCTCCAACAAAAAAAGCACTCAGATATGAGTCCATTGAGCCAGACTGACAGAAGATTGTGATTGCCACTCTTTTTAACATCTTGTACAAATTGTGTTCATAATAATTAGTCTAGTAAACAGTTTAGTTGTTCTAAATGCCCATTCTCATACTAGGAAATTCAAACAGTTCATGGTTTGATAAAATATCTTGTGTCACACCTTAAGGCTTATCTGTTTTTGTAATAATTCTGTGGATGTTCACACTTTGAAAAGGTCTGTGTCTTACAGCTGAAAAAGCAAGCTTATAATCATTCATGTGTATCATCTGGCAGTAAGTAAAATGTCTTTTCTAGTACAGAACAAATTATTTATAATGCAATGAAAATGTGTCAAAATAATATAATACAAGCAGAAACACTACACGGTACATAAATGCTGAGAGACCATAATACTATGTAAATAAATATGCACTGTGCAATTTATCTGTAATCTGTCACAAGTGTAAAATTGGCACCCATGCACATGTCAGTATGAACTATTGTAGGCTGCAATTAAAATGGAAGTCTCTTCATCTGAATGTTGGATTGGGCAATATGGCCAAAAATCCATGTTATGTTAAAATTTAATTTTGAATATTTTCTGTAGTATAATGTATTTGTATGTAAAGTACTTTTCAAACAAAAAAATAATGTTTAATAAATAATACATTTAATGATTCATTTGTGCGCATTCACTCACTTATGCCTCAATCAAGCAAACACAGGACAAGAAACAGCTTTTGGCTGTCCTCTCTGACAGCTTCAAATTGCCAGGATTAATCATTCATACTGTACATTGTCAAAGTTACTTAATCCAGTTTGGAGTCACAGGGGCCAACTCACCAATCAGGCTGAACTACACAACACTCCAGGTGGTATTCTTGAAGGGATAACTATACTGTACAAAGGCATTACTTCAAAGCCACAAATACACAGGCTTAAAATCTTCCTTTGTTAAATATGTTTGTAACTTATCCAGTAATTTTTAGCATTGCTGCAAATATATTGTATTGTATTGTAGTGAAATTAATTTGATGTCCTTATTGAAAATGATAATGTTTGTTTTAAATAATTAACCTGCACATTCACTTTTTTTCAGTTGAAAGAAATCACAGTTATAGTTGTACAATTTAAAATGCATTAGAAATGTTTTAAGCAAGCACACCACAGGCATGTTTAATGCAATATCGGATCTGGATTAGACACTACTAATAGCATTTTATGCTAATACAATCAAAATATTCATGATCTTGATGAAATAGTTACTAAATTTGCTGTGGATTTACACTGCATCCATCTGTTGCAGGAATGTTTGATCCCTTTCAGATGCCACTGTAAATGCATAACATTGTAATCTTCTATCACTTTTCTTCTGACTATATGAATGCCTTTATTTTTTCCAGTTTCCTAATTTTTTTTAATACATAGTCACCATCTAAGTTAGTTATATAATATATAGTATTCATCACGGGTGGCACGGTGGTGCAGTGGGTTTCCTCCCACAGTCCAAAGATATGCAGGTTAGGTGCATTGGTGTGTGTGCGTGGCCTGCCATGGGCTGGTGCCCTGCCCAGGGTTTGTTTCCTGCCTTGCGCCCTGTGTTGGCTGGGATTGGCTCCAGCAGACACCGTGACCCTGTAGTTAAGATATAGCAGGATGGATAATGGATGGATGGATGGATGGATGGTATCCATCATAGCTGAATTTTTCAGCCTTTTGCAATGTGCATGTATATCTGCTTCCTTTCCAAAACATTGCCAAGGAAATGGAAAATATAAAAAAATTCTAAAATAACGGCACCCATATGGAAAACAAAATGGTATCAAGGCAAAACGCAGACAAAAAATATACTCCTAAAATAAGCCAGATGCACCATTACTGAGCAAAATCCTTACATATGATTTATACATACCGTATCGGCCCGAATTTAACGCAGCCCCCAATTTTTTCATGAAGATTTTAGAAAAAAAATCTAAATTTAACGCGATCCATTCATTTTTCATAAAAGAATTCAAAGAATTCCGCCGTCATAATGATAAACCGTTCCGTTTCATCATTCTTTTACACCAACCCATACTTGCTTTAAAGTCCGTTTTAGGGATGGTTAAATTAGCAGCCTCTTCTAACGCTTTAAATTTTATAACTCACGGGATATTGGGAATCCTTCATTTCACTTTTCTATTACGAATTTTACCACTTGCTTCTCAACTTCTTTAAACCTTCCTATTTTGGGTCCACTAAAACATTTTCTTGAGGAATTTCCATTCATATATTTCATTAAATCTTTTCTCCAGAGATGGACATTTACTTCTGGAACTCTGTATTTCCTTGAAGCTCTCATGTTGTTTGTTCTCTCTGCCTCGTTTGCAACCATAATCTTAAAATTCATATCATAGGTTCTCCTGGTACCTTTATTGATTTGTCTCTTTGATGTGCCTTTTTTCTAAACACTACTATTATAACTTACGCTCATTTTTTATGGGCAATAAAGAACCCGCCGCTAGAGCAAACATGCAAATTACTACTATAACAGTTGCGAAAGACTTGGACTACATTTACCTGTGAATCATAGGCACAATAGCCACTTGCTGGCGTACGTCGGAAGCATGCCAGAATCGAAATGCTCGAAACCAGCGATTCCACCGGAGCTAGATGCTCTTGTGCAGTCTCGTGTACTCGAACTGATCTGAACTATACAAGCGCGACTCGCGCGACCAACACCCAGGTTGGTCGGAGGCATAGGCGTACTAATAAGAAGAGTTGTTACATTGAATTGCCTAGACCTCGAATTTAACACAAGTCCACTTTTGAACGGGAAATATTTAGTCAAAAAAGGTTGCGTTGTATTCGGGCCAATACGGTATATTGCCAGAAACAGAATCCCAAAAGACATAATAAATTTGTGAAAATGGAAGCATCACAGCAGGTATAGTTTAAACATGCCCTAAAGTCTGACCTGATGTGTCCTGCTTCAGCCAAGTGGAAAAAAAGTGTTCAATGTTCAACTCTGACAGCTAATTCATGTCATAGGATAAGTTGCAATTTCTATCCAAACTTGAATGCTTTGCAATTTTCTTAGCAAAGATTCTAGAGCTTCACAATGGCATCATCTAAAAAGTTAAACTCAATACAAAAATCAACTGTGCCCCATGTAAACTGTTAGTATTGCCATGAGTTTAAGTCAGTATTCCACCTGTCATGAATTATAAAAAATATTACAGTTCAGTTTTTTTTTTGCACATACTGTATCACTGTTGTCATTAGGTACCTTCATTCTGCTTTTTATTATCATGACACCTCCAATCATAAGGAGGTATGGCCATATGTGTGACATCATTATGTCTTATTTAAGAGTGCAAATAAAGGAAAAGCAAACTTTGTTACTATAGAAAAACTAGATTTTCAGGTATTTTTAAATAGTTTTTACCGTTTTTTTATTAACTACAGTACACCACCGCAAAGTTGCAGTACAGGGTTTGCGGACTCAGTCGTCTGCAGATTTTTCCTTAGAACCTAACTATTAATTGTTAGCGAAAAGCGCAAATATCCTCTGCAATTTTTTATGGCTTTTTTTGTGTCAATACTGTGCTGTAGAGAGGACAGGAAACAACCGCTGAGGGAAATGCGATTTGGGATGGTGAAAGTAGCCAATCCGAGAGCGTTATTAACTTCTCCTTGCTGCTGATTGAGTG
Organism: Polypterus senegalus; assembly: GCF_016835505.1. NCBI lineage: Eukaryota > Metazoa > Chordata > Cladistia > Polypteriformes > Polypteridae > Polypterus > Polypterus senegalus. The sequence goes on along the minus strand of NC_053157.1, from coordinate 127,534,234 downwards.
TTGCCCTGTGACGCATCTCCAGCTGAGTGTTCTCGTGTTTTCCATTTTATTATTATATTCATTTTGTTATTCTTAAACACACAAGATGTTGCCGAAACGCCCTGCACCTTCTAAGGCTTCTGGCACTGAGCCTAAGCACCAGAAGAAGTTTAAAACACTCCAGGAGAAGGTTGAACTACTGTACTGGTATTTGCTCCGGGAACTAAAAAGTTATGCTGCAGTAGCGCACCACTATGACATTAATGAAAGCACCATACGCTACATAAAGAAGAACGAAGCAGCGATCTGGAGTACCATATCTGTACGTTTCTGTGATAGTGCAAAAAAGGTAATGACCATAAAGAATAAAAATATCGTCAGGATGGAATCTGCCTTGGCATTGTGGATCACTGACTACAGGAAGAAGAACATCCCCTTGGACGGTAACATCATCCATGAGAAAGCACGGAAATTGTACCAGCAGTTCACTACAGGAAACAATATAGCAACTTCCTAACACAATATTCCTGAAACCGATAAAGAAAAGCCAGCACAAAACTCCATCAGAAGAAGACTCCTCCTGAAGCGCCTGAAGAAGAGGCGCCACCAAGGAGTTTTAAATCCTTGCATCATACCGCACAGCTACTTTATCATCAATATCATTCATCATTGGTGAGCACCTGTACATTTTACTGTATTTTAATTAAATGAAATCATTATGTATTTACTCTACTTATAACAAAGAAAACAACAGCGCATACCAAAGAAAATGTGCTTGCATGAATTACAGTACGTATAGTTGTAACATCGGTATTTTACATTCTAGCACCGCGGGAGACATAACAGTACAGTACTGTACAGTATACGGGTTTACCTTTGCATTCTATTTTTAGGTAATGTATTAAGGTAAATTTTTAGGTAATGTATTAATGTATTAAGCTGAGTTTGCAACGAAATTAAAGTGCTTTGGGGGCATACTGTATTTAGGGTTTAAACTATAAAAACAGGCATTTAAAAGGCACTTTTTAACCACATCCAAAAGTCATGGTTTTTCACAATTTGCGGGTGCTCTAGGAATGTAACCCCCGTAAATTTTGGGGGTGTACTGTATATTTTTTATCTTTAGGTAGGGTGCTGTCTTGCTCTCTGGTGTTGGTAGATTCTCTTATGTTGGTAAAATGTTTATATTCTCTTATTGCCGTCAATTAATGCCTATGAAAAATCTTTGCCTTTTAAACTTTCTTCTGCTGCTTAGTCATGTGTATGATTTTAATTGGTAAATGACACTTATGCTTGAAGGTGCTGGGTAGTGATTTTAGCATTCAATTGAAAGATCTAATTATAGAGACTTCACTTTTATTGCAGTGAGATTAGCACTAACCTACTGAATAATTTTTAAAGAATGTAACTGAAAATGGAACATTTAATTGATTTCCACCCATCAACATTTTTCAACATAATAACATGATAAAGACATTTTTAAACGCTGATACTATTCCTTTAATATAGCCACCATTTATTTCCTTAATTTTTTATACTGTATTAAGGATAAAGAACTAGAAACAATTATGCAGAGGCCATGAAACACGAATGTTTGTCAAAGTGCCCTTCTCTTATCAATATTTGTTTGTGACAAAAATGTATCCTTAATGTAAAGCAACATTTGCTCTGTCTGGAACACTCAGGTACATATGAATCCAGGGCACATAACTAAACAAAACTTTATGGAAATATTGTTTGAATATATTTTAAAGATAATAAACAATACTCAGAAGTAGCTGGGATTAACCCTGATACATACTGCATTGTATGTTGTTCTGCTGAAATCGCATTACACTTATGCTATGATGTTCTCCTATTTATGTGACATTACCATCATGAGCATCTCCCTGAATTCAGTGAGAAGAGGTGAGCACACTGTACTGTATATTGCAAGTACTTCAAAATAATACATTTGAATTAAAATGTATATGATGTGTATGCAGGTGTAATTATTATCATGATGCCTTACATCACCTGCTGTTGCTATTTTGGAATGGTTGGTAATTTTATTTTAGCCCATATTTAAATTATTGCATTTTCATTTGCTCCTTTTATGTTAATAGGCAATGTTTAAGCCAGATGCATGGAAGGTCCTTTCTGTTTGGAAACACTGGACTTTCATGGAGAAAGTGTTAATAATCTGACAGTTAATGAGTATGATCATTGAAATTGATCTTCTTCTTGGCAGTCAGCACAACACAGAAATAAGAACTTTATCCAGGGTCAAGGCCAGAAGTGCAGTGTTTTTAGTCAACACTGGTTACATTGGCGTAGATATAAATGCCTTTCTCACATTTAAATCAAATTTATATTTGAACAGGTAACACTGATAATCAGATGAATGGAAATTCTGAGTTAAAGGCTAAGGTTATAGATGATAAAAATATGTGAATGCATAAAACATTTCTTATATAACTAGCTTCAAAGTTAAAAAATAGCCTGTTGATCTGACGAATGCATAAATGTCAGTAGCCAGCACAATCTTTACTGTTATGTTTAGATGTCAAGAAACTCTGACTAGTCTGAACACTAATAAAACTTAGTATTTAAAGGGCTGTCAGTGTGTAGGAAAACTACCCACACAGAATAAGTCTTTAATCAGCTTTAAGTGAAATCTTTCGTCAATCCATGACATGGTACAAAGGCCATTTTAACTGTTGCTTTATTACTGTTACTTTAGCAAAAAATTCAGTGGCAGCATTTTGACACCTTATCAGCCTAACTTCAAAAGGTCAGTTTGTACTCTGCACATATACATCTTCTGTATTAATCCTTGTGTAGTTATTTTTATGTATGGAGAGGATTGAAAAGCTGTTGTTAGCTTTATTTTTTGTTCTGAAACTGTGCATAAATGTTGCAGCAGATTCTTCCAGTGTGTAACTGTTTTGATTCGACAAAATAGCAGCTTTTTACCTGATAATATAAAAGACATAATTTCTAGAGATTGTATCTTACGAATGTAACAATCTACTGTTATAGAACAGTTGCAAAGTACATTGACATTTTTGGCATGAAAATACTGGTGGGGTCAACCACTCACGGGAGATTTTTAAATATTACAATTTTTCTATTTACACAGAGAACCACAGACACATGAAACATGTTACCAAATAGTGTGCTAGAATTATTTTTCAGCCAGTGTTTATTTCCTGATATACTGAATGCGTATTTTTAATCATTTTACATGTCATTATGTAAAGTTTGTCTATGATTTCGTATTTATATACTTTGTCTTCACGTTTAGATATGTTCCTTGTGTTCTGTAGGTGGAACCCCAAGAATTAGGGCCACCGTCACATCACACCTCAGAGGCATTCCACCTCTTTTATATTCTGGTGAATGAGATTGCTACTCTCAGTTTGTCATTGCGTGTTCTTTGGATATTTTGTAAGTATTTTCTTTTCTTTTGTCGCTTTTTACCTCTGTATTTGGACTAAAATTTCTGGATTGTGTATTTGGAAATAGTTTGATCTGGATTTTAGATAGATTCTATTTGACTTCTATTTTTTGCCGTTTGTCTGTTTTTGTTCTTTTTCTGAATCCATTCATCATTTATAAATATACTTTCGGTTGTCTCAGCAAGCAAGAGGTTTACAGTTACCCACTTCCTTGTATGACATTTTTGTACATTTTGGAACTATTAAGAAGAAGTATTTTGAACTTTTACAGCCATTTCATCACTTCAGGCTTTGATAGGCCAAAGCTCGCAGGAAATTGTAGAAGTTAGGAACGGATGTGGAGGTTAAGATTGTTTCTGACAGGCTAGTGTAGGTCCTAGCCTGCTTTGTGGCCCTTATTGGAGGCCTTACATTCCTTTTCACTATGTTTGTGGCATTCTTATATAACAGACAGAGAGCAGAACTTTAAGGTCCTTCAGATCTCAATTCTGTATTATTTTGGGAAAACTAGGCAAAAAGGAATGGTGACCTTTGTTGGTTTGAAGTGCTTCTTGTCAAATTTTTTCTAATTGAAAGGTGGATAATATTTAATATGCAAAAGCTACAATAAAACAAATAGGTAAATCCACATGTTTTATACTTGTAACACTGCTTCAGGATTACTACTTCTTTGTTTTGTTTTGAACCTATAGTTCTCTCTGCAGAATACAGATTTTTTTGCACAGCAAAACTGCCTGTGTTAAATGAATCTTGTTAGAATTAATGTTAACCTTTTAAAGATGTACACCTTATGGCACGTTAAGTGTTAATTTAACACTGGAGACTTTGCTGTCTGTAACAGAACATTTTCAGATGTCAGTTATATTTTCATGAGTATTTTAAAAGTATCAATTTATTTTTCATCGTATTTTATTTCCTCAGCAGGTGTGTACTATTTCCCTTGAAGTAAGTTTGTGTAAATTCAATTTAAAGATTCCATCACATGCAATCACCACCTAAATGTCCTCTTTTGTTAATCTTAGTTTCTTAGCCTGTTTTTCCCTCTGTGAAACATGTTTGGTTAGGGTCAAAGGCCTTTTTTAATTTGACTGGGAAGTTTCCTTAAATGGAGCTATAAGTCTACTTTGATTTGGCTGAAATGCCTATTTAATTTAGTTTGAATCTCTTTGAATTTGTCCAAGTTACAAAAAGAATGTATCCACAAACAATTCACTTCAAGAAGTAGTAGTATATAAAATGTCTTTAAGCAAGAAAGTATTGAAAAAATTTGCATTCAAGTTTTAAAAGGAACTATGCATATCAATTATTCTGTGAGAAATGGTATGAGAAAACATTTTTCTATTATTTTCCGATCTTTAAATTCTGTTCTGCATGGGTGTTTGTCAAAATGTTATAATTTTTTCCATATACCAAACATATTCATGTTACGTTAAGTTATGATCATAAACTGACCTGCATGGGCGTGAGTAGGGACATTTTCTGCCTTTTGCCTGATACTGACTGGATAAACTTCAGCTCAGCACAACCCTGAACTGGAGAAGAAGAACTGCAAATGTTAGGGATAGATCCAGTAGGAGCATTAATATAATAGGAGCAAGTGATGGATCATAAAATTTCTTACTCTGACTGGCACCATCCTTCTATATAAAAGCGGTTGGGATTGTCCTTCCGTCCCGTGAATGCTACGCAGGCGCGGAGTTTCACACACACCCCGTCCATTTTGCAATGCACGATGGGATTTGTAGTTTCGTTTTTCCAGGTTCTTCTTCTTTATTACTATATAAAAGCGGTCGGGATTGTCCTTCCGTCCCGTGAGTGGAAAGCGTAGCGGTATTCCGCTTATCACAGACTTACTACTTGCAGCTTGCGGTACGAAGCAACATGATGTGAGCAGAGTTCTGGTGCTCCCATCGTTTCCTTGCTTTTGTGCGCGATGCGCTGGAAAAATAGACAAAATTATGTCTCTGGAAATAATTAATGTTGATGGAGTACAAATACCTCACCGCATAGTAAATATCAGGGGGATTCAAAAGGGCGACCTCAATATAGAAAAAAAATTTAAATTTCATCACAAAAATAACAGAAACTACGAGTACTAAAGTAATACCGCTCAAATGCAATATAACCAAATTAATGAGTTTGTATAAAATATCAAATTGATCTACATATTGAATTGCCTTCAGAAGTGGTCAACTTAAAAGTCGGTCGCCTTAAAAGGTGGGTCAGCCTAGTGTTATGTAAAACTCGTAATTCAAGCAGTCTACATAATCCAGTCTGGTCCATCTAACTTTTTTTTGATGGAAGATTGGTTCATTAATATGCTTTTTTGCTGTAGAAAAGAAATATTGGACCATAATCTAAGATGCAACCTGTTAGTTCTAAGAGAACAGAACTTGGATGTTGACTTGACCAGGTGTTAAAGCCATAGTGGATGCAATTGCAGTGCATATTACACTATAGCATCTGTTAGACCTTCAGAGTAATTCCACAATACAGAGTGTGCAGAAAATTTAAGACAATTATGTACACTGAACAATTAAAAATTATTAAGCATTTATTAATGAATCTGTTCCCAGACCTTAAACAATACCCATTTTGAAAAACTTTAACAGCAAATATACATAGTTTAAGGTAAAAAATAACACAATTAAATGTCCTAAATAATAAATTAAAACATGAAAACAATAAATCAAAATATGTAAATATGTTATAATAGAATAAAATTTATGGCAGTGTGCGAAGGTGCAACAGCTCGGTGCTTTTCCTTTTGTTACTTTATGATTTAGTGTATGTGTTGCTGTTTGTCATAATGACATTCTGCTGGGTGAATAACATCTACAGCTGGCATGATATCCTAAAAATAGGACTATGCAGAGAGCAGACTGATACAGCTGAGTTTCTCTGCCTCCACAATATCATGGCAGACATAGCCAGGTGTCAAGGCTTCCAATGGATTACTATCCCCACAGGTAGGAGATGGAGGCAGCGCAGGGACAGGAGGCAGATAGCAGGCCATACAGTACACTTGGGGGGGTGTCAACAGCAGCTGGTGTGCTAACACTAAGACTGTACATGAACATGACATCATAACGGATCCCCGGGGTAATCATTCAGGAGCGGCCATACAGCCTCCCAGAGGTAAAACATGCTGAAGTTGAGCTTGAGATCAAACGCATGCTGGAACTAGGTGTAATTGAGGAAAGTCATAGTCCCTGGTCCAGCCCAATCGTATTGGTCCCTACACCCGATGGAAGATTCTGCAACGACTTTAGTCACCTTAATCAAGTCTCCCAATTAGATGCTTATCTGAGGCAGTGAGTGGATGACCTCCTCAAGCAACTCGGAAAGATACCTGACCATTTCTGACATGACAAAGGGGTACTGGCAAGTTCCTTTAACAGACTCTGTGAAAGCCAAGACAGCGTTTAGCACCCCTAGTGGACACTGGCATTATTGGGTTCTTCCATTTTCATTGCACAGGGCACCGGCCCCCTTCCACTGTCTGGTGGATAAAATGCTACAGCCCCTCAATTCCTATAGTGCTGCCTACTTGGATGATGTGGTCATCCATTGCAACACATGAAAGAAACACCTAGAGCAGGTTCAGGCTGTGCTCCAGAAACGTGGGTAGGCCAGACTTTGTATCAATTGTAAGAAATGTTTCTTTGGATTGAGCAAGGCCAAGTATTGAGGCTATCTGGTGGGTGGTGGTACAGTCAAACCACAATGTTCCAAAGTAGCATATTGAAGCGGCACCATCTAAAAACCAAGCAGCAGGTCCAAGCCTTTCTTGATTTGACTGGGCCCCTAACAATGTGGTATGGGATAGTAAAGCTGATGCTGCATTCTAATAATGGCTCCTAAGTTTTTGCTGCTTTTTATCCTCCAGACCGATGCTTCAGACACAGGACTCGGTGTGTGGCTGAGTCAAAGCATCAATGGTGACATGTTTCAGGACCGGGAAACCAGGTCTACGCCGGAGAAACAGGAGGCCTTGGTGATCAAATGGGCAGTAATGCAACTGAGGTACTATCTCTTGGGCCATGAGTTTACCCTCGTCACTGATCATGCTACTCTGCAGTGAATGGCAGGGCTCAAGGAGTCTAACTTGCATGTCACTTGTTGGTTTTTGGTCCTCCAACCTTATAAGTTTTCTTTCCTTTATCGTCCGGGTCCTCTCCAGGGCAATATTGATGCTCTTTCTCAGGTTCATGATCTCTTGGTTTCGGCCACCAGACCCAACGGGTCAGGGCTTGGTGACATGTCATATGGGGGACAGTTTACATGCTCAAATAGTGTTGTTTATCCAGACAGGGGGTTAGCACTCTCACCTGATCCTCTCTCCTCTTATTCCTTTGCAGCCCAGCCAAAGACCCTTAATGACGTCACAACTGATCCACACACTGTTGACATCATTTTGGCCAACCCTGGTGACATTATTTATGCTACCTAGAATCCCCCTTCCTGCTACATCAGTTGCTGTTCCAGCTGTCCTGACTCCACCTGTTCCTCCCACCCACTACATTTACAGAGCAGTCTCAATCTGTTGTGAACTCCACTCTTGTAAAGATGTGTTTTTTTCATTTACTGATTTTTCAGCATACGGGGTAGCCATCCCCAAACTTTTTTCTGTCTGCTGCCTGATTTTTTATCACAGAGGATTACTTTGTATTTTTAGCAATTTTCACATTAGTGTTGTTCTACTTTGATTCAGACCTTTAGCGTAAACATGGTCAAGGCCCAAAATATCAGTAGACTTCTTGGTAATGCCACAAAGCTGCCAATTCTGATTGTATGATGCCACTGTAACAGCCAACATCAGTTAATACATTGTATCACTGCCAGAAATGCCCAAAGTGGTCACGGGATGGCTGAATAGAAGAGGAAAATAACACGATTGGGCCCATATACCATGACATTTTGAACCTCTGCTGTATTCAGGGATGTAGGACACAGTGGCATGTAATTCATAAGCAATCCAGATAAGTTTCAGGTAAGTCCTGTGTAACAGGTAAATTGTTCTGCACATTATGTGTGAACAAGGATAAGATTATCATGAGTGCCAATAAGGCTATACAGAAATAAAAGGTATATTTATAATCAGATAATTAACAGAGGAGTATTTTTTGTACGTCGCTTAAATCATCTGAGATCAGATGCCTCATCTTGGATGAGTTAATGCTGGTGAAACTCATCCGGGATAAGTCGGTTTTTCAAACGCAGCGGTGTGGTAGATTAGTTTAGCTGGATCCAATCATCCGAGATGATTGCATGTGCCCGCGCTGACTGAAAAGCCCATATATATTGAGTCTAGAAAACATGATCAGCAAGTCTTTGATAGGCTGCAACAAAATGACGAAAGAATGGGCGCATTTTTTCACACAAGCGGAGCAGGACCATTTACTCGAAGGATATGAAGAATTTCAAGATTTAATATGCACAAGGGGTAACACTGCAAGAGCAGCCCAAACCAGAAAAGATGGCTGGCAAAAAGTGGCCGACAAATTAAACATATAGTATATATATATATATATATATATATATATATATATATATATATATATATATATATATAGTATTATATATATATAGTATTATATATAGCATTGTACTTACTGAATGCAGCGTTTCATTTCCTATGTGTCAGATTAATTATTATTTAATATGTCATAGTGCCAGATCAAACAAGAGCACAAGGAGAACATGGGAACAGGTAACAGTAAAGTACAAAAATCTACTTCAAACTGGTAAATATTGGTATATAACTATTTAAAGAATTGTTGACATAAAGAATCATATTAGTATAAAAAACATTCATTTTAAAGCTAATAAGAAGGCAGACAAGCAAAAAACAGGTGGAGGTCCACGCAGTCCAGACCTAACCCCTGCAGAAGAGTTGGCTCTCCAGCAAAATGCCCATCGCCCTGTTTCTGAGGGTATTCCAGGGGGAAGCTCCTCCTCAGAACCAGTGGCAGGATGCAGTGGTCACTTCATTTCAGGTAAAGAATGGTCATTACATGTATTTGTCCTCAATGTGTGCCATGGGTATTATCCATATAGCCCTCTTTTTTGTTGGGTCAGTTGCAGGGAATGTCATGAACCTGTGTCTGACCAACGAGATATTGATGAAGGTCAAAAATTTGATGAAGACACTGTACCTGATTATTCATCAGGTGGAGAGGTACATTTTCCAAATAATGTTTGATCAAACTCCACTCTGATCAGTCCCATGTGCCCCAATCACATTTGGAAATTCTGGGTAATGAGAATGTTGTTGATTGTGAGATTCTTTATGGAACTGTGGGTGTTTTTGCCCGCGTATTACCTACCTGCAATGGCATGAAACACCTCTTTTATTGTCTGCACACGCAGGTGTCCAGGAAAGACTATGAAAACCCAAAGGAAATATTCCAGAGCCAAACAGACTTTACGAATTGCCTGGCAAACTGCACTTTTAGATAGATTTTCTGCATTGCCTACAGTATATAAAAAGTGCCGCTTGCAAAAAACCTCAAAGCAATGCATACTGTGTGTGGTTGTGAGAGCCCAAGTTCACCTAGTTTGACTTCGAATATAAGGTGCTAATAAATCTTTGAGGTACAATATCCCCCCCGGCTAAAGAGGTATCTTTCAAAAAGAATTTCCTCTGGGAGCAATAAAGTATCTTGACGATCGTGTAAAACCCTCTCTATATGAAAGTCTCTTCTTATAATTTGCGCACCGATATCAATTGATCGCTCATTGATGAACGGCAAAGCCATGACTGAATATGAATGAATATTATGAATAACTGAATATTATGTTCAATTCTTCATAATAATTATTCACAGTGGCTCCAAAATCCATACTGACCCCAACTCTCTCATCTGTTTCTTTTTCCGGTTTCTTTGTGGTGGCGGCCTGCGCCACCACCACCTACTCAAAGCATCATGATTCACCAACATTGATGGACTGAAAGCCAGAAGTCTACATGACCATCATCATCAGGTCCTTCCATGAAAACCCTAAATACAAAGAGGACTGTTTGACTTATGTTAGGTAGATTGCCCAGAGGGGACTGGGCGGTCTCTTGGTCTGGAACCCCTACAGATTTTATTTTTTCTCCAGCCTTTGGAGTTTTTTGTTTTTCTGTCCACCCTGGCCATCGGACCTTACTCTTATTCTATGTTAATTAATGTTGACTTATGTTTATCTTTTATTGTGTCTTCTATTTTTCTATTCATTTTGTAAAGCACTTTGAGCTACATTTTTTTGTATGAATATCTGCTATATAAATAAATGTTGATTGATTGATTGATTGAATGAATTCCACGCACGGACACTGATTAGGTTTGAGGATTTGGATGTGCTGCTATGACAACACATCCAGCAAGAGTTTCGAAAAACCAACAGATTTTGGATCATACCAAATCATCAACAATTACATCCGGCTAAATGAGTAATCCACGTATGAAAAATACCCCCCGGGGCCTCATATATAAATGGTGCGTACTCACAAAAATGTTGCCCACACTCGTTTCCAGGCTCACATCACAATGTATAAAATCTAAACTTGGCATAAAGCCACACACATTCTCACTCCAGGTCAAACCATGCACGTTTTTGGCTCAGTTTTGTAAACTGGCGGCACCCTGCGTCAAAGCAGTGCTACTGTTCCTGTGTGGTTTCCCTTTATTTATTTGATTCACATCCCTGATGTGGCCCTATTTAAATACAATGAAATTAACTGCATATCATTTTTTAGTTTCAGGCATGTGATTGTTTTCAATCTGTAACAATATAATGATGCACGGAATAGTCAAATTATGCCAAATACCTATATGCTTTAGCGTTGTTACTCTCAGTGCAGTATTCAGTGTATTTTAACCCACTGTATCTGTGTGTGGAATCACAGCTATACAGCAACTGACCGCAAAGCTCTACCACAGAGTGTGTCAAGAGCGGAGAGAATTCTCAGGGTACAGCATCTAGCACACGCTGCCTCAAACATGCGCACAGTCTATTTGAACTTCCTCTATTCAGCAAACGGTTCAGAGCCTTTACTGTATGGACCGCATGCTTCAGAAACAGTTTCATCCCAAGAGCTCTAAATGTACTCAATCAGTCCATCAAGTGTTCATGGTAGAACTGTTTGTACTTATAAGTACAATTACCTCACTGTAAACTTGCATTACAGTTGTAATATTGCACTACCTGAGCCAATTATGCTTTCAAATGGTATATTTTTTATTGTTTTTTATCATATTATTATTATTGTTGCTGTCATTGTTGTTATTTTACCATTTTATAGGAAAATAAGTTTATGGAGGATTTGCATATTGAATGTCATTATACCATATAATAACAATAAAGGAATTCAATTCAATTCAACAGAAGAGAGTGCGTATTTACAGATGATGATGACTGGCTTCTAAGTCTATTTAGATGTCCAAGCACTATCTTCTTGGAGCTCTTGATATTTTTAAGATGAATTGCAGTAAAGTATTTATATTAAATAATACAGATACATTTTTACCTTCATTTAATAATGTATACTGTTATTAATTAAATGTGTGGACAGCGGTAGCGATGAACTGGCACCCCGTTAAAGGATTGTTCCTGCCTTGTGCTGTATGCTTGCTGGTACTGGCATGCCCCTGGATAGACAGATGGATGAAATAATTAAACATGTACTGCAAAGATATTTCAATGTTCCATAAACTTTTTGAAGAATCAGCGTTCTAAGCTCACAGATGGCTTGGTTTTTATTAAAGAGCTGATTGTGTGGCGATTGGTTACTTGGAGAAAGAAAAGGAAGAATAGGAATTGGGTTAGTAATTTTGAACAAGACAGTACTGCTGCAATAAATTATTTCATTTCGGCGCAAAAAGCAGCTTACAGGAGGCAGGAACAATTTCCGGACAGGGCGTCAGCTCATCACTGCCCCTGAGCCAATGTGGCCCCATGTTTAATGCATGCTTTTATTCATTTCATCATGAAAATGATATCAAATATACATCTTAGTATGTAAATTGTTCAGAGAGCTGTAATATCATGAATGTAATGTATTCTGTGTCCTGTTGGCGTAAGAGAAACCCCATTTAAGAAGCAAATAGTGCAGTATTTAACACGTTACTTTAGTTACGATGGGATCTGAGAAACTCTAGTAAATTGCACATTGATTTCAAGATTAAGTTTATGACATTCCATTTCAATGGCAAAATAAACTACGAGATTAATGTGGGCATTTCACTATTTTTTCTTTTCTCTGTATCCTAATACACTTCCGTATGACACTCAGATGGTGGGCTACGACTTGCCTTTCCACAGCGACTTTGATATCTGACAACTTCTTTTTAATTTTGAGCACTGTGTGACTTTCTGAGCTTGACCTTTTGATCAGCTTCCTTTTGTTGTTTATATAAGTGCTTAAACCAGCAAATAGTACGTTTTTCATTACCTCCACTTAGCATTCGCTGAATTTCTTCTTTTTTCCCAAAAAAATGCATTTGCCATTGTCCTTTTTACAGATTGTGGTACATAAGGGAATATTTAAATTGATTTGCATATTCAAAGAGGTGTAATTCTGGGTGGAGACAAGGTGGGGCAGCAGGCGCGTGCATGAGCATTACATTTCACGCTGACCGGGACTTATATAGCAGAAGTGCGCGGAAATGACTTACACATAGTTTTATGCATCTGAATTTATTTGTGCTTATGTGCATTTCGACTTTTGTCCGTACGCCATGTTTTAGTGTGAATTCTATGCAGGGCGTTATGAATGAGCCCCCAGGTGTTTATATGAGGAGTTTAATTAGAAACAGTATTAATGAAAATTAACACTAGAATTCCTGAAGCCTACGAAAATATTTGTGTCAATCAGCACTGGCAGCAAGCAGCCTGCTATCCTATCCCACCCAACGAGACTGCTGAAGTCAAGTCAGATGCAAAATTCTCAGAGTTGAAGTCTCTTTATCTGGAAGTTAGGTTTCTGGAATTGTATTGGGTAAATAATACATTGTTACTGGGAATACATACATTTCATGTGTGTTCCGTGTCTACAACGATCTGTGTAAATGTAGGATGACAGGTAAGGCAAGGCAAGAAATGTTGAACACATAACTAAAACGGGAACCTTTTTCATGTCTGACACCTTATATTCCAAATCGTAACCTCAGATCCTCAAATGAGTGTCTCCTTAGAATTCCAAGAACAAAACTTAAAAGAAGTGGTGAGGCGGCCTTCTGCTGCTCTGCACCTAAAATCTGGAATAGCCTGCCAATAGGAATTTACCAGGCTAATACAGTAGAGCACTTTAAAACACTGCTGAAAACACATTACTTTAACATGGCCTTTCTATAACTTCAATTTAATCTTAATTTAACTTAATCCTGATACTCTATATGTTCAATTTCCTCGTAATAACTATTCATGGTGGCTCTAAAATCCGTACTGACCCCTACTCTCTTTTTTCTTTTTTTTTTCTGGTTTCTACTCAAAGCTTCATGATGCTCCAACAATGATGGACGGATTAAAAAGCAGAAGTCTACGTGACCATCATCATCATCAAGCCCTTCCGTGAGAACCCTAAATCCAAAGAGGACTGTTTCATTTATGTTAGGTAGAATGCCCAGAGGGGACTGGGCGGTCTCATGGTCTGTAATCCCTACAGATTTTATTTTTTCTCCACCCGTCTGGAATTTTTTTGTTTTTTCTGTCCCCCCTGGCCATTGAACCTTATTCTTATTCGATGTTAATTAATGTTGATTTATTTTGTTTTATAATTGTGTCTTTCATTTTTCTATTCTTTAATATGTAAAGCACTTTGAGCTACTGTTTGTATGAAAATGTGCTATATAAATAAATGTTGTTGTTGTTGATGTTATAGTAATAATAACAACACAATGCTGATTTGAAGTGTATGATGTGTGAAGATTGAAGTCCAAATATCAAATAAACACTTTCACAAAAGGTATAACAAAGCAAGTGCACTTTTCTTCAACTGACTGGAAGAATAAAACTGAATAAAACAAAGAAACACTGACTTATGCATAATGAATGCTGGGAGAGGTTCACACTGATGACATAACATAACACAGACAAAGAAAGGATTCGTGAAGCTGTTAAAGGTTTGTCATCCACACAAGCAAAGGTAATAATGAAACAAAATAATAAAATAAAAACATTTTTACAAAAAAAAGTGGCAGAAAATCTACACAGTGTGTCTAAGAATGATGATAAAAAGGACATAAAACAAACAATATGACTTAAGGGACTTATTATACAGCATTTTACATACGGTCATGTTTGAATACATATCAGTCTGTCTTACATCCAGATCAACTACTGACAGCTCCATTGGAACTGAACGTGGTCGTAAGTCAGCGACCAGCTATAGCACAATACTAAGAAGAGATGATCCTCAGGTTTATGTGCTCTGCTAACAATGTCTGTTCCAAGTTTAACTAATTTAACTAGTCTTATTTTGTTGTTGTGTTTCTCCTTTGTTTGCTCAGCTTAGCTATATGATTGGCGTTTAACATTAGCATGCAATCAACAATTTGTCCCATCTCACAATTAAAGATGTGCTGCTACTCAGTCCTCTCGATTTAAAGGACACAGGGTAAATGTAAATTTTCGTGGAAACTTAATAAAAGATGATTACAATCATTAAGCTACATTAGATTGACTGAGTAAAGCTGTCATTTTTGCAAATGTTACATCAAGAATAAAAAATTTTCTGAGATCTCTACAGAAAGTAATGTCTACTAGAGGCAGACATTAGAATTAAATCTGAAGAAGGGCTTGTTTTAGTTTGCCTTGCCTGGGAATGCAGTGAAAAATGTCAAAGAGCATGGTGCCCCATGGAACTTCAAGTATGCTGATATCAGGAAATTGAAGGAATGAGCTAGGTGATGATCCTGTGGTTTTCAGCATGGTGACATTCACATTATGTATACAAAACTTGATGACTCTGCCTTTTGTATTGCCTTTAGGCAATCAAAGTGTCTGATGAGCAGGCCTTTATCTTTGGTCTCTCTGTAACTTATTTCCCAATTATGTATATAATAATGAAGACTGCAGAGCTTCCTGTGTTTGATCAAAACTGGCATACTGACAAAGTACATGTGCAATACTACATCAGTATGTGAATGACTTTAGCTGCAGGTGTGAGCTCCTGTCGCACTCTACGCAACTGTTGTTACAGTTCTGCCTTTGTCCGTCCAGAAACGGTTTCACAAGCTTCTGGTGTTTGATTGCTCTGCAGCCTACTTGTGACTTTATACTGTAGGAAGATAAGTAAATAAATATAGGTAAATAGCATTCGATGTGGCTTTTATATAAGTGACATATAAATGTTTTCCATATAAAGACCATCACAAAACATAATCACAAACAGAACTTTGCACGATACCTTGGCAAGCTCTGTAAGCCCTGCTGTTTTGCTGAAGGACATGGGTGGGACAGACTAACTGGCAGGATGACGCCCGAATTCTTGCTACATCCAAACGGTGCCATCTTTAACCTTTACGCCTGGTGCAGCTATGTTGTTCTTATGTGTGAGTGGACATTTTTTGCAGGTAGGGCTTCTGCTCTCTTTTTCCAATGTAGAACCCTCATCCTCATCTGAGTTCACCTATGTTATAGCACTTCTTTGCTTGAAAACAGCAGTGTCAGATCGGAGGGAGCGTGAATGTGACCGAGAATAAAATTGAATACAAAAAAAAGCTAACCTTTACAAGTACCATAAATTTACACTGGCTGTTACAGACTCAAATCAAATGTATGTTTTTTATTGTATAATAGTAACAATAAGAGCAGTTCACTACGCAAAACGGTAATTCTGGGAAGCTCTCAGAATCAAACCCGTGATCCCTTGATTATGAATTGGCAGTTCTTACCGCTGCACCACCCATGTAGTCATGTCAGTGTTGTGCCCTAACCTGATTTCTTTTTCTTCAGGTGTATTGTTGAATAAAAGCACACTTGTTTTGTTATACTTGTGCCTTTTGTGAAAATGTTTATTTGATATTTGGATTTCAGTCTTCACACATTATACACTTCATGTCAAAATGTTGTCATTAGTACTGTATTAGCACTATAACATGCAAAAACTTTTTGTTTTACAACAACAACAACAACAACATTTATTTATATAGCACATTTTCATACAAACAGTAGCTCAAAGTGCTTTACATATTAAAGAATAGAAAAATGAAAGACACAATTATAAAACAAAATAAATCAACATTAACATCAAATAAGACTAAGGTTCAATGGCCAGGGGGGACAGAAAAAACAAAAAAACTCCAGACGGCTGGAGAAAAAATAAAATCTGTAGGGATTCCAGACCATGAGACCGCCCAGTCCACTCTGGGCATTCTGCCTAACATAAATGAAACAGTCCTCTTTGGATTTTGGATTCTCACGGAAGGGCTTGATGATGATGATGATGGTCACGTAGACTTCTGCCTTTTAATCCGTCCATCATTGTTAGAGCATCATGAAGCTTTGAAGAAGAAAGAAAACGGAAAAAGAAACAGAAAAGAGAGTAGGGGTCAGTACCGATTTTAGAGCCACCATGAATAGTTATTTTGAGGAGATTGAACATATAGAGTATCATGATTAAGTTAAATTACGATTAAAATGAAGTTATAAAAAGGCCATGTTAAAGTAATGTGTTTTCAGCAGTGTTTTAAAGTGCTCTACTGTATCAGCCTGGCGAATTCCTATTGGCAGGCTATTCCAGATTTTAGGTGCATAGCAGCAGAAGGCCGCCTCACCACTTCTTTTAATCTGTGTTCTTGGAATTCTAAGGAGACACTCATTTGAGGATCTGAGGTTACGATTTGGAATATAAGGTGTCAGACATTCCGATATATAAGATGGGGCGAGATTATTTAAGGCTTTATAAACCATAAGCAGAATTTTAAAGTCAATTCTGAATGACACAGGTAACCAGTGTAGTGACATTAAAACTGGAGAAATGTGTTCGGATTTTCTTTTCCTAGTTAGGATTCTAGCAGCTGCATTCTGCACTAGTTGCAAACGATTTATATCTTTTTTGGGTAGTCCAGAGAGGAGTGCATTACAGTAATCTAGTCGACTGAAAACAAACGCGTGAACTAATTTCTCAGCATCTTTCAGTGATATAAGCGGTCTAACTTTACTTATGTTTCTTAAGTGAAAAAATGCTGTCCTAATGATCTGATTAATATGTGATTTAAAATTCAGATTACAGTCAACAATCACCCCTAAGCTTTTTACCTCCGCCTTGACTTTTAATCCTAATGTATCCAGTTTATTTCTAATAGCCTCATTGTATCCATTATTGCTGATCACTAAAATTTCAGTTTTCTCTTTATTTAACTTGAGAAAATTACTATTCATCCATTCTGAGATACTAGTCAGACATTCTGTTAGTGAATCAATAGAATCAGGGTCATCAGGAGCTATTGATAAGTACAGCTGTGTGTCATCAGCATAGCTGTGGTAGCTCACGTTGTGCCCTGAGATAATCTGACCTAACGGAGCTATGTGTTCAACATTTCTTACATTTGTCGCATTTCCTGTCATTCTACATTTACATGGATCGTTGTAGACATGGAACACTCATGAAACACATGTGTTCCAAATAGCTAGATATTATTTACCCTATACAACTCCAGGCACCTCACAGCCAGATAAACAAGACTTGAGCTGGGAGAGCTTTTTGCCTGAGTTGAGCAGTGGCGGTGGGGGGATGGGATAGCAGTGTGCTTGCTGCTTGTGCTGAGTGGCACATTTGCAAAACAAAAGATGTTAATGTAGAGGTGCGAAGGAATTTAAGCGGACCCGGGATTACAAGTTTTTTTATAGGCTTCAGGGATTCTAGTGTTAATACCCCTCTTTCTAAACCTATAATTAGGTTAACCTTTGGTATCCTTTTTATTTTCCGTAGTAAACTAAACACTCTGCAACTACTTCTTACTTCAACAGCGAATGGCCATGCGCCACTAATGCTGGAAACTGGAACCATCCTGTAAGCCTCCAATACAACACAGATGGCAAGTCTCCCTGATGTTGCAGCAAAAGCATTTTCTTGCCTTCACTTCTGCTGAACAAAAAAAGGTTGTGCCCTACTTTTTTTCTGTTGTATTTTCCTGGACTTTAAAGATACCTAAAAATGTTCTTAACCTTCGCAATGCCTGGCTAGGCACATTACCACATTTGCCTGGTTCACCTAGGCAGACTATCCAGTGTAGCACATGTTCCTCACCAGACAGCTAAATGCTTCTGATAAGGCAGCTTCAACAGAAGCAACTGATGCTTCTCATCAAGCAACTCATCTGATACCAACTGCAGTCTATCTGTGGGACTGAGTCTCCTAATATGTTTAACACTCTTCAAAATTTTGACTGGAACCAAGGCACTAGAAATTTGTTCATCTCCAGACTCTGAAAATGATTAAAGGAAGCCTTTAAGAGGTTTACAGTTGTATTTTGCTTTGTCCCTTATGCTTAAATCACAAGGAGAACTCTTCTTGCCAAGTGTCAATGGAGCATTTAGCCTGGCTAGATAAAAGGAAGGTAATATTCTTCTTTGTGCAGAACCACTGCCAAGTTTGTTATGTAGCATGAAGGAAACTTTTCCAGCTTCCCCATTCCTTGATTGGATTTTTTAAAAATTGCAAGACTGAAAGCACACAAATAGAGGTCCATTCTCAAGTCTTTTTGCATCACAGAAACCAATCGAACATATCCACATCTATATAAGAATGTAACAAATGAAGCTACTTATTAATTTAAACTTTTTCAGTATTAAATCTGAAGTTTGCCTTAGAAGTAAACAATGAAAATAAACCATTAAAACAGGAATATGAAAAAAAGCAATGCCTAATGACATACATCCCCCCTGCTGTGTATTGTTTCAATATTATATGATTCAAATAAATCATACAATTGCATTAGTGTAAACTACAGAGGGGAAAAAATAAAGCTAATTATAATTTCAGTGGATGCTATATTGTGAGTACAAAGTCTCTACTGAATACTGTTATGTACTGTATAATGAAAAGAATGTTTTATTGATCACCTGGAAAAGCTTTGTTAAAAAGAATTTCTATGTTGTTTTGGAATTTAAAACCTTACCCTTTGTGTAAGATTAGATTTTTTTTATCATTCACTGACCTTTTTCAGAGATGGATCTTTAATTTAGCTTTTGCATAGACTGAAAAAGTACAAATTAATACAGGTAGACCTTCATTAATCCAGTGCCTACAGGACTTGAGGAGTGCTGGATTAGTGAAAATGCCAGACCACAGAAGGATCACCTCTAAACAGTAGCTAAACACCTCATCATAGCTTTAAAATATCACATAAGTCAGTAAAATAATGATAATAAAGGAAGGCAACTCAACAGGTACCAAGGATACATACACTCCTCATAATGAGGGAATGAAAGCATGGGTGCTTGAAGTAGATCAAAGGAACTCCAGGCTGACAGACAAGTTTTGCATAAAAGGTGTAAGAGCAGGGATCAGCAAATAAAAGCTCAGGAATGCAAGTTGATCTCTTGAAGAAGCCTTGGCCTGATATCTCTGTTACAACAGTAGGATTACACCTACTGGAAGTGATCCTGAGACTGGGTTTAAAGACTACCAGGAGCACAACGATTCATCAAGTTTACAGGCTGGAGGTGATTTGGGGCCAAGGCTCAACTGATAGAAGAAGAGAGAGGGAGAAGCCAAATTACAGTGAAAGACAGGAGAAGGAGAGTAAGATAAGTCAAAGATGACATTGGGAGTTCTTTATGCTAAATGTCAAACCACCCTGTCTGGTAGAGAGGGTTCTCACCTATGCATGCAGAGGGGCTGCAGGATTTACTCTGTTTATTTGTAACTTTGTGACCTTCCTTTTTCTCTCACATCCTTCATTTAATGACAACTGTTCTTGTTTTGCATATTTAGTTTCTTTATTATGTAGTAGTGTACACTTATGATGACAGTACATCGAGCAAGTACTATTTTAGCACCCTCTCAGGGTTCTCATCTTGTATTGTATTGCCTCCCCTATTGTCTCTGAACTTACCTCACAAATGAATGGATAGGTGTAATAACTTTACTGTTGTGTTTTAATCCTATTAGGACTGAATCTATAATTCAGAAAGTTAAAACATACTTTCTACACTTTAAGGTAATTAAAAAAAAAACTGCTGCCATTTTTTGCATTGTTATGAAAAAGGTCTTGCTAACAGATGTACTCAAGTCAAATAAGAATATGAATAAAAGTTCAACCAAGCAACTTCAACATTAAATTTAATAAGACAAGAAAAGATGGTATATAAAAGTAAAGCTTTCATGCTTCTCTTACAAGTCAGCTGACTGCTGAGCATTATTAGGAAACAAATTTCTCTGATGAAAACAATGAATTTCCCCTTCGTATGTGAATTTTCCCTTGGGATTAATAAAATATCTATCTATCTATCTATCTATCTATCTATCTATCTATCTATCTATCTATCTATCTATCTATCTATCTATCTAACAATGCCCTTTTCCAAGATATCCATCTTGATGAATACCCTCACTATTAACAAAAACCACCAAGCAAACTATTCAGCAGACTACTCATCATGAAAAAAGTAATACAGAGTACATTGAACACAACTGGTTTACAAGTACAGTATCCAGATGTTTGCATGTCTTTTAAAGGCTTTTTCCTTCAGGTTTTGCATCACAAAGTTAAAACCAAGTAACAAATGGATTTATTGAAATTAGATTTGGAGAATAAATTAGCATACCTAAAGTTTTATAGAACTCAACATGAAATAACCAAAACCAGCAATGTTTTTAATAAGATTTGTATTGTTCCCATCAGCTTGCACCAAAGAGTATCATGTTCACTTATTTCTCTTCTAAAATCAGGCAGGCGACGGATCAATACAGATACAATGAAAGCTTTGAAAATCTATGCAATTCAGAATCATTTGTCTTAAAAATAATTCTGTTTGGAAATCACACCCCCACCCATTTAAGTTTGGTCAAAAAGTACCTTTTAAATAATCTCTCTATATATAAAATCCAACATATGTCTCTCTACTTTTCATGAGATAACTACTTAACGAATTTAGATCTGTTTTTTTTCTATAATTTGCCTAAATATTCTGGTTGATTTTGCGACTTCTTTCATTGCGCTATGTATCATAGTTCGCTTGCAGTACTGATTTATTTGCATGAATCCAAGAGACACGCAGTGGGCCTAGGGGATGGGAGTGGGGTTTCAAGCCGTACCCAGCCTCCACTTAGCTAGCGAACAAGAGAACTTCTTAACAGATTTTATAATTTGCTTGAACATTCCAGTTGATTTTATGCCTTTTCTCATCACGCTAAGAATCATAGTTTGCTTTCAGGAGCTATATATTTGCGCTAATCCGAGACAGAGGCTGTGGGCTGAGGGGAGAGGGAAGCATGACATCAAGAGAAGGGACCCGGGCAGGGCCCTTCTTACTGTCCTGTTTCACTACTACACGGGTGGAGCCACGGAGGATGGCTAGTGTTTCAATAATGATGAAGTTATTTGACAACTTTTCTTCTAGATGCTTCACATATTTGGTATATGTGAACCCAAACAATTTTATTTTTCACATTTTCTGTAGGCCCATGATCCTTGTATCATTAAGCGAGGGTGTAGAATTGGTGAAACTGTAAAGAACATTCTCTAAATTTCAACATACTTTGTACTTTGTACTTTGGAACAAAAAAATGTAAAGAAAAGAAAAAATACATAATCAAGTGAATAAAAGAGACAAGGGACTGAGTAGTTTTTTCAACTGATGGTAAAATGGTGCACAACAGAGAACATTAAAGAATCCCTGGATCTCATAATAGAAAATGATTCTGTAATCTGCAAAAAAATCATACTTTTCAAATAATCATTTCAAACTACATTGAAATATATTTAGTTCTCTAAAGATGTCAAAACTTATTTACAGTATTGTAAAATCCATTTTTTCTGGAAGAAAAAGAAATAATTATGAAAAATGAGCTGTTTTGGGTGGAACAAAAAACTGGTAAAGTCCATTACCACCAGATACAGCCATCCACCAGCAAAATAAATGATACATCTCAGGTAGCTGAGAAGCAGCAGAACTTTGCAGAACTGTCAAAATGCAATACCATTCATCCATCCATAATGTGGATTGTGAAAAAAATGCCAACACTTCCTATGTTTCTCTGTAAATGCAGTACACAAGCAGTCTGCAGGTAAGAATGATGCTCTAACAGAGGGGAATAAATATATCAAAGCATGAGTACTACCAATGAATGTTTGTCAGTTTAAGAAAGGTGGCACAATGGCTCTGTAGTTAGTGTTGCTACCTCAGAATTCTACGGATCTGGCTTTAATGTATCCACATTTTTTTTAATTATTTATTTTTTAAATATTCCAGTTTCCTCTCAAATTCTGAGAGAAACTTGGCTGCTCCCAAAATTCAGGGTATATGTGTGCCCTGTGACAAGCTGTCTTCTCACCCAAGTTTACATTGATTTTGGCATCTCTGCAAAGAATAAAGCTTGTTCAGAAATTTAATGGATATAAGAAAGATTATGCTTGTGATATTTTTAATTGGACATCATTTTGTTAACATTCCAATGCAGCAAATTCTTCCGGGTTCCTATGTAAAGTATTCTTGTGACTGTTTAAGGGGTGTAAATTGTATTATGTAAGTTAATGATATATCAAATAAGTTACTGTAAGTGTTGGATTTAATTTTATTGTCATATTTAGCATTCTACAGTTAATTTGCGCCTTGCTTCTTGCTTATTCGTCCCTTACATCCCCAAGTGGGTCTTCCACAATCCTTGCAGTTCAAAATATAGTCAACAGACAACAGAATGCTTATTCTAAATCAAAGCATGTAAACTTACATGGGCTTCCTGTGAAGAATCTTATACTCTGTATTACAGAAGTTTATTTGTTTCACTCAACATTTTTTTAAGATTATTCTGGTTAATAAAGCTATTGCTTGTTTGACTGTTCATGTAATTTTTTTTTTTTAAACTTTATTAATCCCGAAGTAGTAGGGTGTTGTACCATGTTAGCCATTATGAATGTAGAGAAAAGCCAAGCAAAATGACACCTTTTAGGGGCCCGAGTTGCCTCGAAAGCTTACATATTGTGATCTCTTTAGTTAGCCAATAAAAGGTGTCAACCATTGTACAGCGCCCCGGAGCAATTAAAGATTAAGGGCCTTGCTCAAGGGCCCAGCAGAGTAGGATCTCTTTTGGCAGTGACGGGAATTCACACTGACAACCTTCGGGATACCAGTGCAGATCCTTAGCCTCAGAGTCTCAGCCTGAATGTTGGGGCTAATATGAAAATAGAAGCCTATATATAAACATCTTTTTACTATTATGATTAATACTTTTGAGACAGGGCCAGGTTTAATTTTCCAGTTTGCTCTCATCATTTATATGGATTGATTGCTATGAGTGAAATAGTGTGGTTTTGCTTAGTGAAATACCAACAAACCTTTCATGTTTGATTCCTACTCTGGGATCCATGCTGTACGTATTCTTTGCAGACTTTCTGGTGGCATCGTGTGTTTGTATATTTCTACTCAGTGGTAGTACAAACAGGCACAGTTTTCAACAATCATATACAAATAAAACATATGATTCAGAGCCAAAAATGATAATACCTAAATTACAGAAAAAAGTACATTTGTAATATAATTACATATTTTAACGAGTTCATAAGATGTTATTCAAAATTTCAAACCTGGCACACAAATTATGTGTACTGACAATGCAAATCCATGAATACTATTCATGATTTTGACTAATCCAGTCTAAACAGATATGATGTGAAAATCAGAGCCCCTTAAAATACACACACAGAACAAGGACCTCTGAATTTCACTGGGTTCTGCATTTTTAACTTCATAGACACCACTGGGTGAAAAGCAGGAAACAACTTTGAATAGGTTAACAGCCCATTACAAACAACATGGCCCCACCTATCCAGTGTGTGTGTGTGTGTGTGTGTGTGTGTGTGGAGGGTCCTAATAACCCTTTCAACCTACTAAAAGCCTTAAATTTAAAGTTGTTGCAATTCTTTGAAAATAAACTCTAAGATGTGTCATGTTGTTATACAATACTTGGAGACTATTGACTATTATGTGTTTAACAGGAACGGGAGGGGAGTGCATTCTTTGACAAACCTTTAAAAGGATTTGAGAGAGAGGGCAGAGATTTGCAGAGAAGACAGTGTAAATAGGAGTGCACACATGCTCACTAGTGCTTGCCTCGATCTTAATGATGCCGAAGAGTGTGACAATGGATAGCAAAAAGTCACGGTAATTCCTAAAACTGACAGCATTGATGATAATATGGTTTGGGAATGCCGTTTTATCCTCAAAATAACCTGCTTATGCCTACTGAGCTTTTAATTAACAAGAACTTCAACCCTGGTTTGTGCAAATGTGGAGAATTGAAAAAAATGGCATAACATTACCTTAATTCACATGTGAAATAACCATTGTAGCCTTTTACACACAGTATCTAAATATGCATATGTCAAGGAAAGTAAATGTATTGTGCAATGTTGATCAGAAGTACAAGGTGGTGTGGCTTTTGTTTGAAGATTGCATACTCATGAACAATATTGTTATGTTTTATACAGGGTTCTTCCACTGGCTTGTGTTCAAATGTCTCATTTGCATCTTTATTAATTTTTATGTTAACATTGTTGTTTCTCTTAGTTTTTTTATGTCTATGTATCTTTTTTTAACATGCTATGTGTTTTGTGGGTGCGCCACCTGCCCATCACTGTCAAGGGACTGCCCTCGTCCCTTTAAACAGAAGGAAATCCCACAGTGCCTTGCAGTACATTAAATTCACTATTGTCGATTAGTTTTCTATTGTTTGTTGCTTTGATTTTTGATTTATTGTAATCTTTTGTTTTGTGTATTGGGACATGGTTTTCTAGGGGATTGTGTATTTTTAGGCAACTTATTCTTTTTCCTTTTGTGCTCTTGAGAACTTTTACAAAGCATTTTTGTTGATAGTAAATCTATTTATTTATAAAGATTCTGCATTTGATGTTTTTCTTACTAGCTGGAGTTTGATGGTTTCCTTACTCTAATGGGCATTTTTGAGTAGTTGTTGGGATTTTTTGGGCTTAGTAACCCTAAGTTTACAACAGATTTGTGCACTTATGTATATTCTAAATTATATCATTCTTGATAGCTAACTTATTGTACATTCAATTGTATCAGCGTAAGATTTCAATGTTCAGAAAAAAAATGGAACATTAATGAGACCCCCTGAATATCATGGGGTATGTGCACATTGCACATATCCACACCCAATCACGCAGAGTCATTTTTAGAGGCATCAATAAAAAAAAACCTATTGATTTATTATTAGTATGTTTTCTAATATGTTAATGCAATCATTTTTGCCTATAAATAAGGAAATTAAATCAAGGATAACCATCACTCTATATCATATAATTTGTACAACTACAGCTGGTAAAGTACCTTTATTGTTGGTTTCTATACTCTTCATATTTTTTACATTTGCCCCAACTGGCTGCGCTTGATGAATGACAGGCTGTAATACAACAAAGAACCAATTTGTACCATTATGAGCCTGGTAGTAGTTCTGAAACTGCATGCTACATATTTGTGCTAGTGAAATTGGATTAGGACAGTTCAAGGAAAAGGACCACCAGAATGTAAGCAGGTCAGTACTGGCTCTCTGTCAACATGTACTGGATGAAAGATGATTTGCAGTTTGCAAGCCGGAAAGCGGCTTACAAGAGTTTATCAATAGCAAACCTTGTTACATAAAAGAGCATCTTTAATTGTGTGAAGCCAAATTGTGCAATTTCAGACTGAATCATATCTTTAAAGTACAACATAGTGATGACTTTTTAAAGATCAGATTTTAATACTGTAAAAAGTCTAAGAGCTTTTTTCTACATAAGGGGTGAGAAAAACCTGAAAGACAGAATTTTTAAATGGAAGAATTAAAATTTAAATAAGCACACTCTTGACAACACACTCAATCAGGGGTAACCCTAACCCTAAAGGGCCTCAGTGACTGTAGGTTTTTGTTCCAACCCAGTTTCTTAATGAGAAGGCAACTATTGCTGTTCAACCACTTGTTGCTCAAACAACATTCCTCTGCTTCATGTTAGATGCATTGCTTGTTAAGATTTCCCACCATTAATTGCTTATTTTAGTCTTAAACAGCTGTGTTTAATTGGTCCTTATTAGCAATAAGATGCAAATGACAAAGGAACCAACAGTTCTCCATACAGCTCGTTTCCATTTACACCTGTGTGCATTTATTGTGAGCAGTCTGGTTTAATAAAATATTTGGAAGGAAACTGCAAAGAAAAAAGTGAAGGACTGAGAATGTGTTTTAGGCTTTAAATCTTAAATAATATCCTTTAAAGAAAACAAAATGCAAAAAAAAAAAAAGAAAAAGATATAAGAATGACCTGACATTGCAGAGTAAAAACACTAAAGTCAACATTCAGGGACAGAGGATGATAAAAGCTGTAAACATTGATAAATCTCACCGTTATGTTATAGTTAGAACCTCTTTTCTTGGTGGACTGTTAGACTTGTTGACTTGATATGCGTGTGCGTGAGTAGCATAGAGTAAACAACATCTACAATGGCAGCAACGTAGGGCAAGAGAGTGAAAGTGAATACGCAAAGCAAAACACTTGGCGTATGTTATTTATTTTTTTGCATATTGTTGACGAATCGGACTCTGACTTACCAAACTCTGATTTTGATGCAAACGATCTTGAGTTTGAAAATGAAAGACAGGTAACTGCATCAGTTGACCAACCCCCAGCTGAATGTAGTGCTGAACACGCTCATGTAGCTAATGCGTCAACTGTGACTTTCGCCCAGGTTTGACTATACAGATGTAGATCCATTGGAGGCAAGCTGGCTACTGGTGGGCTGGCAGACACTGCAGATTACCAACCCCTCGAATACTTCACGCTGTTGTTTTTTTTTTTTCTCCAGAAAGTGCTTTTCAGTTTATGAGTGACTAGACAAACATGTATGTAAAACATATGTGAATTTACACACTGTAGGGGCTCATGGAACATAAAACAGAGTGACCTTTGCCATAAATAAGTATTTTGTGCTGATTTATGTGTGAAACCATTGCTTTTTTTGAGTTTTTTGGAAAAATACACAGCTCTGGGACAAAAGGAAAAAAAATAATTAATTAACCCCGTAAAAGATTTAATTAGGTTCTGTCTTATTTAGATTATGCATTCAGGCAATTTAGCTCTTGTGTTTTTGTATTATTACATGTTGTGATTCTTTGCAGTGACAATTTCTTTCTTTCTTTCTTTCTTTCTTTCTTTCTTTCAGAAATTTGATCAGTCAGATGATCATCAGATTATATTGTCAGATGATTATATTGTTTTTATAATCCACTAACCAGCATTGACCTTACAATTGTTTTTTGGTAATATGTAGTAAAATACACACATGGAAAACAGGATACATATTTTATTATGGTGTTGTTTGCTGTGAGCTCATTTATTTTTTCAAACTTTTTGTGGTATTAAAAGCAGTTTTAGAGCACATAATTAATAGCTGTTGGAACAACCACCATCCACTTATGCAAAACAAATTCATAACATTCTTGATTATTTAGCTTTCCTGCTTTTTAAAATGCTGTTAGTTACATTAATTTACGCACATCTAACCTATTTTGTATTTTGAGAGTGTGTTAACTTGTATTGTAAATTTCAAATTAGGTCAAGATTTTTATACCATTTGTATAATAAAGTAAGCTAAGTTAAAAAAGGATACATTTTTCCATTTTTTGGGATTGGAAGGAACAAATGCTAAAGTAATAGAGTAGCAAAGATGCTTATTCTTTAGTCTAATTGGTAGGATGGGTGTTTATAATCAAACCCTGAATATGTAAGTAATTGTATCAGTGACAACATTAAGTACTAATTGCTCTGCATTAATTGACTTCAGAGTGGCAGAGAATTTTAAAATTCTGACATATGCTGCCAAATACTGCAATCTTTTATAACATGGCCACCAGATGTCACAGGTCACATGGCATGTGTATCACGTGGTTAGAAACTATGCAACATTAAACTGACTAAAAGGACAAAATAGTGTCTCCCATAGAAAAACAACGGCACAACATGTTGAAACAACGACTCACCAAAAAATGATGTTTGCTGTGAGGAAAGATCTAAGAAGATTGTAGGTTGAAAAAGCAGAGAGTGCCCTGAAAGTATAAATGGTAAACTAGGAGGATGTGAAGGATGATCTCAGCTGTATGAGAAGGAAGCACAGAAAATATAAGGCAAGAGGGGCAGAGTTCCAGTCTAGATGTGAAATTCAAAGTCCTTCACTGAAGCATGAGATATTGCAGGCATCCCAAAATCCTTTGAGCAGAGGAATCTGCACAGTTTAGAAACTAATCACTCCTACCACAATTGAAAAAAGAAAGCTTTCCCCTCTCTCAGTAAAAGCTGACATTTGCTGAGCAAAGTACTTTGAGCTACTTGAGCAGAGACTGCTGTGAGTTGAAAACTCAGCATGCATTCTGTAAGACACAATCATGTAACACATCATTAGCAATGATGAAAGTGAACCCAGGCAGATAAGCTGCCTTTATGAAGTGTGCCAAGCAAGGCAAAGCTAGGTAGTGGAAGGAAAAGAATGAGTCCAACAGTGCAGAGTGTGGAGGCAAATGAAACTGTGACTGTAGTCTACCAGTAAAAGCAACCAGGAGGGTGACCGGTGAAGGTGAGGGACCAGTTATTGTTTGTAAAAAGGCTATAATCTCTTGTAATAAAATGTAGCTTTTGAACTTACTTTTGCTTGAGTTGATTTGTTGTTGTAATTCACATTCATTTGTAGTTGAGTTTATTTTAATTGCAGTTATATTTCATTTCTTATTGGCATCTTTTTTTAATTAAAAAAAGCACCAGTATTAACAAAAAATGTTGGGTATGTACAAACAACAGTAAAACATCCATCCATTTTCTAACCCGCTGAATCCGAACACAGGGTCACGGGGGTCTGCTGGAGCCAATCCCAGCCAACACAGGGCACAAGGCAGGAACCAATCCTGAGCAGGGTGCCAACCCACCGCAGGACATGCACAAACACACCCACACACCAAGCACACACTAGGGCCAATTCAGAATCGCCAATCCACCTAACCTGCATGTCTTTGGATTGTGGGAGGAAACCAGAGTGCCCGGAGGAAACCCACGCAGACACGGGGAGAACATGCAAACTCCATGCAGGGAGGACCCAGGAAGCGAACCCAGGTCTCCTAACTGCGAGGCAGCAGCGCTACCACTGCGCCACCGTGCCGCCCAACAGTAAAACAAGTAAGTACAAATACACAACGGGACAGTGTTTATACAATGAAAACATAACATAAACAAATGAAAGTTTATCTCTTCAAAGCATTTACATGAGAACCCGTTATAGCTGGGTTTCTGTTGTTAATGAACCCATTATCAAAGTTGCTGTTCCAGGAAATTTGTTTACTAATGAGATTTAAAGTTGAACTCTTACATTATGTAATAAGGACTGCACAAAAAGTATGTTAAATTTACTTTCTTTTCTTTTTCATTTTCATGAAGGTGCTGACACATACAGTATATATGAGATTGTAACATGCTGAAACTGGAAGGACCAATGAAATGTGGAACTTGAATGTGAATGAGACACCGTTCGATACATGCTGCAGAAATTCAATTAAGCTGTGCTTGAATGCAATGATTTATTTTTCTTTCGTGTACATCTGCATCTTCATATAGCACAAACAAAGAAATGTTTGTTCTTTTACTTGCATACATTGCTGGGTCTGCTGTGCCTATGAAAGCATTGTGGCAGTGTCCAGCACTGTGCTCTTCACTCGCAGCTTGCTCTGTCCACAATGCCACCTGTGTTCTCCCTTTCAAACATCAAGTTGATGCTGGCTGTGAACTTCTCATTTCAAGTTGTGTGAAAACATTGGGATGCCATTTCAAGTAAGTTTATTTACATTTTTTAATCTAACTGGAAAACATGGCCCACAAACAGTTTTTTAGATTTGTTGATTATACATTATGAAGTGAAGCAATATGATTGTAAGTGTGACTTTTTTGTCGATTAGTTTCTGTTGTCGGGAGAAGATAGACAGCAATTTACATTTGTGTAATAGTTTTCATTAATGTCGATATCAGCAGCAAGAGAAGATTTGTGAAGGTGAAATGAATCTGCAAACACAGTCAAGTGAAAGCTGAAGGAGAAAAGCAGTTAAGTTATTCACACCTGGGTACCAGCATTCCATGGTGTTTATTATGGAATAAAAGGAGGTCACTCATTTAACAAAAAGATAAATATCATCAATCATGTTTTCTGAGAAGAATTTTACACCTATACAAACATGCATACAGCCTTTTAGCAAAAGTCAAGGAAGGACAGCCGTGTGTCACGCACCGTAATGAAATAATTTATAACTGAAAAAGACAACGCTGTTTAGTGTTATCTGTGTAAAGTATTAAAATGTGAAATCATGTGCCTTCATGCATATAGTCCTTGCTCTATGTTGTCAGAGGTTAACTTTAAAACTAACTGGTTAAAAATGAATGCCTGTTTTGGAACAGGAAACTTAACACTTTAAACATGGTGTATGAGTTAACTCATATACCATTGAGCTTGTCAAGGCACAACATATGAGAACTTGTACCTCAGTATACAGCCACTATAGATACAGTCAGCATTCTGGCAATCTCTGCTGCCATATTTTAGTTTTCTAATACAGTGTTGCCATCTAGTGAACAGCCATAATTTTTTATGTAAAATTTATGTTGTAAGATGAATATTTTGATTATGATGAAAGTGATCAAGATAGTGACAACCAACTGCATGATGTAGAACCTATAGGCTGTTGTACTGATGCAGATAGCAGCCCAGAAGGTGTTTCTTCATCATAATGAGCCTGACTTGGCACAACTGTCAGGACAGCACTCCATGAAAATTCTGTCCAACTGAGCACAAACAGTTGCCAATTACCAAATGTGTTTTATGCAAGCATGAATAGTGCAGAGAAACATATTACATTTGTGGCACTTGTGCTTCTAATTCTGCACTCTACATGGTTCTGTAGTTGATTTCATAGCAAGCATGATTTTGATTATCATATATTGTATGATGGTTTCATGAATCATTATATATATTGCATGTTTTATTGAGTGTTTACAATTTATACGTATAATATATATCTGTCATGTCTGTTAAAGTAATGCAGATGAATGGTATTACCTTATGAAGAGAAATTAAAGTGTGAATACAGTACTGGGAGAAATGTTGTATATATGTTTGCAGTGTGTTACATACAGAGGCACAATTAATTTTTGCTAGAATATGAAATAATTCATTTGTTTGACATGACTCTCTTCTTCCTCTAGTTGATTATTGGTGTATATTTGGAACATTCTTACTTTGGGCAAATGAATTTGGTTAACCACTTTGGATCACCATTCCTATTGCATGTAAAAGTTTATTTTGAGGAGTCTTACTACAAAATAGAGGCTTTCATTGGACTTAATATTAACACTGTGACTGGTTTATTATAAACAACATATTGTACATGAATTCTGTCCACCTGTTACTTTTTCTGATACAATTTCCAAATATTTTTTAAGAAGATATTATTAACCTGTACTTAAACCACTAATGACCACACTACATACATTATGTAAGGTATTTTATTTTCTTGGTCTGCTGCTCATCTGGCAGAGTGTTCTGATTTAGGCATAAACCAAAGCTGATCTAATTCAATTACATACACATAAAGACATCAAACAATGATTTTGTGATCATTCATACAATTCAGTTACACAATCTAATTTTCCTTACAAAGCTATCTACCTAATATATTTTTGCATTATTATTATGAAGTAAATTGCTTCTGAAAGCTCACAAAGCAATTCAAAAATGATTGAACAATAGTTTAGAATAATGCTGTAGTACACATGTTAAATATCTGCATGCAAAATGTTATGCATTAGGAATAAATTACAACCTAATATTTTAGTATATTGCATTTTTTTAAGTTAAGAGCACGTATTATATTTAACTTTTAATATTTTCTCTTATATATATTTATATGTATTATTTGTATTACCTAATATATTCGGCTGGTATGAATTAAACTGAAAGCACTGAAGAAACCTAGCAGTGCTCCTTCAGATGGAATCAAAACAAAATTATTGCCCATGGGTATAAATTTGATGGAAGGGTTATAACCTGCTTCTGTGTACCTTCAATGAAATCATGACAGATTCCTGATCCTGAATTTATCAGCTCTCAGAAGTGGTAGTTGTAAATCAATTGGGATTTTCATTTTTTGCTGCTGCAGTGAAGCTCTATACTAATAAAAAGAAGAAAAAATAATTGTTATTAGAAAAAGACTTCAAAGAGTTATTTTTTATTATTATTCTATTAGTTAAATTGAAGCAGTCTAAAATACTATAGTATTCCTAATTATCTTCATTGTTTCATTAACTTTTTGATTTTTATTTTGTAAACCAGATTTTTGCCTGCAAAAATTCAAACAGAGTTGTAATTGTAAGCCTATAAAAATAGAATATAACTCATTTAACACAGCAATTCAGTAATATCATTGTATATTGATAAGCTTCACTTTTGGGTTAGGATTTATAAATAAAACATACATTTCCTCAAACCTTTCAGATGTAGTAGATAATTAATTTGAAATAACAATTAACATTTTTAAAGATGATTGTGGAGTAAACTTAAGATAACAAACTTCTATAAAATATATGATGCATTTTATTTTTCTAAACCTAGTAAATCTGGGCCTTTTAAAGCTTGGTATGACAAATAATCCATGGAAGTCTGCAAGCAGCGGTATTTGTGGAAACAGTCATAAAAGGTCTTAGGTATCTCCTGTGACCTTTATTTAATAGGCTCAGTGAAACACAACAAGAATACCGTTAACTTGAACTCCTCAGGGTAGGGTTCAGTCTCTTTAGTTGGTGCAATTCTAACTTTACTGACCTGTTGCTCTTAATTTCATTCTTCTTTTTGTTTTCTTGCTGGAGTTTGAGATCCTCCTCACTTGATTAAGACCATAAAAACAAACAACACACTTTATACAAAGAGATCAAAACATTCCAAATAACCAAATTAATGAAAAACTCCATGTTTATACACTGTGTGTGAAAAAATATAATATTAAAATATTATAATATCCCACTTGGGACAAGTAAAGTAATTCCTAGGGAAAGTACTTCTATAAGCACCAAAGTCATCTATAATTACAGCTATGAAAGAGGTGCCACAATATTATATATTCCCAACAATTGTGAAGAGGCCTATAAGAATGTGCAAAACTCTTGCCTGTTGTTCCTGAACTCCTGAACTTTTGGTTGGTCTTGAAGGGTAAGGACTGCACAGCAGCTTCCAGCTTGTTTAAACCTTTTGATGGACAGAAAACTTAAGATTGCTTTTTTTTTCAGGACCTTGTGTCCCCTGCAGTTAACAGATTTTGACACTTCTGGATCTCCCTCTGTAGTCTTCTTCTATCAGCAAAAGTTCAAGAGATAATGTCAAATGCCTGATCACCTACTTTCTACAGTCCTGTGGGAACAATGCCTGCTTCCTTGCTCATACCTTTACTAGCGAACACAGAGAAAAATACAGCCGTTTGCACATCTTGGTTGCTGAACTTGCCAGGCAACTTACTGTATATAATAATTGCCAATATCTATCTCTTTTGTCTTGTCAGGGTCTTGTATGGCTCCTCGTCCTCTTCTGTAATACACATCCTGCCCTCCATCCTGGTTCCAAACGGGCCTCTCACTACAATATAATATACAACAAATATATAAAACAAAATTTTAAGCAATATATTTGTGAAAAAAACATCATAGTGCAAATTAAAATAAGACTGCAAGCAAATATTTCTGGAGTTACATGTCACAGTCTTGGACTGATGTTATAGGAAATAATGCAATGGCCATGGAGTTCTCTTTGGCTATGTATGTGCGTACATCACACTAAAAGAATTGGTGAGGTGGCCTTCTGCTGTTATGCACCTAAAATCTGGAATACCTTGCCAATAGGAATTCGTCAGGCTAATATAGAGGAGCACTTTAAAACACTGCTGAAAACACATTATTTTAACATGGCTTTGTCATAGCTTCATCTTAGTTAAATCCTGATGCTCTGTATATTCAATTAATTATCATTATTATTCATGATGGCTCCAAAATCCGTACTAACCCCTACTTTCTCTTCTGTTCTTTTCCTGGTTTTCTGTGGTGGCGATCTGCGCCATGATTTCCTTACATTGATGGATTAAAGGCCAGAAGTCATCAACTTCTTCCATGAGAACCCTGAATACAATCAGGACCGATTGAGGCCATTTATGTTAGGTAGAATGCCTAGAGGGAGCTGGGCAGTCTCGTGGCCTGGAACCCCCTTCAGATTTTTTTTTTTCTCCAGCCATCTGTAGTTTTTTGGGTTTTTTTTTTCTGTCCTCCCTGGCCATCTGACCTTACTTTTATTCTATTTTAATTAGTGTTCCCTAATTTTAATTATTTATTCTGTCTTTTTTCTCTTTCTTCATCATGTAAAGCACTTTGAGCTACATTTTGTTTATGAAAATGTTGTATATAAATAAATGTTGTTGTTATAAAGTATCTCTATAATGGCCTAGTATACTGGCCAAGAACTGAGTGGACATGGTAAAATCTCCTGCCTTGAGTCTAGTGTGCAGTAAGTTCATGTTTCTGAGATACCTTTGCAATGGAGAGTACAGTGAAAAACTATTGCTATACTGACAGCAATTTAATGTAGAGACTGTTCTTCCTTGGCCAAATTTAGTAGAGCTATTCAGTCTCATTGACGTAAAACAAAGCAAGTTTTGCTAAATATAAGAACACTTCCTAAAACATAGGTAAATACATGAAAATAAGCTGATTTTTTAAAGTAGCAAAGTGTTTAAAATAATTCCGCATAAATGATAAAAACAGGTAATGGTATTTAAAGATACTACAGGAAAATTCTAATTGTTACGATTAAAGCAATGCCAGGGGTCACCCAAAGGATTAGTTATCACAACAGGTTGGCAACATTTCAAAAAAATGCTCCTTTTCAGTGCATAATGCATAAGTTCACAGTATTTATCACATATAGCATTTTTTAATTGTGCATGCAATATGTTTGGCATATTTAGAAGTATGCTCTGCATATGACTATTGACACTTGAAAAGTTTTTGTCCTCACCTCTTGTGCAATACATTTTTTTCACCAACTGCATTAAATATCTTCACATTGACAATTTTGATGGTGAGTGCACACCATCTGCCTGTCATGCTTATGAGGCTCCAAAGAACTGGCAACATGGATGTGTGCTGGTAACAGCTGCATCCTTGTACAAGTGACTTTAAATTGACATCACACATAACCATCCACTGACATACTGCTATCTTTTTCTAAGCATATGCTTCAGGTAACAACTGACAAAATATACAGTACCTGTAAACTGTAAGCACCACAGACTAAAATTATTAACAAACTTTTTGTTTAAAAATGTTCCTGTGCCCCCAATATACACACTTTCTTTTTCAACAATTTCATGTGTTTTAGGGTGCATGGAACAACCACAAAAAAGTTTTTAAAAATTTATTCTATATGCAGGTGCTGTTCATATAGTACTTGCCTAATGTCCAAATGATTAAAAAAAATCTTTTTTGCCATTTGAATGTTATTACCACTTTAATTTCATGTTTCTACTACTTTACCTTGTTTTTAAACTTGTAAGCTTTTCTTTTCTCTTCACTGAAGTATCAAATGATTTATAATGATAACTACAGACTACATTGTTAACTGATATTTATGTATAACTGTGATTACTTGCTTACCATGCAGTACATAATAATTGCAGTGTGAAATTTAATTGCCATATACAGTGCACTTTCTATTTAAGTGTGTATATCTTATCATGCTTGAGTGCCTGGGGATCGACTTCTAGGCTGTGCTGAGGTAAGCATAACTGTTCCAGGATGACCACGAGTGCTGCCACCAACTATATTTTCTCCTTCACCCAGTTCTGAGAGTACAGCCAAGGAGGAAGCCTAGCTCCACCCACAGTTACCCAATAAATGGGGTTGTCCAGTTGATGTCCCAATATTCTTCCTGACTTCTTGTGGTCTGTCCACCCTGTCACTATGTAATTATAGTATGGTCTTTTGGTAAATCCTTCTATATAAAAGCGGTCGGGATTGTCCTTCCGTCCCGTGAGTACTACGCAGGCCCGGAGTTTCACACACGCCCTGTCCATTTTGCAATGCACGATGAGATTTGTAGTTTCGTTTTTCCAGGTAAAAGATGATTTTCTACTCCAGACTGTGCAATATCTTCTTCTTCTGTATTACTATATAAAAGCAATCGGGATTGTCCTTCCGTCCCGTGAGTGAAAAGTGTAGCGGTATTCCACATATCACAGACTTACTACTTGCAGCTTGCGGTATGAAGCGACATGATGTGAGCAGAGTTCTGGTGCTCCCATCGTTCCCTTGCTTTTGTGCGCGATGCGCTGGAAAAATAGACAAAATTATGTCTCTGGAAATAATTAATGTTGATGGAATACAAATGCCTCACCGCGTAGTAAATATCAGGGGGGTTCAAAAGGGCGACCTCAATATAGAAAAAATGTTTACATTTCATCACAAAAATAACAAACTACGAGTATCAAAGTAATACTGCTCAAATGCAATATAACCAAATTAATGAGTTTGTATAAAATATCAAATTGATCTACATATTGAATTGCCTTAAGTAGTGGTCAACTTAAAAGTCGGTCGCCTTAAAAGGCGGGTCAGCCTAGTAAAGTAATAATTTTCTGCTTATATTTTCAAAAGCATTGTATGACTATTTCTGATTTAAGTATTTTTAAAATAACTAAATTTACTTTTAATTGTTTAGTTTCCATGTCATATAATTTTATTTAAGTAAATTTCTGACTAAGTAATAATAGTTCTAATTGAGAAGATTTTGTACTATTCTTTCCACCTCTGTACATAAACAATGTTAACCAGAGAGTTTTAAGAAATCACTCAAATTTTCTTCATCTGTCTGCATTATAACAAGATGTCCGTAATTATTTCTGATTTTTCTAATAATCTTAACAGCTAGTAGAATATAAAGTGTCGTTAAGTATTTTTCATAAAGGTATTCCTACTGAAGTAGTACGAATAACTGAGCAATAAACCATGGGCTATGATCCTAACTCTCTTCTGCAAGACATTTGTATTTAAAATAGAAATACAGAAGGGTTTTAAAATAATAATTCTTTATCCTAACATACAAGAGCCAAATGATAGTGGGAACCCTGATCATTAATGTGACACTGAGACCCTTTTAAAAAGATTGTTGGGAGAAATATGATCGATGAGTGGCCTACTATTATGTGATTTAAGTTTATATGTAGTAGGAAGGATAATAATCTGATAAAAAATTAACTGTTTATATGCAGTTTAAATCGTATTAGATTCCGAGGAAGTGAAAAGAGATTGATTCGCTTAATATAACTAAATCATGACAAGGAGGAGAAAGAGGTCAGTAACAAACCACTGCAGTAAAGTTTTATATCTATTATGAATAGCGTGAACTATTTAGACCTCTGTGTCTTTGGTTTAGAATAAGATCACCATTCCTCTTCTGTGTCATAAAATGCAACCAAAAAAAGATGACATCTGAAAAGCTATCCAGCCATAAAAATGTCAAGGTTTAAAGTGGGAGACAACTACCTAACTTGTGTGGACACAGGAAATGGTCCTTAAACTGGCAATGAAAGAGAAACATGTATTTCTTGGGCATCATTGTTAATGGGTTGGTTTAAATCAGTCTAACTCTGAATTCTGTCCCTTCATCCTCATTCAGAGTATAGATCTTGTTTAATATGTTATATCCCTGGATAGCTGCATTAGAGTCT
This sequence comes from Polypterus senegalus, assembly GCF_016835505.1. Classification (NCBI taxonomy): domain Eukaryota; kingdom Metazoa; phylum Chordata; class Cladistia; order Polypteriformes; family Polypteridae; genus Polypterus; species Polypterus senegalus. Next base: position 127,495,822 of record NC_053157.1, on the reverse strand, counting down.
AAATCCTATTTTTCTCAACCATGTTTAAAAATTACTCACTGGATTTCAATGCCTGCATATGGCCTTACAATTCATCAAATATTGGCAAAAGGCTATAAACATTAATGTGCAATTGGAAAAGATCATCAGTTTTAACTCTTAACATATGTTTTAGAAGATTCAGAGCTAAGTTTAAAATACAATTATCTGAACAAGGAAAAAACATTCACTAACATTGTATAGAACAATGTCTGTTGGTAAACCCGCAAAATGACCAACTCAATTATTAAGGGTTATAGTTAGTAATTTGGACCTCTGCCTTTTTGCGATTTTGACTATGATTCATACTCGACTTTTGGGTGTAGTTGCTAGACTACTGGTCTGTGATTCTAGCTATCATTTTTTGGTTTTGCCCCTAAAACCTTTCCTCTCCTGATCTATTTATTTGTTGTCCATTGGACACATTTTTTTTCCATTTTAGCTGTGATAGTATAGAACTCAAAAGCTGCTAGTCCACAATGCTTTGTTGTGACTCTTGGAGGCAGGCTTACGTAGTGCATTCTCTGGGGCAAAGGCTATGAAATTTTTTTAAAATGCAAGGCACGAGACTGGGAAAAAAACGTAAAACTTTTTACAAAAACAAAATGGTAAAACTTTAGCTTAGGTAATGGAAAAAGCATTTTTACTTATTTGTTCCTGTGTAAAAATACCTTTACAAAAGCTTCTTTTGCTCTTAATTTCGCTTATGCTGTGTGGCATGGAAGCTGGATTATACTGGTAAACCAGCTTGTTAACATGGAGGATTCACAGGTTTTATAATGAAGTATCTTGTATCAAGAGAAATATTTCTTACCTATCTCTGATCATTCTAAAGTTAAGTTATTTTAGTAGGCCACATTGCAGAGATGAATAACCACTTTACTGAGGCTTTTTAAGCGTCATTAACACCTAATGAAGCCTTTGTTAAGGTCTTGTTACATAAGTGTAAATGAGTAACAGATGCATTTTTGCAGTACCTAAACTAAAGTGTGCCAACCAAACAAAGTTCTTTTACAATTCATAAATTTATTACAAGTATTCTGCGGTGGGTTGGCACCCTGCCCAGGATTGGTTCCTGCCTTGTGCCCTGTGTTGGCTGGGATTGGCTCCAGCAGACCCCCGTGACCCTGTATTTGGATTCAGCGGGTTAGAAAATGGATGGATGGATGGATTACAAGTATTGAAAACCCTACAAGTCAAAACAAATACTGGAACACAATGTGATAAGCTGAGCCCTGAATCAATATAAAAGCAAAGTTTGGGTATAGTTATTTGTAGATTATTGCTCCAGATGTAAATAGTTCTAAGATGTAATAATCACTTAACCATTGTTGTAACTCTCCACTAAGTGTTAACATGGTGATGGAGCAAAGTCACACTGGCATTCGGCCTACAAATCAGGGGATTTCTATGGGCTCTCTCTGACAGATGCCAAAGTGCACATTTGAAACTACATTTGGAGGATAAGAGCAGTATGTTAACTTTAAAGAGAAAAAGGCAGAAATGAGCAGAGCACTAAGTTTAAGTGGTTGCCACCAGAAATACACGTGTAGAGAAATGCAGTTTTAAAGAAAGGATTAAAAGTAAAGTGAAAGCTTTGCCATTTAACTTACTGAAGAGATGAAGAAGCATATGGTGCAGCTTGGTGAGGATTACTCCTGAGCTGTGATGCACAGATCATATGCAACCCAACATCGTATATTTTTGAAGAACTCTGGAACATGTAATGAGGAGTGGCTAGATGAAAGGGCTAGCAATATAAAACTGTAGTCCAGACCATCAGGGGCCATATTTGTCCAGTCTTTGGGCTGGTGTGAACTTCAGAGCTGCTAAGATTGAGGAGAAGTGAGAAGAAGTGTGCTTACTTTTGTATATATTATTAAGAACAGCCTTACTTCCAATTGTACATATTTTTGTTTGAAAATAAACCGTGGTTATGGGTGCTCATTTTTCATTATTGTTTTTGTGTTTGATTTTTTGTTTTTGATTTCATTGTTATTTTCTCATCTTTTTTTGCTTTGGCACCACTGTAATTATTGTACATAGCTTCTGCACTTATTGTAGTTTCATTGTTGTTGTTTAACACTATTGTATTGCATATCCATTTGTAAGAAATGATTGTAAGTAGTTTTTGGCATGTCTGAGTTAAACCAGAAATTGCTGTTTTAAAACAGGCATCATTGTCTGTGTTTCTGTCATCCCTTCTCCTGGTTGATTGATAATGGCTCCAGGTGATGGAGCACCACACACAAAATCATGGAACACCAAAATTAAGTAACTGAACATTACAAGAAAATGAAAGAACACAATGAAAAAAAAAATCCTGAATCATCCATTACAGCTCATCTTAAATAATACTGGGGGTTGTTCTATATTGCCCTGCACCCCTAGGCTAAACATATAGGACACAAGAAACATGATTTGAAGGACTAGACACAAAATAATTAATAACAAAAAATATTTAAAAATACTTACATGATAAAATGGAAAACAAAACCAAAATCAATACTATATATACAAAATAGTATTAAAACAAAAAATTATCAAATTAAAAAGAAAATACTATACAGCTGAGCCAGGAATAGCACCCAGGATTAATCATAACAATAGTGAGTCTTCTCTAACAATAGTGAGTTTTCTCTCAGACTCGTTTCCCTGAAGTGAATTTTATGAGTTGCTATAATCTTAGTAGAAATGTTAAAACTCAGATAAATAATGGAAAATATTGTAGGCTACATGACTACCATTCAGCATTTGACATTGCGAGACATACACAAACACATGCACACACACACACACACACAGAATTAAGTTGGTTTAGTCACAGAATTAAAGCCAGTAGTAAATCATTGGACTTTTAAAACAACAAGGCCACCAGGTCCACCACCTACTCAGTGTGTTACTATCAAAATGTCAGCTTGTCCATCTATGCACCAAATGAAAAAAAAAATAATAAACTGTACTATAGTTCTGAACCTGTAGTGACTTTAAGATGGCATTAACTATTGAAAAATTAGCAGGCAAAAAAACAAGTTACAATGACAGAATGTGTTTGAAATTTGAAGAGAAAAAAATGTAAAAAGGAAGCAGAACTCAGTACAATCCTTTGCATGTACTAGGAGTTGTACAGTATTTAGTAAATCTGTTGTACATTTTAGCACACTATTTTGGCAGACATTTTATTATATACCTATAGCAAACCTAGTTTGTTTACTGAGTACAAATGACATGAAAAACAGATTGATTTTTATAATCAGTATTTGTCAACATGAAAGAACGCATGTATAAATTCACCTTTATACTTAAATTAGAACAGAAAACAATGGCAACTGATTTTTATGTCTTCATAGATACAAAAAAATGTAGTTGCTTAGAACAACTCATAAAACAATAATCAGTCAATGAAAGGTGCCCTACAGTATTATATATTGACCCAATATATGTCACCGATATATAAAAGGTCAGGGCTGACAGTATGTCTTCTGTGAATGGGTTTTTACTTTGAAATGTGTGATTAATGAGTACTATATAATCCAAATTTAGCCAGATTTGGGATTTTCAAGCATGATGGTAACACATCTTTAAATGACTGAAGATGTTAGGGAAACGAAAGCTTTGATAAAGTATCATTGTTGATTATTATATCTGTCCGTTACAAGTTCAGGTATTGAGTAACCTTGCGTATTAACAGCTTGAGGACAAAATAATAATGATGGTCTTATCATTACTGTTGTTTGAAATTTATTTAAAATTTAATAAAGATTGTTTCAAAGTGTGTTCAGTAGCTATTGATTTATCATTAAAGGTTGACTGAAATTTCTATACTGCATTTGTATTTTCTTCTGTAGATTAGAAATCTACTTTTTTTGGTATTTTAAATGTGCAGCATTTCGCTCTGATTACCCGCTGCAATTAAATAATTACAACTATTTGTTTCTTTTTAAATTGTTTCTGTTGTGAAAATACATTTTTTAAATCTCATGAAATCTGCTTTATTTACGTCATCAGTTTACATTTTTCTAGTAGTAATTGATAAAAGATTTCTAGCACATTTTTGTTTATCTCCCAAGTGACATGCAGTACTTGGTTGGCTAACACGCAATTGCCTCTTCCTCAAAGGCGGCTGCAACCTTCTCACATGAGGGATGCATTTGTAATACAATCTTTGCATTAGCAAAACAGCATGCATAGCAAGTGTATATTTATATGGTATCTCTAAGTCAACGTGCATACTATAATCTAATCAGAATTCCATCAGATATTTGTAATGAAACTTCCTAATAAAGAACACACTATATAAAGTGTCTAAAGTCTATTAGTTAGGAAAGTGTTTCAGTAAATACTGTGGTAATGTAATATACTTTGTACTGTTGCAGATTTTACGGGGTAATGGAATAGCTGTATAAAGACCTGTACTGTGAATTTCATAATAAAAATTTACTATTTACAAATTTTACTTTAATTTACTAAATTTACTAATTTATTAAAAAACTAAAAGTCAGCACTAATTAAATATAATACAAATCCTAAACTAGATAGGGATAATCTGCTCTATTAATATTCTGTACATGGATTTTTATAATTCCAAGTTAGTAAAACAATGCTTTTGAAATTGAAATAGATAACCTATTATCAATTATTAATTTGTTTGAAAACTGCATGTTATTTTGCTCATATGGAAATTTATGCTGTTGTTCAATATCGTGCAAACTAAAAAACAGCTTGATTACTGCAGTTGCGTTTTTTATTTTAGTATTTATATATTTAGTGACTACATTTGAGAATAATAAAGCTCTATTTAAACATACAGTCCAAAACAACTCCATAAAGAAGTGCATCATTAAATCATGTAAATTAGCTACTTTACCTTAACTTCTTAGGCAGATGTAGACTTGTTTTCGACTATCCCCAGTTAGCAGAGTTCTCACTCTTTAAGATCTGCTGGGGCCATGATTAGGATGCAAAGTGACAAGTCCCAAAAGATTAAACAGTCCTTGACACATTATTTCCATATTTATAAGAAATGAGGTAGAGATGGGGCTATATCAGTTGGTCTGTGAGCTGCATAGGTTATGCTTCTTCTTTTCTTTGATGTTTAATAAACCTGTTGCTGTGCTGAAGGTACTGCCCCCATTTCTTGTTGGCTGCCATAATGATATTCATTTGATTAATGTTTTATGCATTGTTCTTCCCCCTTATTTCTGTAATAATTATTCTGTCCTCATTCATGTCTGAAGTGGAACAGCCATGTACGACCTAAAAGAAACCTGAAAGCCTTCTGCATAACTTCTTTAGTAATTAATAATCGTGTGTGAAATATATTATGTGACAGTAATGTAAGTAGTAGATACAATGCAAGAACAGCACAGGCAGGAAGGAAATAATATCCTTTCTCTATGAAGATCTTGCATTTTCTTTTACAGAGAATTCATAAATAGGTAGTTATCCATATCAAGTGCTACTTTGAAGCAAGTAAGGTACATAATAAACTTGCTTGTGGTCTTTATGCAAACATGCATCTTACTGTTCTTGCTAGTACACCAGTTTTATCCTACATCCCAAAGACATGCTTATTAGAATTAATCAGCAAATCCCTTTTGTTCTGTGATGTGGTCACTGGCATTCCACCCAGGGTTTCCTGCTTCTCATTTTATATTACTTAATGGAAAAACTGGATCTCAGAAAATTGATTGAAAACGCGGTTATTTTTACAGAGCCGTCACATATCCAACATTGGTTTTGTAACACTTTAGTTTAGGTACTGCAAAAATGCATTACATTACCCATTTACTCTTATGTAACAAAGTCTGCGAGCCTGTTTAACAAAGGCTTCTTTTGGTCTTCATGACACAAAACATCAGTAGATGAAATATTATTCTCTGTACAGTGTGACATATTGACATGATGGTAAAATGACTTGTTAATATGAAAGATTCACAAGTCTTATACTAAATGTGTAATATCAAGAGAAATGCATCTCAGTTGCGCCATCTCAGACCACTCCAAAGTGAAGTTTTGTTAGTAGGTCACAGTGCAGAGATGAATAACACTTTACTAATGTTATGAAGACCCAAAAAAGTGTTTGCTAAGGTCTTGTTATTATGAGTAAATAAGTAATAGATACATTTTTGCAGTACCTAAACTAAAGTGTTACCTTGGTCTTTGCTCCCAATGTTTTTTGTTTCCAATTTTGTCTTTTTCAGAATTGTCATTATAAACAATACTTTTAATAATACACTTAGTCCAAGTTCAGCTTACATTTTATTAATAGAAACTTTCACCAGCAACACCAACCTCCCAACACCTTGTAGCAGGCCTACATAATAGTAGGTATTTTTTGTGTTTGTGCTGAGTCATGTTTTCTTTACATCATCCTGTTTACTATTGGGTGTGTGTATGTAAATGTTGTCCCCGGAAAACAAACGGAGAAGGACGATAAAAATAGGAAAATTGGAAAGTATAAAAAAAAGAAAGTAAAGATTGCAGTAGTGCAAACAAATGGAAATTATTACTCGATAAAGGGAAAATAATAACCACAGACCAGGTGTCATCGAAAAAAATGTAGGCCAAAGCGAGGTCAGAAATAAAAGACAGAGTAGAAAACAAAGTAAAACATCATAAAGAGGTTAAAAAACAAGGGGGCCAAACACATGCCTAGCAGTTTAGAGATAATGAAAACTGGAATTCAAAAGACTTAAAATAAACGGAGGCGCAAAACACATGAGAGCAAGATACAGAATATGAAAGCAGAAAAAAATGACAGTGTCAAAACAAAGAAAGTAAACATCGCATTAATGCAAAAAAAGAGAAATTATTACTTGGAGAAATAACGAAAAAGGCGAATAGTGATATGTCAGAAGTATGTAAATACTGTAAGGCTTTGAAGTTTAAGTCAGAGAATTTCAAAAATGTGGTTTACCTCACATGCATTTATTGGTCACTTTGCAAAAAAAATTATTAACTGCTGATGATGTAGATCATTTTGTCTGTGCTGAAATTCCAAACAGAGAAACCTATCCTGAATTGTGGTACAAAGTCATTAAACAGATTTGGTCGCATTGACCTCATTTAAAAGAGTTCAGCATATTGGGACTCCAAAGATTCCAAATATTTTTTTTATAGAAGTTCTGAAATAAAAGTGAAACTAATGAAATAGTACCAATTCAAAGAAAAAAAAAATCTTAAAAGTGTGTATCCGGAAAACAAAACACAGGGTTTGGTGAGTGAAGCGAGCAGAGGGCAAAGCCCCCTAGTTATTTAAATGGAAGGAGAGTAAGAAGAAGATCGAGAGATGGAGAGGAGAAAGGAGTAATTTTCACATACATCTTCCAAATCTTCACCTGCAACCATTGCACAACTTTTCCGTTTGCTTTTTCATTTTCCGGAACTGCATTGCGACAGCCAGTTAGAAGAAACCCTGGGGTTCAAATTTCATTCAGCTTTTGCTGAGGACTCACACAGTGAGATTGTTTTGTGTTTTTTTCGGGAAGGAGCAAAATATCATTTCAGACAGTATTCATTTAATTCAGGACTTTCATAACTCTGGACTCATATATCATATCCATTTCAATTGCCGTTTGTTTTGATCTGTGTTTGTGTTTTGTGTTCTGTGTGTATTCATTTATTGTTTAGGGGCAAGAGAGGGCTTTGTATTTTCTTTTATTATTGTACATATCGTGTGCTTGGGGTAAATAGGTTATATATATAATTTTTCACCGCTGTCTTTGGGATAGGGGGAATTGTGTACATATATATAATACTGAGTATTTGTCTGTCCTTGTATATATATATATATATATATATATATATATATATTTGTTCACTTTCAATATATCTGCACTTGATTTTACACCTCTGATTTCTATTGCTTGTTATTTTGTCGCTTGGGGAAAAAGGACTGTTTGTAAGTTTGTTTGGAGTATGGCTTGTTATTATCCGGAATATCCTCAGGTTTGCCAAGTCAACAGTCTTGGTTGTGTAGTTGCCGGTCTGGGTAAAGAGGTCGGCCGTTACAACCTTTGGGTTATCAAAGAAGCTATTTTAATAAATTTATATAGTGAAGTTCATGTTAAAATAGAGAACTAAACTACAGAAGTTTACATATCTTTTTTAATAAACAAGAGAGAAAGATAAAAATAACTTCCCTAGGGGTCAGACATTATGTTATTGAACATATGGATGACTCTGTGTTTTAAAAGCCAGTGCCTTATTCAGTAGACCACTTAAATATGAAATATTATTCTGAGGTGCAAATAACAACTGATGGGATTAGCTTACAGAATGTTGAAAAACAGTGATGATTTATTGATTCTGCAGATGTTCATCTTGAGGCAAACATGATCTTGGCAGAAACAGAACAATAACGAACCTCTCTTTTTTCCAGTATATGATTGGAGAAGTGACAGAGAAAAAAAATGAAATTAAAGTATCCAAAAGAAATACTTGGCTATTGAATCCATTACTGCCATAAAGAAAATAGCCAGAATCTAGCCTAGTACAAACATTTCCTGCATGGAATATCAGTTTGTTATAGGAATTACTCAGAAATGCACACACACAAACACTCACATTGCCTTATTTCGAAAAAAGTAAAGGCAGACTGCAGGATAGGATTTTTTTAGGAGAAAAATAGGATACATTTTGCTTAGTACAAGCCTCAGCCTTCAGTCTTAAATATACTAAACAACAGGACTTTGTTCTGTATATGTACAGTAAATTACATGAATATGAATGTTAGATTTTAATCCTGTCAATTTGCGTCTTTGAAGATGGCAAACTAGTCACCATGAATGAGATTTGGGCATTGTTACAATCATTGAGAGTCATGTTCTTAAGAAATGAATCCTAAAAATACCATATATTAAATATTGGAGACTGCCGAAAGGTTTAATAATACTGTAGATAAGCTTATTATTTATGTATGATTTCAAATGATTTACAATATGGTTTCAAAGAATGACCCCATCTTAGAGAATTTAGTAGGTACAGGGAATACGATCAGTGAAGGTAGAATTTGGGTAGCAGTTTACTTGTGATCAAACAAGAGAAGAGTTGTACAAGACCCCAGATATTTTCTGCTTAAAAGTGCAGACTGAAAATTCAGTAAATATGGGGATCAGGTGATGAAGTGAAGTTGAAATAACTGGCTACATTTTGTAACCAGAAGGGTGAAATATGTCTAATAATGTAGCCAAAACACAAACCAAATCACAGCAAAGTTAAAAGAAAGTCTTTAACTGGGAATTATTTGAGAAATATCTTTTTGAGAAAAACCACACATGCAAGGTCTTTGAATATTTGCAATTTGGATGACCAAGAGGTACACAGCGCCAACCTTTATACCGTCGTAACGATGACATTAAACACCCCTTATTTGTCGTTGATTGTCCATAACAAAATTATGGCATTTAGCTGACAGCCCCCATAGAAAACAAAATGGCATGGTGAAAAGATGTAAAATAAGTGCCCCCCCAGATCTTTGTAAGTATCAAAACATCATGAAAACAAGTTAATCAAAGAAAGAAAAAAATGTAAACATTATCCACTCATACCACAAACAATGGGAAGCTTCTGAAAGTCTGGGCATTCCCTGAGTCACTAGAGGACATTATCAAACTCCTGTGCTGGGATTACATAATTTTCACCCTGTTTTTGTTTTATTTCTTTCTTTGCATTTTTATCTTTTCTTTGTTAATGTTATGATGGACAACATTTTGTACTTGTGCCACGATTTTGTGGATTTGAATGGCTATAATACACTATGTTAATAGTCATGTGGTGCATATGTTATGTAATGTTTTAAAAATATGGGTTTGTAGTTTCCAGCATGTCTTAACCTTACTGTAAAATAAAGATTGTGCAGGAAAATACAATTGATGTATGCTCTTCTGGTTTAAAAATTCTACTTTAATCTCTAGTTTTGTTATTAAATTCCTTCAACTTTATGATCTTTAGACCTAGTATTTTTGACATTGTCGTTGTGTGACTGCTATCATATTCTTTAAATTTCTGGTGCTTGGAGAATAAAATAGGTAAATCCAGACTTTTATGGACTGTCACATCACTGGGGAAAACAACCTGTCTTGGGGTCACACTGTGTTTGTATGGTAGTGAAACTGTCAGAGGAAGGTCAGTATTTGAACCCAGAGCATCTGCGTGACACCCAGGACACCAGAAGTAGCTCCAAGTGGACACATGGAAGTAATGCCTGGTTGAGGCTTAGTAGCAACTTGTAGCAATATAGCTAATGTAGTCGGGAGGTGACCATTTAACATGAGCTCAACTAGGGGTAGAAGGTAGAGTGTGGAAAAGGACAAAATCAGTGAAAGGTAAGCAGGGAGTAATGGCTTTGCACACTGAGTAATGTACCTGCTGCTATGGTAACCTCACAGTTGACTCTTCACACCCACGAAAAGCAACGTTTGTGTGTTTTAATTTATTTATTTTTTTGATAAAACAAAAAGGGCATAAGAAAAAACTCTTATTACAAGTAACTGAATTTCTTGCTTTGACATATTCTTTTCCGGACTTGGAACAACCATTAACAGAGAAACAAGACCTTTGACTGGGTCTTAAAACTGTGTCAGTGGTAATGTGCATCACTAATCATTCACAGAGATTCATTTTTAACATACTGTATATTGAGCAACAGCTATCATGTAACGGTTTACTATTTATGGGATTGAAATGACCAAAGAAATCCAACCAAGATGAGGTTTCAAAAGAATATTTGCTTTGGAGAGAAAGGCAGTTTGCAAGAATGGGGGCATCTAAAACCCAGAGGTCATTGCCTAGATCAGGGGTTTTGAACTCCAGTCCTGGTGGGCCGCTCTGGCTGCAGGTTTTCATTCTAATCCTTTTCCTAATCACTGACCAGTTTTCACTGCTAATTAACTCCTCTTCCCTTCATTTTAATAGCCCTGTTTTTAAGGATTCAGTCCTTTGAATTGATTCCTTTCTTCATTAAATAACAGCCAAACAGAAATGAAACGTGAAACAAGCCAACAGATGACCAGCTAAACTGGGATTTCAAACTCCAACCAGTTTCACTCTAACCGATCTCTTAATGAGAAGCCAGTTTTTGCTGTTAATTAAACTCGTTATTTAATTCCATGGCCTGTTGCTGCTCTCATTCTGCCACAGCAGACATTCCGAAAACTGTTGGATTTTCTTTTTTTCTAAGATCACCTTTCTTTATTTTCAGATATTGTGTGATGGGCACAGGTAAGCTGGTCATGCGGCTGCTTATTTTGCGTCTCATTATTGTTTGGCTGCTAATTGAGGAAAAAGAGACAACTAAGGGGTCTGTGTCAAGTTAATTATAATTAAGGCAACATAAGTTAATTAGCAGCAAAAACAGTTCACTAATGAAGTTAGGATGGTTAGAATGAAAAACTGCACCCCTCCAGAAACAGAGTTTGACACCCATGGCCTAGATGTATGAAGAAAAAAAAATGAGGTTAGAAAACATATTCTGAAAAGTTCACACAATAAGGCCAAAAACAGAAAGCACAACAAATTACAGAACTCAACAAATAGGTGTTTTATGAATCACAGAAAGCCTACTTTAGTACAGTACTGTGTTGTTGTTGGTTTTTTTAAAGTAAAGTACAAATACTATGCACATAAACAAAGAGTATATTTGCTTTGTTTGAGAATGTAAGAGTACACTACATAATACAAAAGCTGTGAACAAGTTAATGGGAGTCGGTGAACAGTAGTATCATTGAGTCATTAATGAAGAGGTAACTGTCTCTTTATAATGTGTTTAGATAACTACTATAAACTATTGGAGCGATTGTGTTCCTTTTAATTAAATTTGATACTATTTTTGGAAAAATGATTGTTTTAAGTTTGGGGATCAGAAACACATACATTTTTTCCCATCAAAATTAATGTTGATTATATTTTCAAATTACCAGGGATCACCTTATGAGAAGTTTTTCAGGAATGCTTCAATGTTCATCAAGCTAATAATGAAACCAAGGAAGGAGATATAGGAGAGTATAAAAGCATCTAAATAAACAGAAAATAAATCCACTAGACTGTCAATCAGGTAGGACTGTTATTGCAATAAAACACACTAAAAATCAAACTGTTAATCTTTCATACCTTCTCCATTCTGACATCTCTACCTCTGACCACTACACCCTTGTCTGGCTTACCTTCTGATACCAAGTCCATCTTAGTTCCATCTAAAACACCTTTTATGTCTCAGCCAGGTGTCATTAGCAAACTGCTTACATGGTTAGGGTTACCATCAGGCATTCCAACAGGTGCCCTCTTAGAACTCTATGTAAATGCCCTAGTTGACTTTTCAAAATAGATGCCCAGCTCACACTTGGATGGCTAGGCAATACCCAAGTATACCATTAAGTATAGCAGAGGAGCAAGCATAGCATAATGCAGCCCAAACCTGAACGACTACTACATATTGGATGTATTATATGAGGTTTCCTTGTCTTTACGTTTTGTGGTCATCTTTATATATATTTTTAATTATTGTATAAAGTGCTTAACTCAGAAGTTGAAATGCATTTAATAAGAATCTATTTATTATGCCTTAATTGAATAAGGTAGAATATTAGGTAGAAGGGAACAAAAGATGTATACAGAACAATGACCCAAAAGTCAGTACCAAAACGTCAACCTTGTCTTTTACCAAAGCCATGACAATGACCAGAATCATAATCAAGAGTTTGTAAGAAAAAGATTACTTAATAATGAGACAAAACTGAGAAGCAAAGCACAAATTAGCAAGAGGTTTTGTTTATATCTGCAAAACTAGGATAATGAGGAAATGCACAACACTGACTTTTATGCCGTCACACAGCTGATGTCTCTCCTGGCTATCCTTACATAGCAACACCCTGAGAAGAGGAGTCATGAAACAATGGCATACATAGATTAATGACAATGGCAAAGCGGTAAGACATTCATTATTTTTAACTTACTGGAAAACAATCTGAATCTACAAACAAAAGCTAGATTTGTATTCTCTGATGTACAAAACTACAAACAATGCCCAAAATAACAGGAAAAGGTCACAGCAAATGCCTCAAAAATTCAAAAATGAAACCAATTATTAACAATAGTTAACTGAGTTGAGTAGAAATGAGTGTATGAATACAGCAGATATTTCGATAATGGAGTTTTTTAGAAATCAGGTAAACAATAATTTTTGACATATATCTTTTTTCATACTACAATAACTAGATAATCTTAAGCCCTATAATATTATTTTCTGAAAACCTGTTTTGACATGCTGTTCTGAAGAAGAACCTGTAAATATTTATATACAGAATACATTTTACATGCAATGTGCCTTTTAAATTCACCTATTTACATATTTGACTGCATTTAGTCACAAACTACTGTATTTGTGAATATATAAAATAAGACCATAATTTAAATGCATAGAGTTCATACTAATGGAAAATTAAATGTCTGATACAAAATAGACCTGTCTTGAGTTTGCTAATGTGCAGTTAATCATGAATGAAGTGCAGAGTTCTAGTTAAAAGAAAAAGGGTTGCTAACATGAAAAATGTCATTATAGAAATTATTTTATGTGTTACCATGAAGATATGCTTTAGCTAACAGTGGCAAAAGTTAAATGAATCACAGCAAATAAGATGCTGCAAATAAACATAATTCACCTGATTAAGTACTCTGATTTACTAGAAATATTGAGGTTAAAATGGAATTTACAGAACCGTTCTTTGTATTTCTGTAACTCCTGTATCATTTTATATCTCATATGGTTGGTATTTTAATATCATGAATACAGTATAAGATGCTTGGTTGAAAAATGATGACATACCACATGAAAGAAACTTTTAACCAGGGGTTTATTTTAAACACAAAAAGGCAAAGTAACCTAGAGAAATATCATATAAATGAATAAAATCACAATATTATTTAAAAATATTGAAGTATATCTTTTTCTGTAACTTTCATTTATTTTTTTTGGTTCTGAAGATTAATTTGCTGTTTCCTAAATTAATCATTGGAAGCCCAGATAACAAAGGTACCAATATATAAATCTCTTTAATAGTATATTGTCATATACTGTATTTCAGTAACTTTATGTGCAAGGGTAGCAATACAGTTATTAGGATTATTAGCAGGTTAGGATAACTCTTACTGTGTACATTTGTGTGCCCTGCACATTGTTTTCCTTCTTGTGCCCAGTGCAGTCAGGATAATGATTAGCCTCCATGACCCTGAACTGAATTACTTCTTTCAGAATGCAGACATGTGTGGTTGTAAATATATACAACAATCCATACGTACAAAATATCATAGTAATGAAGAAGAAAACTTTTGCCATGTGTACCATAACATAGCATTCTCAAACCTGTTTAAAACAACTAACTACAAAAGCTAAGGTACAGCGCACGGCACAGTGTTATGCTTCATTAAAGAATTTCACACTTCAGAAATCACTGACAAATAGCTTGCAAGTTCTTTTATTAATTTATTCTTGAAGGCTACTTAATGCTCGTAACAAATGACGATAGTCATTTTTGTAGTTTGTAGAAAGTAGTGCTCGTACAAAAGTCTGATGGTATGTAACAGTTTCGTGAAATCATTCAGGAAGCTGAACAAAAAAATCCATCATGTCACCTGGCCCATGCCGCCACTCCATGGCATGAAGCTGCCATGGCATGAAGCTGTGGTGTTCAGTTCCCTGAATCTGAAATCTGGGTATTGGCAGGTGAGGAGAGGGAGTGACAGCTTTTAGAAGATAGCCGTCATCACCTGGAAAGAACTTTACCAGTAGATTTCTCCATCACCCACTTACATTGCATGGTTTCATTGAATTGCAATAAATTCAAACAGATTATATTTTGATCAAAAATACAATAGTAGTGTCCTAGTGTTCCCCTTAAATAAATAAATCACCATTCTTGTGATTCAGTGTGAGAGCAGCATAGTGGCACAGTGATAGTGCTGCTGCCTCACAACAATGAGACTGGGATGCTACCGACGTGGAATTTGCAAGTATGCTGCTGTTAAATGCTTTTGAATATCCCCTTAGGATAAATAAAGTTTATCCAGTCTAATCTAATTTTCTCTTTTTTGTCTACATAGGCTTCCTTAGAGTGCCCTTGGTTCCTCCCACAGTTTAAAGACATGCAGTTTAGGTGGACTGGCAATGCTAAACTGGCCCCTGACGTGGGCATATGTGTTCACCCCATGGTGGGCTGATGTCCTGTCCAAGGATTCTCTCTGGCTTGCATTCCTGCTGGAATGGACTACAGCTTCCCCATGACCTTTCTCTTGATAAGTACATTTAGAAAATGGATAGCTAGATATTCAGCAGAAATCTTAATGTCCCAGGTCTGCTGCAGTATACACAATATGGCTGAATGCATGTGGACACATCACACCTATATTAACTTGTTGAAAATCCCATTACAAAAACATGGGCATTACTAGGGAGTTGTACACCCCTTTGTGGCTATAACATCATCCACTGTTCTGGGACATTTTTCCAAAAAGAGTTTGGGGTGTATCTGTTTTTGCTAGCAACAAGAGGACTGAGATGGTGTGTTTGAACCACAAAACGAAACTGCAGTACTGCTTGCAATCAGAAGGTGCAAGCTCATAAACAAAAGAAAGAAGGCATGTTTAAGATCCTTCTACATGTCTACAGAAAGCAAACTAGCAAAAAAACAAAGCAACTAGAACTATAAATATGTCGACTTTAATTCTGAGACCTATTGATTGTAACTTAGTAGTTAGGGCAAAAGTCAGCTAATGTATAGTAGTATTGGTGTAACTACAACTGAAAGGTAATAATCTTTGTGAAGAATATGTTCTAGCTTCTTTCAAAATCTAATAAGAAAGTGCAGAATACACACATAGAACCTTTGGGTGGGGGTGCATGGAGGATCAGTGGTTTAGGTAAGTCCTATGCAGAGACTAGCTGTGAGTAAAAGAACACCACCTACAGGTAATAGAAACATTATAACTAGATTTGAAAAATCAAAATACATAAGTTATGTGCCTTTTTCTATAAAAGAGAAAAAGTTCAACTAAGATTTGTTTTTCATGTTTTGTTTGTACCTGTGTTTCACCATTATTTCTATCTATCTATACATATATGTGTATATATTGTGGCAGACGGCTGGTGCCCTTATGGGACTTTATCTCCCCCGGAATGCTAGAGAGTAGCCCTCCTAGTTTACAGTGGGGCCACAGGTCTGCATCCTGAAAGCTCAACGCTGCTGGGGACCATGGCCACCGCCAGGGAACACTTGGGCATTTGTTGAGCCCTGTTTGCCAACACTTACGCCACACCTGGAAGTGCTACCAGAAGAAGGTCGTTGGACACCGGGAGGATTTTCCAGGTGTCCTATAAAAGGAGCCAACCGCCACTACTCAGACTCGGAAGGAGCTGAACAAAGCTTGTGAGGTTGTGTATTGTGCTGTTTGGTGCTTGTACTGTGCTGTTCTCTGAGGAATCAAGGAAAAAGTGCTTCTCAGCTGTAAATAAATGTGTACTGTGTACGGAACTTGTGTCACTGCCTGTTTGTGTCAGGGTTGGGGCAGCTGGAGCTCCCTTGGTACTCTACTATACCACTATATACATATATTATATAAAAAAATTTTAGGTCGAGACGTGATCATCTCGGGGAGACATTTTCAAGTCCCGCGAGACTTCTTGCACATCACGCCCTACTTCCAAATACTTTCTTGGACACACTTTAACATCCCACAAGACAAGGAAGCGAGACAAAAGACAGCTGCTGTACAGGCTTTTAAATGATTGATGCGCAGCGTGACATGCAGATCACAGAGCTCAGTAGCAGCTAGCAGACAGCCAGCAGCTGATCCGTCCACTTCTTTTTAGCGTGCGTTCAGCCCCCCCTCCCCTTCACAATTCAAGCGGCAGAGCTAGCATGAAGCGCGCCCCTGGGGGTTGGGGTTGTGGGGTGTATGAGCGAAGCGGGTAGGGAATACCAGGGGAGCTCCAGCATATCCATATATATATATATATATATATATATATATATATATATATATATATATATATATATATATATATATATATATATATATTGTTGTGTTTTTACACTTAAACCAACAGTATACTAATATATTAATAAAGACAGACACAAATGCAGCAATTATCAAACTTCCATCATTTTATATGTGTAACAAGTTCCAGCAGTAATGTGCACCTTAATATAAAGGTGCAGGCACATCACACATTCAATGCAAATATATTTAACATTAAATAGACCTTATATTTAGTCATAAATTCTTATATATACATAACATTTCCTCCCACTCAGCTTGGATGTGTAACAGTATTTTTTTATTTTTTTATTTTAATATCTACAAAACACTTGGCATGGATACAAAACATGAACATAAAGACTAAAGCTAAAGCATACTATATAAAAGTGCACCATTTATATACGGTGAAATCCAGTTTACCAAAGCTAACAGACTCTTAAGTACTTTGTACATTAATATCGACTACAAGTTCAACCTTTCAGGAGGTTTACGAATCCTCTCAGGATAGTATCTTTCATGTGTAGGTGGAGCAGACATTTGAGATGAGGTTGAGTCAGCAGATTCTTGAGGCTGAGATTCGCCAGCAGCAAGGGATGAATCAGGTGTCAAGAAGGTAAACTCATTTAAGTCCTGAGGAATGATCAGCTCCTCAGCCTTGTCTTGTGATGTGTCTTCCTGAGCTTGTACATCTAGATGCTGGTCAATATGTCTGCGCCAGACTGTATCATGCCCCACCTGCACTGTGTATATCAGTGGACCAGTCTTTGACACAATCTTACACAGTTGCCATTTCTGATTTGAGTGTCGGTAGTCTCTAGCAAGCACTTTATGTCCAAAATCAAATATTCTAAGCTTGTGTTGTTTTCGGTCTTGGAAGCACTGCTTCTTTTGCACATGTTTATACAAATCAGATTTCAGCAGATCTAAGCGTGATCTCAAGTTTCTTCCCAGGAAAAGCATGGCTGGAGTCTGACCTGTGGTTGAGTGAGCTATGTTTCAATAGGCTATAAGGAAGCTTGCAATTATCAAATGTAGCGACTCTTTTTTCTTTTCCATGGCTTTCATAGACAGTTTGAAGGACTGAATAAAACGTTCAGCTAGACCATTTGTTGCAGGATGGTAAGGAACAGAGGTGATGTGCTTAATGCCATTCTTTTTTACAAATGCCTGGAACTCAGCAAATGTTAACTAAGTTCCATTGTCACTGACTAGTTGTTCTGGAAGTCCTGTACGTGAAAATAAGGTGTGCAGTATATCTACTGTTTTAGATGATGTTGCCTTTTTCACTACAAAATTTCAGGCCATTTTGAATTGTCAACCACAACCAGAAACATTCGATCATGGAAAGGTCCTGCATAGTCAATGTGAATTTGTTGCCAGACAGAGCTTATCCATTCCCAGGTATGAAGGGGAGCGCTTTGGGGCTGTCCCTGAGTCTGTTGGCATCCTGTGCATGACTTGGCCAGATTATCTCTTTGAAGGTGAATTCCAGGCCACCATATGTAGCTTCGGGCTAAGCTTTTCATCTTTACAACACCTAAATGACCCTCATGAAGTGCCTCAAGTATTTTTGTATGAAGTTTGGGTGGTACAATCACTCTTGTGCCCCACATAATGCATCCTTGACACACTGATAACTATTCACGTCAATTTGAGTACTCAGGGAGATCAGCATCACTTCTAGAAGGCCAACCTTTTATTATTAAATCAAATAATTTGGCCATAGTGGGATCTCGACTTGTCTCTTTCTGAATTTGAGCACTTGTAATAGGTAAGGGCTCCAGTTGTGTTAGATGGAAAATTTCAGCTGGATCTGAAAGGTTTTGAGTTCCCTTAAACTCACAAGGTAGACGGGAAAGTCCATCTGCATTTGCATGTTGTTTTGTGCCTCTGAATTCAATTTGGTAGTCATGGCCGCCTAAAAACAAAGACCATCGTTGTAAACGTGCGGCAGCCATGGTCAGAACACACTTATGAGGACTGAAAATAGCAACTAAGGGCTGATGATCAGTAACTAATGGGAAACGTTTACCATATAGGTATTGTTTAAACTTCTTCACCACCCACATTAGGCTTAGACCTTCCCTGTCTATCTGTGCATAATTCTTTTCAGCAAGACTTAGAGACCTTGATGCAAAAGAGATTTGTCGTTCTGTGCCATCAAGCATCTTGTGAGAAAGAACAGCACCAATGCCATACGGTGATGCATCGCAAGCCAGGCGCAATGGCAACTTTGGATTAAAATGTGTCAGCACTTCATCAGATGTAATCAGTTGTTTGGCAGTATTAAACGCTTATTCACAATCTTGTGACCATTCCCATTTATTTCCTTGCTGTAGCAAACAGTTTACTGGATGCAACACTGTTGAAAGATTTGGCAAAAATTGATGGTAGTAATTTACAAGGCCCAGGAAAGAACGTAACGGAGTCACATTTTCAGGCTGAGGTGCCTTCAGGACAGCATCAATCTTGTCTGGGGATTTATGGAGGCCATTCTTATCAATAATATGTCCACAGTATTCTAAGGAGTCTCTAAAGAATTGGCATTTACTTTTATTGGCTCTCAGTCCAAATTCTGACAGCCTAGTAAGGACTGCTTCAAGGTTTGTCAGATGTGCACTATTATCTGTACCAGTTACAATTATGTCACTGAGTACCAGGGATGCCCTTTAGCACCTGATCCATTGCTCTCTGCCACATGGCAGGAGCAGACGAAACTTCAAAAACCAGTCTGTTATAACGGAAGAGTCCCTTGTGAGTATTAATAGTGAGGTACTTTTTCCACTCCTTTCTTAGAACATACAAAAACCTAAATTACAAAGGTAGCCCTAGAAGAAGTTCTGAATAAATTTTTGTTAACATCTTAAAAAATTCAAATAATAAAAAGATTTCTTTTACTGGGAAGGTTCAGCGACAAAAAGAGTAATATACTCAGGTACAGTATCTGTATAGGGAGACATTCTAAAGCCAACACTGCCTGCCACATGACACCAGGGTCAGAACTTAGTAATTAATTACAAAACAAAAATATTTTCAGAAAGTTTTCTTCTTGAAAGTTTTTTGCTATTATAAAGCTGAACACATATGTAATTTATGATTGACTGTGTGGACTGTGTGATATCCCTCCCATAGTGATAAAATAACTTAGCTTTCTTTAATGACAATTTACGCGGCACAACAAACGAGGAAGCCATGACAACACTTTGTCTATAGTTTGTCTTTTCTTGACTGCGCTGAAAGGATTTTCAGGACGGATGACGTTATCACCCATCCGTCCATTGGCTTCAACCTATTTGGCTGATGTCCAAGGGCCTCATGTATAACGCCGTGCGTAGAACTCGCACTATAACATGGCGTAAGCACAAAAGCCGAAATGTGCTTACGCACAGAAAAATCCAGATGCAGGAATCTGTGCGTACTCCAACTTCCACGTTCTTTCGTTACATAAATCCCGATCAGCGTGAAAACTAACGCTCGTGCATGCGCATTTTGTAACGCCCCAAATCCTCCCAGAATTATGCCTATTTGAATATGCAAATCAATATAAATCGCCCTTAAGCGCAGCCTTCTGTGAAAAGACAATGGGAAAAGCACGGGGAAAATATAAGAATTTCAGCGAATACCAAGTGGAGGCAAAGGAAAAACATACTATTTGTTCAAATAAACCGTGGTATAATCAACAAAATGAAGTTGATCGAGTGACATAGCGTGTTGGAGAAACTTGAAAGCTCACATTCACAAAATCGCACAGTGCCGGAAATAAAAAAGAAGTCACATATCAAAGTTGCCATGAAAAGAAGAGTTGTAAGCCCACTGTCTGAGTGTCATATGAAAGCTTATTAGGGTACAGAGAAAAAAGGCACACGGTGGGGAAAAAGCACGAAATGTCAACTTTAATCTCGAATTTTCCACTTTAATCACGTAGTTTATTTTGTCATTTAGTAGAACATTATAAACTTCATCTTAAAATCGTTTAATTAACCAGTTTCTCAAAATTACATCGTAATTAAAGTAGCACGTTAAATGCTTTGTTTTGTATTTGATCTTCTGCTCGTATGTGATCTATGTGTGTGAATCACTACTTGCTTCTTAAACTGGCTCTCTTCCTCCAACTGGACACAGAGTCCATTACATTTGTGATATTACAGCTCTCTGAATAACTAAAATACTGAGATGTATACGTGATGTCATTTTCATGATGATAGGAGCTAAAGCACATTATTAAACATATGTTTCATGAGCCTCGTGCTCATGACAAGCATTTATCTTTTGTCGAAATTTGTCGCTGCGTTTTTAGCTGTGTTGTTATTTTCTCTTTCTGTTTTATATTCAATATATATTGGCGTGGCCGCCCCAAGAGTCCTTGCTTTTCTTTCCCCAAGTAACCGATCGCCATACAATCAGCTGTGTAATAGAAGTTAAGCCATCTGTAAGCTTAGCGCCGATTCTTCAAAACGTTTAAAGAACATTGAAATATCTTCGTAGTACATGTTTAATTATTCTATCCTTCACGACACTCCCAGTGAAGAATATAGATTATTTAAATGAAGTTAAAGTTTTATGTGTATAATTTAACAAACATATTTTGCTGCATTTCACCTTAAAAATGATGTCGTCATCATATGTAAATACGCGCTTTATAAAGTGGCCCAGGTTGTGAGATATTATAACTGTAGTGCAAGTTTACAGTGGGGTGATTGTACTTATATGTACAAACCGTTCTACAAGGAGCAATTGATTGAGTGCATTTAAAGTTCTTGGGATTAAACTGTTTCTGAACCGCGAGGTCCGTACAGGAAAGGCTTTAAAACATTTTGCAGTGGCTGAGGTAGCGTGTCCTTAAAGCTGTATACCGATAATTCTCTTTCCGATCAGCTGCTGCTGTGATTCACACTCAGATACAGTGATATAAATACTCCGAGTCGTGCAGTGAGAGTAATATGGAAAAAGATGATCGCTGTGGCAACTCCTAACGGGAGGAGCTGAAAGAAGAAGAAGAAGAAGAAGAAGTGAGAGTAACAACGCTAAAGCAGTTATGGTATTTGGAATACTATGGCTGTTCCCTGGACCATTATATTGTTACGAGTTAATTACAATCAGATGCATTACACTAATAAACAATATGCGGTTAGTTTCTGTGTATTTCTAAAGCCGCGTCATGAAAATAATGAGTAATCACACAAGAACAGTACCATTGCTTTGACGCTGGGTGCCGCCAGTTTGCAAAACCGAGCGGAGAACTTGCGTACGACAAGGCATGAGGTACCGTGGAAAAGTGCGTGGCTTTACGCCAAGTGTAGGTTTTATACATCGCGATTTGAACGTGGAAAAGTTCTTACGCAACATTTCTGTGCGTACGCACCATTTATACATGAGACCCCAAGTCTTTTATACTGGTTCCTCCACATGCAGGCCCCCACATCGGTAAATAGTCCATTTCCAAACAAGGAAAGAAGATTTTGTGCTGACTTTTAAGAGAGGAAAGAATACTATACACCTGTCTTTAGGCTGACTATACATTCCTCCAGCTGTCTTTGTCTATCTTGTCCTATGCTTGGCCCAGCAATTCTAAATGCTGAGAGCCCCTTTGTGCTAACTGGCCTGTACATGTGAGTGGATTTATAAAATAATTTTTGTACAGAGCACAGTGACATTAAACTTATATTCTGATTACAATATCTGATTTATGGACCAATAAAAATGCCTTCCTTAATCTTAGCTTCAGTTATGTGTGGAACCACCTGTCTCATATATCGAAATCCTTCACCTTCTATGTTCATTGCTTTCATTAATTTTTTCATCAGTTCAAGTTTCATATGATGAATAAGTAAAAATATGTGTATTAGGTCAACAAGTGGTTAATGTTCCACACTTTTCTACCCTTGAAGCAAATGTTTAAAGATCACTTTGTCATTTTTAAAGTAATGAGAATCATTTCCATTCACAAATGAAACAACAGCATTTAGTATATGTGAGCTGCATTTCTAGTAGTAGTACCACTACTTTTAGATGACCATATAAGTTTCAGCTGCTGTACTTGTACAATATTTGTATAACTATAAGAGGAAATTACAAAAGTGGGCCAGTGCAATAAAAGGTATATGATAGAAACATTTAATGTTGATTTATGTGACCAGCAGGCTATAAGTTACACCTAAAAATATTCAGGAATGTAATTCTTTGTACTTCAGTTTTATCTTTAATAACACAATTATGTAGAATATTGTCACACCCATTGCAAAGTAAATTTGGAACTGGACCTAATGAATTGCATTAATATTATTAAGAGGACTGATGAAAAAAGGGTGGATGAGCATCTTCGTATGTATGGACTCTAGAGTTACAACGTTATGTAAGGCAATCAGAATTATTTACTTTTTTAAAATGAAAACATAATGAGACAATTTGTAAACAGTGTCATTTTTAGTTTTCAGATTTTGGATTGTGAAACTTGAAGAAAATACTTATAAATAGTGCAGATTAAACACCCCCTGTGACAGGTAGAGATTTTTAAGGAATTTTGGAAAGTGTCTATTCATACTTGTACCATAAAGTCATTTATATGAAATATGAGTATCTCTAAGGAACTGACACATCAGTGAATGACATCATAGTTTATGGCTCAACCAAATACAAGCCTAATAGCTTGTGCTGGACAGACTTTTCATTACAAGAATATGTCATGTTCATCCATTCAGTTTCAGTAGTCACTTAATCAAACCTAGGGTTGAATGTATTGAAAAATATTTCAAGATTTATGTTCATGCTCAATTAAATACCATAGTTTTAGAAAGAAAGGCAACTTCTGTGTATATATAACACATAAACATGACAAACTGTTGACAGAAGTTGCACAGCTGAAATTCTGTGACTCAGGAAACAAAGTAAATTCTGCAAGAATGCATTACCTTGTGGCATTTGAGCTGTCGTCTTAGAAAAGTATAAAGATCAATTCAAGCCAGTTGCATAATATTCTCAGTCAGTGACAGGAGTGACAGCATCACAGGATATACTTAAGTTGAAAAAAACTTTTGTCTATGAAAGAAGCATTGATATCAGCAGATAATGTGGAAACAACTTTTTAAGTCTGACTGGGCAATCATTAAAACTTATGAAACAGATTTTCAACTGTAGTCTTCCTTTACATCATTTTAATAAAATCACTGTGAGTAATGGATAGTGTCACAGATCATTCACCGTTACAGTAGATGGCCTTACACAAGGAAACGAACCCACAGGTCACCAGGTGGTTTCTTGACCTACAGCCTTATAGGTTTTCGCTCGTCCATCATCATGGTTCTCTTCACGCCAACGGCGATGATCTTTCTCGTGTTCACGACCTCTCAGTCAGAGATGCTCGACCCGATGAGTCTGGTCTGGGGGGGTTCTTGTCACACACGTGAGCATGGGATGCAGCTAATGGGTCTAAATGAGAGTAATTCCACGCCAGACCAGGGGGTGGCAGAGTGCACTGACCTTCTTTCTCAATATCATGGGAAATTCCACCTGGCCCTAATGACATCATTTCCGGTTCCGGACTCTTGGATGACGTCACTTCCAGTGAAGAACCTATGACTGAAAAGACTTCCTGTTCCTGCCCTGGGTCTGAACCTATGGAAGAGAGCTCTTCTACTTCTACCCTCGATGACTTGACTTCCTTTGCTGGCCTTTAAAGCTGCCATATTTGATTTACCTAATTAATTCTGTTTTGGACTCCGTTCTGAGCACATCATTGCTAGCAATTTACCCATTTGCAGCCAAGGAATATTATATGGGTGGCTGCCCCAAACCTTTTTATGACTCTTGTGTCTGCTTTTTGTGACAACAGTCACATTGTAGGTCCATGACCTTTAACCGTGTAGTCTGACATTTAACTAGCTCAGTCATAGTGTTCTGGGACTTGATATGAGAACATCAAACTCATTTGATTCTCTCTTCGTGAGTCAACAGTCATAAGGTGGGCTCTTGAGTTTAACTTGTGTAGAAGCTGTTAACATATAAGCTGTAACAAGTTTCAAACAATGGAAAGCCCAACAAAGACATTACTGAAAAATAACTCAGTCCTTTACCTGTTGAATGGCCACTTTTACCTTCATAAGCAAAAAAGTTCCAACTATAACCACAAAAAGCATCCACAAGTAAAAACAATTTATAACCCCATTTAGTGGATTTCTCTTTCATGTATTGATTTATGCCAAAGCGGGCCTTTGAGGCAACCATCCTTTCATCAATAAGGAGCTCTTTTCTTTGGTGAAAGTATGTTTTACAGGACTGAAGATTCTGTGAGTAAAGAAAGCTTTATCTTGAAAAGATAATCATACCCATCTTCCCTTCTTATTTTCATCATCTTCATCAGGATGACAAAGGTGAAGCCTTCAAGATGTCACAATAAATCTGTCTGTAGTCACGACTGATCTAGGAAATGGGAAATTCTAACCAAGCCTTTTGCTTTTCAAATACTTGATTTGCCTTGATAATGTCCATGTACAAAACCACATTAAATGTGTCCATAATATTCTGATACTGTAAGTGGTTGGAATTTATATATTTTTTTCAGAAACTGTTTTATTTTATGCAAACTTATTTGTGTTGTCTATAATAGTGCTGAGCACTGTAGAACTAAGGAATAGCTGGAAAAGCTGAAGTATGACTGGGTCATCAGAAGTTGTGAATCTGACACTGCATTTGGAGCAAACCTGGGCATTTCTGACTCTTAGCACTCCTTTGAAATGCCATGCCACATACCTAGTCCACTGACAGTTTCAGGAAGTGCACTGGCTCTCCTGTTAGATATTTTGGTTTCTCATGATGTTGGCTGTGCAAGAGGTGACAGACTTGCTCTCCTTCTGGTGACAATTTGGTAAGAAGGGAAGGGAACTACTGACAACCCTGATGAAAGTCCAGCAGCATGTGTTGCACATGTCTGGGTCTGTGGGGTGGAAAAAGTGTTAAGATGCCTCATGTCTCAGGTTGCCATTCCACATCTGATGACTCACTGTTAAAAAGCACACACAGCCATATTAGAACAGAACAATTTAGATGAAAAAAGGAATAATATTGTGAAAATAAAAAACATTACTTTCAAGCAGTTTGTCTAGTTTGTTTACAGACATTAAGGGATTTTTTTTTTTTTTGCTTTTCACTTGCACTTCACTTATGGAATAAACTAAGTACATCAAATGTGTGTCCATTTTCATACCAGCTTCTTCCAGTGATGTGGTATTAGGTGGGGGCAGCCCTGTACTCAAGGCAGGAAACCATCCTGGACAAGGGGCCAGACCTTACAGTATGTCAGACTCACACCTAATGCACTCACACAGGGGCCAATGTAGAGCATCCAGTCACCCTAACAACTCTTATTTGGCTTGCGGGAGGAAAACAGGCAAATCCAGAAAACTGACGCACACAGGGAGAATCTGCAGCAGCCAGCTTCTGGGAAATACCAATAAAATAAATCATACTTGAACTGAGAAGCCACTTCAAAATTATTTTATGTGAAGCCCTATCCCCAACAGATTTTGCCACACAGCACTCGGTTTATTTACAGTCCTATGCACAAGGCTCACAAGGTAAAGCACAACACAGTCCCTTAGCCACCAGTTCTCCTCAAGAGTTTTGTCCTCTTCCTCCTGACTCAGGCCATTGAGTGGTGGTAACTGGCTCCTTTTATATGCCCAATGAGCTTCTTCCAGAAGCACTTCCATGTGTCACGGAAGTGCAGCTAAATATTGCCTTGCAAAAATCCAGGTAGTCCCTGGCAGTGGTCATGGACCCCAGCAGGGTTGAGCTTCCATGCTCACAATCCATGGCCCAACTGCAAACCAAGGGGGCTGGCCCCTATCAGTCTGGGGGAGAAAACGTCTTGAAAGTATTCTCTCCCCCGGTCTTCCCATCCTGCTGGCATCCCAGTCAGGAAAGGGCTCTGGCCATCCGCCACAGCTGTTTGGCTCAAAGTCTATGGTGGACAATTACCATGCATACGGGAAGAATATGCAGCAGCCAGTGTCTGGGTTATAGTAATCAAATCCATTATGCTTTTGTGAAGTACAAGGCTGCGCTGCTTGAAAGTTATACTGTTTGGCACAAAGTTTCATTTTTGTAAATATTTTCTATTATTTGCCACAAACAATCTAAAAAAACAAAAAGAAAGAAAAATAACCTACTTACCAATCATCCATTATGTTGACATCCTCAATAGAGACAAAGCTGCTATTCAAAACAAACTCAGGGTCTTCATATTCTGTATCACTGCAGCTTTTCTAGGATTATACCTCGATTGTATGTTTTCTTTTGAAGAAGAAGTTTCCTTAGAATAAAGTGTTGTTCCTCTTCAAAAACTTCCACACGTACCTAATGTATAAAACATGCACTCGGGTGCACCCCTCACACTGCATTTATTGACTTTTTTTAAATTTATGAATGACCAATCATTAATAACTATATGTCTTCTGAAAGCCCTGAAACTCAGCTAACCAAAAGTACAGAGCTGTTTATTATACATGACTCGACATTGGCAGTATCTTTGAGAAAAGCAGACTCACTCAGCAGTGATGCACGGCTCACCTAGGCATATGCATGCACAAATCACATATTTTACTAATAAAAGTGAACAGACAACATGGGACCTTTTTAATTTATCTGAAAGAAGACACCCGTATGTAAAAATACCATTATTGCTTTTAAAATTAATATTATTATATGTCTATATTTTATAAGATCATAGTTTTTTTCTTTGTTAATTATTCATTAATATTGTTAAATAATCTTATTTTTTCTGTTCTTATAACTTTCCTATTGACATCTTGTAAAACTCTTTGAGCTAAATTGATGTATGAAAATATGCTATATAAATAAATGTAGTTGTTATTGCTGTTTTGATTGACTTTTGGGTGTATTGTAACATATACAAACAGCTTTTAAAAATGGCAGTGTCTCCCCAGCGAGACATCTTGTGCATAAGTGGCTATTGCTAAGCTCTTGATAACTTTTAAAAAGTATCTGGATTAGGTATTGGGAGAACTCAGCTATTAGCTAATCAAATGAGATTGATTTAATAAATGGGCCCCTTTCATTTTTCTAACTTAAAGAGAACACAAAACATTTATATGTGCTCCCATTTTGATTCTCTGTGGAAGTGCCTAGCATTGACTTGGTTTTCATGTTGTTTGTATGACTTTATTCTTGGGGTTCAATTTTTTTCCCCAACAATTTAAAGAATTGGTTTATTTGTTACATTAACACTAACTACAATTATACAGTACTTGCTGAATTCCCTGTCTTAAAAAAATCCAATAAAAAAGAGACCAGGGAGATTATGTACTTCAGCCAAATGCCATGAGGTAACCACCATGTTGCCATGTTATGTTATTTTCTTACTTATATGTTTTTAAAACCTTTTTTTCTTTTGGGTTAATGCTTTACATATTTAACCTGTATTATGTATCTCATAACTAAATAATATGTTCTGTGTATTATTGAAGATAAAAATATATAGTATTAGCATAAATAGCATATTAGCATAAATAGCCATGCAACTAATTAACAGCTTCTGAAACATTAGATTTAGCATAAATCAGAATGTCAAGCAAATAAGATATGTCAAGTCAATAGTTAAATAAAAGATATTAGTCATATTGCATTATTTTTAAGCTTGAAGCAAAATTACCAATATTGGGAAAAGGACAGAATAGAAAGAGAATGACGCACAGAAACTATTGAGGACAGAAGAAGGGGGAACATGAACACCTGTTGAAGCAAGGAACGATACCAATGACATAATACAGAAAAATGGTCATGGTAGGCACATGAGAAGCCAGCTGGAATAGTGAATCAGCAGAAACAGCAAAGGCATTGCTACTAACAAGGTCAATGTATGGAACATAAAAATAGTGTATTCATGTATTAGCATAAATAAATATGGAAATATATAAGCATTAACCTTAGTGCAGAAATTAATTCAAGTCAGGCATGCCACGCAAATTATTAAATAAAGGCACATGCCATATTTCTTTTTAATTAAAACTTAGCTTTGGCCATTAATATAAAATAGCTTGAAAAGGGGAAATGATAAGAGAATGCCAAAAAATGGAAGAAGGGAACATATGCTCAGCCTAGGCCAATCATAATAAGCAAAACAGAAAATAAAGATGGACAATAGACAGTAAAAAATTTGGAGGCCAGCTGCAGAAAGAAGTTAGGAGATAATAACGGTTCCCATGAGAACTTAAAATATCAGCTGGACAGGTGCAGCGGGAAGTCAGAGAGAACAGCGAATGAGCTAATTTGAGCGAGGTCAGAGTGATAAGAATTTATTATATAAACTTTGATTTCTGAACTGTTCAGGGCTCAGTCTGATTTGGCCAAATTGAGTCTGTGTTATTGTTTTATTGCAATAAAGCAATAAATTCGGTTTGCCTATCCTCTGAGTTCCTAATAGCGTTCATTTCAGGTAAAAGCCCTTTGGTGACAATTTTTCGCCACGACAGATTCAGAATCACTGTGATACCAAGTAAATAATGATATCACTCTATAAATTTGAATGAAGAGATCACATCTTAAACCAGTTCATAACCATTGCTATGTCTCTATCAGCAAATTACATCTTCTGTTACATGAAAACTGTAATTATGGATCAGTCACCCAAAACATGTTGCTAATTTAAGAAGATACTGTAACTGTACAGTAAATAAAAGAGAAAAAGTGCCTTCAGTATAACACTCACTGAAATAAAAAATTAAAGAAAAAGAGACAGATTGTGGTGGTCTCATTGGGAAGGCTGGAGCTCCTCTTTAAGGTGCATTTATACTTCGCATCCTGCTACGTTTATCATTCAAGTGTTCACTGTGTGGTTGCGTAATTCCCCTAGAGTTTTTTCTTTGCCTTTACATATCAGTCGTGCAGGCATCATCATTTCTGCCTGCACAGACTTTTGTCTTTTGCTCAGGATCTGGATGATTTCTCACTATGAATTTGTGCACAATTGGCTATCACGGGTATGCTTTTAATTTTGGATTATGTAGATGAGGGTAATGACACCACACAACCGTTCCTCCAATGAGTGCATGTTTTCCAGTCTAGTGTATGTGCTGTTGATGTGTACTGGGCCATGCAGTTACAAGAGATACATGATTGCTGATGCTATGGTCCCCATAGCATCAAACACAAACAAAAGCATCAGCATCAAAATTATGTTGGGTTCATGAAGAAACTGACTGAAACTTCCAAAACCACGTTTTGAAAACTTCCTCCTGGGAAAACAAATCCTACTTGTTTTGAAACCCATTTACAGTAAAAAAAAAGTCACAAAATTTTCCATGGAAGCACAGAAAGTCTGTCAGTGAATCAATGCTGCTTCATTCCAAACTGAGTTGACTGACCTCCAAGAAAACATCCTGTGAAGGAAGCTCTTTGTGATCCTGTTGCTCTCTGGACAAAGCTAGTTACTGCACCAAATGTTCACCTCCTGCAAAGACTGGCCCTCCAAATTCTGACCATGTTAAACTTGACATACTGTTGTGAATCAGCATTTTCAACTACGAATATGAACATAAGACCTCACGCCATAGCAGACTCACCATTAACAACCATTTGCTTGAGTATCTTCCTTTGGCCATCACATCTTTTGTACCACATTTTAAAGGATTGTTTACATCAAGAAGATGGCATTTTTTTCTCATTGAAAAACTGCAATGCTTACATTGCATATTGTTTAATTATTTTAGACATAATTCTGTTCTATGTTTAATTGATCACTGAACTGCAGTTTCTGGACCTTCAGGGAAAAATTTGGCAAGTGGACATTTAAGATTTAGGTTTGAGTATCACTGTAATAGGAGGGACAAGAGAGACCAGAGGTTGAAGGTGAGGCTTCAGATCCAATAATAATAATAATAATACATTTTATTTATATAGCGCATTTCCCATGCTCAAGTTGCTTCACAGAGTCTCAGAAAAAAACAGTAGGGTATATAATAATATTATTATTATATAGCGGGTTGGAAAATGACTAACTGAATAGAATAAAGGACAATAAACCAGGGTAAAATACTAAATTCAATACTAAAAGAAAAACCTAACAAATAACCTCATTTGTTATATAACAGACACACAAATTATCCTGAGCACCTGGACAGAGAGGCAAACTGAAAGAATGGGCAGAATGTTAAGTTGAGTTTAAAGTCTTCCTAAATAGATGAGTTTTGAGTTGTGTTTTTAAAAGAATGAGTGGAGTCAGCTGATCTAATTAATTTCGGGATGTCATTCCAAAGTCTGGGTGCCTGTCACCCATAGAGTGCAGGTTAGTGTGAGGCACAACAAGATTACCAGAATCAGAGGATCTTAGTAGGTGAACAGTTGCATCGTGATTTAGAAGGTCACTGATGTAGTCCAGTGCAAGGTCATTTAAAGCTCTGTAGGTTATTAATAGAATTTTATATTCAATCCTGTAAGACACAGGGAGCCAGTGAAGGCGAAGCAGGATGGATGTGATGTGCTCACTGTTGCTGGTTCATGTAAGGACTCTTGCAGCAGAGTTTTGAATCAACTGGAGCTGTGATATAAGATTAGAAGGGGCACCTGCCAGCAGCAAGTTGCAATAATCGATACGGGATGAGATAAAAGCATGGACAAGTTTCTCAGCATTAGAAAAGGAGAGGAAGGAGCAAACACGGGATATGTTACAGAG
Organism: Polypterus senegalus; assembly: GCF_016835505.1. NCBI lineage: Eukaryota > Metazoa > Chordata > Cladistia > Polypteriformes > Polypteridae > Polypterus > Polypterus senegalus. The sequence continues at coordinate 127,464,090 of NC_053157.1, read as the reverse complement.
GTGAAAGTAAGAAAGTTTCTTAATGTTGTTTATGTGGGTGGAATAAGAAAGGGAGGAATCAAAAATGACACCAATGTTCCTTACACCAGAAGAAGGTCTGATGAGATCACAGTCGAGTGACTGAAAAGGAGCTCATTTTCTTAAGTAGCACTTTAGTGGCAATTTGCAGGAGTTCAGTTTTGTTGCATTTTAATTTTAAAGAGTTCTGCTGCATCCAGGTTTTAATTTCACTGAGGCAAGTTGTGAGCTGAGAAAACTCATGAAGTTGCACTTTTGACATTGAAATAGAGTTGAGTGTCATCTGCATAAAAATGATAACCCAGTCCATAGCTATGAATAATATGGCCAAGGGGAAACATATAAATATAGAAGAGAAGAGGGCCGAGGACAGAGCCCTGAGGAACTCCTTGTGTGACTGACGCTGAACTGGATCTGCTGTTGCCAAGACTAACAAAATTGCCTATCAATCAGATAGGACTTGAATCATTGGAGGGCAGTGCCAGAGATGCCCAGCATGTTCTCCATTCTGGACAGTTCTGCTGCAATGAGGCTTAACAGAATTAATATGCTGGTTTGTCCAGAGTCTGCTGCCATAAGCAAATCATTGGTTACCTGAAGAAGAGCAGTTTCACAGCTATGCTGCACCCTGAAACCAGACTGAAAGGGTTCCATCAAATTATTAGAGTTAATGATGAGTTATTGGATTTATTAGATGAGTTAATTACATAAAAGAACAACAGGATACATGCTTGGCTTCTTGTGTTTTTTTCCTACAGCTGACTGTAGTACTCACTAGAAAATGCTGCATATTTCAAAGGGTATTTATTTGAAACCTTTGGAAAAATGTGAAAACCTTTGCATCTTTGGGGTACTCGTTTACATAAACACATATGCACACTGGGTAGCTTTAAGAGCAATTTGCAGCTGTTCAAGGTCAAACCAAATTCCCCATCATAGAGCTTAACACTGTTTTCAAAATGGATTCACTGTCCTACCATAAATAGTTTTACAATGGCTAGTCAAAGTTGACATGTGAACTGAAATGTTATATTTCAGAATAATATGTCTAACAGTCTGCCTGATATATCTTGGACAACATGAAGGATGGTGTTGCTAGACTCCAAACTCCTTCCCCAACATTTTAATGCTGGTAGAATTTCTAGTTAAGTCTTTTAGAAAAGAGAGAAACATTGAATTTTCCTTGCATTCTGAAAATTACCCATTTCCAGGAACCCCACTGTTTGTAGCACACATTGGACGTTTTGTGAGGATCTGGAGACTAATGTTGATGTAATGGTTGGATTCAACTAAACTCCAATCTAATATAAAAAAGCCTATGCAGTTCAGCTTTCATTAAACTTCCATTGAGCTCACAGTCTATACAGATTGAGTTAGTAATTAACATTCTTCAGTTTGTTATATCTTTTTTTCAGCTTCCATTCCCACTGAAGTTTGCTAGTAATTTGACAAAATTAAATACTAGGTAAGTCTTGATAGTTTAATTCTAAGAAAAAGCTTACATTTTTATCCATTTTACAGCAAATGAATTCCAGCAAAGATATCAGCTTAGTTTATTAAGCTTTTACTGCATACTTACATCTGTATATCCTCTGCTTTAAAAAAAAAATCAAACAACTTGCTTCATTTCTTAAAATACTTCTTATATTTCTTAGAATTCTTTTGAATCAGTCAAGCGATAGTCCCAGTTATCCAACTGCCATGCACCGCTGCAATGTTCATGACTGGAGGTTGATGTCACGATGATAAAAACTATACAATGGCAAAAAGAATATACATTACAAATGGTGTGGGTGACTGATGGAAATTTTTACCTTAGCAGATTATACCACTAATTATGTACAGTTGTCATTTCATACCAAAATATACAGTGTCACACATGAGTGATTAGGGGGCAGCTAAAGGACCTGACGAGCCACGTGAAACCACAAGATGGGGGACTAAGACATCATGTTAACAGCTTGTTTTAACAGGAAAGATGAACAACAAAAATCTACAGCACCTTGAATTTGTATCAAAAGTCTTGTTCAGACATCCAAGCTGCTTCCATATTATTCGTAAAACCCCCTGATGACTTCACCTCCTGTCGCTTACAGCTGACATCACCATCGTCCCAAGATCCTCCATGTCATCATCGCATCATTCCTACTTCCGTTCTCCATCACATAAATTCTTCTGTGTTACTACCATTCTCTGTCAGTTGTACTGTATATTACAAACCTGACCATTATAGAGAACTCTCATCTTCTTACTGTGGTTTACAGTATATGGGGACGAAATCCGCAACCCTTAACACTAGAATTACCAGAGCCTACGAAAAAACTCGTAGATCCAGCCCACCTTAAATCCCATCAGACCTCTCCGCCAACCGGCTATTCCATCCCCAGTTTTAGAATGGAAATAATAGATCGCTATTTGGAACACATGCATTTCATGTGCGTTCCGTTAATACAGTAATCTATGCAAACACATTTTTAAAACAGAAACTTTTTCATATTTTAGTAATAAATGTTACAAAATGTAGGCATAAACTATAGAATGTGTAAAGCATGAAGTCCAAACATCAAATAAACACTTTCACAACCGGATCAAGAATGATACAACAGTTTCCGTGTATTAGTGGTAAGGCTTGCTGACTCAGAAGGCAGTAGGCTTGCTGTGCCTCAAAGACCAGAGATCGATTCCCCGTTGGGGAGAAATTCTTATTTTTTTTTCTTTTTAACCTCAAACGGACATAAAATTTATAAATGTGTATGCACTGTCAGTTAATGAGATTGTTATATTTTCATGTGGGATGCTCCTTTTAAAATATTTTTAACAATTGAGACTGCAATTAACATGAACAAGTGTTCTTATAACTGTTATTTTTAAGACCCATAACACACAGACAGACAGAACACTACGTAATAGAGAGACAGACAGACAGAGAAGTCACTAGATATATAAATAAACAAGAAAGGCACATGTACTGAAAGAAAAAAAAAGATCAACATGTACGTTGATCCTGCTGCACAACGCACATGTACCCCCCTCCCCGAACAGACTCTAAGTAACAGCGCAAGTACAGACGCAAACCAAGTGTATGCATGTACTGTATAATATTAACAAAAATAGCAGCTTACTACTGAAAATGGAAAATATGGGAGTCAGTGGAGATCGAACCAGGGACTTTTGATTACACCTGGTTTATGTCTGTACTTGCGCTGTTACTTAGAGTCAAATTGAGGGGGTGGGGTGTTAGAGTGCATGAGCTTATTCAGCACATTTAGATGACAAAAGACTCTGGCGGAGAGGTGTGAACAGATTTAAGAAGCAATTTAAGATGGCACAGATCTACAAGTTTTTTCGTAGGCTCTGGTAATTCTAGTGTTAAACTGTGTTTCTGTGTTTTCTTCACAACAGCTAAGACGCAAGCATCAATGCTGTTAATATCAGCTCCCATCAGTCATGGTGCCATTCCAAGCTAATATGCTGGAATCTTATAATCACAAATGTGCACAAGGTGCTCAGCAGTTTTATACTGTTTGTGAGAAACATAAAAAAGTTTTCACTCTTTTCAATGGCTTGCTTCTTATTTTCACTTTGCATTCACTGCCCATTTAATACATTTACTGTAGGGGCATTAATCCCACTGGATGTCAGTTTTTATGAAAAATAGTATTTAATTAATTAAAAGTAAAATGTACCTTCCCCACCCCTTGGTGTAAAAGGACTAAATCTTATAAAATACTAGACTTAGGGTCATTTTCTTCAACTTAAGGTAACAGTGTTTTTCATCATGTTGGCAAGCCTCTCTCCTTTCATTGTACACTGTATTTTTTTGTTGCATCCTTTCAAACCGAAACCTAATCTGGTAAATATAGGTGTTGTTTTTTGGTTAATTACACTAAATACAAATGTAACTTCATCACAATAACACATCAACCATTGATTTTGGCACTATAACAGCTAGATTTCTTCTTGTTTCTACTTGGAGGACCCCAATCTAATTAGGCTAAAGAACTGGCTGTTTAACTTTTACAACTTGACCCTTCTGGACCTGTCTACATCATTAATGAATGGAGCATCCAGCAACCCCATTCACAAGTGAGATTCTGCCACTTCCAAAGTTGTCTTTTATGTGCAGAAGTTTGTGATGCAATCAATTCCTTCAAGTGTAGTGATGTGGATGATTAGTACTGCTGCAGTTCCTGGTGGTATGGCACGGGATGTGCCACTGGATGAGTGTGGTGTGAGTTGTGGATTTATTTCACATATTGATTGCTTCTCATTTTGACATATTGATTTCTTTTTGATTTTCTTAAAATAATCACAGAAAATAAAGCACTGCCTAAGAACAAATATAACTGTTATATTTATCTTTCAAAACCTCAGTGATATTTTCTAACCTCACTAAATCTGATCATAAGAGCATTGTTTCAAACTGCCATACAATTTTGTAATTCTGATCTTAACAACCAAACAATAGTAGCTTTGCTCATAGATCATAACAATGCACAAACATTAGACTAACTGACAGTAAATTCACACACAATAGCACTGCATAAAAATTCTGACTGCAACAAAATTCACTAAAATTAAGCATTAATATATGGGTACTTGACAGAAATGCCACAAAAATTGACTAAGATGGAACTGCAATATCACATAAGGTCACTGCTTACTTAATGTAAATGCGCACATAGGCTGTTTAAATTACAAAAAAAATTAGGACAGTGTTTCGATCCTTTTTTCTTCATTACAAAGTTGTTATCAATTTTAAGCCTATGTGTATTCTTTCTAGGATATAAAGGAATCACATTACTTCAAAAGGAACACACACTTTATTTTTGCCAGTCAATACTGTAATGGCCAAGCCAATCATAATCTGACAAGGATAATTTGTACAAAAAAAAAAATAGCCTTTGCTTTGGAATTGTTAGTATGACCACAGCAAGCAGCACAGTATTTCAATTTTTTAATATTACCAGGACAAAAAATAAAAGAATTATTTTTGAAACAGTATTAACAGAGGATGACCAGTATGACCAGTATACAGCAGTTCTGAATCCAAAGGGCAAATATTTTAATTGCAAAAAGTCTCCATAGGGGACTGTATGCGTGACTAGTAAACAAGATGGAGTAAAAGGAGTCAAGATATATATGGATCTAATGTTGATGTAAAAACAGAAACCAAATACCGTATATACTTACGTATAAGTTGGGTCTTGAAACCTGAAAAATCGATGATAAAATCAGACCCCGACTTACTTGCCCATTCAAAAATGCGACACTTACACTTCTTTTTACATCTTCTTGCCTCCTCCAATCTCGCATCAGTTTCGCAGATGCATCAAATTTTGTTGCAGCAGCACAGTTACCAATTTCTTTCGCCACTTCAATGACGTTTAATTTAAAACCAGCTTCATATTTTCTTCTGATCGATCGCTCCTTTGTAGATAAGGGATGCTCTTACAATAAAGGTGTATGAGGTTGTGAGATACAAAAAACACAAATAAGTGCAAACGTTGCTTCGGAATAGTTTGGGTATTACCATGTGGTCATGTAGGCACAATACATAGAAAAAAGAGGCAGTGTACTCTGTGGTTACTCCCTCAGGTAGACATTAGCACATCATAATCTCTTGGACCAATAGCATGAGTTCTCCGCATTCGACTTATACATAATAAAATTATATATGCTCATTATAAAATACCAGACATACGGTAAAATCAAGTTCCGACTTATCCATGGGAGAACTTATTCGCGAGTATATATGGTAGTTATCTGTAAAATTGTGTGCAGTGGTATTATGGGTCCACAGCTTCCTCAGCAAAGGCCGTTTATTTAAATAAATAATCACCTTGCTCGAGGCGGCTTAGTGAGAGGGCGTGGCGGCTGTAGCATGCCGCAGGGTGATCTGCGGTGTGGGCGTTTCTCACCTAGTGCACAGGTGAGGGACTTCCCACATCCGTGATTGTTCCTGTGGCTAATGTGCTGCAGCTGCTATGTCCTCTCAGTGTATATATAAAAAAAACGCAAGTCGGTTAAAAGGGGGAGAACAAAACGGAAAGAAAAAGAGAAGTAAACAGAGGTTGCAGCAGGAAGCAGTGAGGAGAGTGAGTGAGTGAGTGAGTGAGTGAGTGAGTGAGAGAGAGAGAGAGAGAGCAAGTCAGTGCAGCAGGAAGCGAGCGAGCGCTTGCAGGCAGCTTAGTAGACAGCCTGGGTGTTTGGCCAACACCTGGGAGAAGTAGTGGTTGTGATCGCTCCCGCAGAGTTTGATCTGTAGGGCGGGAGTGACCTGAAGGCGTAGTACTCTCCACAGAAGGTAGTGGGAGTCGGGACTTGGGACGTGGTGTCCCCAACTTGAGAGCCTTGGCCGTTAGGGGAATTCCCAAGTCGCTGTCCGGAGTAGCTGACCGGAGCCAAGGATCGGTAAGGCAACTGACAGCTGAAGCAGGCACTGAGAAGGTCAGCTGCTGAGAGAGCGTCTTGCTTGCTGTAAAGCCCAACCGGGATAAGCAGGTGAGACGCTAGTTTAAAAGAAGCACTGGGCTTGGCATTGTTTTAAAGACTGTTTCCTAAAGAACGTTTTAACCTCGTTGTTTTAAGAAGATTTTTTTATTTATTGATTTTAACCTCCACAATTCACTTCTGCTTTTATTGGATTATTTATTTGATGAAGACTTTGAAGCACTGATTTCGAACACTTTGTTTTGTTGATTGTTTTAATTGTAGCACTGCCACATAAAGATAATGTTTTTCTGCTGTCGATCGGTTGTTGGGAGGGAATAGTCTTCTGACAGAGATTGACAGCGGTACCCCAGAGGTGGAACTTCCGGTTGGTTCGGGGATTCATTTGCATAAAGCGCGCCTTCTTAGAGGGAAAAGGGAGGAGAGGAGAAGGAAAGAAAGAAGAACATTGGATAAAAGAAAAAGGCAGATCAGCTTTTGCTCTGGCCATGTGAAAAGCCTAGGAGCTCCTATCAGTCCTGTCTGAAGGTGGATGGTCTTCTGTTTAGTACCTGGGAATCGATCGTTCCGCTATTACCTACGGACTCGGGTGAGCTATCAAAACGGACTTACTATGCTTTAATCATGGCGCAAGTCTGACTGTATGTCTTTTATGACGAAGAGGAGATTGGTTATATAGTTCGCTTTTTTCAGGACTCCTCATCAGCTCGTTGGCCGTAGCGGGAGAATTACAGTGGACTACCTGTGGATCTATTTATTATCTCTGGAACAGGAATTGAGGGGATGAAAACTGTTTATGAGTAGATACATGTATATGTGTGTGGCGCTGCAAATTAAGGGTTACTTAGGTTCGGGCGGGGCAATCCAGGTGTAAGGGATTATTGTTCTATTTGTTGTTTATTTTATGGACTGCAAGGATAAATTTGGACTATGGTGGGCAGTGACCTATAAATGTATTGAAATTTGGGGGGTTGCTTTATATGAATAAAGGCGATACGGGAAATGTATTAAGGTGCGATATTGGCCTATCCTTTTATCATCTGCCTTTAGCTAGGTCAGATATAGTGGTAGCATTACACTCAGGCTAGTGCTCGAGACGAATTGTTACATAATAAAAGCACTTGTGCACTTTTTTATATCATCCCCTTGCTCAAATGTTATTGCCTCACTGTCTAGCTCACCTCGGTAGCATTATCAACAGTGTTGGGTTCAAGGGCTCCTGAACAGCTGAGGGAGCATGAAGCTGAACCCACATTGTCACACAAATCAGTGCAAATGTTGCTTCAGAATAGTTTGGGTACTACCATGTGGTCATGTAGGCACAATACTTCGTGGTTACTCCGTCAGGTAGACATTAGCACATCATAATCTCTTGGCCTAATAGTGTGAGTTCTCCGCATTCGACTTATACAACCGACATTATAAAATACCAGACATACGGTAAAATCAAGTTCCGACTTATCCATGGGAGAACTTATTCGCGAGTATATATGGTAGTTATTTATAAAATTGTGTGCAGTTTTGGTCTCCACATTATAAATAAGATATATTACTAAACTGCTACACATCTTAGAACTATGAAGTATAAGCTATTAAAAATGCCTAAGGAGTTGAATCTCTTCAGTTTGAGTAAATGGAGTGTAAATATGACATAAGAGGAGTGTTCAAAATCATGAAGGGTAAAGGGTATTAATACGGTGGATGCTACCTTACTTAAGTGATGAATGTGAGCCACTGTGGAGAACTTTTGCAGTTCCATTGTTATATGGGAGCCAAATTTAATATAACAGGCAAAAAAAAGCAAACATTATTGATTTGACTAACATTGATGATTAGTTAAGTGCTCTGCAGAATGCTCTTTTATCAGCTGAAAACATTTTCAGAGAATGAAATATAATTTGCTTAAAATATTTAACTCTTTTTGTTACAAGCACTTTTAACATTTGTCATGCTCATTTCCAAGCTCCTTGTGGTGTACATCAGTGCTTTTTTGTTGATAAATGGTGTAAAGTAAAGACTGATTGATTTACCCACGCATCTGTGAGTTCCCTCTGAAAACTTCAGTTTTCCTCCAACATCTCAAAGATGTACAGGTCAGGTTGTCTGGTGACTCTAAATTGGCTCATCTGGAGAGATTGTGGGCATATGATGTGAGATGTCAAGGCTTGAGTCCTGTCTTCTGCCCAGCGGTAATTTGGATAGATGCCAGCTTTCTATGACCCTGAACAGGATAAGCAGGTAAGAAAATCCATATCTACTCTATAACTCTTTATATATTTGCTATTAAACTACAAATATGGCCAATGCTTACTGCCCAGTTAAGAGAAAATGGCTGACAAAAAGTCCACTTTTAGCATGTAGGAAGGTCATTTAATTTAACTTAATAATGCAGTATTAAGAGAATTTTATAAACTCTATGTACGCCATGTTTTTAGCTAATAATAGTTATAATGAAATAATTATATCTGAAAACTCTAAAAAATTTGATATGATGCAGCAGGTACATCTATCACAGTGACATATGCTAAATTATTCTTTTGCAGATATTCCAGTATTAAATAAAATGACATGAAAAAATACATCTTGCATCACTAACTACATTTTTTAAATAAATGCTGGTAGAATTCTCAAATTTTAATTAACATGAATTTTAATAAGTAAATGTCATTAAAAATATTGCCTAAATTACTTATATAGCTAAGATTTTTATAGGTCATTATTTTTATTTCTTCAGATTGCAACCCTTAAGTCCAAAATGCTTGTGAGTGGTAGAAAAATGGAAGCAAGACAAGAACCAGCCTTGAGAGAGAGAATACTACTCCAATATAGCACTTCCTGACACAAACACTGACTCTCACTGATCAGTTCAGTCTTGCCAATCACTCTGAAATGTGTTTAGATTGAGAAAAGATATTACTGTCCCTGAAGGCAACTTGCACAAATCCAAGGAGGGCATCCAAATGCCACAGAGGACACTGTAGGATAAAACTGAACAGGTGTTTAAGCGTTTTGTAGAGGCAACAATCACATGGGCAAGGATTCAAGCTCTTAGTGAAAATCACACATATTGAACTTAGATGTGCAGAAAGACAGATGAGTGTTTAAATCTGTTGCATGAAATAAAAAATGAGCACATTTGTTTTTAAAAGTGTACAAAATAATTTGAAAAGTGATAAAAGCTGTGTAAATCCTTTTGTGAAAATGCGTAGGTTGTCATTTAAAAAATATATATCTTCTATAAATGACAGAACTCCTGTCAGCTCTTGCCAGGAGAGGTAAAGGATGCAGTTTGGTTTATATTAAGAAACTTAATTTGCTGTTCATGCAGGGAATGCTTATGAAAATGCCTTGACTCCTACTATTAAATTATCTCTGTATAAAAAATACCCTAAGGGACAAATAGAGTTTGTTTATTAGAACTTATTATATGAGCAGTTAATGAGCAAGTCATATACAGTAAAACTCACTAGTTTTAATTAGATTTTTTTTTCTTCCAAAGCTCCTTTTAAATGTGCATGGTAATAAGAATACCTATCTATCAACAATGTGACTGTTACAGACTTTCATTGTGGAAAAAGAGGAATAAGCAGTGTTGAGATGTGATTCCATTATCAGACACTATGAACAGCCCAGCTGGAAGCCACAATTATCAAATTGCCTAGAGGACCATTGGGCTCTGAGAACCCAAAGTAAATCCTTCCAGACTTCTTTCACATCACTGATTATTTCTCATGCCAGATGATTTTTTTTTTACTTCCGTCAGCACTGACTTGATTTAAAAGATTTTATACCTCATCATGAATTAAAAAGATTTTAAAAATTCCAGAAACCAAATAAAAGAAGATAGCTAACTGTAGTGCAGAACCATTTAAAATTAGTCTGTAAACTAAAAAATATGTTTAGCATGTATAAATGAAACATTGTCTTTCTACTTTTTTCTGACAGTTTAAAGTCTAAAATAAAAATACATATATATCTGTATGTGTGTGTGTGTATGAATATATAAATGAAATTAATTTCACATGCTTATATTAATCTCTCAATTATCCATCCATCCATTACCCAACCCGCTATATCCTAACTACAGGGTCACAGGGGTCTGCTGGAGCCAATCCCAGCCAACACAGGGCGCAAGGCAGGAAACAAACCCCGGGCAGGGTGCCAGCCCACCACGGGGCGCTCTCAATTATAGTTTTTATATAATACGATATAATAGCAGAGGAGTTCTGCCATGAAATATATTTTTCTTTTCTTTTTTGAATATTGACTTTAGCTGAGTATCAATATCAATATCTTTAGCTGAGTATCAATAGCTGAGTAAACACATAATATTTACCAGTTTAACAACTAGTAATGATTTAGCAGTGAAATTATCAATCAAAATTTTTACTTCAGTGATATAACAGAGGTGGCACGGTGGTGCAGTTGGTAGCACTGCTGCCTCGCAGTTAGGAGACCCGGGTTCGCTTCCCAGCCCTCCCTGCATGGAGTTTGAATGTTCTCCCCATGCCTGCGTGGGTTTCCTCCCAAAGACATGCAGGGTAGGTGTCACTAGTGTGCTCTGTGTGTGTGCGTGCGTGCCCTCCGGTGAGTTGGTGCCCTGCCTGGGGTTTGTTTCCTGCCTTGCACCCTGTGTTGGCTGGGATTGGCTCCAGCAGACCCCTGTGACCCTGTAGTTAGGATATAGTGGGTTGGATAATGGATGGATGGATGGATGATATAACACAACAGCACTTCTGGCATTACATATACAGTGGGTACGGAAAGTATTCAGACCCCCTTCAATTTTTCACTCCCCACAGTGAAGCATGGCAGTGGCAGCATCATGCTGTGGGGGTGTTTTTCAGCTGCAGGGACAGGACAACTGGTTGCAATCGAGGGAAAGATGACTGTGGCCAAGTACAGGGATATCCTAGACAAAAACCTTCTCCAGAGTGCTAAGGACCTCAGACTGGGCCAAAGGTTTACCTTCCAACAAGACAATGACCCTAAGCACACAGCTAAAATAACGAAGGAGTGGCTTCACAACAACTCTGTGACTGTTCTTGAATGGCCCAACCAGAGCCCTGACTTAAACCCAATTGAGCATCTCTGGAGAGACCTAAAATGGCTGTCCACCAATGTTTACCATCCAACCTGACAGAACTGGAGAGGATCTGCAAGGAGGAATGGCAGAGGATCCCCAAATCCAGGTGTGAAAAACTTGTTGCATCTTTCCCAAGAAGACTCATGGCTGTATTAGCTCAACATAGTGCTTCTACTAAATACTGAGCAAAGGGTCTGAATACTTAGGACCATGTGATATTTCAGTTTTTCTTTTTTAATAAATCTGCAACAATTTCAAAAATTCTTTTTTTTGTCTGTCAATATGTGGTGCTATGTGTACATTAATGAGGAAAACAATTAATTTAAATGATTTTAGCAAATGGCTGCAATATAACAAAGAGTGAAAAACTGAAGGGGGTCTGAATACTTTCCGTACCCACTGTATTTTCCTTGTCTTTTTTGAATTTTGTCTTTAGCTGAGTACGTGCATCAGTAAACACAATATTAAAGACATAAAATTTACCAGTTTAACACTAGTAATGAATTAGCAGTAAAAAATGTAATGATATAAGCGCTTTTGAAAAGAAGTGTCATGTTACCATGAGAAACAGCCTGGCTACCTTGTCGGTGCTCTGCAGTTGTTAGAACATTTATCCTTTAGTCTTTGTGCAAAGGCTGTATTGCAATCTTTCAGTTCAGTAACTGCTTGTTAGTCAATAACTGACAGTTTTGCAGCAGGGTAGACTTTATTTGTAATAAAACATTGTTTATTGTTTAAAGCAAAACAAAAAGAAGAACGTGTTAAGACAGAAGAGGATCTAGACTTGAAGACCAGGTTCATAGCCAATCTTTTATTTTGCAGAGTAAATGAATACCAACAATAGGTTTTAAGGGCTTCTTCAACCACTTATGTCAGCTTGAACTATACACAAATGAGTTCTACATGCTCTACCAATGTTGTGGCCATGGGAAACACTATTCTCTAGGCACAGGTGTTGTAGTCCAAGAGTACACTGTCACTATTTCAATCCTGGCTCCAGCAGATCCTGTGCTGTTCACACGGTAGTGTAATGGTCCTAGTGCACATCTTCACCTTTTATATCCGTCCAGTTCTAGCGTTAGAAGGTGTCATTCAATTGCAATACTTTTGGGGCCCTTTTCCCCAGAAAACATTATACTCTACCTAATATACTCTGATGTTTCAGGCCCTAGTGTACGGCAACCAGTGGTTTTGCTCTATAACCAATTCTCTTCTGCTACTGGCTGTTCAGAAGCTCTTTGTACCTTGCTGATACCATTTAGCATTTATCCTCTGACTGCCTCTTTAGTTCTCATTGGTGAACTCAGTAGCTTCTTCCTTGTTCTTACTGTAATGGTTGTCCTGCATATTACAATTGTCACTTCATCCCTCTGCTACTGCTGCTGCCATTTCATAGCCCACTACTATTAATGGTGGGTTCTCCCAACTCTTTATCAGGGCTTCTCTTGGAATTTCAGTAACACTATTCACACTGTTATGAACATGCTCAGACATACCACGACATGTATACTCACTCACATCACATAAACACCTAACACTGCTCTGGTCTCCAAACTGTTCTTGTTGGTAACATGTTCAGAGCCTCCCAGAACTTTCAGCACCAGAATTTGCATGGAGCAGCCTCCGGTTTCTTGTCTGTACCTGAATGGTTGATTTTCCTTCTGTAGTTTAGAGCTCTTCTAATTTGCATTCCTCTCAGGCTGTCACCATATCAGCTAGCAAACCTCTTCGGAGGCTAAATGCCCCATATGCAAATTGATGTTATAGGTTCTAGGCCAGCAACTGCCATGTCTTTGTAGCATTTTTCTGGCTTCTCAAGGTAGAATGGCAGATGGTAAGTGTTTGGCTTAAATACAAACTAAAAAAAAAGAAAAATAACATAGGTTGGTGATCGTCACTGTTTTTTTCAGACTAGTTTGTGATATCTCAATATGATGGATGCTAATTAAGTAAAACATACTGTATAGAAAAGCTACAGGTTTAGTTCAACTATATTCATGGCAATGACCCTAATACTGCCCTATGATGGGCTGGCGTCCTGCCCAGGGTTTGTTTCCTGCCTTGCGCCCTGTGTTGGCTGGGATTGGCTCCAGCAGACCCCCGTGACCCTGTAGTTAGGATATAGCAGGTTGGATAATGGTTGGATGGATGATCCTAATACTGAGAATTGTGTGCTAATGTTACTTTTAACTGCACTATGTATGCTGAAATAATCCAGATGTTCATTGATTCACTTAATGCTTTTTCTTCAGAATTATGTAATTATTGTTATTGTGCTTTTGGCCCACAGACAAAAGAATGAAGAAAACATAGAAGTGAAAGTTTTGTTTAAGGATTTAAAGAAAGTTTAATAACTTTTATGTTACATGAAGCCTCCAATTATAAAGAATTTCCTTTAAATTACTAAAGTTAGAGCTTAAAAGAAAAAAAGAAACAAATAGAACTTTAGGGTCTTGGAGGAGAGTAGTTAAAGGCATCTAGCTTTAGAATGGAAACAAAAGAGGAGTTTTACAGTGACCTTTAAACACCTAATGTAGGAAAAAGTCAAACAGGTATTCAGGAAAGATCTGAATAAAAGAAAGAAAATGAGAATTTAAGACTTTCGAAACCACAACAAGAGAGTAGCACTTTTTAAATAATTATAAGATACAATTAGCTGTTTGTGCCTCAGGAACATCTGTTTGAGAGCTTGACACCAGCAAGGTCAAAACGATTAAAAAATCCAGTGTTGTGAATTACAGCAGCAAATATATAATAGATTCAGATTCAAAAATTAAAGTTGTCTATAACCATTGGGCTAAAATGAATTAATGTTAATGTTTTCCTAAACTAATAAGTTACTTCCAGCCATAATTATAAGTTCAGTGAAGAATTAATAAAGGAAGTGTTGGGTATTATTCACAAATTTCATCATTGTGCATCATTCTCAACCTAAAAATAAAATTTGGCAATAAAGCAATCTAGCAGCCATGAATAAAAAAATATATATTTTGTTTTCTGGCCAACTGCACCTTTCAAATATATTATGTCTAAATTCTCTCAAAACATTTCTCAGGCATGAAAATGAACCTCTCATCATTTATGCTGCACAAATTGTATTTTATGGCAGTACAATGATGCTGTGGTTAGATCTGCTAATTTGCAGTGCAAACCAAGCAACATCAGTGTTTATGTGGAGTATTTGTGTTCTTTTTGTGTTTGTGTGGCTTTTTATATCACTTTGCAACAGTCTATTGCAGAACATGCTCAAATAAATATACATGTTAGACAGCATAAAGGAGTGTGGGTGTTCATGATTGTGACCAGCAATAGACTGTTGCCCTTTCCAGGTTTGGATCATACCTTTTGCCTGAAGTGGCTGGGATAGTTACCATTTCCATCATATTGACTTGGATTAAGCATGGATGGAATAAAGTATTAGGTAACTGTTCTGTTCTTTTAGAAGTATCAGTATCAGACAGTTAATACCGACCATAAATTATATTTATAATTTGGGTGGAATTCACTGTGGTAACTCGGGATACAGTGAAATTGCATGTTCTGTTTAAATATGAAATTTACAAAATTATCTTTGATTTACAGCAAAATTGTTGCTTTCATTTTGTATAAAATGTAAATGCCAGCAGCAGATAAAGGAAGAAAAAAAGCAATAGCCCAGGAAATAAAATATTAAAATGGAGCAGAAGACAACACTATTAAGGGAAAGGTACAATGTCAAAATTTAGAGAAAAGTAAAAAGTAAATACTGATCGTTTGCTTTCTCTTCATCTTTTCCCACTTTCATGTGAGGTTGATGTGCTCTTCACCAATCAAGCTCTTTTCTTTCAGATCTTCTGTTACTTTACCCATCCACTTATGCTTTGGCCTCCCTCACTTTCTCTTCCTCTGTACTTCCATTCCCACCACTCTTTTGCCCACATACTGTACACATTGTCTCTCTCTCCTTATCACATGTCCATACCACTTACACCTATTTTCCTGTACTTTTCTAGATATCTTTCCCACATTTGTTTTACTTCTGATTGACTCATTTCTTATTCTGTCCTTTTCTGTACTTCAACACATCAATCTCAACTTTCTCATTTCTGCCATATCTGACTTCTTCTCCTGTGCTTCCTTTAATGCCCATGTCTCAGATTTAAACATAATTGCTTGTCTTACCACTGTCTTAAAACCATACCTTTAACCTTAATTCTTCTGTCACACAATACTCCTGATACTTTCTTCAAATTGTCCCATCTTCACTGCACTCTGTGGGTTATATCTGCATCTAGTTTTTCATCACTGATTCTAGATATTTAAATTATATCCATTCTTTTCAATAGCTGTCCTTGCAGGCTACCTTCTAAATTCATCATTAAACCTAATATATTCTGTCTTCTTCCTATTTATCTTCAATCCTCTATCTTCCAAAGCCAAAAAACAGAGAATCTAATTCTATCTATTAGGCTTTCATTATCTGTATAGCATGTTAAATATTTATTTTTGAAGGGCTGTTATGTAAAGCTTGGAAAAGCTTTGTGACATCAGATGCCACCTTGACACAAGTTATGTGACCGGTGACCAGCTCTAGTGACCATAAACAGTGTGCTGTGCTCTTGGAAAAACACAACTTAGCATAGTGGTGTCCATGCAAAACAATAATGGTGTTTTCAACGTTTCTATGAAAGGAGATTTGGGTTCAGTCTTCCAAAATATAATCTAGGAGTTCATTTTACAGCTTATCAGTTTATAAGCTACAAGTTGTGAATTACTGAGGATGCTGGTTGCATTGGTCCTGCAACCTTGTGTTTTAAAGCCCATTCTTTTAAACATTGTACCAAAATTACACTTTAATCAATTTACATGTATTTACCTGATCAAGTACCTTTTCCTCATGCAGATCTCACTTCAAGGATTCAGTTTCCTCCCAAAGATATACTATGTTCTGGTTTATTGGCAATTCTGAATTGAAATGATATTCATTATTAAATGGAGGTTGTGGCGCACTGGTACAGAATTTAGTGATGCAGACTCGCAGGTGCAGAAAACATTGCTGTTATCATAGCTTGGTGTGTGTGGCATTTGTAATTTCTCCCACATCTCAAAGATGTTTGCTAAAATTGACTACTCTGAGTTGACCCATGAATGTCGAATAAGGGTCCATGCCCATCAATGGACTGGCGAATAATCCTGGATTAGTTCCTGCCAGGCAGAAATTCCTCATACCCAAAAATTCTATTGTGTAGTTTCTCTTAATAGGTGGATAACATTAGTTTAAATGTTGATATGGAAAATATAGTAATCAGAAATTTGTAAAGGTCTTTTCTATTATGTTAAAAACCTCAAATCTGAATACATTTTAAAGCATTTTATCAAATGGTTTTGTAAGAAAAAAATGAATATGATAGTTTAACTGCTCTAAAAACACAACATACTAATATATGAGTGGACTGTTATCCCATATAATTTTCTGCAGTACTATAATTTTTTTAGATTTAAAAATACAGCATATTTATTATTATAAAAGATTTCCAATAAAATATATTTTTTGCAAATTATATTGTTTACCACCAAAATGATGACTAATAATATTGTAAATATCAAACATAATCAGTGTATGTGTCTCTGCACGTATATTTGTAATACTGTGAGTTACAAGACCTACAAAAAATAAATTAGCTCCACTGATGACTATGACTATGCATTTTTATTCTGTAATCAAGAAGCTGAAAGGTTCTTGCAGTTCTGTACGGAATAATTTCATTTTTCACACATAAAGTGTTTTCAGAAGGAACATCTAAGACACAACAAGAAAGAAATGCAGCAAACCATGCAAAAAAGTAAAACAAATCCATGCAGAAACCTTCTTTCATTTGCCACAATTTCCAGTGTGGTTATGAGCTTCTTTGCAACTGTTTGAATGAAAACATCCTTAAGCTATTTCTCTTAAGCAAACTTTACTTAAGTATGATTTTTTTGCCATAGTGTTTTTATTTGAAGCATATGTAAAAAGACTAAGGAAAATATAATAATGAGTCAATTTAATAGTTCTCTTAAAGATTGTAGGTTTCCTGCAGGAACCTGCAGACTCAAGTGTGTGCAGAATGGCAGTATCAGATCCTCTGTGCCAGTCTTCAACATAAGCACCCCACAAGATAGTGTAATGGTTCCTCTGTCATACTCTAATATATGATTGTGGAGTCAGACACACCTCCATCATTATATTTGCTAATGACAAAGCACTCATAATCATCAACAATGATGATGTCTTCTAACACAGTGGTGTAAAGATTGATAAACCTCTCATAATTAATATCAGTAAGCAGGATGCAGACTATACTTCCTTCTACATTGAGCAGCTTTGAATTATTTCGACGACTTTCCAAAGGAGGACCTGAAGTGACCACAAAATATACTGGCTGTAGTGAAAAGGCTCATCAGTGCTGTTACTTTCTTAGGGGTTCAAGGAAAGTCTATATAACTCAATATATGCATAGTGTAGTCTATCTATATTGGCTGCATATCATACTTCTTCTCGGCTAATGACCACAAAACACTTCAGAGGGTGTTGAGGGTGACACAGAATATTGCAAGAACTTCATTCCATTCTGTTCCAGACAAGTATGACAAGGTGCCTTAGTAAGGTAAACAGTATTTTAAAAGACCTCAGCCATCCTGCACAGTCACATTTTTCTATCTTCCTATCTGTCAAATAGTACAGGACCATTAGCATTCACACCAGTAGATTCCCGGATAGGCTGTATATATACGGAGCATATTCAACAGCTAATCATAGTGCCAGATATTTTTTCTTCTATATTTACTGTATATTGCTTTGCCTGTCACATGATCTACATGTCCAGAATGCTGACAGAAAGTACAATCAACATGTGGTGGCTGAACATCTCTGGGAATTAGAAAAAGGATCGTTCTGCTTGGTATGGAGTACTAAAAAAGGCTTATTTAATGTCCACTTAGAGACTTTACTGCTGTCACTTAATGTGAAGCCTCACAAAATGACAACAAGCTGAAAACAGACTTTGATTTTGCTGGAGACCTAGAGAAGTTGGATCTAAGGTTCTGCACAATATCAGAGAAAATGAAACTTGAGGTCAAACATATTGACTCTTATCAGGTCATGCTTGTTTCTCAGAATCTAGCCTATCCAATGATGCCAGTAAAGAAAACCGAAGATGAAGTTTGGGATCTGGGTACAACCTGGCTTTCACCACAAAAAAACTGAGGCCTTGGGATTTCCAAGGTAACTAACTTGGGAGGGGGATCTGAACAACCCACACCACTGACAAAATTTGGGATCTTGGTTATGCTTACCCCATTAAAACCTACAAAGCCTGATAAGAAATATTCACCTTCCAGACTACCAAACTGAGGGCCATAAATTAGCCAAAAGAATTCAGGATATGTGATCTGATTTACAACACCACAAATTCTCTTGAGAGCTCAGCTAATTCCACACACTCAAATATTATATTCAGCATTATGCAATGTAGTGTAAAAAGTGTGACCTTACATGGCTCAAAACATATGCAGTTTTGCATTATAGTTTTAACAAACGTGAAATTCCTTAAATTACAATATGGTTGTATTTCATAGCCAACTGCCACTAAATGCAAAATGCTGTAAAAACAAAGCATTGGAATTGACAATCACAGGAAATGGGGCACCTGATTTGGGTTCAAAACATGTTTTGTACAAAAACAAAACTGAACTTACTACACACACTACATAGACCCTCACATAATTTTTGACTTCTTACTTACAGAGAATTAACCAAAATGTACAAAGAGAAACATCATCCAGGTGACAGGACCTTAGCAATCGCTGTATGTGCAGTCTTGGTGAGCAGACCCATGTGAGATGTACCCAACTCTTTATTTAGTGGCTGGGTACAGAAATTACATGGATTCAGGACGCAGGTTTATCTGAAGCCACAGTGTAAGGGGTATCTGTTGGGTTGGAGTGTCACTAAGTTAACCTCAGTCTGGGGTATCACTAAATTCTGACAATATCCATCCATCCATTATCCAACCCTCTATATCATAACTACAGGGTCACAGGGGTCTGCTGGAGCCAAACCCAGCCAACACAGGGCGCAAGGCAGGAAACAAACCCCGGGCAGGGCGCCAGCTCACCGCAGATTCTGACAATATAATAAAGATAAAAGTAATAAATCATGAAATATTTTTCTTTTTTTAAAAAAAGAAAAAAAACCTTCATGCATGAAAATAATACTGCTCATTTCTAGATATTATAGGATACTTTTTCAACACTGTCTCAAAGAAGCATAAACGCCTTCATTCACACCAGAGAAAGTGGATAAAGTAGATCTGAGAAAGGTCTGTTTATTCTTTTTATTTGAATGAAGGTCATCCTGTGGGCACTTAGTATATCATCAATGTTTAGAAAAGTACATAATACCATGTGCTCATTCTGAAATACATTTTGCATCATCTCTTTCACTATAGTCTCATGAAGGTTAATGCCACTCATTGTAATTTTTCCTTATTCTTTAACCCTGGTACATGTACAGTATAACAATGGAACAGCTTAAGTTCTCTACAGATGTTCATTAATTCACAAAGGTATATATTACTTTTTGAACCTTGTGCAAAGCATTCATCCAGCATCCACCATTCAAATCCCACACTTGGTTATTGTCTGTGTGGAGTTTCTACATTCTGTTTTTGTCTGCATGGGTTTTCTCTTGTGAACTCTGGGTTTCCTCCATCATCAACAAAGAAATGGCTGGTGGGATCTTGAGACGCATGCTGTATGGTGGCTGTGTTCTAAAGGTATTCTGCAACATAACCGTGCAATTACTAGGTTTTCTATGATTTACCCTTGTAAACATCTCATCAAAGCTTTGACATACCTTTCTGAATAGTTGCTGATTTCTTACGGATCGTCCAGATCGACAGAATTGTCTAGACTCTCTTTATTCAAGCCTTGTGAAAAAAGCCCACAGAGCACCGGCAGAAGCCACCATGGCTGCAGATAGTGTTCAAAGTGATTCAATTGTCAACCAATTGAAAGCCTTCATCTCTAAGCAGAATACCATTTTAAGTACAACCCTGTGCAGGACAATCCAGAGAAGGTTTTATGACCTGCATGCTGACATTGTACAAATTAAATATGAACAACAGAAGCTTTCCTCTATTTTTATGCAGTTCCGCAATCAAGTGGAGCAGCATGAAGCAGAGATACACTCTTTGTTCACTGAATCCAAATCTCTCTTTGAAAAACTTTATGAACAACAGCATAGAGCGAGAAGGGATAGTATCAGAGTTTTTGGAGTCCTGGAGAATGCTGTAGGTGGAAATATGCTCACAGTGGCCTGTGTGGTTTCCGGAGAAGCTTCTGATTTCCTTTCCAAGAGGGCAACAGCTAATTACCAGCCCTCAAAAAGCGCTTAATGCCCTGGACTCAATCTAGTGAACTGGTACTTGGCCACTTTGCTCCATGTGACCTATACCAGTACTGTTTAATTACTTTTTCAAAGCATTATTTCATTTTGGCACTTCATATTGACAGTATTTTAGTTTGTTGTTCGTGAACATATTGCTAGCAGTTCTTCCAAACATGTTTGTTTTTTGTATTTATATAGATAGATAGATAGATATGTAAATATATGATTATGGATAAGTACTGTATATACACATTTATGCCAATGTATATTTTCTTAGCTTCATTGGAGATTTAAAACTAATTTGTTATGGATAGGAAGTTACAGGGGTTATCAGAAAGAGAACCAGTTATGCTCCAGTGACAGTGTGCCACATGCTGGGTGTTTCTCACATCCCTCAGCTGTTTAATACATGTTTAATAAAATGTGTTAGATTTGCTTTCAAATATGCGTTTTGGAATTTTTGCCTTATTGGTAATTGTGCTGTGGAGGATGGGGACAGGATGGATTTATTGGCTAAGCATCCTGTTGGTTTCTTTGTACTTCCCGTTTAGATAGATAGATAGATAGATAGATAGATAGATAGATAGATAGATAGATAGATAGATAGATAGATAGATAGATAGATACTTTATTAATCCCAAGGGGAAATTCACAAGAGACCTCAGTTTAGTTATCTGCATAGTTTCTGTTAGTTTCATTCCAGGGCGTCTTGGGGTGGGATTCCAGAGCTGTTCTCTATACTACATGTGGTTACTGACGGCTCCACAGGCCAAACACGTCCAGTTCTCGTTTATATGCTCTTTATACTTGTTCCATTTGCAGCTATCCATTTCTCTCTATTTTAATGGCTATTTTAACTGTTTTTTCCTAGAATGTGAGGTTGCTCTCTTCCTCTTCCAAACATTTGAGTGTGGTTATTTCATTATCTCGCAATAAGGTGGATATATCCTGTTTGTACCCAATGATGTTAAAGGGGTGACCTCCAAACACTATGGTTGGGCTGCATCTTCCTCCACTATGTGGGGTTTTGATTGTAGTTCACTAAGTTTTGTACCTGAAGTTTCTTGGTTTTGGAGGTGATCTGGAGGGCAGGTTTAATTATGCATTGATAGAGATCAGAGGAAGGAAAATTGCCTGTATTTCAGTATACCGTATGTCTCAACTCAATATACTAATGTATTTTTCACTGATTATTACTAAACACATTCTTTCCTTCTCTGAATATCAAGTTATCATTTTTATGAATGTGAATGCATTCCTTGATCCCCTGCTTGATACATTAATTTCTCTGCCTAAAGAGTGCAATCCTCCCTATTCTCATACACCTGACAAATTTATTATGGATCTAAACCTTGCAGACTCCTTTAAGTTGTTAAGTTCCTTTCTTTTCCCCTTGTTTCAAATCTTTCTCCAAAACAGATTATATCTTAATTTCAAAATCTCTTGTTCCTTACACAATAAATGCTCCGCTGTCTTCATCTTCTTTGTCTGACCACTGGTTTTTAAATCTTCAGCTTTTTCTCCTTCTTGTGTCCTCTAAGCTTCTTCACTGGCGCTTTAATACTTCTCTAATACAAAAATGCAGATTTTATTGAACAAACCTCTGCTAAACTTGAAGGGTTTATAGTGTTGAACAAAGGCTCTGTTCAGGACCCAACTTAATATACTGCATGAATCATTTGAATGCTCTGGAAAATGCCCCCCAAGTATCTCTTATCCATCACATGGGCTAAAAATTACACAAACCAGATCCGAGTTAAAGGACCTTCTTATGAGGCATGCAGAGTTTAATAGTGTAAAAGGAATTGACTTGACACACTTAAAAAGATTTGGGGTAGCCACCCGTATATTATTCCTGGCTGCAAAAGATTCTTTGATAAATACAGAGATGTTCTCTATACCGAGTCCAAAACAGAACTGAAGATGGTTTGTCAAGATGGCAACTTTAAGGGATGGGGCAGGAAGTGATGTAAGGGAACCAGAATTGATGTTCTTCGTTAGTATGAGTAGGTGCCGGAAGCGATAATCTTCTAGGTGCTGGAACCGGAAGTGATATTGTTCTGGGAGCCGGAACCGGAAGTGGCGACATCTGTTTTAAATCAGACAGATTTTCCTGCGGCTGGTCTGTAGAGATAACAGGAGAAGGTTTAGTGCACCCCACCACCCCCTGGCCTGACGTGGAATTACCTTTGTTTGGTCCATACAACGTCTTCCTAGTCACACGTGTGTGACAATAGTCATCACACACATCTGTTAATATCTCTCTGGTGCTAAACCAAGCAAACTGTAGATTACGCACTTGTGACTCATTAGTCACTGTTTCCCAAGTTAAGACTATGGTAATATCACTAACCACTCCTCGGAAATTAGTAAGACTTTCCTTAATTTTTATGCTAAACTTTTTACTTCAGATGAACTTCCGTTGGCAGAGGCAATGGATGTTTTTTTTCAAATCTATGGATTTGCCAAAACTGATGAGGCCCATCAGGCAACCCCGGTCACAGTTCAAGAAGTCAAAACTGTCTTAAACTCTTTTACAAAAAACAAAGCTCCAATTCCTTATGGTATACAGTCAAACTTATATTCTGCATTTTGGCCACAAGTATAACGCTAGCTGTTTAAAATGATTAACACGTCTTTCTTCTCATCTAACCTAAACTCCAATATAAATTCCTCCATTATATCACTCCTCCTCAAACAGGGCAAAGATCCCACATTGTGCTGTAGCTACTGTCTGCTGTCACTTATGAACTCGGGCACTAGGCTCAAAATCTTGATTCCAAAACTGATTCACTCCACCCAAACTGGCTTTTTGGCGTCTTGTTAGCATGTGCTGACTTCTAGACATTTTAAGAGCATCACTTTCACTCTCAGTCTCAGCAGCACTGTGCTCACTTGATGCTGAAAAGGTCTTTGACAGGATGGACTGCAAATTTTTGTAGTGAGTCATGAGCGAAAAGGGATTTAATACATTATTTGTCAATGATTAAATAATTATATGCTTGTCCTGCAGGTTCTCTTTTAAGAAACTCAGATCTGTCATGCTTCTTTCCTGTGTTCAGGGGCACTAGACAGGGCTGTCTGTTATCTCCACTGCTTTTTATTATCTCACTCCAGCCTCTAGCAATTGCCCACCATATATTAGACGCTTTTAAGCCTATTTTGGCTCATAACCCAGTCCACAAGGTATCTATATATGCTGAATGCATTCTTCTGTTCCTCAGAAATGGCCCTTCTGACATTCCTCACACATTAACATTATTTCGTACATATGAGTCCTTATCAGCCTGTAGAATCAATTAGGGCAAATTTGTGCTGTTTCCTATAAATCAAGCCTGTCAGTCTCTCGATTTTCTTCATTCCAGTTGTTAACTCTTTCAAATATTTAGGAATCACCATTCCTCCTTCTATTACTGATATTATATGGGCAAACTTCCACACTGTGTTTAATGAAGTAAAACAATCAATGAACTTCTGGAATAATTTCTCTCTCACCTTTCAGACTCGTTTGGCAATTATTAAAATGAATATTGTCCCTCATTTGAACTTTGTCAACTCAATGCTCCCTCTTCACCCACCATCCTCCTTTTGAATACAGGTCGGAACAAAAAAGTGATCAGAAGAATCTAATCCTCTTATAAATTATGTTCTGCATGTTTGGCACAAAATAGAAAAGCACCATTTCTCCACATTGCGCTGGTCCTCCTTTACACCATTATCTCACAATAACTCGCTCAACATTGTTAGGCAACCCATCTTTTTTCCACATTAGGCTTCATGTAGTATCAGCACACTTGGTGATCTGTTTGATGGAACTGCACTTTCCTCTTTTCAGTTTCTTAAAGACAAATATTCTGTTCCACCTCTTTTTGATTTACAGGTTAAATCCATTCTCAGGACATGTGGAATAAGTTTTTCTGCCCTCATTCCCAACCACCCATTATTTGACTACTTTCTCTTACCCTTGTGTTCCACTTTGTGATTCCATAACTACACCTATGCAAGTCACTCAAAAATGGATCAACGGCCTTTCCCTTTTAACATTAGAATCCCTGAAGCCTACAAAAAAAGTCTTAATCCTGGGCCACCGTAAATTACTTCGCACCTCTCCATCAGCATCTTTTGTTTTACAGATGTGTCAATCAGCACAAGCAGCCTGCTATAAAAACAACCCCCACCGACGCAGCTGAATTTGTTTGGGTGTGAGATGCCTTGAATTGTGTAGGGTAAATAATATCTCATTATTTGGAATACATACATTTTATGTGTGTTCTGTGTCTACAATGATCTGGGTAAATGTAGGATGATAGGAAATGTGAGGTAAGAAATGTTTAAAACATAATTAAAGCATATTTTTTTTCATTTTATAGTAAAAATTAGTGTGTGAAGACTGAAGTCCAAATATCAAATAAACACTTTCACAAATGATGTAACAAAATAAGTGTGCTTTTATTCAAGAATATAACCAAAGAAAAAAGAAAATATTCAATTTACATATTGCTGTCAATATGTAAAAACCAAAGTCCATTTATCAATTGCATGGGTGGATTAAAGGTAAGAACGACTGCCTTTAAATCAAGAGGTTGTGGGTTGAATCCTGGGTCTTCTCCACATTTTCCGTTTTGAGTAGTTTAACAAAACAAGTGCACTTTTATTCAACAATATAACTGAAGAAAAAGAAATTGGGTTAGGGTACGACACTGACATTACTGTGTGGGTGGTGCAGCAGTAAGAACTGCCAACTCATAATCGAGGGGGTCTTAGGTTCGATTATGGGAGCTAACCAGAATTACCATTTTGAATAGTAAACTGCTCTTATTGTTACTATTATACAATAAAAACATACATTTGATTTGAGTCTGTAACACCCATTGTAAATTTTTGCTACCTGTAACAGATAGTGTTTTTTTATTCATTTTTATTCTCTACGTCATATTCATGCGGTACATTTATGTGCAGCATTTCTTGCCTCGCATTTCCTATCATCCTACATTTTAGTTGTAGACACAGAACACACATGAAATATATGTATTCCAAATAACAACATATTATTTACCCTATGCAACTCCAGGCACCTCACAACCAGATAAACAGATTTAAGATGGGATAAGTTCAGTTGTGTCGGTTGGGATGGAATATCAAGGCTGTTTGTGCTTATTGAAACATTTGAAAAACAAAAGACACTGATTGAGAGGTGCGAAGGAACTCAAGGTGGCCTGGGATTACGACTTTTTTCATAGGCTTCAGGGATTCTAATGTTATAGCCACTGGATTAACTTTTATCACTAGGTTGTGTTTTTATGTTTTATTTGCTTTAATTAACTTATCTGTATTTAGTATCAGTCAAAATATTTTTAATGTGACATCATAGCATTCAGAATCATTTCTTAAATATACAGTTGTATTTTTCAAATTTTTAAATTGTACATGTGGTCTCCTACTTACTGTTAATGGTCTATACATTTTTTAATTCCAGTTTTTTTTTCTTCTATGTGACACAAAACAATTTCATTGCCAGTACTTACATGTCATCCTCTATTAATCACTGATTCAATAGCATGTCTTCATATAAAAATATTTTTCTCCAGCATCTTTCAACTATCAAAATAGCCTTTACATACTTACTCTGGAGCAGAATAATCATGTGTTATGCAGATAACAGCTTCTTAGGCTCTTTGGCTGCCTGGGATGTTAGTTCCTACTGAACATTTCTTGTGTATGCCAAAGAACTTTTAACATATTATACACCACTACAAAATATAGAATCTATAATGAATAAAATACAAACGTATCCATCTAGGCACCCTATCTTTTTAAAAGCCACAGACACAGCATATTTAAGAAAATTGAGAAAACTTGTGAATCTGGTTTTATGACTTAGCTGCCTGCACATCTCAAGGTCACTAAAGAACAGGCAACTGGGAAGACAATGATTTATGTGGCCTGGCTTAATTTTAGTCAGAAACTGTAGTCAATAATTCTTTTGTTCAAAACTCTTTTTATGCTTTCACAAAACAGGTTTAATATACTGATACATAAAATGTTCTCAACCCCCAGAATGCCGGTGTACTTTTTTCCTTTCTCTCAGTGATATTTTAATTTCCACTATTCATTGGTTTATTTCACGATCAGCGAAATTATAAATTATGCTCATAGTATGGTTTTATTTTAAAAATCACACTTTATATATTCTGAAAAAGCAATGTTTGGCATTAACCTAAATATATAAATAATATTAGATTTAATTAAACCATACTCATCGTAGTGTTACTTGTTTGAAAATAGTAAAAGAAACAACAAAACTATACATTTCAGTTGTGGACATTTTACAAACTTTTTTTAGTTTTTCCTAACATTTTACTTTCATGCTGCTTGCATGTGTAATCTACTGTGTGTTGCCCAAAATTGCCGTCACAGTATTTTGGTAATCAGTCTTTTGTCCTTCTTTTTTGTGTTAATTTCATTGTAACAATGCAGTGTCACTGTGTCATTCTGCACTGGATGGACAAGCCCAACTTCAAAATATACCAAATGGACTGAATTACTGAACTCTGCAACAGGACAAAGAGCAATGGAGTGTGTTTCTTCCTTGATCAAAGTTGGAGTAATAATGGGACAGTTCTTTTCACTGTATTTTATTGTATATCTCTGTTTTTGTGATGCCGTTGTATGTTGCTTCATATTTTATGCTTTTGTATTTTGTGTTTCCCTTGTATGTTAGATGAATGTTATCAAGACAAATTCCTAGACTATGTTATTGTACCTGGCCAATAAAGTGAATTCTGATTTTGATTGCAACACTTATAATGATAAAATAATATTCAATGTGCATTTTTGGTAGAAATGTATCTAAATATTACAACTTTTTGTGTTGTAGTATATATGCATAGCATAATTTTTTATCCAGATTTCTGAAAGTGAAATACTTCCCTTTTAGTTTGATATATGGGACATAAATACAGTTTGGAGTATGACAAAGGTATGGCCCACTAAATGAAAATTAAATCAAGTAGCAGTAAACAGCAAAAGATGACCCCGTGTTAAGAGGGTTAAGAGCTGCTCATGTTTTCAGTGAGGCTGAAAAGAACATAATGTTACTAGAATGTTGAGAAAAAGGTTACTGCCACCAGACAACACTCAACAGGACAACAGCCAACAACACAGTTGATAAAATGTAAAAAAAATGGAATGAATTTAGCACATTTGTTCACTTCAAGAATCTTCTGTTGCAATCCTTTTATGATGTCATGACCTCTTTGTTGCTTTTCACAAGACTGACTTTTTCACTTTGAGAGCTTACTAAAAATAATATAGGCATGATTTGCTATTTATTTACCAGTAGATCCAGGGATACAAACCAGCCACAGGGGATGCACAAACCAGTGTGTTTCTTCAAGCCAGTCCCAAGAGGGTTACATCAGGAAGGGCATCTGTTGTAAAATTTTAGATAGATAGATAGATAGATAGATAGATAGATAGATAGATAGATAGATAGATAGATAGATAGATAGATAGATAGATAATTTATTCATCCTAAGGGGAAATTCACATCCTCCAGCAGCAGAATACTGATACAAGAACAATATTAAATTAAAGAGAAATAAAAATGCAGGTAAAACAGACAATAACTTTGTATAATGTTAACATTTACGCCCCAGGTGGAATTGAAGAGTCGCATAGTGTGGGGGAGGAACGATCTCAGTCTGTCACTGGAGCAGGACAGTGACAGCACTCTGTCGCTGAAGCTGCTCCTTTGTCTGGAAGTAATACTATTTAGTGGATGCAGTGGATTCTTTATAATTGATAGGAGCCTGCTAAGCGCCCGTCGCTCTGCCATGGATGTCAAACTGTCCAGCTCCATGCCTACAATAGAGCCTGCCTTTCTCACCAGTTTGTCCAGGCATGAGGCGTCCCACTTCTTAATGCTGCCTCCCCAGCATACCACCACGTAGAAGAGGGCACTCGCCACAATCATCTGATAGAACATCTGCAGCATCTTATTGCAGATGTTGAAGGATGCCATTCCTCTAAGGAAGTATAGTCGGCGTTGTCCTTTCTTAGGCAGACCAGTCCAATTTATCATCACTCTCAGGTATTTATAGGTCTGCACCCTCTGCACACAGTCGCCTCTGATGATCATGGGGTTAATGATGGGCCTTGGTTTCCTAAAATTCACCACTAGTTCCTTGGTTTTGCTGGTGTTCAGGTGTAAGTGGTTTGAGTCACACCATTTAACAAAGTCCTTGATTAGGTTCTTATATTTCTCCTCCAGCCCACTCCTGATGCAGCCCATGATAGCAGTGTCATCAGTGAATTTTTGCACGTGGCAGGACTCTGAGTTGTATTGGAAGTCCAATGTATATAGGCTGAACAGGACAGGGAAAGTATGGTTCCCTGCGACGCTCCTGCGTTGCTGACCACAATGTCAGATCTGCAGTTTTCGAGACGCACATACTGAGGTCTGTCTGTAAGAATAATCCATGATCCATGCCACCAGAATCTACTCCCGTCTCTGTCAGCTTGTCCCTAAGGAGCAGAGGTTGGATAGTGTTGAAGGCGCTAGAGAAGTCCAGAAACATAATTCTTACAGCACCGCTGCCTCTGTCCAAGTGGAAGAGGGACCGGTGTAGCATATAGATGATGGCATCCTCCGCTCCCACCTTCTCCTGGTATGCGAACTGCAGAGGGTCGAGGGTGTGGCGGACCTATGGCCTCAGGTGGTGAAGCAGCGGCCGCTCCATGGTCTTTATCACATGTGACGTCAGAGCGACAGGCCGGAAGTCATTCAGCTCACTAGGACATGATACCTTTGGACCTGGGGTGATACAAGATGTTTTCTAAAGCCTCGGGACTCTCCCCTGTTCCAGGCTCAGGTTGAAGATGCACTGTAGAGGACTCCCCAGCTCCTGCGCACAGGCCTGAGCAGTTTTTTTTTTTGCCAAATCAATATGCAGACAACAATTCAAATTTCCATACCGGATCGGTCGAGCCCCGGGTTAACAACGACCGCCACCAGTACTGTTAGCCAACAGGGTGCTGGCGGAAATTGGGCTGCTGTTAGCCAAAGAAGAAGAAGAAGGAGAAGAAAAGGGCGGAAATGTGCCCGGAGGCAGGAGGAGAGGAGTGAGTTAAAGAGAGTGTGGAACTGAGGGTAGGAACTTTGAATGTTGGCAGTATGACTGGTAAGGGGAGACAGCAGATATGATGGAGTGAAGGAATGTTGATATATTGTGCGTGCAAGAGACTAAATGGAAGGGGAGTAAGGCCAGGTGGATCAGAGGTGGATTCAAACTGTTCTATCATGGTGTGGATAGGAGCAAATGGAGTGTTCAGGAGGTGAAAAGAGTGTCAGACAGAGTAATGATTATGAAGCTGGAAATTGGAGGTGTGATGATGAATATTGCTAGTGCATATGCCCTGCAAGTTTGGTGTGCAATGGATGAGAAAGAAGATTTTTGGAGTGAGTTGGATGAAGTGTTGAACAGTGTACCCAAGGGACAGAAAGTGGTGATTGGAGAGGATTTCAATGGATATGTTGGTGAAGGGAACAGAGGAGATGAGGAGGTGATGGGTAGGTATGGTGTCAAGGAGAAGAATGAAGAAGTTCAGAGGATAGTGGATTTTGCCAAAAGGATGAGCATGACTGTGGTGAATACGTATTTTAAGAATAGGAAGGAACATAGGGTGACGTACAAGAGTGGAGGAAGATGCACACAGATTACATCCTATGCAGAAGAGTTGATCTGAAGGAGACTGAACACTGCAAAGTAGTGGCAGGGGAAAGTGTAGTTAAATAGCATAGGATGGTGGTCTGTAGGATGATGTTGGAGATCAAGAAGAGGAAGAAAATTAGGGCAGAGCCAAGGATCAGATGGTGGAAGTTGAAAAAGCGAGACTGCAAGGTTGAGTTTAGGGAGAAGGTGAGACAGGCACTGGGTGGCAGTGAAGAGTTACCAGACAGCTGGGCAACTGCAGCAGATGTAGTAAGGGTGACAGCAAGAAGGGTGCTTGGTGTGACATCTGGACAGAGGAAGGAGGAAAAGGAAATTTGGTGGTGGAATGGGAAAGTATAGGAGAGTATACAAAGGAAGAGGATGGCAAAGAAGAAGTGTGATAGTCAGAGAGATGCAGAAAGTAGACAAGACTACAAAGAGATAAGGCACAAGGTGAAGAGAGAGGTGTCGAAGGCTAAAGAAAAAGCGTATGATGAGTTGCATAAGAGGTCGGACACTAAGGAGGGAGAAAAGGACCTGTACCGATTGACTAAACAGAGGGACTGAGCTGGGAAAGATGTGCAGCAGGTCTGGATAATAAAGGATAAAGATGGAAACGTACTCACAAGCAAGAAGAGTGTGCTGAGCTGATGAAAAGAGTACTTTGAGAGGCTTATGAATGAAGAGAACGAGAGAGAGAAGAGGTTGGATGATGTGGAGATAGTGAATCAGGAAGTGCAAAAGATTAGCAAGGAGGAAGTAAGGACAGCTATGAAGAGGATGAAGAATGGAAAAGCAGTTGGTCCAGATGACATACCTGTGGAAGCATGGAGGTGTTTAGGAGAGTTGGAGGAGTTTTTAACCAAATTGTTAAATGGCATCTTGGAAAGTGAGAGGATGCCTGAGGAGTGAAGAAGAGGTGTACTGGTGCCGATATTTAAGAATAAGGGATGTGCAGGACTGTAGAAACTACAGGGGGATACAATTGATGAACCACTGCATGAAGTTATGGGAAAGAGTAGTAGAAGCTAGGTTAAGAAGTGAGGTTATGATTAGTGAGCAGCAGTATGTTTCATGCCAAGAAAGAACACCACAGATGCGATATTTGCTCTGAGTGTTGATGGAGAAGTATAGAGAAGGCCAGAAGGAGTTGCATTGCATCTTTGTGGACCTGGAGAAAGCATATGACGGGTGCCTCAAGAGGAGTCGTGGTATTATATGAGGAAGTTGGGAGTGGCAGAAAAGTAAGTACGAGTTGTACAGAATATGTACGAGGGAAGTGTGACTGTGGTAGGAGTGACGGATGCATTCAAGGTGGAGGTGGGATTACATCAGCGATCGGCTCTGAGCCTTTTCTTATTTGCAATGGTGATGGACAGGTTGACAGATGAGATTAGACAGAAGTCCCCGTGGACTATGATGTTTGCTAATGACATTGTGATCTGTAGCAATAGTAGGTACCAGGTGAAGGAGAACCTGGAGAGGTGGAGATATGCTCTAGAGAGGAGAGGAGGGAAGGTCAGTAGGAACAAGACAGAATACATGTGTGTAAATGAGAGGGAGGTCAGTGGAATGGTGAGGATGCAAGGAGTAGAGTTGGCGAAGGTGAATGAGTTTAAATACTTGGGATCAACAGTACAGAGGAATGGGGATTGTGGAAGAGAGGAGAACAAGAGAGTGCAAGCAGGATGGAATGGGTAGAGAAGAGTGTCAGGAGTAATTTGTGACACATTTATATCAGCAAGAGTGAAAGGAAAGGTCTACAGGACGGTAGTGAGACCAGCTATGTTATATGGGTTGGAAGTGATGGCACTGACCAGAAAGCAGGAGACAGAGCTGGAGGTGGCAGAGTTAAAGATGCTAAGATTTGCATTGGGTGTGATGAGGATAGACAGGATTAGAAATGAGTACATTAGAGGATCAGCTCAGGTTGGATGGTTGGGAGACATAGTCAGAGAAGTAAGATTGCATTGGTTTGGACATGTGCAGAGGAGAGATGCTGAGTATATTGGGAGAAGGATGCTAAGGATAGAGCTTCCAGGCAAGAGAAAAACAGGAAGGCCTAAGAGAAGGTTTATGGATGTGGTGAGAGAGGACCTGCAAGTGATGGGTGTAACAAAACAAGATGCAGATGATAGAAAGATATTGAAGAAGATGATTCAGTGTGGCAACCTCTAATGGGAGCAGCCGAAAGAAGAAGAAGAAGGTCCTGGAAATAGAGGGGTAAATAAATAATAATAATAAATAATAATAAATATAATATATATATATATAATAATATTAATAGTAATATTAAATAATAATACAAAAAGGGATAAATAAATTGTAGGCCAAATTGCATCAAGGAAAATGTGCGTCTGTATCTTCCACCTAAATAAAGTATATTTCAGATCAAGAAACAAACCTACAGTCACAACTACCTTTCACAGCTCTTCTCCCGCACATTACGCTATCCTGCATCAGACGCAGTAAATGTCTGATATGTCTGAAACCAGTATGGCAGCATAGTTCTCCATACTATAGACAGTATAAATAAAAGACAGTCCATTAAGGATTCGTCCGTGCAGCTGCACACAGCACGTTTAAAAAAGAAACAGAAGTAGTTTGTTAGTCAATTCGATTTTGAAATACATCCATTACCCCTGCCTTTAGCTTTATTGTTATTTCCAAAATCAGTAATTCAAGAGAGTATAATGATATATAATCTATTGCAGTGACATTAAAATCATTCACAAATTTTACCTTGTAACCAAGACCCCAGTAGATGACAATAATGTAATGTTGACAAGTCACACTCTACCTTGTTTTGAATAAAGATTTTAGATATAATATATTTCAGTTCCTTAATTTAACTCCATAGACTGTTCATATATCAAATTATTACACTAAATAGGCTTTACAAAACAATAAAAAAGTGTATTCATCTTGCAGACTGCGGTGTGCTAGCGCCCTGCCTGGGGTTTGTTTCCTGCTTTGAACCCTGTGTTGTCTGGGATTTGCTCCAGCAGACCCTCGTGACCCTATAGTTAGGATATAGCGGGTTGGATAATGGATGGATGCATTAATCTTGCAGATTTTTGCAATATACAGATGTTATGTTTTGCTATTTAATTATGTTTATACAGATATTTAACTTATTAATGGTACTGTATAGAAGAATTAGTATCACTGCTATATTTTTGAACAGTAGGAGTCACATTCTAGGTTTATATTATTCATATAGGATATATAAACTATTTTGGTAAAACTGCCACACTTTATTAAAATGACACATCTGCAGCAGTACCAGGGAGAATAAGAGTTGCAGCTTAGATGTGGCATGATGTGAGGAGGCCTGACTACACATTATCAAATGGAACACATGAAATAATTGGTATTGCAAACACATTAATTGAACTGAGTGTGACAAGCTGTAAAAAGAAAATATTTTTTGTTTAATGAATCGTTCTTTTCCCACACTATTCCCATGCATACTTGCCCAGAACAGAGTGAAAGGAATCTTAGGATTTCCTTGGTGATTAGTCAACACAGGCCCTAAATGAAATGTCAGTCCATGAAAGTACACACTCACACATATACACACTCGATTACCCATATTGAGCCAGGTTAGAGTCAATGCTTGAACGTTGGGGTGTACGTGAAACAGGAGTACTTAAAGAAAAACTAGTTGAAACATGAGAAACTCAACACGGTTCCACAGTCCTGGGTTTCAGATTCCAGATCAGTCAGTGATACGTTAATACTAACCACTGTGTCACCCTAATTTCAGACTCTAAAATGTTGTACCTTAATATACTGAGCTATAAATGTAAGAATGTGTGCATGTATATATCCAAACAAATACATAGTAATTTTTTAGCCTCATGTTTATCCATTTCAACTTCTTTTGGTTTCACCATTTATTTCTGCTATTGTGGTTTTATGGTGAAAAGCACATTAAAAAAAGCATTATTGCCTTCTGCATACCAATGACTCAATTGCTTTACTACAATCATTTATATAACTGATACAGGTGCTTTAGGCATTCATACTGTACATCTTTTGAAATTCTAATGACAATATTTTAATTGCCCGCCACCTAATTATTAAGTAAGCAACTTCAAGGAGTTAAAATGGTTTCCTGCATGCTAGTCCTGGTTCAGAAATATATTTCTGATATTGTTAAATTTTAGGGTCCTGCTTGATTGGAACAATAAAAATGACAGAATTGTAAAGACCCATGTTAAAGCTAACATAAAGAAAAAATCTTTACTTTTAAACAAAGGGAAATAAGAGCAAATTTTTATATTGGTGCATCAATAAGCTAATTGTGCTCATTACTAACTTCTTTGTTCCTTTTCCCACACTGGCAAAACAGTTGCCTACACATTCACCAACACTCTTCTCCTTGCACAGCCACCTTTTTTATGAAGTTGTTAACTACTGAAGACTGTTGTCTTTTCTAGCTTTTAATTAATTAATTTAATATAACCCCTCAGACTACACCTAATAGCTTACTTGGCAGATGTGATCTAAAAATACCTTCTGAAAGACTTATTCATTCATCCATCCATCTATTTTTGGTTCAGTTCCATGGAATTCATTAAGAGAAACCTGCTTTAATCATATCTACAGTACATAAACAGCTATGTGAATTTAGGTACATTATTATAATAAAAACTAACATTCTAGAAATTAAGTCTTACATAGGTGCAGGGTTTTATTAATGTCTTTATTAATATTTTTGTTGTTCATTGGGAATTTTTGAATTGCCATGAAAACTTCTGAGAATTTAGAGAATCTGGTTCACAGAAAATGCCTAGAATGCTTGTGGAAAAAGAACACAATCTCTCAGTTATTGAGTACATAACATATCCTGTTCCTTAATATCTGCTAAATGGGATCCAATGCAAATTGTTATCACACACCACAACACTCACATCTTCATTAAATTACACTGTCAAAAATGTCCCTGGAACAAGATCCTTATTTAGAGAGCTGTCATCAGGCACTTGTTTTCCTTGGTCGCATGTTTTCTTAGACCTTAGTGATTGAAATCTTCACTCATCTAATGGACAGCCTAGAGATCATAACAAACCTTAATTTATTATTAACTTCATAGCCTACACTACACTTCTACCATCCTGTCTTATCTAGCTCAATTGTAAGAAACCTAGCCCTAAACAGCCTATCAGAGTAGAATGGGAAAATTATATTTCATTTTATTTTAAAGTATAAAAGAATCACCTAATGATAAACAACTCAATATTCACATGGCAAGCATGTATCAATGTGATGCTTAATTAAATTAACACACTGAACCTTTGCTAACCCTTTGATTATGCCGGTTTTTGTGAACAATTCTATAATTTCTACTCTGTTCTATTCCTGCTTTCTGTCTTCATTGGATTGTGGGTAAATTGGCTCAGTATAACTGTTACAGTTTGATTATAGTAGCACAGTACTAATCTGAATCTGAATTTCAATGTATTTAATAATACATAAATGATATAAATTAAAAAGCATGTATGTATTTCAGTACATAAAAAGATCATCTTAAAAATAAAACAGCAGAATAAGATGATCCGCTATGGCAACCCCTAACAGGAGCTGCCAAAAGAAGAAGAAGAAAGCAGTGCCAAAAAAGTTGCAACCAGCAAGAAGAATGAATTTTATGAACCCCTGTTATCATACAATTGAATAATAATTTGGTACTGAAACTACATATCCATATGGACAATTGGATGAAACTGCATGTTTAACATATAAAAAGATGTGCACCATCTCCACAGTCTCATTCCTTTGCCAGCAGGCTCCATATTATTTTCGTCAACCACTTTAATAACAATCCTTGCACCCTGTGCTGATGGAATTGTCTACAGCCCTCTGTGACTCTGCATTTAGGTTTGAAAATGTTATGGCTTTATTGAATTGCATGAATGTTTTGTAATGTCCTGAAATGCACCAGTGTTATCATTGGTATTGTCTAATAATGTAGTGAAAATGAACTTGAAAAATCAAATAACTAGCCTTTTCAAATCTGCTTAATCTAATCTAAATTTGCTGAAAGCTAGATTCTATCCTAGCACCAAAAAATATATATATATTTTTGGAAGTACAGCAAAATGAGCACATCCATTGCAACTCACAATTTGATTGCTACAAAAGGGCTATTATTTATTAACATTATTTCCATTTCTTCTGCATTAGGATGGTTATCTACTATACTTCCATTGTTTCTTGTTAGGATGTTATGGTTTTTATCACTAAGCGGAGACAGTTTAAAATGTTTGCTTATGATGCCTGGGTTTCCTGCAGCTGGCATTACCTCCTTGAACCCGGGTCATCAATAGACTTGTTCCAAGGATAGCTAAGGCAATAAGGACTCAAATAAGCAAGGCTGGTGCTTCAAAGGTGCAATTTTCAGTGTCCAAAGAAAAGTGTGATGCAAGTTAATAAATAAATAAATAATCCATAAAAACAAGTGTTCATGGGACATGCAAATCAGTCAATAAATATATTAAAGTAAAAAGGTTAAAATCCAGAATGGTGAAGAGAAATAAAACCTTTCTGTCCTCATCAGGACTTTGAGAGTCCTCAGCCATGCAGCCTGTCACATCACAATACACCACACAGACCCAAATTATGACTACATGCCATTGCCAGGGCACCTTACCCTTCAGCAGATGCAACTGCACCATGCACCTCGAATGCTGCAGCATCCCGTTGCAACAAGAGGATCTGAGCTGCACCACCTAAACAGTCATAAATCCCAGAGCATTTTGTTCATCTAACGAATGTGACCATGTGCTTTAGCTCCAACATCCTACTGGTTTTGATGGCTTCCCCTTATCACACTGGTTCTACTACAAAACAGACAAGATTGGCACCTCTTCAGAGACACCGCAGTACTTGTTCTAACTCCTTACCAAGTTGTACACTCAAGCTGATACTGCCAATTTCATCTATATGACTCTCTCACACCAGTGATTGCTCCCCTGTTCTCTGTCTCTTCTTCATACTCCCTTCCACTGTCCCACTCAGGCTCATTTATACTAGTACAAGTGCTCTGATTATGACAAGTGCTCTAATCACAACTGCTACAGCACTAATGAGCAAACCAGCTGAACTGAATGCACGATCAGTTGATCTCCTTATCAACACCCTATGGCCACTCAGTTTTGCTGCCATGCACACCCACACCCTCTAAACATAAGCTGTGTCACACATGTGTAATTAGGAGGCAGCTAAAGGGCTTAATTAACGGTAATACTATGCCAGACCAGGGGTTGGCAGAGTGTGCTGACTGTCTCTCTGAGTCTCATGCAGAACATACTCAGGAAAACCCATCAGGTTCAGGCACCACTGATGACGTCACTTCTGGCACCATTGATGATGTCACTTCCAGTTCCCAGAAGATGCCACTTCCGGTTCTGACCTGGATGACCTCATTTCCTCTCTCAACCTTTAAAACTGCCATCTTACCTCCACTTGATCAGTTCTGTTTTGTGACTGTCTGGAGTCGATTTTGTTACAGATGTGCTGTTTTTATTGTAAAAAAGCACACACTGCCATGAACCACTTACTTGTTTTCAACATATTGCTCTCAGATACACAAATAATTTACCTACTTTTCATATCTATGCAGCAAACGTAATGGCCAACAAATGCATAAGGTGAAGATCTTCTGGATAATACAAAATTTTTACTTAATTCTATCTATATTATTGAGAATAAGATAACATGCCATACCCCTGACAATAAAGCCTTCATTCAATTATCAAAAGAGAAGAAATCTATAACAACAAAGACAGAATATAATTATCTTAAAAACAAGCCATAGAAACCATAAAGACAGTGAGAACACACATTCAGTCAGTGAAGTTATTATGCTAGATCACAATTTATTAAACTTTGGGTTGGGTTGTGGCCTTTTGAGTTGGGCAGGAACATGACTTATCGTTGTATTTAATGAGAAAGGTTTCTGAAGTGTCTCTCAATGGATTGCCGGAGGTTGGTTCACTACTGTAATTGTTGGCTGTGATTCTCCCTCCAATCTGATAGTCATCATGGACTGGGTCTTGAAAACACTAAGAAAAGCAAGATTGGATCACAAGGGAAAAAAAAGTTTAAGAACCCCTATATTAGATGATCAGCTGTTGAAGGTTTTGGATCTTAAAGGCTAACTGAGCACAATGAATCCCAGCATAGGAAAACAGTCTTTACTGATTATGTAATTCAAGTTGCACAATGTCATTGACATATATATAGACTTTTGATTGTGTGTGTCTGCAGTTAGGTCTTCTACTGATGTGTGGTGCTAATATAAGTCTGATTTCAATATTATTCAGAATTGCACAGTGGATTGGAAATGTCCATGTGCAATAAAGGTACATCTAAATTACAGGAGTTGACTGAATAACATAATCATCTGGCAATTCTAGTGGCAGTGAAAAATGTAATAAAATGGAAAATTCTAAAAAGTATTATTAGAACATAATGCAAGATCAAGAGTACTTTTGTCCAGTAAGCCTTGAAACATAGAGTACATTCACACTTTGAGTATGTTCAAGAAAACATTCTTTCCTAGGGTAACATTTCTGACATTCTGGCTATTGGGTAAAGGATCATTGTACATTTTAATTGTTCATCACTGTGTGAAATATTCAGACACATTTAGATTTGCCAGTTTAGACTGCAGCAGAATGTTGCAGCTCAGAAACAGGGCCTTTTAGACTATGATTTGACAGATACTCTTAATGCTAATAAGTGGGAATATGTTGACATTGTTACCAACATCTGAAGCGCTAATAAGTGCAGTCAGCTTTTTCACTGCAATAGCTGCCACTAGTAAGTGTGCTTAGTAAGAACACTGATTAATACTGTATACTGGAATTAATAAATCAAAAATTTGAGATATTATAAATGTTGACATTACAGCTGCAAATGGAACAAGGGTTCAAGATTTGGGATACCTTCTCAGTGACTCTGTTTAACTGGGAGCAAAAAAGTGAAAGAACATGAATACATGGCTTCTGCCATAGGTCCAAGGTTACTTGATATCAGCTAAAGCAAAGGATCTCTGTCTCCGTCTACCGCTACTCCATCCTGGCAGTCAATGTATAGGGCCACTCTAAGGGTCAAAAACATTTCCTATGAACCTGTCCTAAAAATCATTTCTATTCTGGGAAGAAGGAAGCTTGGTTTTGACAGTGGTGCTATATAAAAGAAAGATTGATCAATGATAAACATTATTTGTTGGATGAAAGTAATGGCTCTCGTCTGTTCCTTAAACATTCTGGAAACATGTAGGACCAAATCTAAATATCACATCACAGCAGGTAGGCACCTTACCTGTACACCCATAATCCATCTCCAGAGCAGGAACTACAAACTTCTAAAGGAATGAGAGCAGGCAACAAAAGAGGATGGAAATATTGAATAATGATATAAAACAAACACTGCCGATAATCATCTTAACATGTAATCTTTAAATAAAATGGCTAAACATACAAAAAATCATGAATTTTAAAGAGGAAAAGCAAACCATAATTAAAATGTATAAAAACTGATGCAAACAAAAAGAATGTGGGGAAACTGAGTAATGAGCAGCAGCAGGGAAAAGACTGAAGGATTGGTTACACACAAACCCTCATAAATTACACAAAGGCTCTTTAAATTGCAAAGTAAACAAGTAACATGTAATGAGAAATGGAGTGAAGTCAAAGTTATGACAAAAGGTGTGCCAGTGTATGTGACATGAAAACCTAGCACAATGGGGGTATGAGAGAATGAGAAGGAAATAAATCAAAGACTGGGGGAGAGAGAAAAGTCAGTAATCCAAAACATCACCTTGGACCCCAGTGGAAGCAGTCATACATTAATTCTGACACTTTCAAACAAGTAAACTGGTCAGAAAGTTCACAGAACTCTTGTTCTTTTTGTAGTTTGCCTTTGTTCAAGAGATTACGTGAGCATATTAATGTTTCATGAGTCATCCAATTAATATTTCAGTTCACTATCAAGGGCTCAATGAAATTTGTGCAAATAAAAGAGCCCTGCAAACACAACTTGGGCAAGGTTCATGAGTCATATATTTATTAATAGTACAAAGGACATTACTGAAGCCATGACTTGAAAGAGGATCAGAGATAAAAACAACAGTAACTCCTACTGTATGTACATGCTCAGAAAATTTTAGAATGAAAACAAAATTGTTGCATTGGCCAGACATGTAAGGGAAGTTTATTACATTTGAATGGATTATATTACAAAAAATATATCTTTTTTTATTATACAGAATACAGAAATGAGTATGTGCTAGATCTGACAAGTACACACACAAGTTTATTGTTATTCTTTCCTATTTCTGTTTCTTATTACTTAAATATATTTATTTATGTTATTGCTTTATCATTCTGATTATCATTTTTATTCAAGGAGAATCCTGTTATATTTGTTTCCTCACAGTTGCTGCCATTAAAGAAAGTCCTTGTTGCTAGCCATTTTTTATCCATTGCCACAACATTGCAATTTCATAACTCCAACAATTATGCATTTGTGTTAATCCATTTGGGCTCAGATAGGTTGCAGAACATAGCAATAATTATTATTTATTTTTATTTTTAATTTCTTACAATTTTTTGTTGCCCTCTAAAATAATGGAGATTTCATTTTGGGGGTTTTAGAGGTTAGGGAATTTAGCTGTCATATTGCTTGTTAAAATCAGACACATTTTTAATAGTGTTGGAATTTAAATACATTCTCCCCTGACTCCATCTTGTCTTTGCAAGGGGTGCCATTATTTTGAGCATCCAAAGTTACAGATACATTCCCAGTTTGCCAGGTAATGGCTTGTGAAGGCTGCAGTATGTAATATCATTGGTAGGATGACTTATAAGCCGGCAGCAGAGATGATTCATTGTGAAAGTTTGTGGATTCAACCTAATACCTTGGATTATTGCTTAAATATTTTAGTTTTGAATTTTTTCTGCCTCTCAAATAAGATTTACGTCTAGCATTTTGAAAGTTTTGACTGTTTTGACTATTCTGTTTTTTTGTGGATTCACTAGTTACAATTGTCGAGGTGTATTTATTTCATGTTGTCATCTTCTGATTCTATCGCTATTCAAATCGGCTGTTTCACTGTGTACTCAGTATACTAATATGGTTAGGATTAAGGAAAGTCTCTTTGCAGTTTGGTCTTTTAAAGGTGATTTTAACATACCTTGAAGGAAATGGGACTTAAACATACACAAAAATAAGGAAACTTAACTATGATTTAATAGGTTTTGGGCAAGAGATTAAAAATATAATTTCTTTTGATTTAAAGCATCATGCTTTTGAAACATGCAATATTCACTGCAACTAAGTACATAGTTTAATGAATCACTAGCTCATCAAGAAGTTACTTGTTATCAAAATAATGATTCATTGTATTTTAAAAAAAATTTAGATTATCTTACAAAGGGAAAAGAAGAGATTTATTGAGGAAGGATCAGATTTAAATGTATTAGGACAGTTTTTTGGGAAAAGAAAAATGAATTTGCACAAACAATTGTGATTTGTGGATCATAATTTCATAAAATTATAGATAATTTCTCTAATAGATTTTATCCATTTTAACTGGCAAATAATGCACGTTCTCCCCTTTAATATAACCTACACTGGAATGTGCTAGCTAATATGCTTGTTATCATTCATTGAATAGATGTTGTCGGTGTTCATCTGTCAAAAAGAATGGGTCAGAATGAACCAAATTAGACAAATAGGTTGTTTTGAATATTTATTAATCAGCAACATAATTATTCTGGTTTAGGAGAAGAGATGAACAGAAATGTGTAATATCATTAGTAATGTGCAGTGAATGAACAAACAAGTTATTTTGTACTTTTCTTGGTTTGTGAAAGAATGTACTGGTTCAATGATTTTACATTTTATATAGCATTCTGCGACAGTCCACAATATTCATCTTTATGCCACTTGACACTAGAAACCCTGAAGCCTTTGAAAAAAGTTGTAATTCCAGGTAACCTTAAATTTCTTCACAGCTTTCCATCAGCATCTTTTGTTTTGCAAATGCAAAAGTGAATGAAATGAATAAAAGCGCATGTGGATATGTGATATTTGGACTAAAGTCTTCACACATTATTATGCACTTTTTTTTTTTTAAACATTATTAATCCCAAAGGAACTTACTTGGTTTTTTCGCATACCTCTTGGGGTCAGAGCGCAGGTTCACCCATTCTTCAGCACCCTTGGAGCAATTGAAGGTTAAGGGCCTTGCTCAAGGGCCCAGCAGAGTAGAATCTCTATTGGCAGTGACGGGGATTTGAACTGGCAACCTTCGGGATACCAGCGGAGATCCTTAGCCTCAGAACCACCACTCTGTCCCCTTATTTTAATATATAAAGCAGAGTCGATGTATGTTTGTTTGTCCACCATACAAATCTGTACCGGGCATCCGATCGCAACCAAACTGGGCATGGGGCTCTTTGTGACCAAGAGGAGGTAATGGGGTATGTTTGGTTGGGAAAAATGTTCGGGTTGAAGCGCAGGGCACCTTTCCACCAACAGTTCCGCATACGTCTCCGTACTGCCAAACAGGAGAAGGGTTGCTGATGCAAGACCGGATGAATCATCTCAAGAAAGGAAAACCAACAGGAGATAGGCTGCTGATGCAAGACTGATTACTATAACATGAAAAAAGTTTTTAGCTACAGTATGTGTTCAACATTTCTTACCTCAAACTTCCTGTCATGCTACACTTACCCAGATCGTTGTAGACACGGAACACATGTATGTATGTATTCCAAATAACAATATATTATTTACCCTGTACAACTCCAGGCACCTCATACATAGATAAACAGACTTGACCTGGGAGAACTTCAGCTGTGTAAGTAGGGGGAAGCGATATCAAGCTGCTTGCTGCTTGTGCTGATTGACACATTTGCAAAAATCAAAGACACTGATGAGAAGGTGCGAAGGAATTTAAGGTGGCCCAGGATTACGACCTTTTTCATAGCCTTCAGGGATTCTAGTGTTAAATGGCTGCTCTCCTCAGGAAATAGCCTATCAGCAAACTTTCAGCAAAACAAACATGACAACAACTAGCCAGTGACTGACTTGGTAGATGACACCAAGCACCTCATATTGATCGGTTGACTGTGACGGAGTGACTATGACCGTCTCAGTACACAGACTGATTGAATGAACCAGAACCAGATTTGTAGTTAGGATTTTAAAACCTTAAGGCAGCAGAAATATCCACACCAGCATACAGCTAATATTCAAAACTATATATCTTTTTCTTATTGCTGGTGATCTTCAGGGTTTTATTTAGCATGTCTATTTCAAATAGGTTATGAACTATAATGTTTCACACCAATTTTTTTGATCATGTTTTGTT
Source organism: Polypterus senegalus (assembly GCF_016835505.1). Classification (NCBI taxonomy): domain Eukaryota; kingdom Metazoa; phylum Chordata; class Cladistia; order Polypteriformes; family Polypteridae; genus Polypterus; species Polypterus senegalus. The sequence continues at coordinate 127,420,021 of NC_053157.1, read as the reverse complement.
TTGTTTAAATGCATGTATTTAAATTTTTGGCTTCCTCCACTAGCTGTTGCTGTCAGTTTGGATAGTAGTCTTTTAATAAAGCAGTTGCTGAATTCTGTGAATCATCAGGGGCGGTGTACAATGGCTGACACTGTGCTCTGACCCCATAAAAGTCATGCGAAAGTACAGCTTCACCTCAGGGCTTAAGAAAGTATATAAAATCAAAAAATCGAATCAAATATGGACCCCACCTTGCATTGTGCTGTTTCAACTAATATTTCAGAGAAAAGAATCTATTTGCAGGCAGTCATTTTAAAAAACATCGAACTCCTTTTCTTAGTCACACTAGGCCCTCTACTTTTCATCTCTCTTACATAAAAAAAAAAAACATTTGGCTGTGGTTTGGTTTCTCTACAATTTAACTTAGCAAAGTGAGAAATGACTGGGAAAGCATTTAAACAAATATCCAAAGCAGATTTATATTGTTTCTTATCTGTACAACTATACATGTGTCACAAATGAAATGAGAAATGATATTGTACCCCTACAGTTTTAGAAGCATTGCTTTATCATTCCTAGAGGTCCTCCTTTAAAATAATCTGTGCAGCAAAGTACAAAAGGTCAGTTTTTTGATTGTATAGTTTATCTATATAAATTCTTTCATTCTGTTTCTAAGTGACATGGAGTTTAGACCCAAACTATCAACATTATATGGTGTGGCTGATGGCCGGAATTCTTACCCAGCCAGGATGCTCAAGGTGTGCAGGACAGTTTCTCCCCCGGGCCGATAGAGGGCAGCCTCCTTGCTTTCCAGTGGGGCCATGAGTTATAAGCATGGGGGCTCAACCCTATTGGAACCTGTGGTCACTGCCACGGGGCGCATGGACCTTTCCAGGGCCTTATTTGGTCACACTTGCGGCACACCTGGAAGTGTGGCCGGTGGAAGCTATTAGGCACCTGGAGTCCATCCAAGTGCCCTATAAAAAGGAGCCGCCTTACTCATAAGTTGGCCAGAGTCGGGAGGAAGAGTGGAGGCGGAAGGACTGGCGGCAAGGAAGGGAATGGACTGTATATTGGTGTATTGCGGTGTTGATAATGTGTGCATAAACTGTGTTAAGTGAACCTGTGCCCTGCCTGTCTATGTCCGGGGGTTAGGGTGGCAGTATGCCCCGTAGTGGCTTACAATGGAAATTAAAAAAAATAAAACCTGAATGTCATGTTAGCCCATTGTTGGACATTTTCATGCATACATGATCTATTAACCTTGATTTTAGAAATCCGAAGAAAGCAAATGCAACATCGATGATACTGGAAGAACAGACAGACTACATACAGTACCAGCACGATGTGACCTATAAAGTAAACACATTGTTTTGAATTTCTATACCCCATCCCCTTAGCACATGAAAATAAAATCTTACCAATGTATCAGATAAACTTGTGTGAATTTTGTACACAAGTACTGTATAAGGAATTATACAGCAATGGCTACCAGATTGCAGCAGGATTGTAAGTTGCTTATGGTAAAATAAACTTGAAGCCTACAATAGGCAAAAAAATGCAAATGGTTAAAGTATTAAAGAGCCTTTCCAGGACACTTTGGATTTTCAGAACCTACTTTACCATTTGAAATATTTCACATATTTCAAGGCTATTACTTTAATTTTACAGTCACCAGTCATCTTATACTACTCTTTGTGATGAATGAGAGAATCAAGGAACCTGAAGAATGCCCAAGCAAATGTGCAGAATGAGCAAAGTAAATATATGTACACACAAGGGCTACGCTAAGATTTGAACATAAGACTCTGAAGCCATTAACTACAGCACAGCACCAGCAATACTAACACTTAAATCACGGTTTTATATACAAATTCATAGTAATTTATACCATTTGTACTAATCACAAAAGTCTGAATTAGTGTAAGCCCTAATTTGGAGTGTTCATAAGAAATATAATGATTTAGGTTATCAGGTAGAAGTAAATGTTTAAAGTCTATGTTTTCTTGTTTATAATGGAAACTTGTTATTTTTCATCTACTGATAGAGGTCCATAGTGGCTAGACCCTAGTAAATGATTAAAAATCAAAAATAGTACCATATTTGTAATCAGTGACTTTGAAATAGTCTAAAACAATACCCCACGTGCTTATGTTGGAAATATTTCATTTTTAAATTCTGGGAATGGCTCTTTGAAGGCTAGGATTACCGGTAAAGAATCAAATCTGAAAAAATATTATGTTCATGATCAGCAAACTCGAAATAATGTAAAATGACACTGCACATGTATATAGAACAGAAACCAATTTTTTCGAACTTTGTTTGAAAAGCTTTGACCTCACTTATTCCATTAGGTGGGGAACCCCTGGCATTGTTTCATGTGGCATGCACAGATTCACCCTTTATTTTAAGGGTGTCATTTCCTTGAGAAAATAATGTAGAAAATGGTTAAAAATGAGGGCTTCTTACGGCTAAACATCAGGATGTGTCAAATGATATATTACATGTGGGGCTTTTTGTTTTTATGAGTCACAAGGTGGAATACAAAAAAGCTGTAGTGAATTCAAAAGCTCATAAGTAATTTATACAAACACACAATGCAATATTTTCTTTTTTCTTAATATTATATTTAGCACTTACTAATGCAGTAAATGCAAGTATTGAATTTTAAAAAAACTGTAAAGGGTGATTAAAATCTTTCACAATTCTCCTCATCATTCTTTAAATATTTATCAGTTCATCAATGCTTCCTTTCCTACTATGTACATTCTACTTAACCTAGATTTAGACTCCCAGGGAAGTAGCGCTCATGCTGGCAGCATAACGCAGGAGCAAGTCTTGGTGGAGGCTCATTTTACAGTTGCCAGTTAACATAATATACAAATCTTTAGAATATGGAGGTAAAAACGAAGAACTCATAAAAATATCCAGGCTCCATAATACAGAAACTATACTTACAAAGTAACTATTAAGCTTAGAACCCAGTTTTCTGGAGCATTTAGGCATCTAACCACTGTATGACCATGCTGAACCACTTGAGAGACACAAATATGATTGTTCTTGTTATTTTGGAAAAGTTTAATAAATCACTTTTTCATAGTTTTAGCACAAAGATTTCTGTAATCACATTAAATCAGCAACAGGCACAAGGTGGTCATTAGCAACTGCTATTTATGAATAGAAATTAAACAGCTGTTGATGCTTTTCACTTACGTTGTCTTATTTAACTTATTATTTCACCCCAAGCCTTTAGCACACTAGGCACACACTTGCATACTGATTACCATCTGGTAATTTATATTCAGACAATTTATATTCAGAGTGTTTGTTGTCTATATAATGCTTTATTATTTTTTATGCATCACCTTTCATTTATATTTATTTGACGATTATAAGAATTGTTAAAGTTTATTACTTTCCATGTATCAGTGTTCCTTAATGTATAGCTCAACATTATTAGAATTCTAATGTTGGATACATTCTTAATATAAACAAAACATCTATACTTTTTAATCCTTACAAGTCTATTATTGGCTACAAGCTCCATGTTTTTACATTTGTAAAGACTTTCAGCAACAATTTTCTTTACATATAATTAACTGCAAAAGGGTAAGTTTAGGAGCAAGTTACTATGTGAACAATTCTAGTTTGTAGAATAAATCATTGAGTGACTAAGATAGGATTGAAATGTATAGCTATTTATTAGCTGATGTGTTAATGTTTAACTAGCAGTGATGTGCAGTGTTTGTCAAATGTACTCCAGTTGAGTTCCCAGTTCTACACTCCCCAGTGGTACACTTTTTGTGAAAAAGCATTGTTTTTCTCATCTTACATGGATTGCAGTATGGAAATGCTTAATGCTCTTCAAATTGGGAAATTGACAAGTTTGCTAGTTATAAAACAGAAAGTGAAACCAATGTGACAAAAGACAGAACTTTAATATTAGGCCTATGCTTTAAATTTTTGTATGTTAATATCAGTGATTTATTTTGTTTTATCTGTTTACATGAGAAGTGCATCGTGAATGTTAGAAAGCTGCCATTAGGATAATTTATATTTATTATTATTAATCAGTCCTTATTTTATATGACAATTTTCACAGCTTTTAAGAAGAGAATACCAATAAATATAATGTGAGTTTTTTAACATATTATAAAAGCTTATGAAAATAGGGAATGGGCCCATGCAGGCCGTAAGCCTGTATCTTGAATTTGGACTAGACTTCTTGGTAGTGGTAAGACCTGGACTATTTTGGTGCAAAATAGTGATGAAATTCAGTTGTGGATTTTTTTTTTTCAGGCTTGTTCCCCTTTTTTATATTATAAACAGGCAGAATCACAACAAATATGTGTACATTTTTTATCCTTTACTGTTTGCCAACTTTCTAGTTCTGCTGATCCCTGTCATCATGTCATTCTCCATATAGCAACACTACTAATATAAAAGCCTCACAGTAACACTCATATTAAAGCACATTAAGGTATGACATTTAATGTTAACATGTCGTACACAATTTATAAAAACTGCTACATTTTTAATAGACCATAGTACCCATTTAAGAAAAGTTAGATTATTCTATTTTCTGCCTTTGTGTAGAGTTTTTTTTTTTTTGTCCAGTGTGGCTTGGCTTTACATATTTTCTTGTCATTTTTCATGGAGAAAGGTTACAGGGGACACCCTCTTGATACTTGGAAATGTTTCAGATTTTTTTTCCTGAATACTTTTTTGAAGAAGAAGCAGCACTCCATGTCAATAGCACATTGCTTTCAGCAAGTGAATAGTAGCACTTCAGTTCTACTTCAGCAGCTCTTTAGAAACAAAAAACCTTGGCTTGTTTTTATGCATTATACTTTGCAAACCTTGGGATTTCAATTGGGAAATTTTATTTGTGAGTCACAAATGCTTATTTACAACACCCTTCTCAAAATATTTAACAGTTAAATACTTCTTTCACCCATCCTCTAACTGACTTGTCCACTTCAGAGTCACAGGGAGACTATACTGTACATATACCAGCTGTCCTAGGTGCAAGGCAAGAAATTAACCCTGAGTGGGGATTTCAGTGCAGCATAGGGCACACTTACACAGGACAAATTTAGAGGCAAAAATTAACCTAGCATGTATAGTTGTGGTAGGAAAACCCAATGGGATAGGATGGAAATACAAACTCCTGACAGCCTGTGCCCAACAATTTTTGACTAAAGACTTTGAAGATTGGTGGCATGGGGGCGCAGTGGTGGTGCCATCGCTGCACAGTAAGCAGGACAGGGTTTGCATCTTGGGTCCTCCCTGCATGAAGTTTGCATGTTCTTCAGAAGTCTGTGAGGGTTTCATCCAGGTGCTCTGGTTTCCTCCTTTTCTCCAAAGATATGCAATGCTAAATTGGCAATTATGTATGTTTGGTATGTGGACCTGTGTCTGCCCTGTGATGGACTAGCACCCTGTCCAGCATTTGTTCCTTAATTGTACTCTATGTAAGCTGGGATAGGCCCCAGCCAAACCAAGAGCCTCGGTGGCCGTGGTCTGGATTAACCAAGTTAGAAAATAATGGGACATGATTTTGGACTTGTTAGGCAGAAGAGATAATTAATCCACCTACTTGCCCCCACAATAAAGTAATAACAATAAAATACATGCTTTAATATATTCATGACAGGTTTGTTGAAAACAAGGAATATTATTCATTAACATTTTTGCATTCAATTGCATTTATTCCACAGCTTCATAACACAAGTAATTTGCAGGACACCAGTAAAATCAATTGTGTTTTATGGCTCACATTCATACACACAGAGGGATGCAGTGCATTTTGTAAAACTATTCAATGCATAAACTCCATACAAACATGCACCTAAATGCACCATGAGGGAAATGCATTACATTAGAACTTGTCCTTTGCTATTATCATGCAACGAAAATGGTGTACTGGAGGGTGACAGATAGATGGAGTTACAGACATGATGAAAACTGTAGGTGCCTTTGCATTTTATCCATTTTATGTTTAAAAGTAGCACATTAAATGACCCACTGGGTACTCTCTCCAGCTTCCTGGGCTTGAAGCTTGTGACCTGACTTTGTTTGTATGTACATTAGAAAGCACATTTTACCAGTTTTGTAGGTTTTCCTTTAGATGTTCTGGTTTTCCTTCTACATCCTCAAACACATACTAGTTAGGCTAACTGAAGATGCCACAATTGCCCTGTGTGAGGGTGGGTTGGAAGTGTATGCCCCCCCCTATGATGACTAATATCCTGTCCACTGCTGCCTTGCACCCTTAATTGGAGTGTTTTGAGAATTTTATGTTAAAATATTAATTACCTTCAAATTATAAATATTTATGTATGAATGTAATGGGATTTGTAATTTGCAGTACTTTAAATTCTGTATACTATAAGTGTTTTTCATAGTGTGATTAAACTTTACAGAAAGGTTTTTGTTTTGGACTTGTGCTCACATTTAATTCCTCTAGGGCTGTAAACAGTAATTAAACACAGAGCAAATTGTTTTAAAAGTGTTCTGAGCCCTCTCTACTGCATGAAACAATTTAAACAATGAGAACTGAACCTTTTTACATAATACTGATAATTCACAATTTACTATTTCTAACTTTATAAATATATCTTTACTGTGGTGATAAAAATAATCCATGCCTCTTGAAGTTTTACAGGGTTTTTGTATTGCAGTGTGAACTTTTATTTACCTCAGATTTTCCTCCAAAAATGCATTTCATGAAAATAAATAACTTATGATACATATATTTTCATTGTTATATACATGTTTAGTACAAACTACAACCATGGAAATTACAATTTTTGCCAGTTATTATTTGCTAAAAATGTTCAAGCTCCCTCAAGTTGAGTGAAGGTTGTTGAGTGACATAATGTTTCTTCTTTTCAAACTGTTTGGATTTGGGTCTTCACTGATTCACTTTACAGCACTGATTATTTTGTTTTTAAGTCACATCTGTATGTTTATACAGTTGGTTTCAGGTAATTAATATACTAGAAGTTAAATCATCTTTAAGTTTCTGGTTTCTTGCAGACTTAAACAGAATTGCCTCCACAATTTTACTGATTTTTTCTGTGTCAGTTTGGTCTGTTATATTTAAAGTCACCCACTCTTTATAGGAGAGCTGCATTCTGATAGCACAGTGCTGCCACTGAGTTGTCTAACATTGTTTAACATTAGGAATTGTGCCAGATTTAGGTCAAAAGAGCTTGTCAAATTGTACAAAGTTAATTTACTCAGACCACAACCACCAAACATTATGTCACATTATTTCTTTCAAAAATGGCTTTCGTTCTCACGTAGTCTTTCTTTTGAGAAACACCTGGGGCCTCATGTATAAACGGTGCGTACGCACAGAAATGTTGCGTAAGAACTTTTCCACGTTCAAATCGCGATGTATAAAACCTACACTTGGCGTAAAGCCATGCAATTTCCCACGGTTCCTCATACCTTGTCGTACGCAAGTTCTCTGCTCGGTTTGCAGACTGGCAGCACCCAGCGTCAAAGCAATGCTACTGTTCCTGTGTGGTTACTCCTTATTTTCCTGACGCGGCTTTATAAATACACCGAAACTAACCGCATATTGTTTATTAGTGTAATGCATCTGATTGTAATTAACTTGTAACAATATAATGGTCCAGGGAACAGCCATAGTATTCCAAATACCATAACTGCTTTAGTGTTGTTACTCTCACTTCTCCTTCTTCTTTCGGCTGCTCCCGTTAGGAGTTGCCACAGCGGATAATCTTTTTTCATATTACTCTCACTGCACCACGCGGAGTATTTATATCACTGTATCTGAGTGTGAATCACAGCAGCAGCTGATCGGAAAGAGAATTAGCGGTATACAGTTTCATGGACACACTGTCTCAGCCACTGCAAAACGTTTCAAAGCCTTTCCTGTACGGACCTCGCGGTTCAGAAACAGTTTCATCCCAAGAACTTTAAATGTACTTAATCAATTGCTCCTCTTAGAACTGTTTGTACTTATAAGTACAATCACCCCACTGTAAACTTGCACTACAGTTATAATATCACACAACCCTCGCCACTTTATGAAGAGCGTATTTACATATGATGACAATATCATTTTTTAGGTGAAATGCAGCAAAATATGTTTATTATATTATACAGATTAAACTTCATTTAAATAATCTATATTCTTCACTGGGAGTGTCGTGAAGGATAGAATAATTAAACATGTACTACGAAGATATTTCAATGTTCCTTAAACGTTTTGAAGAATCGGCGCTCTAAGCTTACAGATGGCTTAACTTCTATTACAGAGCTGATTGTGTGGCGATCGGTTACTTGGGGAAAGTAAAACAAGAACTGCAGTGGCGGCTACGCCAATATATATTGAATATAAAACAGAAAGAGAAAATAAAAACACAGCTAAAAACGCAGAGACAAATTTCAGCAAAACTTAAATGCTTGTGTAATGAGCACGAGGTGGCTATGCTGTGTCTGCAATGGACATGGCCATCCACCGTGCATAAACTACCTTACTGACATTGGCGGGCGAAGGAGCCACCGATTCTTCCTTTGCCCAGTGCCACCACAAGCCTAGAGCCGCCCCTGAGTACTGCTGCAATAAATTATTTCATCGAAGGTCGCACACAATCACTGCGCCGTGAAACTCATGTTTAATAACGTGCTTTAACTCCTATCATCATAAAAATGATATTACGTATACATCTCAGTATTTTAGTTATTCAGAGAGCTGTAATATCACGAATGTAATGGATTCTGTATCCAGTTGGAGGAAGAGAGCCGGTTTAAGAGGCAAGTAGTGATTCACACACATAGAGCACATAGAAGATCAAATGCAAAACAAAGCATTTAACGTGCTACTTTAATTACGATGTGATTTGAAAAACTGGTTAATTAAACAATTTTAAGATGAAGCTTATGATGTTCTACTTTAATGACAAAATAAACTACGTGATTAAAGTGGAAATGTCGAGATTGAAGTTGACATTTCGTGCTTTTTCCCCACTGTGTGCCTTTTTTTCTCTGTTCCCTAATAAGCTTTCATATGACACTCAGACAGTGGGCTACAACTTGCTTTTTCACAGGGACTTTGATATGTGACTTCTTTTTTATTTTTGGCACTGTGCGATTTTGTGAATGTGAGCTTTCAAGTTTCTCCAACACGCTATGTCACTCGATCAACTTCCTTTTGTTGATTATACCATGGTTTATTTGAACAAATAGTATGTTTTTCCTTTGCCTCCACTTGGTATTCGCTGAAATTCTTATAATTTCCCCCGTGCTTTTCCCATTGTGTTTTCACAGAAGGCTGAGCTTAAGGGCGATTTATATTAATTTGCATATTCAAAGAGGCGTAATTCTGGGAGGAGTTGGGGCGTTACATAAAGCGCATGCACAAGCATTACTTTTCACGCTGATCGAGATTTATGTAGCAGAAGAACATCGAAGTTGGAGTACGCACAGATTCCTGCATCTGGATTTTTCTGTGTGTAAGCACATTACGGCTTTTGTGCTTACGCCATGTTATAGTGCGAGTTCTACGCACGGCGTTATACATGAGGCCCCTGAGCAGTTGTTGTTTTATGCAGACTTTCTCCCATCAAAACTTCAAAGCCAAGAAACTTTCGTAATTGTATTAAACATGCTTCCCTTAACCAGATGCTTGATTTTGAAGGAACTCATTCTGTTGTTTTTTGCCAATTGTGTATTTTGCTTTTCATGACTCATTCATGCACTAATTTCTTGAACCACTTTAATTAAATTGGAGAATATTTGAAGTCACAACTTACCATGGTAGCTTCATGGACAAAGCAGGAAGTAACCTATAGATAGATAGATACCCAGGGGAGACTTGGTTTTGTGCAGAAGCTCTATAAAATAAATGGACACAAATAGGTAGAACAAGAAATACACATATATATATATATATATATTGTCACATACTTGTGTTTTGGAGACAACTAAAGGGCTTGAATACATGTGATTCCACGCCGGACCAGGAAGTGACATCAGAAGGGTTCTCTCCAACGCCGATGCTCTCCCGCATTCACGACCTCTCGGTGCAGAATGCCCAACCGGGTCTGGGCTGATGGGGGGGCCCTGTCACACAGGTGTGTTTAGGAGACAATAAAGGGCTTGAATACATGTGTTTCCACGTCGGACCACGGGGTGGTGAAGTGCACTAATTTTCCCTCTCAATCTTACAGAACATTCTAGGGAAATCCCGCCCAGCTCTGGGGCAGCCAATGACGTCAATTCTGGTTCTGGTAATGATGACATCACTTCCTTCACCGGCCTTTAAAACTGCCATCTTGTATCAAGGGAAACAGTTTTGTTTTATACTCTGTTATGTAAACATGACAACTCTTTTGAATAAATTTTGCAGCCGGGAACAGTCATATGGGTGGCTGCCCCAAACCTTCTCAACATCTTATGGTTGTTTTTGTGACAGTGGCATAGTCGGCAGGATGGAAAAAACCCAGAAGAGAACGGGACCGGACCTGAACCATGAACAGGTGGGAGAGTACCTGGGCCGAGCTTCCTGGTGGGGGTCTCGGATTTTGGAAAGAATTAGTGCAGACTCCGCTCCCTTGGTCTAATTCCGGGCCACATAAATAGGGAGAGTGTCGATGTGTCACACAGACGTGGGCTGGTCTCCATGGGGGAAGTGATGGGGACTTATTATGCTCTCTCGAAGGAGAGAGCTGTCCTCCCCACCACGACTAAGGCCCCAGATTAAAGTGGAGATTCCCCAGACCAGCAGGTGAAGAAAGTGCAAGAATGGAGATCTGACCCTAAGCGGTCTACCCGAGAGCAGCTTGATGCTCTGTGGGAAGAGATGGCAAGTTGGTTAAGGCCCGCTGAATGGACCACCTACCAAATCATTAAAAGTGTGGCCTGCTTTATATTAATAAATAACCTGCCAGAGTATTGCACCCAGCTGGTCTGGGGAGAATTTTCTTATACAAACGAACTCATTGAGCTCACAGAAACATCTAGGGCAGCCTCACAAATTGGGAGAGCAGAACGGTCCTTAAGCGGGCGCTGTAGAGATTATGTCCTCGTAATCTGTCCTCTCTGCGTAAACCGGAGTTTGCACCGGAGTCCCCGATTCCACGGGTGCGGCCCTCGCTTGGGGGCAAGGCGGAATATAAATGGAGAGAGAGGGATAGATTGTGTTGACTTTCAAATCCCTTATTAATGGCTCATATGGGAGAGGTAATAATCAAGGGTTTCAAGGTGAAAGCTCTCTTTGATTCTGGTAGCAACATTTCTATTGTTGATCGCCGGTACGTACTACCACAACAATGGATAAAAGTAAAGACCAGTATTACCTGCGTGCACGAAGATATCTGCTTCTGTATATCCGCCCAATGTTTCATCAGCTACAGAGAATCGCTTAAAAAATTCACCATAGCAGTCCTCCTAAATCCACCGTTCGCTGTAATTCTAAAACGGGACTGGTTAGAAAATAAAAGCGGTCCTAACCCCTCCTAATCCTAAATTGGGCCTAGTTACAGACGGGAATCCCCCATCTCAAGTTGTCTCCACACCGTGTATTCAGCCGGTGGAGAGAGGTATGGGAGACCAATAGGAGGATGGGGAGCTTCCTGGAATGTCGTGGACCACTACGTCATCTGTCCGCGTCTCGCCAGAATGGGATAATTCTCCACCCATTGAGGTCAGATCGGACCCACTCTCAGATCTAAGCTTCGAATTTAGACAAACACCAGACTCATTTAAAATGGAACAATAGAATGATGATTCCCTTAAATTTGCAAAGAATGCAGTAGTTCTTGTCAACGGCCAATGCACTAGTCAGCCCATGCCACAGGGTCCCCACTTTCTTATAGAAAATTATTTATTATATCGGGTCAGTGAACACGAGGGGGCATGCGGAAGCTGTTGCTAATCCCACGAACCTTCCGGCAGCAGGTTTGTAAGTTAACGCACGCCCACCTCCTAGGAGGCCACCTGGGCACCGAAAAAACATTAGAGCGTATTAAGCTCCGTTTCTATTGGCTGGGAATTAACGAGGAGGTTCAGCGCTTCTGTATCTCTTGTCTGGAATGTCAGCTGTGGTAAATTCCTAGGACATACATTCAAATTCAAAGGGCCGTGCTCCTCTTGTTCCCCTTCCCTTGATTGATGTCACATTTGAAAGGATAGGAGTTGATGTAGTGGGACCCCTGGAACCCTCGGCCTGAGGACATAAATATATATTAGTCCTCGTGGATTATGCGATCCGGTATCCAGAAGCTGTTCTGTTGCGCTCAACTAATTCTAAAGCAATCGCACGGAAACTAATGTGGGACTTTGCAGCAGTTGGGGTTCCTAAAGAAGTCCTTACGGACCAAGGAACACCATTTACCTCGGAGACGTTCAGGGAAACTGCCAAGTTACTTAAAATAAAGCATTTGAAGACCGCAGTATATCATCCTCAAACTGACGGTCTAGTAGAGAGGTTTAACTAGACTCTCAAACAGATGCTTCACAAGGTGATCAGCGGGGATGGGACGAATTGGGATCAACTATTCCCACTTGTACTCTTTGCCTATAGGGAAGTCCCACAAGCCTCAATGGGGTTCTCACCCTTTGAATTATTATATGGACTACAACCCCGGGGCATATTGGACATTTTAAAAGAAGGTTGCGAAGGAGAGGCTCTTCCCTCGACTAATATTTTGGAATATATCACGCAGTTACGTGATAGATTTGAGAAAATTCTGCCCATATTAAAAAGTCACATGGAGAAGGCGCAAGCAGCACAGGCCCACTATTATGACCATGGCACGACGCTTTGGGCGTTCCAACCAGGGGATCGAGTCATGGTGTTGGTTACCACCTCCCACTCTAAATTACTTGCCCATTGGCAAGGACCATAAAAATTTAAGGATGATAAAGGACTCGACGATTATTTAGTGAAACAACCAAATTGTCAACCCAGCGAACGGATATATCACGTGAATCTGCTGAAACCGCGGAAGGAAAGGGACCCTGATCCCACCTCCGGCCAGCCCCACTCCTTCTTTGCTCAGACCAACACACTTAACTTCGGATCTAATTTGAATACCTGACAGAGGCGAGAGCTCGAAGAAGTTATCTCATCCATCCCGGAGGTGGCAGACGAAAACCCCGGAAGGACCTCTCTGATTGCCCACGATATTGTGCCTGAATCCGGTTATATCGTCTTCCCGAGTCAAAGAAGGCAAAAGTGGAACTGGAAATCAAGTGCATGCTGGACCTAGGAGTCATAGAGGAGAGTCATAGTCCTTGGTCCAGCCCAATTGTCTTGGTTTCTAAGCCCGACAGGTGTTGGAGGTTTTGCAATGACTTCCATCGGCTCAATCAGGTCTCACAATTTGATGCTTATCCAGTGCTTCAAGTGGACGACCTCCTTGAGAGGCTTGGACAGGCTGAATATTTGACCACACTTGACATGACCAAAGGGTACTGGCAGGTTCCTTTAACGGACTCCGCAAAGGTTAAAACCACGTTTAGCACCCTTAGTGGGCACTGGCAGTATTGTGTCCTTCCATTCGGGTTACGTGGGGCTCCTGCGACTTTCCAGCGTCTGGTAGACAAAGTGCCTCGTCCCCATAACGCGTATACTGTTATGCCTACCTGGATGACGTTGTCTATTCTAGCACCTGGAAGGAACACCTACAGTCCGTCTGAGCAGTATTACGGACGCTGGGTGAAGCCAGTCTTCGAATCAATCCAAAAAAACGTTTCTTTGGATTGGAAGAAGACAAATATTTGGGCTACCTGGTTGGTCGTGGTACTGTGAAGCCGCAGTGCTCTAAAATAGATGCCATTTTGAAATGGCCCCGTCCGCGAAACAAGCAGCAGGTCCAGGCGTTTCTCGGCTTAGCAGGATATTACCGCCAGTTTGTACCACGCTTTTCGGAGAGACCCGTGCCCTTGCCTGATTTAACAAAGAAGAGGGCTCCTAACACTATGGTACGGAATGATACGACAGAGGTAGCATTCCATGACTTAAAAAAGACCCTGACATCGGCACCTGTTTTGAAGGCACCTGACTTTTGCCTTCCCTTTATCCTCCAGACAGAGGCTTTGGACACAGGCCTAGAAGCAGTGCTGAGCCAAAGCGTCAATGGTGTTGAACACCTCGTCATGCATCTGAGCCGGAAACTGCTGGATCGGGAGACCAGGAATAGGAGGTGGAAAAATAGGCTCTTGCGATTAAGTGGCCGATTACACAGTTGAGGCACTACCTCTTGGGTCAGGAGTTTACACTTGTCACAGACCATGCACCTTTACAGTGCCTTGATCTACAACCTTATAAGTTCTCGCTCATTCATCAGAAGGGTTCTCTCCACGCCAACGCCGATGCTCTCTCCTGCATTCACGACCTCTCTGTGCAGAATGCCCTTTTGCAGACCATTCTAGGGAAATCCTCTGGGCAGCCAATGACGCCACTTCCGGTTCTGGTAATGATGACATCACTTCCTCCACTGGCCTATAAAACTGCCATCTTGTGTCAAGAGAAGCAGTTCTGTTTTGGGCTCTGTTATGTAAACATCACAACTCTTTTGAATCAATTTTGCAGCCGGGAACAATTTTACGGGTGGCTACCCCAGCCCTTCTCAACGTCTTATGGTCATTTTTGTGACTATATATATATATATAATAATAAAAGGCAAAGCCCTCACTGACTGACTGACTCATCACTAATTCTCCAACTTCCCATGTAGGTAAAAAGCTGAAATTTGGCAGGCTTATTCCTTACAGCTTACTTACAAAAGTTAAGCAGGTTTCATTTCGAAATTCTACACGGAACGGTCATAACGGTCAACAACGTACGCCATGTTGAACTTTCTTATTTATGGCCCCATCTTCACGAAATTTGGTAGGCAGCTTCCCTGCGCTAACCGAAACCGATGTACTTACTTATTTCGATGGTATGACGCCACTGTCGGCCGCCATATTGAACTTTCCAAACGTCACTAATTCTCCAACTTCCCGTGTAGGTAGAAGGCTGAAATTTGGTACTTATTTTGGTGGTATGATGCCACTGTCGGCCGCCATATTGAACTTTCCAACGTCACTAATTCTCAAACTTCCCGTGTAGGTAGAAGGCTGATATTTGGCGGGCCCATTCCTTACAGCTTACTTACAACAATTAAGCAGGTTTCATTTCGAAATTCTACAAGTAACATTCATAAAGGTCAACAACGTCCGCCATGTTGAACTTTCTTATTTATGGCCCCATCTTTATGAAATTTGGTAGGTGGCTTCCCTGAGCTAACCGAAACCAATGTACGTACTTATTTCGGTGGTATGATGCCACTTTCAGCCGCCATATTGAATTTTCCAACATCACTAATTCTCCAACTTTCCGTATAGGTAGAAGACTGAAATTTGGCAGGCTCATTCCTTACAGCTTACTTACAAAAGTTAAGCAGGTTTAATTTCAAAATTCAAAGCGTAATGGTCATAACGGTCAACAACGTCCGCCACGTTCAACTTTCTTATTTATGGCCCCATCTTCTCGAAATTTGGTAGGCGGCTTCCCTGCACTAACTGAAACCAATGTACGTACTTATTTCGGTGGTATGATGCCACTGTCGGCCGCCATATTGAACTTTTCAACAGTCTTTGTTACTTATGGGCCCATCTTCAAAAAATTTGGTACACGGGTTCCTGAATCCTACTTACGTACATATATACGTCCATAGCCTGCAGCTCGGTCACTGTGTGAGGTGGCGTTGGATCACCCATCCCAACGCCTCCCATGTTGTTGGCTGCCTGCCTGCCTGCCTATATAAGGCCGTCCGTCGCTCCAGTCTCTACATTCCCTTCCTTGCTTTGCCATGGGATTCACGTCTCCTTACTGATAACTACAGCCTTTTTGTTTAATCCACGGCTTCTCCGCTGTTTTATTGTTTGTTTATTACAATTATAATTATTGTATAGTTATTTTGCACTTACTTTACATTGCTCAGGTACCCATTTCCTTTATCATTCCAACCCCCATTACCATGTCTATCGAGATGATCACTATCGATCAAAGAACTATCACTTACCGAGTGGTTTCCATGCCCGGAGATACCACCTACCTTTTCCATTCTCTTTGTTACATATTGCACGGCCATATCAGGCTCACTCTTGATATCTGGAGAAACATTGTGTCTTATGTATTGAATGACTGGGACAGGTTCAATGTGTGGACAGATGACGGTACAGGAGATAATTATACTACACAGGAGCATTATAAAAGTGAAATGCTTAAGCCCTTCACCTATGGTTCTGCATGTGAGTTGACGGCTGCCGCTGAATTGTTCGGTTGTCGCTTTCAAGTGTACCGAAATGGCCAAATATTTTACACCTTTTGACAACCGCCAATGCCTCTTAAACATCTTAGATTCACAGGTGATGATTTCAGTAGTCTGCGGTGGGTTGGCACCCTGCCCAGGATTGGTTCCTGCCTTGTGCCCTGTGTTGGCTGGGATTGGCTCCAGCAGACCCCCGTGACCCTGTATTTGGATTCAGCGGGTTAGAAAATGGATGGATGGATGGATGATTTCAGTAGTGGACACTTTGATGTTTATGAATGTTTAAACTCTCAAAGGCTAGATGTGATTTTATCGCTGAAACCGGTTGTGTGCTTACAACGCTTGACAGATGCCGAATGTCACTTCAATACAACAAATCCTGCAAATACTGTCATAATTGAAACAAACCATGAAACTCAAACTGATTATGACAGCAGCAATCCAAGCTGTGAGATTTGAGACAAGATTACTGTTCACATGGCCAACTGTAAGTTGCATGCTCAAGAGAAAGCTCAGCGCACAGCTTGGTCATGTTACAACCGGAGGGCCGAACTGACAACATGGTATACAAAGAGATCCTTAACAAATAATTATTGGCATATTTTCCCTCAGTTTAAAAAGGTAAAATTTTCTTCTTAATAAAAATTTTAATGCAGTATTTTGATATATATATATATATGCTTGTGCCTCCTCCAGACCGTGAGGGGGCGTCCGTCCTGGTTATGTTGGGGGCCTCGGGTACAGGGCTTGGAAGCCCAGCCCCATAGGGACCCGTGGCCACCGACAGGCAGCGCCCCGATGCCGGAATATCCCGTGTGGGCCCAGGAGGACCAGAGGAGGGCTTGTGCCTCCTCCAGACCGCGAGGGGGCGTCCGTCCTGGTTATGTTGGGGGCCTCGGGTACAGGGCTTGGAAGCCCAACCCTGTAGGGGCCCGTGGCCACCACCAGGCAGTGCCCAGGTGCCTGAGGAACCCTGGAGCCCAGCATTTCCACCACACCAGGAAGTGCTGGGGGGAAGACGACAGGGGACACCCGGACGGCTTCCAGGTGTGCAGCCGGCACTTCCGCCACACTGGGGTGTGGCTAAGACTGATTGCCGGGAAGCAGCTGGAGCCCATCCGGGTTCCTATAAGAAGGGCCGTCTCCCTCCAGTCATTGGTGGATGTCGGGCGGTAGTAGACAGAGCTGTAGAGAGGACTGGAGGCGGCCAGGAGAACGGCACAAGGACTGTGAGGCCTGGACTTTTGGGGGAACGGTGCAGAAGGCACTGGGTAGTGCACTGAAAATATAGTTGTAAATATTGTAAATAAAAGTGTGTTGGGTGAACTTACGATGTCCGTCTGTCTGTGTCCGGGCCAGCGTTCACATATATATATATATATATATATATATATATATATATATGACAGCAACACTCATAACAGTGACAAAACAATTACATTGACAATCATGTTACGTTATTTTTAAAATGTTTCCTTTTCTTTTTCATAACTTCTTTAACACACTACTTCTCCGCTGCGAAGCGCGGGTATTTTCTAGTATAATTATTGTCACAGTAGGGGGCAGTAGTGCTCCCTTGAACCCTCAGGTACCACGCCAAACACCTGGTAAAAGTGCTACAATTATTCTTTTTATTATAACAATGTGCACTAAGCACCCTCCACTCCACACTATTCATAAACCACAATAACAATAATAAATCAATAATAATCACAATCCTCCACTCCCAGACGCGTTGCCCTCCTACCACCCAGCTCAGCTCGCCGTCTGGGAGTTTCCTCAGTCCTTTTATATTCCCTGACCCGGAAGTATTCCCAGTCCCCAGTCCATGTGATCTTGTATCACTTCCGGGTCAGGTAAAAAGTACTTTTCTTCATCCCGGAAGTCCGTCGCTCTTCCTATGACGAACTTCCGGGTCATAGTGTACAAATAAGTCTTTGGTCCTCCCTGCAGCTCCCTCTTGCGGCCCCTGTGGTATCCAGCAGGGCTGAGAATAAAAACTACATAGTCCATGACTCCCTGCTGGTCTTAGGGGCACCTCCATACTGCAGGGAGGGCTCCATCTGGCGGCTTGGGGGACTTGGCCGGGATAAACTGCCGGGCACAGTCCACAATATATATATATATATACACTATGGTCTGAATACACACCACAATGACTAAAAAGAAAGAAAATTTAAAAGAAAGAAACCTTCTGCCTTGGCAGTCACAATCCCAATGAGGTATAGTAGACATATAGCTATTGGTGTGTTTCTTGACACTCTTCTGCTGAATAAATGGCTGAATTGGCTGAAAGTCCTCAATGTTAGTGTGTCAGAGAGAGGATGTAGAGCATTGTTTATAAAGGCACTCTGTTTTGTTTTAACTTTCTTAATTGCTGCTACCTCAAGGGGGTCCAGAGTGTGTCCCATAACTGAACTTATCCTTTTAATTAGCTTGTTGGTTCAGTGGGCCTCTCTTGAAGTGATGTTACCAGCCCAGAACACAACAGCATAGAAAATCACACAGGCCATCACACAGTTATAGATGTGAATGATGTCACTTCTCACATTAAAGGAGCACAGTCATCTAAGTAAAAAAAGAACCTGCTCTGCACTTTCTTATATAGTTGTTTTGTGTTATGAGATCAGTCCAAACTGTCTTTGATGTGGACCCCCTAGTACTTGTAACAGTGCACCACCTCTACATCCACTATTAACTACAGTATGTTCATATTAAATGAATGCCAGCTTTTGAACATTGTTAATTAAATGGCTCTTTACAAAACAGCTTGATACTGAGACTAAATTTACAATGAAATTTGCTTATTCATATTGTTACAGGTTTAATAATGGGATCTAACAAAAAGTGAAGTAAAAACAATGTAATCCCAGTGCCTGGCCATTTATCAAGATATTGTGAACATTGTGATACATTCTCTGGTTTTTCAGATGCATTAGAACGATGTAGCTGTATTTATTTTGCTCATGGTCCTTATTTCAGAGAAAGCAGAAAAATATTATTTGTTTTCTTTTAGTTCAATCATGTCTTCAGTAGTCATTGTCTGACTTCAGAAACGAATGTGCATTACATTACAGTCTTTAACTATGTTCCACCAAAGTGAACAAATGGCAGGCATCCAGGATAAAGAGGTAGATGAGAGAAGAAAAACAAATTTAAAACCTGGCATTGGTCAGAGCCAAGAGGATAAATAATCAAAGGTAACAAGACCCCAAACATTAGACAGAAATTGAGGTCAAAACATAGAAAGTTCTAATTCCATAGGCAGATTTTACTAGCTAAATGTACCATGAATTTTGTACTGCAGTCCAAAAACCTGGAACCACAGATTACTGCTCCACATGGCTCAATAGCAGTGGTATGAAAATGTTGCACATCAACTATCTAGCTGTTACATGATGTCAAATAGAAAAAATTGCCACAATTAACATGCACACATAAAACAGGAGTTCAGTGACGTAACTCTCATAACAATAAAAACATGGTGAAAATATAAAGAAAATGGAGAACAAAATAGGAGACCAGGGGCCTCATGCATAACGGCGTGCATAGAACTTACACTATAAAATGATGTAAGCACAAAAGCTGAAATGTGCTTACGCACAGAAAAATCCAGATGCAGGAATCTGTGCGTTCGCCAACTTCTGCTACATAAATCCCGGTCAGCGTGAAAAGTAAATCTCGTGCACGCGCCTGCTGTCCCACCCCAACTCCTCCCAGAATTACACCTCTTTGAATATGCAAATCAATATAAATAGCCCTTAAGCTCAGCGTTCTGTGAAAAGACAATGACAAAAGCAAGAGGGAAAATGGAAGAATTTCAGCGAATACCAAGTGGAGGCAAGGAAAAACATTTTGGTTTAAACAGTGGTATAAACAACAAAAGGAAGCTGATCGAGTGACATAGCGTGTTGGAGAAACTCGAAAGCTCAAGTGCCCAAAATAAAAAAGAAGTTGCCAGATATCAAAGTCGCCGTGAAAAGGCGAGTCATAGCCCACTGTCTGAGTGTCATATGAAAGCTTATTAGGGTACAGAGAAAAAAAGGCACACAGTGGGGAAAAAGCACGAAATGTCAACTTCAATCTTGAAATTTCCACTTTAATCACGTAGTTTATTTTGTCATTAAAGTAGAACATCATAAACTTCATCTTAAAATCATTTCTCCGACAAAAGCGCGATAGACATATGAGCCCCGACAAAACCGCGACAGACAAATGAGTACCAACAAACCCGCTAACTGGTTTTCGACAAATGCGCGCCGACAAAATCGCCACGACAAATCGCGAGAGAGGCCAAGAGGATGGGATGCGTACGTGCGCATTATGTACACATTATGTGCTAGGTTGTAACTGTTATAACTGCTGATGGCATGTCGCGAACAAATAACTCAGTCGAGGGTTGGCATAACGTGTCATATACAAAGCAGAATTACCAGCAGTCAGGCAGCCAGCAAGTCTATATACGCTCAACTATCAAGACGTCTTGCTGCAATTCTTCCTAAATATGCAGGGCGTGATCTTAAGGACTGTCTGCGTGCCGTGCTGATGGCATGTTGCATCTCTTACTATTGACTTCTAAAATAAA
Organism: Polypterus senegalus; assembly: GCF_016835505.1. Lineage (NCBI taxonomy): Eukaryota > Metazoa > Chordata > Cladistia > Polypteriformes > Polypteridae > Polypterus > Polypterus senegalus. The sequence goes on along the minus strand of NC_053157.1, from coordinate 127,399,156 downwards.
CATTATTATATATGCTTTGAACTAGTAATTCATATTTAATGAAACTTTCACGATTTTATCGGCGCGATTTTGTCTATCGCGCAAATGTCGGGTCACACTTAAAATCATTTAATTAACTAGTTTCTCAAATCACATCGTAAGTAAAGTAGCACGTTAAAGGCTTTGTTTTGTATGTGTTCTTCTATGTGCTCTACAGTATGTGTGTGAATCACTACGTGCTTCTTAAACTGGCTTTTTCTACCTCCAACAGGACACAGAATCCACTACATTTGTGATGTTACACCTCACTGAATAACTAAAATACTGAAATGTATTCGTGATATCATTTTCATTATGATGGGAGTTAAAGCACATTATTAAACATGGGAACAGTGATTGTGCGCGACCTTCGATGAAATAATTTATTGCAGCAGTACTCAGGGGCGGCTCTAAGCTTGTGGCGGCCCTGGGCAGAGGAAGAATCGGTGGCTCCTTCACCCACCAATGTCAATATGGTATCTTATGCACGGCAGATGACCACGTCCTTTGTGGACACAGCATAGCTGCCTCGTGCTCATGACACAAGCGTTTAACTTTTGCCGAAATTTGTTGCTGTGTTTTTAGCTGTGTTTTTATTTTCTCTTTCTGTTTTATATTCAATATATATTGGCGTGGCGGCCCTGTGCAGCTGCAGTACTGTATCTTTCAAATGTACTAACCTCTAATTCCTATCCTTCCTTTTCTTTCTCCAAGTAAGCGATTGCCACACAATCAACTCTGTAATGGATGTTAAGCCATCTGTAAGCTTATAACGCTGATTCTTCAAAACATTTAAGGAACATTGAAATATCTTTGTAGTACATGTTTAATTATTCTGTCCTTCACGCCAGTCCCAGTGAAGCATACAGTGCGAGGCAGGAACAATTGTGAGCGGAGTGCCAGATCCTTAGCATAGCAACACCGTGTCCTTTAATTTTTAACAATATTGATTATTTAAATGAAGTTAAAGTTTTATCTGTATAATATAATAAACATATTTTGCTGCATTTCATCTTAAAAATGATATCATCATCATATATAAATACACTCTTTATAAAGTGGCTCAGGTTGTGCAGTATTATAACTGTACTGCAAGTTTACAGTGAGGTAACTATACTAATAAGTACTAACAGTTCTACAAGGAGCAGTTGATGGACTGAATGAGTGTGTTTAGAGTTCTTGGGATGAAACTGTTTCTGAACCGCGAGGTCCATACAGGAAAGGTTTGAAGCGTTTGTCATATGAGAAGCAGTTCAAATGTGAAGCATGGCTGAGGCAGCATGTGCTTGATGCTGTATACGGATAATTCTGTTTCCAATCAGCTTCTCCGAGTGGTGCAGTGAAAGTAATATGGAAAAAAATGATCCGCTGTGGCAACCCTTAACGGGAGCAGCTGAAAGAAGAAAAAGAAAGTGCGTGGTAATAACAACACAAAAGCAGCTATGGTATTTAGAATAGTTTGACCATTCCGTGGACCATTATATTGTTACTGGTTAATTACAATTAGATGCATTAAACTAATAAACAATATGAGGTTAATTTCAGCAGATTTATAAAGCTGCGTCAGGAAAAGAAAGGATAACCACACAGGAACAGTAGCACTGCTTTGACGCCGAGTGCTGCCAGTCTACAAAACCAAGCAGAGAACTTGCGTACGACAGGGTATGAGGTACCGTGGAAATGTGCGTAGGCTTACCCCAAGTTTAGGTTTTATACATCGCGAATTGAACGTGGAAACGTTCTTACGCAACACTGTTTATACATGAGGCCCCAGGTCATTTACTCAATATTTCAAATATTCACATAGGACTGCATTAAGTAGAATTCAGCCCTGTGTTTGACATGAACTTCAAATTCATTCAGTCTGACCACGTTTTCTGATCTCATTTTATAGTTTTCCAAAATGGCCAACAAAACTATGTGACTTCATCCAGTGATGTTTTACACCTGTCACATATCCATGCCAACTGAATGATGTAACCTCACAATGTGGTGCAATCCTTGTAATCAATAGAGATAGACCAGCAAACAAAACAAATGGACATGATACAACATGCATCAAATGGTGCAAAAATCACCATCAAAATGAATATGAAACCTTAAACAAGCAGGCCTGTATTGTCATTTCAGGATTTCCACATTCAAAATAGAAACATGGCATTATAACTTTCAGTTTGCCTTTGTTGAATTGTTGAACCTGAGCCAGGTATAAGCCACTGATGCTACAGCAGTAGACACAGCAGTTTGGTGCCAAAAGCATAAACGAAGCAGGCAGCAGTTTGGAATTTCTGACCATACTTGACTTTATTCTGAGTTGCCCAGAGGTATATAAATGCTTCTCTCTCTGCCTACATCAATATGACAATCGATTAAACAATGGTACATACAAATTTCCTGTCCTTAACAAGAGTGTAAACACTTTATCACTGGTTAAACAATTGTATTGTTGCCAACTATCAAAAAGTACATATGCCACTGTATGGTGATTAGAAACCAATGTCTCTATAACATGTTAATTGTCAAACCAAGTAAATAAAAACATTTTCTAAGGAAGCAGACTGTTATCACAATACTGTATGTTGAAGAGATACCATTTAAATCAGTTTGAGCTTCAAAGCAGCTGACTCTTTTGTGAGACAGGTAAATATCTGCGCCCTGTAGACAGCCATCAACAATAACCTGTAACAGAATTATTCAGGATATTTGCTTTTTGCACTTATCATCCCAGTCTTAAATAAAGGATGGCTATTGTCCCTTCATTTAGTGGCTTTTACATGTTTTCTTTTGCTTAGACACGACACACAGAAATATCCTTTTCTATAAAATACTAATTTCTAGCCCATTCCATAATGCCAACTTAAAGGCACTAGGGTAATGGAAAGCCACTTGACAGTCTTCCTACATTTTAAGTGCCACAGGGTTCCACTGAGTTGGGGCTTTGTTCTGTTTTATATCACCATCCTCAAAACAATCTTCCTCAGTCAACATCAACAACAACATTTATTTATATAGCACATTTTCATACAAACAGTAGCTCAAAGTGCTTATCAGTCGTGACACATCGCTCAGCTGTTTGGTCTCCTGCCCTCTAGTACATTGAAGGAACAATGTTTCCTTATATTGGTTTATAGGGTCATTATTGCCACATATACAGGGTACAATGAAACTCCTACTTTCATGTGTTAGTCAACATGCCACACGTCATCACTCTCTGGTGCCATGATCAGTGAGTTTAGTTGATTACTGTAAATTTGACAACTCGTAGGTTTAAACTCATTTACCAATATCTTGAACATTGCTCTTGCAGGATGTCTAGTACAGCATATTTAAACCCTGATGGTGTCTTTCCTATCACATGTTGAAAGCAGTGTGTGGCCACTTCCATTTTTTTCTTATGCCCTTGCTGGACTCTTTCTTTATCATCCTTTTATCCATTTTGACTCCATGACCACATGCCAACTTGACAATCAATCACAGTAATTTTTTAAAAACTTCTTCTTTTTCTTTCAGCTGCTCCTGTTAGAGGTTGCCACAGTGGATCATCTTTTTCCATATCTTTCTGTCCTCTGCATCGTTCTCTCTCACCACATCCATAAACCTGTTAGGCCTTCCTCTTCTCCTTTTTCCTGGCAGCTCTATCCTTAGTATCCTTATCCCAATATACTCAGCATCTCTCCTCTGCACATGTCCAAACCAACGCAATCTTGCCTCTCTTTGTCTCCAAACCGTCCAATTTGAGCTGACACTCTAATGTACTCATTTCTAATCCTATCCATCCTCGTCACACCCAATGCAAATCTTAGCATTTTTAACTCTGCTACCACCAGCTCTGTCTCCTGCTTTCTGGTCAGTGCCACTGTCTCCAACCCATATAACATAGCCGGTCTCACTACTGACTTGTAGGCCTTCCCTTTGACTCTTGCTGGTACTTGTCTGTCACGAATTACTCCTGACACTCTTCTCCACCCATTCCTTCCCTGCCTGCACTCTCTTTTTCACCTCTCTTCCACAATCCCCATTACTCTGTACACATGATCCCATGTATTTAAACTCATCCACCTTTGCCAGCTCTACTCCTTGCATTCTAACCATTCCATTGACCTCCCTCTCATATACACATATGTATTCTGTCTTGTTCCTACTGACCTTCATTCCTCTCCTCTCCACAGCATATCTCCACCTCTCGAGGATCTCCTCAACCTTCTCCCTACTATCGCTACAGATCACAATGTCATCAGCAAACATCATATTCCACGGGCACTCCTGTCTAATCTCATCTGTCAACCTGTCCATCACAATTGAAAATAAGAAAGGGCTCAGAGTCGGTCCCTGATGTAATCCCACCTCCGCCTTGAATGCATCCGTCACTCCTACTGCAGACCTCATCACAGTCACATTTCCCTCGTACATATCCTGTACAACTCTTACGTACTTCTCTGCCACTTCTGACTTCCTCATACAATACCACAGCTCCTCTCAAGGCACCCTGTCAAATGCTTTCTCCAGGTCCACAAAGATGCAATGCAACTCCTTCTGGCCTTCTCTATACTTCTTGAAAACTCTTCTCCACAAAGTTCAAGAAAAGGACCTACTTCAGGGACTCTTCATTATATTTGGAAAATTCTGAACTTTACATTATAGTTCAAGAGTTTTTGAAATTGGTCCTCCAAATGACAAAAAGTATTATTCCATGAAATAGACAATTTCTAAGGTTTTCCTACAAATCGGAATAATGAGTACATTAGGTATGCTAATTATGAGTTATGTCTTTAGAAAATTCTTGTTTATTGTTACTTCATAATTCAGTGATGTTGCATGTTGGTTGAACATCAAAGTAGGAATTTCACTGCACTCCATACATGTGACAATACTACTGCTACTACAACATACTGTCAGTTTTCAGAAATGTATTAAATTCAACACCACAGTGCATAACCTTTCCTATAATTTTAGCCCTTTTTTAATGTTCAGTAAATAAAAGTTAACACTATTGATTCTTCTAAAATAACTTCTAAAATATCCTGAATCAACAATGGTGAATTATGGTGTGATGAGCACAACATAATTTTAATCATGCTGGGTTCAAAGTATACACTGGTAAATGCACTTTTTAAAAGAACAAATGAGATTCAGTCAGAAGCAAGATATTTTGCACATTACATTTCTGAACTGAAGATTAACAAAAATATTTCCTTTGAAAATCAAAAGAAGGCTGATTCCAAAATGTTCTCTTACACGCTTACGAAATCACAAGCCAATATACAAAGTCGAAGTTCGACACGAGAGAGTCGCTTCCAAGCATAACTGGAGAAAGTTGAATATTTTACCTCAAACTACGGTAGAAAATCAGTACTAATTGTATATGCAGAAGCAAAATTTATTTGGCAGCTTTGCTTTAATAAGATGCCAGCTCTACAGTACAGTTTGCCACCTGCAGCTTTCCTATGCGATTGACCTAAATTCTGCTGTTTTGGCCTTCCAAAATTGTCATGACTCACTGTTAGAAAATTGAGTATAAATACAAAATATATCCAATAAAGGTTCCATAATTAGAACTCTATTTAATCTCTGAAAGGGCACATGAATTTATCATTTTCTTCTTAGCAAAATACTAGAAATGAGCTCAGTTTATTCCTATGAGAAAATTTAAAACACATTGCTAAATATCTGATCAGTGATAATTAAATGACTTCTTTTCAATGACATTTATACAAGTAAAAAAGTTCATTCTTTGCTTGCTTATTAAAAATTTTCTTTGAGGCTTCCACAGTCTTGCTTTAATTGAGGTTTAACTTAGTGGCATAACCTTTCAGAAAGAACTGGATAGTCCAGAGCGAACAGATGGCCTTGCACCTTCACTGTCATATGACAGATCTGAGAAGTGCATATGGTTGTTAAAATTTTAATTGTGATTCTCAGATCATAATTAAATGACTATTTGCTTACTATTGATAATACTAGTTTTGTTTTATGATATATTTGGCTTATGCTTTATCCAAGGCGACATAACTTTTCAGATACAATTGGTTATACTTCTTTGTTTTTCCAATGGGTGCCACAGGCAGTTGAAGTGACTTGTTCATGGCCACGCAGTGACAATAGCAGTATTGTAACCCATAATTTTCATGGCTTCAGTCCAAAGCTTTAACACTACACAACACCACACTTCCTGCCTATATGTACAAGTTATGAAAAGAGAAATGCAAATACCATCCCTAAAGTTCATAAACTATATCATATTTTCAGTACAAGGATGAAGCATCAGATCATATTATTTTTATTTTTCCTAAAATAAGTAAAATGAGTTTGTTGGGTAGTCTTTAACCTTTGCTGTGACCCACCAACAGTTTTTTCTCTGGTAGTATTTCTGTTATAGTAGTAAAAAAAAGTCTTTTACATTAGCCTCCAACTGTTAATTTAATTATTACTGTCCATCCTGTATTTGTCTTGCTTGTATTATTGCATATTCGGTAACTCATTCTCTTTTTTTTCTTTGTAACCAATTACTGTTGCATTTTCTTCTAAGTATTGGAAAAGTAACCAGTCCAAAGATAAGAGGGGTATGAACAAAATCTTCATAGTTACAGTGTGAAGTCAACATCTGTTCACCATATCAACCTGAAGAGTTGACATCTGCATATTAAAGAAGCTAGCTGCATTTTATATACTTTTCGTTTTTTATCTGCTTTTGTATAAGTAGCATGAACCATGACAAATTTTTACATGAAGATTAACTGGACATCTTGCTTTCTATTATTGCCACTTTGCAGCAGTATATTCTGATGTATGTAACAATTTGTATTTCTGTGTTAAATGCAAACTTTCTCTTATGTTGAATTATGATAATTTGTGCAAGGGTCTGAGCAGTTCTGCTGTTTAGAATGACAAATGAGTACCACACAGATTTTCATATATACACAGTATATGTATGTATATGTACTATACATACAGATTTACATTTACTGAAAAGAAAAATAACATATGGATGCAACTAAAATGCAAAAAAGATGAGAATATATTATGATGAAGAAAAATGAATACTCAAAACCAAACTAAATGGTATATGTAAATGTATATACCAAACTAGAAACAAATGGATATGGGAACATTGGCAACATAGAAAACACAAAATTCAACTTTCCTAAAAGACTCAAAAGTTATACATACATTATAAAAAGGTGTTATTTAAATCATTATGTGTCTTTTAATAGTTGAGCCAAAGTACCACAAATCATATTCAAAATGTGCCAAAAATGGTAAAGGAGGGCCATTGGCAGTTTGTATATTTGAAGAAACTGACATGTTCATGGAAATTTAGATAACTATTAAACTATCAAAATCATTTCAGCCTTTTTAAATGCAGCACATAAAGGTTTGATGTGACAAAAGAAATATATTTAGGACCCAAATAACTAGAATTAAACACTTTGATGCATTTTATTTTAGCAATGTAATAATATGAGACTGAATGCAACTAAAACCGTTGAGTACCGCCTCTGTTCTTCCTTAGGCATTGCTCCAATTCAGCAAACAAAAAGAATGATTCATATAACCTGCCTATAGGCAGAAAAGTCCATTGACAGACCTGTCTACATTCAGTGCATTTAATTGTGTGAACGTTTTTACAATTTCATCCTGATTCCCTATCTATACATTCAAGATAAGAGTTTTTGAAAACCTCCTGACAAGTAAGAGTTTCTTTGAAAATTTTAATAAAAGTCATCATCAAACTATACCAATTTACTGTTCTCCCATGACATTTACATTTTTTAGATTCAAAAAGTAGAATGTTTTTTAATCACTTTTATTTGTAGAGGTCAATATGCAACACACAGATTTATTAGCAGACGCATTCAAGATTATTCAGTTCTTTCTTTTCAATCATCAGTTTAAGACAATCGGAATATTTTAATTGGTAATCCTCCAAATTATTTTAGCTCAGTAGGAAAAAGGCTATTCAGTTTTAATTTATTTAAACCCACATAAAATTGCAAATTCATTTCCACAAGGGTAAGAACACCACTAAGACAGAACAGTCCTGAAAAACACCATTTAAGGAGAAAAGGGAGGGTGGGAAAGACACTGCCAGTGAATTGACACTCCTACACATTGATGTGGGAATATGAGAGGGTCTTGTGGGAGCAGAACATCCTTCCTAGTGGACTAATACTCTAGGAGTGATACTGTAAAGGGTCATGTTGAGGGGGTCAATAAAGAGGGGAAGGTGATCCATGGAAGGTTTAAAAGAGGAAACAAGACCTTCGATTCTGATAGATGGCAGTGTGGTGTTCTAACCAGAAACACTGTGAGCACATTTTTAAGGAGAAGCAGGTGAGGATGAGGAGCACTGTGCATTGAGGAGTGCTGTGCAAAAATAAAGTATTTTGTACTATTGTGTTATATTTTTGAGGTAGCAATAATAGATTGGCTATGTGGCTCTGTGAAGAGGATTACTTGTTTTCAGTATTGTGTGTTGTGTTTAACCCGATTTTTGACACTGATAGCACACCTAACTTACCCGGAAGGGAGTCTCTCTCCGAATTGCTCTTCCAAGAATTTGTCCAGTTTTTTGGATTCTTAGAGAATCAGGGTTGTCAAAAAACAAAGTCTGTTAAAACCTATTGAAGAATTTATTGTGTGATTTTGGTCTTTTTCTCTGCTAGTGAGCAATGTGTTCTACTGTTATAGTATAAGACAGACATCCTGGATGCTGCCTGAGACTCCATGGTTTTTAATGGTTATTAATGATAAGGTAAGCAAAAAACACTAGAGACTGATGCACACTTCAGCCTTGATGTTTTTGTTAGTAGATCATTCTTTCACTTAAAATGTGATTTAGTGACTTGAACCATGTGCGACCTTGTGAAAATGTGAGCTGCGTTTTGAGAGCATAAATTTAAGGTAATGGTGGTGGAACAGAACAGAACTGTGAAAGGTAAGGATAAAGGAAAGGAGTATTGTAGAGATAGAGATAGATGGAAGTCAAAGGGAGAGGGATTTACAGTATTTAGTGTTTATTTCATGTTCTTGTGTGTTTGTGACAGTTTTGGAATATATAGAATTTAAAGTTTGTTTTGTACTAAAGACAATTGTTAAAAATATTTAATGTGTGATAAAAACACCATTTTTTTCGTGTGTGTGCCACCATTTTTCACTTAGCTTATGTACAATTGCTACCCTTGTTGCTATTTGCCTGCAATGACAGAAAAAATTCTCAGTTTTGACATCTGCTCATTTTGTGACTTACGTTTCATCTCTTGATCTCTATTTAAAAAAAAAAATCTTTGCCTTTTACCTCTTAAGGCATTAAAGGTAGGAAACAGGGGCTCAACCCAGTTATAGCTAGGCCAAAAGAGAAGCAATGGATTTGTCTACAAATAGTTTTTTTCCCTCTCTTCCTTATTTTGAAATAAAACATCAGACTATATTTTTATGCTTTGTACTACATGGCAATTACTTAGATTGTAATGTGCTGCCATGAGCAAGGCTAGATTATGCAAGAAAGAAAGATTTTAAATTGTGTATGCAAATCAGCATTGAGCAGAGGCCCCTGGACCTAGAACCTCCATTTTTATGCCTGCTGACTGAAAATGTATTTACTCTTTTGGAATCATTTATGCCTCCTTGATATTATTCATAGTGAGAAAAGACACCATGCTACTCTTATACTCAGAATGGATTGATTGATTTATATTTTTGGCATGAATAATCCTCAAACTAAATGTTTACTGAGCATTTACCAACACTTATTACTATTATTATATTTGCTTTATCATGGTAATTTGCCAGTGACTGCTGCAGTGTCTGTGTTCTGACCAGGAACATAAAGTTTAACCCATCACTTTACAAAGAATTAAGAGGTTCCCACAAGTGGAATCTTTTGTATTTATTGAACTTTATGGTGACCTGACATCCCCTGCAGCTCCTTTTCAAATTCTTTCATGATGGTACCTAGAACCTTGGCCACCATTGGCACAGCTATAGTCTTAATGCCCCACATCCTACTGATTTTAAGCTCCAAATATTCATATTTGTTTTACTTTTTAGCTTCTTTGAGTAAAATATTGTTGTCACCTGGGACTGCCACATGCAGGCATTGCTTTTCCTTTTTGTGATAGACTACTATGTCATTGAATGTTAGCTGAAACGGTACAATCGGTTTGCACAGTCAATTCCCACATGATGGTAGTTTCTTTAATGTTAACAACAGCCTCAATCATGTGCTTGTACCATTTCTTAGGCATTTTTACACCTAGCCTACTAGCCATTGACCAGTGCAGAAAGCTGGCACTGAAGATTCAAGCTTTGTAAATTGCACATACTGATCTTGTTCTCAACCAGCTGCTTCAAGATGTTCCACTGCTGGAACTTGGTGTTGAGTGCCTGGTCCTGTGCTGTAATTAACAGGCATTCAATATCTCCTGACCAGCTGAGCAGCAATGCCACACTTGCACATTTGTATGCAAATGGTCTGGTAAGGCTATGGTTGTACCGGTAGTGCAGTGGCTTCATTTCAGCAGCTCACTCTTCTTGGTTTCAGTGATGGTCCTGAGTCTCAGCTTGCTCAATTTGCTGTGTTGCCAAGTGTTTGCTATTGATTTGATTTGCAGTTACAATAAAGTATTTTTTGATGGCATCGTGGGTCTTCACAAGCCTGGTGAACTTATTTTGCCAAACTCAATGTAATTATTCAATCCAACAATGGTACTGTTGTATGCAGACATGAGTTCAATGAGTCTGCAGCCACCACTTCATCAATTGATATATGGTCACTTGAAATCTACTTTTGGGTGATGATGTCCATGCATGATTAGGAGCTTCCTGGTCATAGTGCCCATCCTTTAAATCTCTGATATATTCCAACAAATCATCCCAAAGCTTTGCATTGGGACTGAGATCTTGTTTTTCAAGCTGAGCTCAGACTTGATTGACAGGTGCAGTCATCAGTAGTATTCCTTTGCTGTCCTCTCCTTTGTCTTAGTGCTGAAAACCATTGTGTTTGTTGATAACCGGGTATTTATTATTATTATTTTGCCATTATGTCTCGATCTGATATAAAAAACAAATCTAAACTTATATAGTACACTGTAATTAAACAGTGTCTTGTCATTCCAAGGACTTACTGTATATTGCATTCAGCTGAGACTGAAAGTATCCCGGCTACCTTGTATCATATAGATGCCAAGCAGTTTACTAAAACTGCATATATTTCTAATCCTTAAATAAAAGCAAACATTTTGTAGTGGATAATTTAGCACATCAGGGCCTATAAGTAATAATAATATTAATAGGAGAGTTGGAATTTTGATAACACAAATTCAATAGTAAATATTTAAAAAGCTTGCTAAATGATGATAATGAAAATGCTAGTAATTGTTAATGCACAAAGCAACATCCTGCAGTGAACAAATTAATGCAATGCATATTACTATTAATTGACATAAACAAGGTAATGAATTGCTTTTAAAATTCAAAAGCTAATTCAAACTCCATTATTTAACCTTTTTAATCCAGTTAACATTCCCAGAGACTAGAACCTATCCTTATGGTGTCAGGTACAAAACAGAAATAACTCGTGATCATTGTTGGTCCTAGAGTGTCAGAATGCCTGCAGATTTTGTTCCAACTCAGCTACTCAATTAGAAAACAATCCTTGCCAATAACAGGTCTTATTTGTGTTTTAACTATTAAATGTCAATTAATTCTTAAATCATAGATTATTTATTTCCTTTATAATAATATCTAACAGAACCAACAGTATGGTTTTGAGTGAAAGACCTCAGTTCATCTCTGCAAAACCTGAAACCTTCCTGAGAGAGGGAAATGCAAAATATAGTAAATTGTCATTATACTATTTTCTTGGAAAAAAATCTTTCCTCTATTTTCAAAGAGGGCAGCCACAGTGCCCAAATGAGAATGCAGAACATTTCTTTATTTGCATAGTGTTATGCACAAATGTGTCAGTCAATGGAGTGAGCAAACAATTAAACAATTCCCCTCCTTTTAAACTTTTTCTAAATCCATCACTACGGTGTCCATTTTAGGACATCCTCCTCCCTCAGAGAAAACTCCATCATTCCTACTACCTTCAACAAAATATTACTCCTCCCTGCGAGGAATCACCCGTCACCCCTCCTCCCTCCTCCCTCCCCTCTCCTCCCTCCTTCCACCATTGTCAATTCTCAGTTCTCCGATGTCCGTTTTCCGTCATCCACCCTCCTATTTCCGTCATCCGCCTTCAGCTCTCCGTCAACCCCCACACCACCCCGCCCCCCCATCACGGCATTTTCGTTAATGAAGTGACATAATACTCCAGCTCCACTTTCTTCACAAGTTCGTTCGCCGAATTATTTATTCAATTGTATTTACAGTAAGAATTTACAGCACGACTCAAACGTGGGAACAAAGTTAAATTACGTTAATTGTTGACTGTATTTTTAACTAATAGTATGGGATGGTGTTTTTTGACTCAGCTACAGATGCCGATGGAGACCAGAACTGCTTTGGAAAAATACGAACACCTTAAGGCCGATCTAGAAGAAGGTAGCGCAGCGCCTTGATATAAACGATTCCATGTCTTGGTGGGTTTACATAGCTTGTTGTCAATATCTTTACACTGTTTTTAAGGCTTATTGAATGAAAGGAGCTTTCATGAAAAAAAGTTAGGGCTTTGCTACAGGATACACCCTTCACAAGTCAAGGAAGCAGGATAAAAATAAAGGTGTATACTTCTGTTTTATTTAAACCTTTTAAGTTCATATGCATAGCCCCATTTGGCCGTTTTACTTTTTTTTCTTTCTTCAGTAATATTTAATCTCCCTAAAGAAAAACAACATATGCATTTTACTTTTTTTGCATCTCTTTAGTAATATTTTAGTGTAAAAGGATAACCAGTATTTAAACCTTTTATATTACTTTATGAAGTTATGTACACAATGTTGAAAAATTAATAAGAAAGCTACAGATTTTGCCAGTTGCTGCTTTAATTTTCAATGAAATGAAAAAAAGAAGAAACCCTCATTTATAAAGGTTTGCTGCAGATGACTTAACTGAAAATAAATGTTCCTATGCGTATAATACATATTTATTTATTTGACTTATGCCTTTATCCTAGCAACTTGCAACATCTGAGGTACATTTCATTGCATTATGTTTGTTTTTTGCAGCATAGGTAGGTGAAGTGACTTCCTCAGGGTCACACAGTGGTGTCAGTACCAGGATTTGAACTGACAAGCTCCGGGTTTGCTGAAATATTACTGAAGAAAGAAAAAAAAAAAAAAAACAAATGGGTTTATGCATAAAACTTTCAACCATCCATTATCCAACCCGCTATATCCTAAATACAGGAGCCAATACCAGCCAACACAGGGTGCAAGGCAGCCACACACCAGGGACAATTTAGAATCGCCAATGCACCTAACCTGTATGTCTTTGGACTGTGCGAGGAAACCGGAGTACCCGGAGGAAACCCACACAGACACGGGAAGAACATGCAAACTCCACGCAGGGAAGCAAACCCGGGTCTCCTAACTGGAACCTTTCACTGCGCCACTGTGCCGCCCCCACATTCAAACTTAAAAGGTTTAAATAAAACAGAATAATATATACAGTACCTTTATTTTTACTTCCTTGACTTGTGGAGGGTGTATCCTGTAGCAAAGCCCTAACTTTTTTCATGAAAGCCCCTTTCAGTCAATAAGCCTTAAAAACAGGTGTAAAGATATTGACAACAAGCTATGCAAACCCACCAAGACATTGAATCATTTAAATCAAGGCGCTGCGCTATACCTTCTTCCAGATCGGCCTTAAGGCGTTCGTATTTTTCCAAAGCAGTTCTGGTCTCCATCGGCATCTGTAGCTGAGTCGAAAAACACCATCCCATACTATTAGTTAACGATTAACACATTTCTATATGTATTGTAATCATACAATACAACTGATAATATGTTGCGCTTATTTATCTGGTGTACCAAAATTTTCGTGTGTTTAACGGCTGAAATCCGACGTGGTTTATGCCTTTCAGAATGAAAAAAGTTTGCGTTTAACTTTTTAATAAAAGATGAGCTTTTAAGCCTGAGAAATCACCCCGTAAATGCACACGTTTTAATACACACGTGTTAATATGTATGCTTACACAGTATTACAGTGGTGCTGTAAATTCTTACTGTAAATATAATTGACAAATAATTCGGTGAATGAACTTGTGAAGAAGGTGGAGCTGGAGTATAACGTCACTTCATTAACGAAAATGCCGTGATGTGCTGGGAGGGCGTGGGGAGTGTGGGGGTTGACGGAGAGCTGAAGGCGGATGATGGAGATAGGAGGGTGGATGACGGAAAACGGACATCGGAGAACTGAGAGCGGATGGTGGTGGAAGGAGGGAGGAGAGGGGAAGGAGGAGGGGTGACGGGGGATTCCTCGCAGGGAGGAAGAATATTTTGTCGGAGGTATTAGGAATGATGGAGTTTTCTCAGAGGGAGGAGGATGTCCTAAAATGGACACTGTACATCACCTCATCTAATACATCTCATCATCTGACACTTAATATGCAGAACTTATAACCTCCTCCAATCAACTAACATCACAAGCAATTTCTGTCTCGTATCAGTGCTCATTCACGTTCAAAATGTTAAGCAAACTATTGTTTCTCAGTTTCAGCATTCTTTATGTCAATCTCAAAACTGGGGTGAATTAATTTCCTTTTTTAATTTAATGACTTTGCTCTTTTCTAATGTTCTGAATATTTAAGCCTTGTAATTTTATAAGTAGCTCCTTTCCTTTAGTCATTTGCAGCACTGCTTCTCACTAATTGTTAGTATCAGAATACTATCAAGAGGTCAAATTCTATCTTCAAAATGTGAAATAGAAAAATAAATGGTAAAAGTAATTAAAATATTTAAAGTAAAGTATTTAATATTTATTTGCAATTACAAAAAAGCAAATTTCTGAATTACCTCCAAATGTAAATATAAAAGGCCTGATAATTAAAGAGAAAAGACTCAATGGTAAAAATGAATTGAAAAGACCATACAAACTTTGTTCAGCCCATATGTTGCTACAGACTACTAATGCTACATTCAGACTGCAAGTAAAAGCGACTCAATTGTACTTTTTGGCTCATGTTCTATTTTTTGTTTGTTTGTTGAAATTATTTTTGGAAGCAAATTTAATCCTATATAACTTTGCACTAAGATCTATCCTGGTTTGGCCAAAGTAAAAATTAATTTAAATGAATTCACTACCCATGTGTGATGGAGGAAAAATTTTAATAATGTTTTCATGCAGAATGGAGACAAAAAAGTGTATGATATAATAGAAGCCAATAGCGACTAATGCTGTATAACAGCTAAAGATGTAAAAAACTTCCACATGTTATATAAGGGTCTGTAAGTACTTGTATTTTATGTTTTACAATTATAAACTGCTCAAAAAAATTAAAGGAACACTTTGAAAACACATCAGATCTCAATGGGAAAAAGAAATCCTCCTGGATATCTATACTGATATAGACTGGGTAATGTGTTAGGAACGAAAGGATGCCACATCGTTTGATGGAAATGAAAATGATCAACCTACAGAGCCTTGAATTCAAAGACGCCCCAAAAATCAGAGTGAAAAAATTATGTGGCAGGCTAGTCCATTTTGCCAAAATTGAATTGCAGCAACTCAAAATTGTACGCAGCACTTTGTATGGCCCCTGTGTTCTTGTATACATGCCTGACAACATCGGTGCATGCTTCTAATGAGATGACAGATGGTGTTGTGGGGGATCTCCTCCCAGATCTGGACCAGGGCATCACTAAGCTCCTGGACAGTCTGAGGTGCAACCTGGTGGCATTGGATGGACCAAAACATAATGTCCCAGAGGTGTTCTATTGGATTTAGGTCAGGAAAGTGTGGTGGCCAGTCAATGGTATCAATTCCTTCATCCTCCAGGAACTGCCTGCATACTCTCACCACATGAGGCCAGGAATTGCCGTGCACCAGGAGCCACTGTACCAACATAGGGTCTGACAATGGGTCCAAGGATTTCATCCTGATACCTAATGGCAGCCAAGGTGCCTTTGTCAAGCCTGTAGCGGTCTGTGTGACCCTCCATGGATATGCCTCCCCAGACAATCATTAACCCACCACCAAACTGCTCATGCTGAATGATGTTACAGGCAGCATAATGTTCTCCATGGCTTCTCCAGACCCTTTCACTTCTGTCACGTGCTCAGGGTGAACCTGCTCTCATCTGTAAAAAGCACAGGGCACCAGTGGTGCATCTGCCAATTCTGGTATTCTATGGTGAATGCCAATCGAGCTGCATGCTGCTGGGCAGTGAGCTCAGGGCCCATTAGAGGACATGGGGCCCTTGGGTCACCCTCATGAAGTCTTTCTGGTTGTTTGGTCAGAGACATTCACACCAGTGGCCTGCTGGAGGTCATTTTGTAGGGCTCTGGCAGTGCTCATCCTGTTCCTCCTTGCCCAAAGGAGCAGATACTGGTCCTGCTGATGGGTTATGGACCTTCTATGGCCCTCTCCAGCTCTCCTAGAGTAACTGCTTGTCTCCTAGAATCTCCTCCATGCCCTTGAGACTGTGCAGGGAGACACAGCAAACCTTCTGGCAATGACACGTATTGATGTGCCATCCTGGAGAAGTTGGACTACCTGTGCAACCTCTGTAGGGTCCAGGTATCGCCTCATGCTACCAGTGGTGACACTGACTGTAGCCAAATGCAAAACTAGTGAAGAAACAGTCAGAAAAGATGAGGAGGGAAAAATGTCAGTGGCCTCCACCTGTTAAACCATTCCTGTTTTGGGGGTCATCTCATTGTTGCCCCTCTAGTGCATCTGTTGTTAATTTCATTAACACCACAGCAGCTGAAACTGATTAACAACCCCCTCTGCTACTTAACTGACCAGATTAATATCCCATAAGTTTCATTGACTTTATGCTATACTTTGATTAAAAAGTGTTCCTTTAATTCTTTTGAGCAGTATATTTCATGTTTGTTTTTTTCTGCTATGTTTCATTAACTGTGCTTCTATTCTTTGTATGTTGTGGGTGGAGTCCCCAAGAGTCGGGGCCAACCTGACAGCTCCTTCTGAGCCCTGAGTCTGCCTATTTGAGGCCAGAGTTGAGTAAACTCAAATCAGGAGAATATTACTTTTGTGAAGGACTTTTGTAAGTGTTGCTATTTTTGTTATAAACTATATGTAGTAAATATAAAAAATTGGGTTGATAACAGTAGACCCCCATTGAGAGTTCGCGGCCTCTCCTGTTGGGGGTTGCGCTCCGCTATGATGTTTGTCTATTCTTTAATCAATAACTAACTGCATACTGAGCTTGTTTTACTTCTGAAAGAGAAATGTTTGAAGTGTTTGAATAAAGTTCCTGTCTCTACAATCTAGTGTTTCTGTGACCCAAGCGTGACACCCTGCAGTACTGCAGCCTCACTGTCCCTGAGATTGAGCCGCTACACTAGACGAGCCTGCAAGCATCAGGACTTACCTCTGTGTGCTTGTGTGCAGCCAGTTCAAGCACAGTTGGCTCAGTGATTTACTGAGTTTCATCCATTGCGTCAGTTGCACTTTATACATATTGTTCCAGTATTTTTTTAAATAGTTTTTACAGTTCATTAGCAGTGTGTAAAATGATCAGTGTCATCAGTATCTAGTTCTGTTACACCCATAACCTACACGTCCTCTCTCCCCACAACCATAAACCTTCTCTTGGGCCTTCCTCTTTTTCTCTTGCCTGGCAGCTCTATCCTTAGCATCCTTCTCCCAATATACTCAGCATCTCTCCTCTGCACATGTCCAAACCAACGTAATCTCACCTCTCTGACTTTGTCTCCCAACTTGATCTGACCCTCCAATGTACTCATTTCTAATCCTGTCTATCCTTGTCACCCGCAATGCAAATCTTAGCATCTTTAACTCTGCCACCTACAGTTCAGTCTCCTGCTTTCTGGTCAGTGCCACCGTCTCCAACCCATATAACATAGCCAGTATCACTACCATCCTGTAGACCTTCCCTTTCACTCTTGCTGATATCCATCTGTCACAAATCACTCCTAACACTCTTTTCCACCCATTCAACCCTGCCTGCACTCTCTTTTTCACCTCTCTTCAAACAATCCCTGTTACTCTGTACTGTTGATCCCAAGTATTTAAACTCATCCACCTTCGCCAACTCTACATCTTGCATCCTCACCATTCCACTGACCTTTCTCTCATTTACACACATGTATTCTGACTTGTTCCTATTCACCTTTATTCCTCTCCTCTCTAGACCATATCTCTACCTCTCCAGGGTCTCCTCAACCTGCCCCCTACTATCGCTACAGATCACAATTTCATCAGCAAACATCATAGTCCAGGGGGACTCTTGTTTAATCTCGTCTGTCAACCTTTCCATCACCATTGCAAATAAGAAAGGGCTCAGAGTCAATCCCTGATGTAATCCCACCTCCACCTTCAATGCATCCGTCACTCCTACCACGGACCTCACCACAGTCACACTTCCCTTGTACATATCCTGCACAACTCTTAAATAATTCTCTGCCACTCCCGACTTCTTCATACAACAGCTCCTCTCGAGGCACCCTGTCATATGCTTTCTCCAGGTCCACAAAAATGCAATGCAACTCCTTCTGGCCTTCTCTATACTTCTCCATCAACACCCTCAGAGCAAATATGGCATCTGTGGTGCTCTTTCTTGGCATGAAACCGTACTGCTGCTCACTAACCATCACCACACTTCTTAACCTAGCTTCCACTACTTTTTTCCCATAACTTCATGCTATGGCTCATCAATTTTATCCCCCAGTAGTTTCTACAGTCCTGCACATCCCCCTTATTCTTAAATATCGGCACCAGTATACTTCTTCTCCACTCCTCAGGCATCCTCTCAATTTCCAAGATTCCATTAAACAATCTGGTTTAAACCTCCACTGCCATCTCTCCTAAACACCTCCATGCTTCCACAGGTATGTCATCTGGACCAACTGCTTTTCCATTCTTCATCCTCTTCATAGCTGTCCTTACTTCCTCTTTGGTAATCCATTGCACTTCCTGATTCACTATCTCCACATCATCCAACCTCTTCTCTCTCTCGTTCTCTTTATTCATAAGCCTTTCAAAGTACTCTTTCCATTTGGTAAACACACTCTCCTCGCTTCTGAGTATGTTTCCATCTTCCTTTATCACCCTAACCTGCTGCACATCTTTCCCAACTCAGTCCCTCTGTCTAGCCAAACGGTACGGGTCCCTTTTTCCCTCTTTAGTGTCCAACCTCTCATACAACTCATCATATGCTTTTTTTTAGTCTTTGCCATCTCTCTCTTCACCTTGTGATTTATCTCCTTGTACTCTTATCTACTTTCTGCATCTCTCTGACTATCCCACTTCTTTTTTGCCATCCTCTTTCTCCTTTATACTCTCCTGTATTTCCTCATTCCACCACCAGGTTTCCTCTTCATCCTTCCTTTGTCCAGATGTCACGCCAAGCACCCTTCTTGCTGTCACCCTTACTACATCTGCTGTAGTTTCCCAACTGTCTGGTAACTCTTCACTGCCACCCAGTGCCTGTCTCACCTTCTCCCTAAACTCAACCTTGCAGTCTTCCTTTTTCAACTTCCACCATTTGATCCTTGGCTCTGCCCTCACTCTCTTCCTCTTCTTGATCTCCAACATCATCCTACAGAACATGATGGTTATATGCTGCTTATCTTCACTTTCCCCTGCCACCACTTTGCAGTCTTCAATCTCCTTCAGATTGACTCTTCTGCATAGTATGTAATCTACCTGTGTGAATTTTCCTCCACTCTTGTACGCCACCCTATGTTCCTCCCTCTTCTTAAAATACATATTCACCACAACAATGTCCATCCTTTTGGCAAAATCCACTATCTTCTGACCTTCTTCATTCCTCTCCTTGACACCATACCTACCCATCACCTCTCATCTCCACTGTTCCCTTCACCAACATGCCCATTGAAATCCGCTCGAATCACCACTTTCTTTCCCTTGGGTACACTGTTCATTACTTCATCCAACTCACTCGAAAAAAATCTTCTTTCTCATCTATTGCACACCCAACTTGCGGTGCATATACACTAACAACATTCATCATCACACTTCCAATTTCCAGCTTCATAATCATTACTCTGTCCGACACTCTTTTCACTTCCAAAACACTCTTGACCTAAAGTTCCTTCAGAATAACTCCTACCCCATTTTTCCTCCCATCCACACCATGATAGAACAATTTGAATCCACCTCCAATCCACCTGGCCTTACTCCCCTTCCATTTAGTCTCTTGCACGCACAATATATCAACCTTCCTTCTCTCCATCATATTGGCTAACCCTCCCCCCTTACCAGTCATATTGCCAACATTCAAAGTTCCTACCCTCAGTTCCACTGGTTTGTGCATCCCATGTGGCTGGGTTAATTGTGATGTTTACTTTAAGTGCAGCAAAAAAGTATTTGGTGTCCAGGGATGCATTAACCCCCAAATATGTGGCAGTTTAAGGGTTAAAGCCCCAAGATGCCGCCGAAATGAGCTGCACCGTTAGGCTTCTGGCAATGAAAACATGCTTGCATGAAGTACAGTGCATATAGCGGTAATATCTGTATTTTACATTCTAGCACTGTGGGAGACATAGCAGTACAGTATACAGGTTTGCCTTTACATTCTTTATTTTTAGGTAATTTATTAAACTGAGCTTGAAATTAAATTAATGTGTTTTGGGGGCATATTTAGGATTTAAACTATGAAAGTAAGCATTTTTTAACCACATCCAAAATTCGCAGTTGTTCACAATTCGTGGGTGCTCTAGGAACGTAACTCCTGGAAATTTTGTGGGTGTACTGTATTTCTTAAACAGACAGATGTGATCAAATAGACAGCCAAAAATAACCACAAAATGCTGTGATTATTTTTACAGTGCAGGATGTCTAGAAATTTGTCAGCTCATGATGGTAACTGCTCGAAGATGCTTTGAGTGGACTCATCATAGCCAAATCTGCACATAGAAATCTGTGACTTTAATAGAAGTGCTATGCATTTCAGAAAACCCATAGCAACTGGAATGTATTGGCAGGCATTTTTGATTTTCACATTACTCTAAAAATATCAAATCTTTGAAAAAGAAATGACTTTTTAACAGCAGTATAAGCAAATATTTGAAGGGTTGTTTTCTGTTTAACTCATCATCATTACGGGTAGATTACAACTAGCCTAATATAATTACAAAATTCAATGAATATGAAATATAATAACTATCTTTAAACATTTACCTATGATTCCTGTTTACTGTATCATAGTCTATGTATGCAAAAAATGCAGTATCACTATCTCATCAATGTACAACATCAGAGTATTTTTAAAGCAAGAGTCTGACTATAGAGAACATTTTTAGCAGGCCAGAAGCAAACGTGAAGAGTGTCATCAGTCAAATCATATTTGGTGGTGAACAATGGTGGGTAATATTTGTGGATTTTTAATGCAAGTTTTAATGTAAGCCATTTGAGAGGTTGAATTAAATCAGTTCTATATGTCTCAAGATAGACAGGATCTCCTGCATTTTTCTGTTATCAAAGGCACCTGCAGAGTACTTATTCAAGATGGGTGCAGCTCAAAGTACCATCCAGGCAACTAAAAGGAGAAAGCAAAGATATAAATAATAATTGCTACCTGGAAAATTTAACACGTATATACAGTAGACTATCAACAGTAGCACAATAACTCTTAGAGCAAGTGTAAAACTTAAAAAATGAGGCTAAGTAGTAACAATTGTTCTTTTTTTCAAACAAATGTATTTGTACTTGCAATGTGGTAGATACACAATACGATTATGATTTTATTTTAACCTTTAGTCACAGCCAGTGGTTCCCAAACTCAGCCCACATGTGGCTGCAAGATTTTTACTTCCAGTAGTTTTACAATCAGTGAGTCATTTTATCTCCAGCTGATCTCATTGTTTAATTAGCTGGTCTTTTTTTTCTTTTCTCTTATTCTACATTCTGCAAAGCACAGCATGTGATTTTACATCATTTAGAAATATTTGTTTCTTTGTAATTCAAAGGCTTACTTTCTTTTGTTATAGTTTGCTCTCTTAATTGTATCCTAATAATGAAAATTAACAACTAGCAAAGGAGACAACTGGGCAAATGACCTGAATGCTAGGGATGGGACATTTGGTACCGAGGTTTTGAAACTCATACTTCTTTAATGAAGTACACTTTGTCAACGTAGTGTAATGAAGCTTATATCAAAGTGCTGTTATCATGTAACTGATGAAGTCCAAAGCTTCATCCATCACTGAAACACTGAGAGTTGTTTGACTGCTTTGAAGTTCTGCCTTACCCTATGTGATAAAAAAGGGGATCGCTGCCTGTATTTTATACAGACATGATATTGAATTAAATATTTAGTTCATAACTGGTAAAGGTGATCAATATAGGGAATATTTTCACCTGTTACCCACAATAAGGTAAATACTATACTATGCCTAATTATCTATAGTGTAACTTATAATGTGTCATTAATAGTGTAGTCTACTGTGAGCACATTCCCTTAACCCTGTTAGAAAATTACCCTTTCATTTTGCCCTATTCCATAAATACATTTCTAAACCCCATTATGATTTTCTGTGCTCCTTTGTACTGAAATTTCTCAAGCAATGATGGAAAAATATTAATGTTTCACAATCCCTCACAGCAAAAATCTCCTCACTTGAAAAGTTATCACATTATGAGTTAATGGTGTCTTATAATGTATTCAAAACAGTTGCTTTTATGGCAACAAACAACCACTTTAGGACAACACATTTAGACATTATTTTGTAGCAGAGAATTGTAGCACATACTTACATGTACATTTATTGAAGCATTTTAATGAACATACATAGCATTCTTAGGCTTTTGGTATACCTGTCTGATTGAAACAATACAATCAACAAGAGCATATATGTTAGCTTCTTCTGCTGACAGTCTCGTGCTCACGGCTGCTATGGTTTCTATAAACCACCAGATGTCACTATTTTTGAGCATC
Source organism: Polypterus senegalus (assembly GCF_016835505.1). NCBI lineage: Eukaryota > Metazoa > Chordata > Cladistia > Polypteriformes > Polypteridae > Polypterus > Polypterus senegalus. Next base: position 127,376,091 of record NC_053157.1, on the reverse strand, counting down.
AGCATGGCACTGTGAAATCTAAACACTAGTGTGGCGAATTGCTCGTGTACTAAATTGACTATAGCTGCAGGTGGAAGTCCCATTTAAGTTATGGTGCCAAGCAGAGTTGTATTGCAATGCAACAATCTATTAGCAAGTGAAAGTGCTGTGAAAGAAGCTGTGCTGTTGTCATGGTTCTGCCATTGTCCAGAAACGGCTCCATAAGCTTTAAGACCACAGATTTGGAAAGCCTTTGCCCTGGGTTGTAACTCAAAACACAGTTCTCAAGAAAATGTTGCCAGCTGTCTGAAATCACAGCAAATCTGTCATTTTTCAGACACCCCAGACTTAAGGGCTTCACAGGGCTTTTGAGAAAACTGAATGCTGAAAGGCTGCAGCTACTTCATACACACACATTTTGATAAAAAAAGAAGAGATCATTCAATCTGTCAAGCTTGTTTGTTTGGCTAATAGCTAAGCTGTTCCAGTATTTCATCCAGATACCTCTTAAAGGCTGTCAAGGTTTCTGTTACAATTACATGACCTGGTAGTTTGCTCCAGATTCCCATAACTCTTAGTAAAAAAGTGCTCTCTGCCTTCAGTCTTAAATTAATATCCCCTTAATTTTCACTGGTGTCCTTAAGTATGTGATTCAAGTTGAAAGAATTCTGCAGGACCTACTTTATCAATGCCTTTTGGAATTTCAAAGACCTGGATTCAGTCCCAACACAGTCTTCTCTGCTCAAGACTAAAGTTCAGTTCTTTGAGAATGTCACAGTAGGAACTGTCCTGGAGTCCTTCATTGCACCTGGTTGCTCTCCTCAGCACATCTCCAAGAGCTGATACTTCAGCATCAAATTCAATAACATGCTGTAGTTGAACAGAAGTGAGTATACAAAAGGAATGTTCAAACACCAACCCGGTTGTCTTGTTTAATTTGTTAAACGAAACAAATGCACAATGGCTTTACAAAGCTGAAATATAGACTGTAGCCTTCTCATAATATCAATAATGTTGCTCAATTGAGCAGGCCTTCTCTTTTCACAGAGCTCCGTCTTTTGATGTGGCTTGAGTCAAAGTGAGATGCCTCCTTCTGGGGAAGCCGAGCTTTATAGATCCTTGTTCAGTAGGGGCAGAGTCAGTTGCCCAAACTGGCTATCTTCTCAGAACTGTAAAGGTAGAAACAGGTGAACATGTTACCGACAGCACCCCACCTCTTTCCGGAATGGTATTAAATACATCAGCTAAGCTCAAAAAGCAACCCTCCATCATATACGTATGATAGTGCTTATAAATAACCAGAACAACTGAAAAAGTTAAATTAAAATTATGATGATAGTGATGATGAAAATCTTAAATACAAAGTTAAAAAAACAAAAAAACAAAACAAAGTTATCCCCATGTGACATATATAAATGCTTAGTGCATTCTATTAAAAAATTACCAAGCCTAGCTTTTCAGTTTCTACATTGAACCCAAAATATAGAAACTCTGAAATAACTGATTGCTGAAGCTAGCAGTCCAAATAAAAACAGAACTTGGTTGAAACAAAAACCTACAGCCACATGGAGTCCCCAGGGCTAAGTTTAAGAACCACTGAGCTACAATATATCCATTGGTGAACCTTCATCAAACAAGATGCATTTCCGTACATGTAGTATTTTTTGTCATGTTTTTAAAGTTTACGTACATTTGTATGTGCTGCACTTAATGTAATCTTTTTCTAATACTGTATATTTTATTGTAAGTCTGCTAGCAAAGTAATTAGAGTAAATATATATATATATATATATATATATATATATATATATATACATATATATATATATATATATATATATATATACTCAGCAAAAAAAGAAACGTTCCTTTTTCCAGGACTGTGTATTTCAACAATAATGTTTTAAAAATCCAAATAACTTTACAGATCTTCATTGTAAAGGGTTTAAACAATGTTTTCCATGCATGTTCAATTAACCATAATCAATTAATTAACATGCACCTGTGGAATGGTCGTTAAGATCTTATCAGCTTACAGAAAGTAGGTATTTAAGGTCACAGTTCTAAAAACACAGGACACTAAAGAGACTTGTCTACCGACTGTGAAAAACACCCAAAGAAAGATGCCCAGGGTCCCTGCTCATCTGCGTGAACGTGCATTAGGCATGCTGCAGGGAGGCATGAGGACTGCTGATGTGGCTAGGGCAATAAATTGCCATGTCCGCACTGTGAGACGCCTAAGACAGCGCTACAGGGAGACAGGAAGGACAGCTGATCATCCTCGCAGTGGAAGAGCCCGGATCTCAATCCCATTGAGCACGTCTGGGACCTGTTGGATCGCAGGGTGAGGGCTAGGGCCATTCCCCCCCAGAAATGTCCAGGAACTTGCAGATGCCTTGGTGGAAGAGTGGGGTAACATCTCACAGCAAGAACTGACAAATCTGGTCCAGTCCATGAGGAGGAGATGCACTGCAGTACTTCAAGCAGCTGGTGGCCACACCAGATACTGACTGGTACTTTTGATTTTGAACCTCCCTTCATTCAGGGACACATTGTGAAACATTTTTAGTTTATGTCTTATGGTGTTGACTCTTTTACTGTTCATACAAATATTTACACATTAAGTTTACTGAAAGTAAAAACAGTTGAAAGTCAGAGGATGTTTCTTTTTTTGCTGAGTATATATATATACATCAATAAGCTACTTTTTTTACCTCATTTAATAATTAATTATAAATAGCTATTATATATATCTAAATGGGCTTACTCCCTCTCATTTTGCAGCTTGTCAAAAGATAGAATTCGTGTTGCTTGTTCTGTCTTCCCTTCATTGCTCGGGGTCTATTTTCTGGTCAAGCCTGCTGTTTCATTTGGTATGATATCCAAAGCTGTTTGTTAAAGAAAATATGCCAAGCAAATAATTTAAACCACCTTGTTTGTACAGCCAGGAAAGCAGCTTTAATGGCATTACCCAACAGCTGGAGCACTTAATAAAGTGCCAATTCTAAATATGACAGCACATACATTTTGCATCTGTGACTGCTGGTCTGCTAAAAGCCTTTTAGATCACACTTCAAATGCCATACACACACATACACATGCCAGCTACTTGATAATATCTGCACAGACCCTCCGCTCTGCTTCGCATGCTGCCTTTTTTTAATGCTGGTAAATGTGCAAGTTCATCTTCTTTGACATTTTCAACTTGAGGTTATAGCTTCTTAAACAGCTCCTGTGTGAATCCTTCTGACACTCTGGTATAAATAATCCTTGTTTTATTTATGTGATGTTTCTTACAGAGGGAATTTCGTCAGACTGTTGCCCTGGAAACTTACACATATATGTTTCTGTTGAAGATGGCGGTGAAATTTAATAAGGCTAAAACGGATTCCTGAATTGAAGGAAGAGATTGGAACTTAACCTACCACGCTCAGAGCAATATTTAATGAGTAAGCACTTTTCTTCCTTTTTTGTGCTTCATGTCTTTGAAATAGTTCCTGGTGTGGTTTCCTGGCTCCCTTTGCTAATTAGAGCATTATTTAAGGAAGCTAAATTAGATTTAGCTCAGCATTGATGCCTTTTAATTCAAGGTATTTGCAGCCAGTGGTATCTAGCAATTCCTTAAGGTAGAATACTTAAAAGTAAGCCGTGGACTACTTAGATGTTTATATTACACTAAGATCTTACTTTATTGATGTTAAGCACATCAGTCCTAAGTAAATTAAACATTTTGTAAGCTGTATTAAACACAGCAAAATCAGCTTCAACAAATATCTGAAGTTTTTTAGATATAGCTGTGTTGGTGTGAGAGATTAAAGTCTTCTTATAAAAACAAAATACTGACTTGTGAAAAGCTGTGCATTCTTCTACTTCAGTATCTAAAATCACATCAAACCCAGCTGTAATACTAAAGCCATTGTCACATTATGTGACTTCTAATCATTGTGTATGTAAGATTTGAAGACTACAGTTGATGATCCCTTGGCTTGAACCATGTCAATTTACACAACTAAAAATCCATGGACATGTCACATTTAATACTAGAATTACCAGTGCCTACGAGAAAACTCGTAAACCCGACCCACCTTAAATTCGTTCACACCTCTCTGTCAGCGTCTTTTGTCCTGTAAATGTGCCGATTAAGACAAGCAGCAAGCAGCCTGCTATTCCATCCCCCAATTGTCGCAGACTGTTCACAAAGTTCTCCCAGCTTGATGAATCGGAATGAAATTGATCTACAGTATTTGCAAAACTGAATATACAATACAAAACTAAAAATAAAAACAAGAAAACAAATATATGCATATTAGTACAGAAACAAAAACATATCTGAGAAATGTCATCTGGAAATGAATGAAGACTGCATGAACCTATTTAGGTTGTATAATTCTTTGCTGCTATTTACCTGATGCAAATATAATTTTTAAGTAAAGTCTTAAATCATGTCTCTGTCCAATTATTTGTGGATTGATATTCCTTGTCTAGCCATGCTCCCTTAAGAGTACTTGTGTAGCCCTCTATTAATGGGAAACTGGGTTGAAGTATAGGATTGAAAGCAAAAGTCATTCCCAGTGTGCCTGCTAATTGAGGCTTTTACGGTTGAATACAGTATATGGGGTAAAATAAGGATAGTAAAACAGGTAAGAGGTTACAGATTACAATTACAAAGATGATTTTCTTCCTATCCTGTGAAGAAAAGAACCTAAGAAGATAGTTGGTATCTTTCATGTTAGGCGTGTCACAGTTGGTCTCAGTCATTTTCTAACCCACTTAGTCCTGAACGGGGTTGCTGGCAAGGTACAAAGCAGAAAAAACCCTGGACAAGGCGGCAGTCCATCACAGGGCAAACACACACACACACACTCACACCTCCCCAACCACACGCTAGGACCAATTTAGTATTGTCAAACCACCTAACCTGCATGTCTTTGCACTGTGGGAGAAAACCAGAGCACCATAAGGAAACTCATGCAGACACAGGAAGAACGTGCAAGCTCCATGCACGGATGCAAATCTTGGTCTCCTTACTTCAAGTCTGCAGCGCTACCACTGGGCCACCCACAGGTGATCTGAAAATGTCAAATAAGATACATTTTTTCTTATGTAATAAACAATATTGGTTAATCATTACTTTTTAATTAACTGGCAATCTTTAGTTACAACTGCTAATATTTGTTTACAGACTGAAAAGGCACAACCTTTAACTAACCAAATATTATTGTATGATCTTCTGTCATAACTCAACCCCTTTTATATTGTAATAATATCCAGATGAAAAACCCCTTTCATTCATCTCTAGAGGAAAAGATCATTTTGGTCAGGTAGAATCACTTTAATAATGCACATCATAATATCTGCACCTGTGAGATTTATAGGAAAATGTTTTTGCTGGAAGCTGGTTATAAAAATATCACTCATTACTGCTTTATATTTCTCTATTTTATGTTCTGTTGACATTTGTTTACTTGCCCTTTCTTAATCATTTTGTGACACTGTAATGCGGTTTCTGTTGTTTAAGGTAAGGCCAGTGTATTCAAACCATAGGGAAGCATAATGTTCTAAAACCCACATATTCCATTTCAGGATTGAATTCAGACCTCATCCCAGAAGCACTGGGGTGTACGGCAGTAACTATCCCTAGATGAGGTGCCACCAAAAGATGACAGCATGCGGAATATTTCAGGAGAGAGGAAGAGAGGAGAGTTCAAAGTAATATGTGTGTTTATATGAATAACACATTTTTTTTGATAAACTCCACACCCAAACAATCCTGATGTGTTTTGCTATAGGTTGCTGTTATAGCCTCACTGCACTCTACACTTGAAATGCTGTACCAATAAAATTATTTTTTCAATTTGCAATGAAAATATGCTTCTATTATACGTATATTTGTGCAAACATTAATTGGTAGTGTTAGGTGTTTGATCTGTATTTGACAGGAGTTGTAAGTTATCTGTTTAATTCCATTTTGATTGGAAGCGTAGCTAGCAGTCATCATTAAAAGTTTAACTAAAGTTTCATCATTTTTTAATAAATCCATGACAAGACAGCTAAAAAGTACATGAAAGAAGCAAATGAGAAACAAAACATAGATAACTTTCATTTGTTTGCTTAGGAAGCTTGATTTTACCTGTGATAGTGTGTCTCCTCTTACTTTAGAAGAGGGAAGACAAAAAAATTGACTATTGATAGCTGCATAAACAGAAAGTAAGCATTAGCAGCCTATCTTATCTTTCTGCTTCTCTCTTTTACACACTATTGGTTCCCTTAGAGCAGTGGTCAGCAAACCGGGGTAAATTACCCCAAATGGGACAAAAAACAAAAAATCTTGGGGGTAACAGAGACTCATTTAATCTAAATAAAAATTATATACATTATAAAAAAATTAAATGAAATGTGAAAACATTATTTTAGCAATTTAAACTTCTACACGATCACTGAAACTAGCTTAGTACAGACATCCATCACGGTGTGACGCTGGCGTACAAGTATGCTACATTCTGGCATCTGATTTTGTAACTGCATGAACAGCGTATGGAAGCGTAGCGAGATGTTTGAGTACTGATATGTTCAGACATGTTGCTGATATATCTACACCATTCAAACCTAGTCGTTTTGCACACCTATGTAATATTTGTGGTTAAAGTTTTGATGAGCAATGTAACATAATGTTTTATTAACAAAAGTTAAACTATTAATAAATGAAAAGGCCTTAATTTAACCGACATATGCTCAACAAAAAACCATGGATGATTTGTACCTTTCAAATGGCTTCAAATAGGAAGAGAGTATACCATGAATAGTTCCTCAATTATGGGTTCACACAAATAGAAGGGAATAATGAAACCACAGTGGGTTCTATGTTTCAAAGTACACACTGCAGAATCTTTCAAAAAGAGTCAGTTAAAGAAGCACTTGGATAATTTACATTCACATCTGTCTTCCAAGCTGTGGGAATATTTTGTAATTTTAGAAAAGTCTGCCAAAAAACAAAGACTGGACAGCAACTTGAGAGGCACATTCGATCAACATTCAGCAGCAAAGGCTAGTTTTGAAGTAGCCTGGTTGATTGCTCAAAACAAGAAACCACATACAATTGGTCAGGAATTAATTACTCCAGCAACTTTGAAAATGGCAGAGATCATGTGTGGTCAGAAAGAGGCCGTGAAACTGAATTCAATGCCTTGTCTGCAAAAGTAGTAAAAAAAAGAATTTCTATCTTAGCAAAAAATGTGAGGGAACAAATTATCTATACTAATAAAAGGCAAAGCCCTCACTGACTGACTGACTGACTGACTGACTGACTGACTCACTCACTCACTCACTCACTCACTCACTCACTCACTCACTCACTCACTCACTCACTCACTTATCACTAATTCTCCAACTTCCCGTGTAGGTAGAAGGCTGTAATTTGGCAGGCTCATTCTTTACAGCTTACTTACAAAAGTTAAGCAGGTTTCATTTCGAAATTCTACGCATAACAGTCATAACGGTCAACAACGTCCGCCATGTTGAACATTCTTTTTCATGGCCCCATCTTCACAAAATTTGGTAGGCAGCTTCCCTGCGCAAACCGAAACCAATGTACGTACTTATTTCTGTGGTATGACGCCACTGTCAGCCACCATATTGAACTTTCCAACATCACTAATTCTACAACTTCCCGTGTAGGTAGAAGGCTGAAATTTGGTACTTATTTCGGTGGTATGATGCCACTGTCGGCCACCATATTGAACTTTTCAACAGTCTTTGTTACTTATGGGCTCATCTTCAAGAAATGTGGTACGCAGGTTCCCAACGCTAACTGAATCCTACTTACGTACATATATACGTCCATAGCCTGCAGCTCAGTCACCGTGTGAGGCGGCATTGGGTCCCCCATCCCAACGCCTCCCACGTTGTTGACTGCCTGCCTATATAAGGCCGTTCTTGCTTCACGGGATTCACGTCTCCCTGCTGATAACTACAGCCTTTTTATTTAATCCACGGCTTCTCCGCTGTTTTATTGTTCATTTATTACGATTATAGTTATTGTGTAGGCATTTTAGACTTGCTTTACATTGTTCAGGTACCTATTTCCTTTATCATTCCAACCGTACCCCCATTACCATGTCTATTGAGGTGATCACCATCGATCAAAGAACTGTCACTTACCGAGTGGGTGCCCGGAGATTGCACCTATCTTTTCCATTCTCTTTGTTACATATTGCACGGCCATATCAGGCTCACTCTTGATATCTGGAGAAACATTGTGTCTTATGTATTGAATGACTGGGACAGGTTTAAGGTGTGGACTGATGACGGTACAGGAGATAATTATACTACACAGGAGCACTATAAGATTGAAATGCTTAAGCCCTTCACCTATGCATCTGCATTTGAGTTGATGGCTGCCGCTGAATTGTTCGGTTGTCGCTTTCAAGTGTTCCGAAATGGCCAAAGATTTTACATCTTTGGACAACCGCCAATGCCTCTTAAACATCTTAGATTCACAGGTGACAATTTCAGTAGTGGACACTTTGATGTTTATGAATGTTTAAACTCCCAAAAGCTGGATGTGAACTTATCGATGAAACTGGTTGTATACTTACAACGCTTGACAGATGCCGAATGTCACTTCAACACAAGTCCTACAAATACTGTTGTATTACTATTACTACCCGTAATTGAAACAAACCATGAAACTCAAACCGATTATGACAGCAGCAATCCAAGCTGTGAGATTTGAAACAACATTACTGTTCACATGGCCAACTGTATGTTGCATGCTTAAGAGTAAACTCAGCGCACAGCTTGGTCATATTATAACTGGAGGGCCAAACTCACAATGTGGTATACAAAGAGATCCTTAACAAATAATTATTGGTATATTTTCCCTCAGTTTAAAAAGGTTTAATTTTCTTCTTAATAAAAATTTTAAGGCAGTACTTTGCCGATGCGAAGCGCGGGTATTTTGCTATATATACAGTATATATATATGACAGCAACACTCATAACAGTGACAAAACAATTACATTGATGATCATGTTACGTTATTTTCAAGATGTTTCCTTTTCTTTTTCATTACTTCTTTAACACACTACTTCTCCGCTGCAAAGCGTGGGTATTTTGCTAGTTTCTTCAATAAAAGAGAGCAAATATTTTGCTATTCAGCTTGATGAAACTCCAGATGTCAGTAACAATGCACAGATAATGGTATATATTTGCTACAAAGGTTCATATGCAATTGAAGAGGCATTGTTGCTTTGTTCCCCCATTGAATTGAGATCACGTGGTATTGATGTCTTTAATAAGGTGAATGAATATTTTAATACTCCAAGCATTCATTTGAAGTGGAAAGACTGCATTGCAGTATCTGTTGATGGAGCTCCAGCTATGCTGGGTAATCTTAATGGTTTTTCGGCTTTGGCAAAAATTAATAATCCAAAAATTGAAATTACTCACTGTATGATCCGTCGCCAAGCAGTTCTTGTTAAGCATTTGGAACCTGCACTGGAAACTGCCATACATGACGTTACTAAGGTCGTTAATTTTGTCAAACAACATGCACATGACACGTGCCTATTTCGTTAATTATGTGAAGATGGGGAGGCTGAATATACAGACTTACTGTACCACACAGAAGTAAGATGGCTTTCTCGTGGGAATGTTTTGAATTGAGTGTGGGCTTTGAAAACTGAACTTGAAATTTTCCTCACTGATCAAAAGCATATTCTTGAAGACCAGTTCACAAACACCTCATGGGTTGCACATCTGGAATATTTAACAGATGTTTTTGAGCATGTGAATGCACTGAACAAAGAATTGCAGGGAAAACATATCAACATCATTTCAGCTGGAGAAAAGATATCAGCATTTGGATCAAAGCTTCTATATTGGAGACAAAAAATACAAGGGAACAATATAGCTGCATTTCCAAAGTTAGCTTTGTTTTTGGAAGATTCTGAAAATATTACTTTTGATGACATCAAAGATACAGTTATAAGACATCTTACAAAACTCAGAGAGCGGTTCTCAAATTATTTTCCTGATTTTGATTTAAGTACTATCAGTTGGGTTGTTGATCCCTTTAAATTTGAAATAGCTTTAAATACCAGAAGAACCTCAAGGATTGGCAGAGACAATTCTTGAACTTCGATCCAATAATGAAGCGAGTATTGAATTTGAGAATAAAACCAGTCTGTCATCTTTTTGGATGACAACTGCTGCAAAAGCTTTCAATATCGCACATGAAGAGGCAGGCAAAAGGTGGTTTGCCTTTCGCAACAACTTATCTTTGTGAACAAGGGGTTTCCACATTAATGAATATTAAAACAAAGCAAATAAATCGTCTGAACTGCGAAAACGATATTCAAATCGCGCTTACCTCCAAAACTCCCAATTTTGATCTCATTGTTTCAGAAATGAAACAATATCATTTTTCAAAATGTGTGTGAATTGCATTTTTGTTCACTACCTTGTTGTGTGTATTTTGTTACTTATGAAATATTTTGTTTATTTTCACTTTATCAGAGAGTTATTTTTTATATTGAATTTATTTACATTATTTATTCTTTAATATTTCATATTGGTGCAATAAAATATTTTAATTTTGAACAGATTTTGATTTTTTTCCTTTCAAATCCCAGGAGTAATGTTAGAAAAACCAAATACATTTGGGGTAATGGCTAAAAAAGTTTGCCGATCCCTGCCTTAGAGTGAAATTAATACATATTAACATAGATACATGAATAGTAAAACTGCCAGACTAGATAATTTCTTCCTCAAAAGCATGTGAGGTCAAAAAATTTTGGTGCCTGTGTCATAAGCAGCAACTATTACAACATGCCAGAACACAAAGTAGATCTGTATATTAGCTTTATGAATGTAGTGAGAAGTCAAGCAAAATGACACCTTTTATTGGCTAACTAAAAAGATTACAATATGCAAGCTTTTGAGGCAATGCAGGCCCCTTCTTCGGGCAAGATGTAGTTTTATGAGAAATGGAAGACCCAGGTTTGCTTCCTGGGTCCTCCCTGTGTGGAGTTTGCATGTTCCTCCCGTGTCTGTGCGGGTTTCCTCCCACAGTCCAAAGTCATGCAGGTTAGGTGGATTGGCGATTCTAAATTGGCCCTAGTGTGTGCTTGGTGTGTGGGTGTGTTTGTGTGTGTCCTGCGGTGGGTTGGCACCCTGCCCGGGATTGGTTCCTGCCTTGTGCCCTGTGTTGGCTGGGATTGGCTCAAGCAGACCCCCCGTGACCCTGTATTCGGATTTAGCGGGTTGGAAAATGGATGGATGGATGGAAGACACAGGAGGAGACAGGCAAGAACTTAAGAAGGAGACAGGCAAATGTTTAAACACCAGAAAAATGTAAAGTGAAATATTTAACAAAAACAAAAGCACACAGTCAAAAATCGACGGACCATATAGTACTCCATATAAATATCTCTTTAGTGGTAACAAAGGGAGTAATTCGATACAGCCAATTGTACTGTACAATAATATACAATCAAGTACATTGAATTACAGCATATAATGTTTATTACGTACACACAAAAATGTAGAGGACAATTAAAGGAAATTGAATGAAGTTAACAGTATTTAAAACTAAACACATTAAGTCAAATAAAGTAAACAAGCAGCATAGATTGACAGATTGACTCAGGGGTTGCTTAACGCTTCACTACGCAACAACCTTTACAGGTCCAGGGGTGGGTGTGTGTTTGTTGGTAGTTGGGTGTTAAATGCTTTCTCTTCATCCAGTATGTGCTCTGGAAATGCAAACAAACTGTCAGCTATTTTGTGTGTGTGGTGTGTACATGTGTACTTGCATGTATATTTAAATAAATTATGTATCTCAAAAACTACATGTGCAAAAATTATGTAAATAGAGCAGACTGCCAAAATCCTAGCTAAAACTAAACACTTCCTACAGCAGTTATCATTAAGTTATCAGACTGTTTTTGAAGGATATGGGGATAAGTACAGTACTAGAGCAAATACAAAAGATCTGGAGCCTGTAACACAACAAACATGATTCAAATTGTTTGAAAAAGATATGTCATTTTTTTTTATAAGTTATCATCATACATTTGTCTCAGTGTTCAGGGCGAATATTTCAAAAACTGTTCATTGTACATTTTGTAATATGATGTGGTGATCCAAGTGGTCTACACAACATCAAAGACTGCTTAACTTTCCAACAAAAATTGTAATTTTAACACATAAGATCAATTTTGATTTTCTAAAGACACACAGACCCACACAGACTCCATACTAAGTAGAACTTTTATCAATGTTTTGTACATCGTAGAATCAGAAACTTAATTTGATAGTGAATTTCTGACACATTCACCAAACTTCCATTTACCTGAAAGTAAAAATAAAGAAGTTCTTAAGCAAAAAGTCTTATAATAACAGGGTTTATTTCCTTAGTCTCACAATACATTTTCTTTTTTGATGTTTTTCGTTTTGTTTTTAGAGATGAACACTAGGATATGAACTGCTGCACACCACCATCTTAAATAGCTGATAAATGAAAAATAACAAAATAGAATGTAGAGTCAGTCAGTCATTTTCCAACCCGCTGTCTCCTAACACAGGGTCATGGGGGTCTGCTGGACCGATCAGCATCAATAGAAAATACGGATACATTCATGAAAATTGAGCACAAAATGCCAGTTCCAAATAAAGCCAAGATCCTAAGTTTTATGCTTCAGCCAGGGTCTGGCCCATGTGTGTTTTTCTTCTGTTTAAACTTTTTAATATATTCTACTTTTTTTTTTGGAAAATAGTTATGTTTTTGTTTTTCCTCTTTATTTATTAAATGTTGATTATTTTCTTCTATGTTATTGATGTATTTTTGGGTCTTGTGCCCACTTTGTTTCAGCAGCTGAGAAATCTCAGCCTTTACATTGAGTTGGGTGACTAAAATCCATTCACACTCTTCTTTAGTTGGTGATTATTGTAAGTACATTTTGGATTTTTCAAGTTTTGATCCCTTTCATTTCTGTTTTTGGATTACAATTACTGTGCTTTTGATGGTTTTGAAGGTTGGCTTGTTTGGATTTCTCTTTTTGCCATCTTTCTGAATTCAAAATTTTTTTGTAGATTTGTTTACACAGTGCATTTTAAGACACTCAAAGCACTTTACATGGACAGTAAGAAGCCACTTCAACCTCCAGCAATGTGTAGTATCCACCTGGAAGATGTATCAGAAGTCATTTACACACCACTACGCTCACATTAGCTATTAGGTGACAGAATGGGAAGAAAGATAGTTAGCCAATAAGGGACAGGGTATGATTAGGGAACCGAAATGCAATTTTAGGCAATAGTGGGCAATTTAGCCAATATGTCTTGAAACATCCTACTCCTTTTGAAGGATCCGAAGGATGGTGGCAGTTTTTACAGCACAGTGTGAGAGTCATTTCACTGAGGCATTGGGATCCAAATACTCTGCTGGGCTCAAACACACTTAGCTTTATGTGGATTACTTGTTCTTAAGTGCAGGTGGTATGCAAATAAATGTTTTTTTTTAAAGAACCTTGTTATTTAGTGTCATAAATTGAAATTATTTCAGGTTAAGTTAGGTTTGTCAAGAATTGTTTAAACTAGTATATGGAAGGGCAGGGAGTTTAGGACAGGCCAGGTTTAGAACTGTACATGGAGGAACAAACTAGTGTAAAAATAAAAATGCATAGTAATGTAAATTCTGAGCCAACCTTTAAATATAAATGTAAAATGAGTAATACATTAAAAATAGTTTAGCTTAATGCTAGAAGTATCAAAAACAAAACAAGTGAGCTGGAGTTGTATGTAGAGGAGCATACTTATGGTATTATAGCAATAATGTAAACCTGGCTAAATAACAAAGATTGGGATGAGTATAAGAGAATGATACATATTTTTAGGAAGTATAGACAGAACAGAAAAGTTGCTGTTAATGTCAAACAGAATTTAAACACAAGTCCTTTTCAGCTGGCCTCATCTTTGTGAGGACACGTGGCTTCACCTGGAAAGCATTAGGGAGAGGAGTCTTATTTTAGGAGTGTGTTATAGACCACCCAATACAGACAGTAATTTCAATGCACATCTTTTTAGTAATATTAAAAAGGAAAGTTTACAGGGGGATATTATAGTCATGGGGGACTTTAACTGTCTGTATATTAACTGGGATAACCTTGTAAATAGGGGATTTTTTAGAAATAATCAGTGACTGTTTTTTAAGCACAGTATGTTAAAACACCAACACAGGGTGAAGCTTGTCTAGATTTAGCATTTTGTAGTAATCAGGATAGAATTGAAGGTGTAAAGGTGATTGAACCACTAGGGTCTAGTGACCATAATATAATACATTTCCCAGTGTTTTGGAAGAGTGTGGATGCAAAGATTATACCTGTTAAGTTTAACTTTGGTAGGGCAAATTTTGAACAGATGTGGCAAAGTCTAAAGAGGATAGACTGAGGTACTGTAAGCTTTTAAGTGTGGAGACAGTCAGGGAGCAGTGGTACAGGTTTAAAAATGTTTTGCGTGTAATGCGGTACAGATACATACCTACATTTGGAACTGCTGGGAAATTAAAAAAAAAAACTCTGCAGTGAGATAATAGAGTTAAAAAAGAAGCTGTAAAGAAAAAAAAACAGTTGTATAAAGCATATAAGACTAATAACTCTAATGTGAATCGCAGGGCATGTGAGAACATGAGTTTTCTTATGTTGTTCCCTTTCTGAATTTTTTTCATAAAGTCCTTATCCCTCTTTTGTTGGGCGGTGAAGGCTGAAAGGTTGCTTCCCAAGTTTGGGAGAAGGTTGATTTTGATTGTAGTCCTTATTGGAGTTTTTCACCACTACTCCTGTAGGCAAAGCCTCATTTTTGAGTTGGGTGTCTCTGAGAATCTGAACACTAAGATGTCATTGATTGATATCAGTGCTTTAACAATAGAATAAATAAAGAATTAGATCTGAAAAGACATAATTTCTAAAAATGTATTGGTATTGTTCCTGGATAGCCACAACACAGATCCAGTAACATAAGAAATCACAGCTCTAGGATCTAAATAATATTTGTAAAAGAAATGACAAAAGGCAAAGGAAAAGGCTAGGACTTGTCTTAGAGAATCCTGTTTAATAGCACCAATGCTAATAAATGTTGAGAAATGAAAAAGCAAATCAAAAGTATATAGCTCTGAGCTCCTTTAATAAGGCAAGTCTATGAGCAAGTGTGACCTCTACAGAATCTGGTTTAAAATAAACACACACATCCTGTTGGGTGTGTTTATTTGGTGTTAAACTGTAAGAGGTGGGACTTTCAAAGAGTGCCAAAAGTGAGATCACTTGCCAGGAGTGACCAAAGAAAGAGAGATTGGTGACTGTGTCTTGTTGAAACCTGTTCCCATTTTACCTTTGGTGCAAAGCCTGCAGCATATTCTTGTAACGTGCATGCATGACATTGTGTATATAGAACATTACCAGAAGAACTGGTGCAAAACTATCTAGCCAGTCTTGAAATGGAGGAATGAACTAATGACAGAGTTTCATACTCAACTCTGGCTTTAATTTAATTCAAAATTAGGGTTAAATGTTTGGTTGTAAACAAATAAACTTCACCCTTTTGCTACAATGAATACCATTGGAATGGTTTATTAAATTTTTGACTACAAATTTCATCACAGTGTATGTTAAATGCCGAAGTGGGGTGTTTTGAACTGGTATTCTTGTTATTTACAGTCCTACACCTTATACAGGAGTGTCAAACTCAGGAGGTGGCTGCAGGTTTTCATTCTAACAATCTTCTTAATTGGTGACCAGATTTTGCTGCAAATTAACTTCTTTTGCCTTATTTTTAATTAACTTGACTCAGGGCTCTTAGCTGTGTCTTTTTCTTAATTAGCAGCCAAACAATAATGAGACACAAAATAAGCCTCCATATGACCAGCTCACTTGTGGCCATCATACAATATCTGAAAATAAAGGAAGGTGAAGGTCTCAGCAAGGTTGATTTCTCAGGTCAACAAAACATTTTGACAGTATTCTTTAAAAAAACAGAAAATCAACAGTTTTGGAAATGTCTGCTATGGCAAAATGAGAGCAGCAACAAGCCATGGAATTAAATATTGTGTTTAATTAACAGCAAGAATCAGCTTCTCATTAAGAAACTAATTGGAGTGAAGCCACAATTTAGCTGGTCATCTGTTGGCTCGTTTCATGTCTCATTTCTGTTTAGCTGACGTTTAATGAAGAAAAGAATGAATTCAGAGGACTGAATCCTTAAAAACAAGGCTATTAAAATGAAGGGAAAAGGAGTTAATTAGTAGCGAAAACTGGTCAATAATTAGGAAAAGGGTTAAAATGAAAACCTGCAGCCACTGCGGCCCTCCAAGCCAGGAGTTTGACACCACTGCCTTATGCAGTACACCACATTAATGTCTACCTATGCAATTTTCTGTTTAATGTTTTGCTCTGTTTATAGTTCAGCCCAAAATGAAGAAATAACTTTGGTTGATGTATGCCTAATGCTCAGAACATTAAAAGGAAGCACTTTTATGAGCTTTTTGTGAATTTAAAATGGTCAGTGGCAAGTATGAATGGACCCTATTAATCAACCGAAAACAGCTTTTACTAGATCCTGCTGTTTGTAATTAAGAATACTGGTGTAATGCTTCTGAGGTCAATAGCTGGTATTTATTCAGGCATTAAAGGGAATAGTTTCATCTACATTAATAATATCATAGTGTGCTGCAAAACAGAATAATAGTATCCAAAGAATGTTCAGGTTGCTTTAGGTTTAACAGAGGTCTAATCTTACCATTAATCTTCAGAAGTGCCTTCTAATGCAGAAAGGTATTTGCCTGCTGGCACATATCACATCTGGCCCAATGGTATGACATTACTGTATTTCATAAAATTACCTTTTAATTTCTCACCACTGATTCATTTTGCAACCTTGAATGAGCTATTTAACCTGCCTGGGTTCAGCGATTAAAAATTATTTGTAAGCAATTTCTATTTATTTTGTTGTATGGCACCATGGGATGATGTACACACACGTATCTAAAAATACAACATAAAATAAAGTCTGTGTTAATGGATTTGTGTGTTTTATGACAGACTCCAATAAAATGTCTCCCATATAAGTCTTTCCTCCTGTAAAATCATTTAAGAGCTGTGATTTTTCGAAATGTGAAAAGGAAAGAAAGTAAACATGTTGTAGCTTACATATCTTATGAAAAATTCAGTAAAACATTAATGTTTTCAGTAATTAGCATCAGAAAAGATTTGTCATGTAGTTGGTCTCATCTGTTTGTGTAAGATGGACAACTGAGACAGTGCTCTACTCTAAATACAAAGGTCATTTGAAAAGTTTCCACACTTTTATATTTTTCGTTGGAAACGGTGAATGTGGGAGGAGTAGTAATTGTCATGTCTGAGAGTGTCGTGACTAGTTCTGTCTGGCAAGTCTGCTGTGGTGAAGATGGCTGTGAAAATTATAAATTGCTCCATAAAGGAACAATGTTCTGTCATACGCTTTTTGTGGGCAGAAGGTGTGTGCTCAGAATGGGGATAAAGTTCTCTGTTGTAGATTCATCTATTAGTGGATTGAAATGTTCGAAAATGGCTGTACTACTGTGATGGATTAGGAAAGAACCCTGATGTGAAAGCAACGTGCATTAGTGGCTACTCGCTCAACCAAAAACATTTTTTTGCTGATGGCATTAAAAAGCTGGGGAAAATTGCATCGCAAAAGAAGGTGACTATGTAGAAAAGTAATGTGATTTGTTTTTGAAATTCTTAACAAATAGAGTTTTAAAAAGGTGTGGAAAGTCTTTGAACATCCCTCGTGTATATATATATATATATATATATATATATATATATATATAGTATATACAGTGCATCCGGAAAGTCGCATGTGATTTCTCAGTTTTTTATTTTGAATAAATTTGCAAAACCTCAAGTAAACTTTTTCTCATTGTCATTATGGGGTGTTATGTGTAGAATTCTGAGGAAAAAATGAATTTAATCCATTTTGGAATAAGGCTGTAACATAACAAAATGTGTAAAAAGTGATGCGCTGTGAATACTTTCGGATGAACTGTATATATACATATATATATATATATATATATATATATATATATATATATATATATATATATATATATATATATATATATATATATATATTGTCCCAGATACCTGGGGACCCTGCCCAGCCGGGTTGCCTGGACAGTCCCCGAGATGGACGATACCTCCCCTGGGCCATGAGAGGGCAGCCGTCCGGGTTTGTTTGGGGGTCACGGGAACGGAACTGGGACGCTCACCCCTACGGGAGGATGTGGCCACTGCCAGGGGGCGCCCGGACAGTTAGGGAATCCTGGAAGCAATCCCAAAGACACCCAGGGTGCTTCCAGGCGCTCTCCTGACACTTTCGCCACACCAGGAAGTGACGTCCTTCCATGAAAACCCTAAATACAAAGAGGACTGTTTGATTTATGTTAGGTAGATTGCCCAGAGGGGACTGGGCGGTCTCTGGGTCTGGTTTTCCTACAGATTTTATTTTTTTTTTTCCAGCCTTTGGAGTTTTTTTTTGTTTTTTCTGTCCACCCTGGCCATCGGACCTTACTTATTCTATGTCAATTAATGTTGACTTATGTTTATTTTTTATTGTGTCTTCTATTTTTCTATTCTTCATTTTGGATTTGAGATACATTTTTTTGTAGGAAAATGTGCTATATAAATAAATGTTGTTGTTGTTGTTAGGTGGAGCACCTGGGGCTTATCCGGGTCATGATAAAAGGGGCTGCCTCCCTCCAGTAGATGAGCCAGAGTTGGGAGGAAGGAGACGAAGCTTGTGAGAAGGGGAGAGGAGGGCAAGAGAGAAAGAAGAAGAGAAAGAGAGAAAGGAAGAGAGTTGGTGGATGAAGGCATTGTGGTCTGTCTGTATGTGTCCGGGGGTATGCTTTCCACTATATATATATATATATATATATATATATATATATATATATATATATATATATATATATATATATATATATATATATATATATATATATAAATATATATATATATATATATATCAAATAACAAAACAGAACAATTACAAAGAACCCACCCCATATATTGTCGGTACCAACACAATATGGTCGAGAGTAGTCATATAAGGCCTATGTGGTGAGTGGTGGGTTTGTTCTTTTATTTTCTTTGTAGGAAGAGGCACAATAAGAAGGGTAGTGTGGTCAATAGAAGGGCGTGGGAGTTTTAAGAGTTCTTCTCTTCTGAAGGTCTGTGAAAAAGGGAGAAAAGGTATTAGTGTTGTACATCAACCCCAGTCTTTGTTGCTTATCCTCAGCTAAGCCCTTACACTGCCTCATATGTGCATGTGTATACTTATGAAGAACACAAAGAAAAATCAAAGGAAGAGAAAGACCCCAAAGAAAGTGAAAAATTACTAAGCCAGCTTGAAGTTCATAGTCAAGCTTATTCTCGGGTCTGCTACAGACTGAGTTTGTAGAGAAGGATGAAGCCCCAAATCAGTGGTCGCACAGTGGAGCATCCAGTCCGGCCTCTAATGAGTCCTCAAATGAGGTTGGCCAAGAAAACATACCACCTCTGAGTAAGCCAGAACTAGGAGGTGCTTTGTCTGTTACAAACACTCCCTGTGTGTCCACAGCCTCTCTGCAACACTGCATATAACACTGTCAAAGCACAGTGGGAAAAATGGCAAGGATGAGGTTACAGAGCTTAAGTTACTAATGGTCAAACTCAGGATGGATATACAAAGTAAAGCAAACAGAAGAAACTAAGAAATGAGTCATGATATTAAGGATATTACCCAGAAAATATAGGATATGAGCCAAGATTTGAAGGATCTGGAGGTATGTTCAATCAATACACTAAACATATAGTTAAACCAAAACAGCAAAAGTTGACAAAAAATAAAGAAAATACAGAGTAAATTTGAGAATAAATCAAAGTAATTACGGCTGACCTGGAAGAAGTAAAAACATGCTCACAACTCTCATCAAGGAGGTAGAACAAACTAATCCTGTTACCAATAAAAGAATTACTGCACTAGAATCTGAATGTAATGTGCTTCATAATAAACTTCTGGTATCTGAAAATAGATACAGAAGAAAAAACTATCAGGATTGTACTGTTACCTAAAATGTTAGAAAATGCAGGTCCAGTGGAATTTGTAGCAGCATTCTTAAATTTTGGATAGAGAAATTTAATGACTATACTGAGATCATAACTGTTTATTGCCTGCGCAGCTCGAAGACCTTGAAGTTTATTAGCTGCATTCGATATACTATGGGATAAAGAAAAATGGTCAATTATATAAAAACATATTTCTTGGGAATACTGGCTTGTAGTTTTTAGGTTTTTCATTAATAGTCTGAAACATAACATAGAGGTTTTACTATATATGTTTATCTGTGATTATAGTGTTATAGGTTCTCTTAAAAGCCAGGGTCTAAACTGCCATGATTCGAGGACATTCTTTATGCAGTTCTGCTATCTCAAGAGGAATATTTGAGATGATTAATGAATAATAACGGAAGATGTTCACTTCAGGTGCTGTAAATGTGCTATACAACTGTACTTCTCTTTACACGATAGTCATAAAGATTCTGAAGTCTCTTTTATGGATGTGTCCAAATATGAAAAGCTGCTGTACTTTACTGTATATCAAGGTTTAAATATCCTTAGTCATTGCGTTAGCAATGAATGATACTCCTACAGTATGTGAAAGAAATTAAGTGGAGGACAAGTACTGTATTTTGACTCATGTAACTTAGTGCTTAGAGTAGTTTGGATTACAATCATACTTTTACATAAATAAATGTGCATTTGCACAAGTATTGCATACTTCTGCCATTTAAGGAATTGTTTTTTTCAATTAAATTCTGCCATTGCCTGGTCCAAAGCCAAGAAGAATGAGATAGGTGGAGGATTGTGCATTTGACTAGCCACTCAGCATATGAAAAAAAAAACAGAAGCTCTAAAGAGATCTTCAGAGTCTTTGAGCCATGCGTAATCAGATGGAGGCTGAGGAGGCAGTGACTCTTATGACAAATTGGGATTAAAACCAAAAGGAATGTTATGTTCTGATGCACTCCCTGATGAAACCTAAACCAAAAATGAGAAGAGCTGTATGGAATGTCCAGACTGTATATGAATCTGGAAATACTTAACAAGAAGGAAATGACAAGTTATTTTTGCAGAAACTTGGAGAACTAGCAAGAAGATGAAAGCATACTCAGTGGGTTCGATGATAGTGTCTCCAACAAATTTTCAGAATCTGTTTGGGAACAACATGTAACCAACAAAGAAGTCAGCAGAAGAAGGTATCAACAACCTTTTTGATGAAGTTAAGCAAAGATGCTGCAGGTTGCTAGGCCATGTACTACAGATGGACAAGAACAGACACCCACATGGTGGGTGGATAGGAAGACCATTTTGATGGGCAAGACCTGAAGTTAAATTAGCTGGCTAGTTTAAAACTATGAGCTGGAGAAGAGTCTTGAGCCTTAGAGGCAGCAAATAGTTTCTAAAACATTTTCATCTTTTATTACAAACTCTTGGGTATGATTGTTATAATCACTAGAAGACAATGTGTATATATGCCTTCTCCAGACCACATGTTTCAGTTCCTTCTACAGTTGTTAGATAGGATTCAAATTAGGACTCATAGAAGGTCACTTCAGAATAGTTAAATGTGTTGTTCTTGTGTGCTTCTAGCTGTGTGTTTTAGGTCATTATCCTGTTGTAGCATCCATGACTTACGACATAGCTTAATGACACTGGATAGAACATTTCACTCCAGAATGTCTCGATAGTCTTGACATTTTATTGTTCCCTGCTCAGATTCAAAGCACCTGTGTCAGATGCAGCAAAGCAACCCCAAAACATAACCAAGTCTCTTCCATATTTCACATTTGGTATGATGTTCTTTTTTTTAAAAGCTTCATTTTTTTCATCTGTGGACATAGGGCTGATGTCACTTACCAACAAAGTTTTGTCTCATCTGTCTAAAGATCATTCTCACAGAAGCATTGTGGCATGTCAAATATCCAATTCCAGTCTAGATATTTATATTTTTCTTTCAATGGAGTCTTCTTCCATTAAGCCCCCTGTCACTCAAAAAACAATAAATGGTATGATTAGATACTGATATACCTTGATCTTGGAGTTCAGCTTGTATCTCTTTGGAAGTTGCCTTTGGCCTTTTATCTACAGTTCTCACCATCCTTCTGCGCAGTCTTGGGTAGATTTTTATCTTTCGGCTGCATCCATGGAGGTTAGTTATAGTCCCCTGGCCCTTAAACTTCTTAATAATATTTGCAACTGTTGTCACAGGAAAACTGGAATACTCGAAAAACAATGCAGACACAAGGTGAATGTGCGAAACCAGCAAAGAAAACAACTCGGTGAATAAATTGAACCCAGGACTCTGGATCCATGAAGCAACAGTAGTGACAACAAATGCACTACCATGCCACCAGTAAATGCAAATATTGGGGAATAACCATTACCCATTTATAATTTTTGCACCTACTATATAATAAAATACTAATATCTATGTGTCCAGTCCCTCTGAGCAATCTGATTGGACAGTTTGGCTTTGGTGTGATTGGTCAATTTGGTTTTGTTGAAGCGATGAAAGAGGAAGTGTGAGTGTGAGATCCACGAGGAGGAGTAAATGCATATGAGGCGTCCTGAGAGAGCAGCCTTCAAAGACAGCAAATATAAAACTAGACAGGGAGGTGAGAAAGGTGCCACAAAAAGAAAGACAGGATCTGAGTAGAAGGCTTTACAGGAACATGCTGGAGAAAGGGAGTACTGGTTAAGAGATGTTCACAAACGCAAATACAGAGCAAAGGCGCTACAGAACATGTAGGGAAAGAGAGAGCACATATTTTTAAATTGTTGTTACCTGTCTTCGAAAGGTACCTAGGCTTGTGTCCAATAATTCATCCCAAACTGAAAATTTATCAGAAAAGAAAATGCTATTGTATTTTTATATTAAAAAATAATTAAGGTTTACATTATTGAAATACAGTAAGCTGTTCTGTCTCGGGTAGGTAGGAGATATTTCTGACACCAAATAAAAGAAAAATTATTTGTAGATTGAAAACTATGAAGTGCTTGACTTCCAAATGGCATCATTAATTATTAATTGTATAATTATAATATAATTAGAATTAATTATACCTAAGATAGGGCAGACTATGATCACTTTTTAGACAAAGTATTACAAACCAGCTATAGTTATTGTTATAATAAAGATGTACGATTATAAAAATGTGTGCCTTCAGAGACTTCACTGCATGGTATTGATTCTTACTTCTTCTTGTATAAAAATAAGGCAGGTAGCCAATATTTGGTTTTGTTACTCATTAAACACTTCTACTTCCCATCCCATGCACCTTTATTATATAGATATCAAGCCCCCAAAGGATGGTAGACAGCACATACACATCTTTTGAAATGTTTCTACAACTACTGATAAAATATACTTTATTCTCTAAATACAAAAAAAATTGCTACTATATATTGTTTTTATAGATAGTACACAAAGAAGAGACATTTCAAAATATCTCCTGTTTGAGTAGTTTTCTTTTTCAGGAATTTATGAAGCAAACATATATTATTAAGTAAGTAATATTTTGCTTTGCAGATTCTTTAACTATACCTCTTCATTGTATAAAAAGTATAAAAATGATACAGGTTTAAAATTAAAGTGGAAAAAGCACAGTAGCTCATTGACTAAATCTTTTGCTTCACAAATCTAGTGTCCATGGTTCAAATTCTGCACCCAGCTATTCACTATGAGAAGTTTATATACTGTCTGATAGCTTTTTTGACTTGATAATCTGGTTTTCCTTCCACAATTCCCAAAATGTGGAGATTAGATGAACTGGTGAGTTGACTGTAGTGTCGTCCAGAGCCAAGTTCTTTCTTGCACCCAAAGTTGACTTGTGATCCTGAATTGGATTAAGTGAGTTTGAAAATGTTATGTTTATTTTCAATGCAAATTAACAGTGTCCTACTTTTATAAAAAAAATTTTTTTTTCAAGAATGCAAACTATTGAATTATTAGAGTTTAGCTTATTTATTTTACTACGTACCGTGGTCTGACGACAATACTACAACGATGCTGTCTGTCCAAAACTCTATGATGTGAGTGAATGTGGCTGAACAAACCAATACTACTGCCACACATCCTTCGACAATAGGAGCACTGTGATTTAGAAGAAATGCCACCAAATAATTTAATTGCTGAAGACATAGCCCAGCATGACTTCTGAACGTTTTTCTAAAAATCGATTAATCCATTGCTGGTCAATTCAACAAAAGTCATGGAAAGTCATGTTCTTGTGGCTTCAAAATATATTATGATTTTTTCACAGATAGTTCTCCCAATTTTATGATCTACTGCAAATTTCTCTAGTTCTTCTGTTGAGATGAACTTCAGGGGCTTCTTTAGATCATTTTTGAACTACTTTTGTTGTCTTTCAAGTATCCTGTTGCCAGATGCCAGTACTTGATACAAAATACGTATCATATACCTGATTCAATGAAGCAGTTATTGAAGGGTTATTGATTCCAAAATCTTAGATACTCTTCTTTGGTGAATCTCAGTATGGAGTGCTGTGTCTCCCAGAATCTTTTGGAGGCAATGAATATGTAAGTCCTCAATAAGTTTTAGGTGACAGTAATAAAGACTTCAAGTCTCAGGTGCATACAGCACGTTGGAGACACACAGAGCATGGTATATATATATCTTGGTGGACGAGCAAAGGTCACCGTTTGAAAACACCAGCTGTCTGAAATGTCCAAAGGAGGAAGAAGTAAGTTTGAGTCTATTTTGAATCTCTTTGTCCAGCAGTCAATTCTCATTGATGATGCTTCTAAAGTTGGTAAAAGAATGGACATTCTCATGCACTTCATTGCTCATATTGATGGGAGGAAGTCATCATTGTAACTGTTTTTCGTCAGTCCATTTCCAATATTGGAAAGCCATGGAAGAAATATTCTTGAGAACTGCAGGAGTGAAGGATGTGGAAGCAGCATTATCAGAATATTGAAGCGCAAATATTGTCAGGATAGAGGTCTGGGATTTCACCTTTAGATGTCAAAGATTACTCTCTAGTCAGCATCAGATTCAAACACTATCCTCTGCTTCTGTGTTTCTGAATAAAAGAGTGATTCCTACAAGATCAAGGTTAAAAAGTACTGGAGCTAGCTCATTACCCTGTTTCACTCCTTGCACACAAAATGAATCAGAGGAATTTCCTCCTATTAATACTCAAGCTGGCATACCTTTGTGGAAGTTCCATAAAATAGCCACAGACTTTGGCTGCCAAGAAAATTCTACAGGGAATGCCTGTTCACTGTGTCAAATGTTTTGAAAGAACAATAAAAGCAAAATAGAGGTCTTTTAACAAAAATCTGATTATTCATAGTCCGATCTTAGTGAATGTCACAAAGGGACTCAGGTAGGATTATCTCTGTCAGCTGTTGAAGGACGCAGTGGAGTAAAACTCTTGCAAGAATCTTAGCAACAACATCAAGCAGAGAAATGCCTTGACTGTCTCTGTAATCAGTGGAATCTCTTGTAAATTGTGATGATTGATGTATGTTTCCAGCAAGCAGTTATTGTTTTATTGTCCCAACAGATCAAAAAGAATGAATGATGATGGTAAATAACCACACCACTAGAGTATCTGTAAATCTCATTGAGAAATACATCCCTTCCAGGGGCTTTTTTATTTTTTAAATACTGAATTGCCGTCATGAATTTCAGAGAAATTTGGATATTAGTCCAGCTCATTAACCATTGGAAGAATGAGAAGTTCACCAAGAGCAGAGTTATCACATGTATTGATTTGATTGAGTAAGTAACAACATTGTTTAGCCCAACAGTTGAGAATCCCAAAATTGTCCTTTATTAACTTAGCAATGGTGTGTCTTGTGGATGTAAAGACAAATGTAATGGCATTGTAAACTTCATAAGTTTTGTTTTCATCTGTACATTTTTGAATTTCACTTGCCTTATGAAGCCACCAGTTGTTTTGTAGCCACCCAAGTTTTTGCCTTTAGCATCCAATCTCAATTTTCTCAATTCTTCCAGCAAGACTTTGGAGCTTGGATTAGCCAAATGTGTATCATGAGATTGTTTCTTAGATTGAAGAACGTGGTGAATCTTGTCAGCTGACTCATTGAACAAGTCAGGGTTGTTCAACTTGGAAAACCCCAGCGTATTTGTTGATTTTGATTTCAGACGGATGATCTGTAGTAAGCAATGGAGGAAGACCTTGCAAGGATATTCAAAGATGTTCCTGGAGCTTCACTTGGATTGTCAGATTGGTGAGAGCAACAGTGTTGAGGTAAAACCTCTGCTGTTGTTTCATCATAGGAAGCCTTAGAATGGGATGCATAAGGGATCAAACAAGGAAATTTAAAGAGCACACCAGAAACAGTAGAAATTCTTTCTGGTGATATACTTCAGGATTTTTCTTCATTTTTAATGCTAAAGGTGAACTAGCATGCAGTGTTTGAAGACATCTGATTTCAAAACATGAAATCTCTGTCTCCAAGAACAGAGATATAAATTTGATCAACATTCAATAGTGTGAATATGATTATACATTTTGCGGCGTAACTGATGTAATTCAGAACCATTGGTTATGATCCATTACTTTGCAGCTAGTAAATGCTGGGAAGGTCATTCCAATAGCAAGTATGTCATAGTAATTATTGTTCACAAATGCCAAAAATGTTCAAATTAATTTGCCTTACCTGTGATTGTGTGGAATTGTTATTTGATGGTGCTTATTGATTTATGTTCTTGGAATGCGACATATTTGTACAGTTACTGCTATAAAGCCAGGCACACTTTTCTGACTGCCCTGCATGTTGTCACTTTGCCAATATGTTCACTCCATCTACAAAGTTGTACAAAAAGCTGAAGATGGAGAAGAAACAAAGGACAATGCATAGGGTTTGCATTAACAAACAACAAAGCAGAACAAATCGGTTTCTATTCACCATCTCTCGCTGAAGTATTTGGTGAATGAGCTGCAATTCGAGAAAGGGGTAAAACTTTTTCAACAATGATCAGACATTTTAAAGCCCTTCTCTAACATTTAAATAGACAACCAGGTTAAGCATTTCAGACAACAATTTTGACTTTTGATTGATTATTTGATTGGATTCTGTGCTTCTTAATTATTGAGGTGGCATATCATAAATCCTTCACATTAACCTGCTCTTTTGCTAGTTAGCTTCAGAGCATTGGTTGCCTCAGCAGCTGAGGTGGATTTCGTCAAATCCTACTTTCAGGAACAGGCAAATCCTGACCCCATTTGAAAAATCAGGATTAGCGTGTTTTCCATATCTTTTGCCTTACAGATCGCGTAATTTTGGCATATGTGAAACTGAATTAACCCGATTTCTATGAATTCCAATTTACTTTAACTGTATTTCGCACTAATCCTGCTTTCTGGAATAGACATCAAGATTGTTTCACTCAGCTGTGTTTGTTATTGCATGTAGAGCAAGCAGTTTTTCTTGGGGAAGGGGGTAACAGAAATTGATTTTAAGTAACATGTCCTCTGTGTTATTGCTTGTCACTTATTAACATAAGAAAATTAGTAGTTAAATATCCAAATCTATGCAAACCTACAGCTTTAGAAGTTATCGATTACTTGCTGAAAAACAAATCTGTCACTAAAAGCATTTTGTTGCATATCAAGTTCAGAGTTGCACCAGCAAACCTTAGAATAGTCCTTTAAATCACACTTTATTCTTGAGCTTGTAGAAACAATATTGGAGTCTTTCAAAAAAAGCAAACTTAATAATCTTTAAGAGGTCTTTGATTCCATTTGTTCCTGAAATTGGAGGAATTCAAAGTCTTTTGTCTTCAGAGCTGTCGAGCTTTGGTGGGGCAACAAGCTCAGTGATTGGTCTGCAAGACACAAGAAGCCCAGTCTATGGAAGAACTTCATGTGTTAGGGAATCAATCAATTATAAAGGTTTTTATTACTGTGAGATGTGCGAAATTGTTGCTGATACTGTATTTCTCAGACAATTGTCAGTGCAAAAGTGTGTTTGCTCTGTAAATGAAGAGGCTTTAGAAAAAGGATGGGAAGCCCAATATGTCACAGTATACAGTACAATTATGACAAACATTTATAGACATTCCTGATACTTAACCATGTGATATACCCTGAATGTTTCTGCTTTGCAGTGTGTGACAAGAGAATACACTGTATTTATTATTTTTGCCTACTGGGCTTCAACCTTTGAGTCGCCTGATTCTTCAACTATCTCAGAGAAAAAAATCACTGACCTGTTTATGTCTTTCATTTAATAAAATGGTTAATGGAACAT
Source organism: Polypterus senegalus (assembly GCF_016835505.1). Classification (NCBI taxonomy): domain Eukaryota; kingdom Metazoa; phylum Chordata; class Cladistia; order Polypteriformes; family Polypteridae; genus Polypterus; species Polypterus senegalus. The sequence continues at coordinate 127,347,727 of NC_053157.1, read as the reverse complement.
GCTTTATTTTTATTTATTTATTTTGGGACTTTACACTTATAATAAAGAGTAATATTTATCTCCAGGACAAAAAAAAAGATGGGAATCTTTTTTATGCTACAATTTACTGAAGTTTTGATTAAAGTAACAAATCCATGTTTCATCAGGTGCTTTTACTGATTTGGAAACTAAAACTGCAACACAGAACAAAAGTGTTTGTGATAACACATTCCTTCATATCACCCACTACACTCGAGATTCTTTGCAAGAACTTGAAAATGTCTGGTAATGAAATTAGTGCAGCTTTGTTCTGTCAGTTCTTCCTCCCACATCCTGTTAATTACTTTAATAAGTTGTTGCAATGTACTTGGTTTTACTGTTTTCCTAATGTAGTTTTTCTGTGAGTGCCAAACCATCTATGCTGAAGTAAAATCTTTGTATTCTGCTGGATGTTTTCACCCAGTTTACTCTCTCTGCTTTAAGTCTTGCTGCTGTGTGTGTCAGATTATTGTCTTAAAGACCTTTCTGATAAGTTGTGACTTCTGGAAGAATTAATTATTCAGTTTGACCAGGGGTTCTTAAACTTGCTCCTGATGGCCCATTGTGGCTTCAGGTTTTTGTTTCAACCAGATTCATAATCAGTGACAACAACTGATAACATTGATCTTATTTAATTAACTATTTTTTTTCTATTCTCTTATTCTACATTCAGAAAAGTACAGCAGCATGATTTTTACACTTATCAATCAATCAAATCAATCAAATAGCCTTTTATTGTCAATTCAATATATGTGCAGAACATATAGGAGAATTGAAATACTGCTTCTGTCTCAACTTCGTATTACAATACAGTAAAATATATTAAAAAAAAGTATAAAAGTATAACATATAGATAAATAACATTAGAACTTGTAAAGTAGACCTGTGTACAATGTGCAATAGTCATTAGTGCAAAAGCCAATTACAGTAAAAAATGAGAAGGTGCATTATAGAGTAGCTTATGAGATGTACAAAAAGACCTACAGTTAGCAGCAGATGTAATATTGAGTCCTTATATAATACCAGCTGAGGTAGGGTACTTGGTAGATAGTGACTCTTGTTACTGTAAAGGGACAAGGGGGGAAGGTAGTGGACAGAGTTCAGCATCCTGACTGCTTGGTGGATGAAGCTGTTAGACAGTCTTTTGGAGCGGACCTGGAGGCTCTGGTACCTTTTCCCTGAGGGGAGGAGGTTAAGAGGTAGTGAAAGGGGTGGGAGGAATCACCAGCAATGCTGATGGCTCTACAGGTGAGACAGGTGTGGAAAATGTCCTTGAGGGAGGGCAGTGAGGCACCAGTAATCTTACTGGCCACATCCACTATGTGTTGCAGGGACTTCCTACAGGAGGAAGTGCAACTTCCATACCACACAGAGATGCAGCTAGTGAGGATGCTCTCGATTGTGCCCCGGTAGAAAGAGCACATGATGGGGGGTGGAACTTGTGCTCTCCTCAGTTTGAGTAGAAAGTAGAGGCGGAAATGAGCTTTCTTGGCCAGTGATGTGGTGTTATCTAACCAGGAGAGGTTCTCGGAGATGTACATCCCCAGGAACTTGATACTACTCACCCTTTCCACAGCTGCACCGTCGATGGTCCGTGTGTGGGGGTGATATGAATAACCTCTCCTGAAATCGACCACAATCTCTTTTTTCTTTGCCATGTTCAGGACGACATTGTTGTCTTTACACCACTGGACCAGTTGGCTCATCTTGTTCCTGTAGTTGGCTTAGTCATTGTTGGTGATGAGGTCGACCACGGTTGTATCGTCCACAAACTTGACAATGTGATTGGAACTGTAGATTGGTACACAGTCATGGGTCTGTGGGGGTAAAGAGCAGCGGGCTGGTGGTTTTCTGTGCTGGTGAGCCCTTTTGTATCTCCAACTGGCCAAAGAAGTCATTTAGGCAGTTAAGCAGTGTGATGTTACCATCACAAGTCTGTGGTAGGAGTTTGGTAATTAGTGAGGGTTTGGATGCCACGCCAGAGAGACTGTGCATCTCTGGTGTTGCTAAAGTGTCTTGCTGTACTGCTTTTTAGCTTCCCTGATGCCACGTGACAAGTTGACTCTGGCGGTTACTAGTCCTGCAGCGTCACTGGCCCTAAAGGCTGTGTCATGGATCCTCAGAATCCTGTAGACCTCTCCTGTCAGCCATGGCTTCTGGTTAGCACGAACAGTGATATTTCTGTAATGGGTGACATTATCAGTACATTTTGCAATGTATGCTGTAACCACCTCAGTGTACTCCTAAGTGTCTGTGTGGTCATTGTAAGTGGCTGCCTGTTTGAAAATGTCCCAGTCTGTAGTGATAAAACAGTCCCTCAGAGCACTGGAGGCACCCTCTGGCCACACACGTACCTGCTTTTGCGTTGGTCTGATGGTTCTCACTCTGGGTCTGTATGCAGGTCTCAGCTTGATGGTGATGTGATCAGAGAGCCCTAGGTGGGGGAGTGGGGAGGCCTTGTAGGCTCCCTTGCAGGTTGTGTACAGCAACTCCAGTGAGTTGTCTCCTCTTGTAGGAAAGTCCACATGTTGATGTAATTTGGGCAATAAAACTTTTAAATCTGCGTGGTTGAAGTCTCCTGCTGTGATGAGGAATCTATCTAGATACGCTGTTTGTTGTTCACTAATGGCCTGGTAGAGTTCATTGAGTGCCTCCCTCCTATTGTTAGCAGTTGGAGGGATGTACACAGCAACAAGCAGAATTGATGCATAGTCTCTCTGTAAGTAGAAGGGTTGGCACTTAACAATAATAAACTCCGCCAGCAGAGAACAGTTTCTATGCATGATAGTATTTCTGCATCCTCCTTCCGTAAAGACTCCTGGCAGCTCAATAGCATATTAGCTCAGCTAACTGGATAGCAGAGTCATTAAGCCTAGATTCTAGTTCCTCACGTCATGCTGCGCAGATCTCAAAAGCTGAATGTGATCTATTTTTTTGTCTAGTGAACATACATTAGCCAGGATGAGAGATGGTATTGCAGGTCTGTACGGTCTAGTGGCTAGCCTACCCCGGATGCCTCCACGCTAGCTCCGCTTCCATTTTTTCTCATACCGCTTCCGGCACCTCCTCTCTGGGTAAGATACAGTAGACGAGTCTGGTGATGTAATAGTCTGGCAGAGAAGTCCCAGGCCCTGAAGCGTCTTAAAAGGCAGTGGCGACAGTATCTTGTAATCAACGTTGTCGGTTGACTACGGTCAAACTCACTCAAACACTCGTACGAACATAACGAAAATAACGAACACAAACATTCACTAAAACACACATTCGGTACTACACAAGGAGAGAAAGTAACCTATACATGTAGAAATATTTCTATTTTGCTATAGATTTAAATGATTAACTCTCTTTTGTGATTTCATTATATTTTGCCCTTTCTCTGTGCAGATTGCCCCCTTCATTGTATCTTAATAATGACAATAAAAATGAACAGAGCAGACACCCAGGCAAACAACATTGAATCATGAAAGGCTGCAACTATTTTAGCATCAGATCCACTAATTAGTAAATAATGGATTAATTTAACAATCAGAACACCTAGAAAAGCAGAATGAAAATCAAGATGAAAATATTGTTAAAAAGAAAAAAATACATTATTCCCATATAACTACTTAGTGCATTTCAATATTTTTTTATTACCAAACATAGTTTTCTAATTTCTATGTTGTTTCCAAGACACAGAATCTGGGAAATAACAGTTCACTGAATTAGGCCAGGAATCCAATTAAAAACAAAAACCTGCAGCCACAGTGGGTCCCCAGGACTGAGTTTGGGAAGCACTGAGTCTGACAATAAAAAGTTGTCCTATGTCTCTTCTAGATATACCCTAAATATGTGGACCTCAACTGGAGGTATGGGCTTTGGCTTGTTTACATGTCTGTTTTTTTATTAAACTAAACTGTTGAAACTTGTTCCAAATCCATTTTTCATTAATGAAAAGTAAGACATGAAATATCTTTCCCTTTTTATAGATAGATAGATAGAGCCTGACCTTTTACAGAAGCTCTTTACATAAATAATTAAGTAAATAAACACACATACTTAGGTCTAAACACACACTGGAATGACTATAAAACAACAAAATTAAAAAGAAATAAAAAGTTCTGACTTGGCTGTCACAGCTGCAGTGAGGCATTATACAAACCTATTGCTGTAGGTAGAAAGGAGTCCCAGTAGCGTTTCTTGACGCACTTCTGTTGAATAATTCATTGGCTGTAAGTGCTAGTGTGTCAGAGAGTGGATGTGTAGAATTGTTCATAATTACACTCAATTCTGCTTTAATTCTCACCTTTGCTACCACCTCCAGGGGGTCCAGAATGCATCCTATAACTGAGCTTGCTCTTTTAATTAGCTTGTTGATTACGTGAGCATCTCTTAAATAGACATTACCAGTCCAGCACCCCACAGCACAGAAAATCACACTGGACATCACAGAGTTACAGAAGACGTGCATGACATCACTTCCCATATTAAAGGAATGCAGTCTCCTAAGAAAAAAGAGCCTGTTCTGTCCTTTCTCATATGGTTCCTCTGTGTTCCGAGACCAGTGCAGCCTGTTATTCATATGGACCCTCAAGTACTACATTCACTCCTTGAATAGTGAGTGGACATAGAAGCTCTTTGGTGTGGGAAAAGTCAATACCAGTTCCTTGGTTTTGTTGATGTTAAGATGCAGACAATTCTCTTTGCACCAAGAAAAACAAAATTCCTTCTGACTCCTATACTCTGTCTCTGTCCTTTATCAATGTGCTCCATAAGTCCAGAATCACCTGTGAATTTCAGCAAGTGACATGGCCTAGTGTTATATTTAGAGTGTGAGGTGTACAGAGTAAAGAAAAAAGGAGACAGGATTATTCCTTGTGGTGCTCCGGTGTTGCTCACATCCATATCAGAAACACATTCCTTGAACCTCACAAACTACAGTCTGCCTGACAGATAATCCATTATCCAGGACACCATAGGCTCGTCCATGTGCATATCCCTGAGTTTACCCCTTAACAGGGGTGGCTGGATGGTACTGAAGGCACTATGTAAATAAAAAACATAATCCTCACAGTGCTGTCAGCTTTTTTCAGGTGTGAATAAGGCTTGTGGAGCACATAGATAACTGCATCCTCCATTTCAATTTTTGTCTAATAGGCAAACTGCAGTGGGACCAGGCGGTCTACCATAAGATGACTCATATAATCCAGGACCAGCCTGTCAAAGGTTTTCATGATGTGAGACATAAGTGCCCCTGGTATGTAGTTATTAAGTGAGATTTGCCTGCCTTCTTTGGAACAGGAACAATGCAGGATGTTTTCCACAGCAGTGGCACTTTCTGGAGTCTTAGGGGCAGACTAAACAGAAGACAGAGAACACCGCAAAGTTGGTCAGTACAGGCCTTAAGAACTCAAAGACTAACTCCATCTGGTTCACCAGCTTTTCCTGTGTATTTAGCTTCCTTAGTTATTTCCTTACTTGGTCTTCAGTTATGGACAACCCACACTGATGATGAGAGATAGATTTGTCACTTGTCATTCCAGTTGACATGGTAGGAGCTGTTTATGTAGTAAGGGATGGTGTGGTGACACTGGTAATTGGAAGAAGGTAGCAGTGAGAGGGAAAAATCTCTTACAAATTTTGTTCAGGACGTTAGCTTTGTCCATATCTCCTTCTAGCACCTGAGCTCTGGATTGCTTGAGTCCAATAATTAAACCCAGTCCATTTTTCATGTTATTCTAATCGACTTTGTTTTCTTTCTTACCGTTGTAAGCTTCATTTTCTTCATTCAGCTTTTTCTTTAGCACACACTGTACGTCCTTCACAGCCTTTTTGTCACCAGATTTAAATGTTGTCTTTTTCTTATTCAGGAGACCTTTTAACTCCTTAGTAAATCAGAGCTTGTTGTTTGGAAAGCAATGCACCGTCTTTGTGGGTGCCACTGTGTTGACACAGACGTCAATATAGTCTGTGATGCAGTGACAGAGTCCCTCAGTATTGTCCCCATGGGACTCATACATCATTTCCCAATCAGTCATTTGGAAGCAGTCATTTAGATTCATTTCAGCCTCCAGTCTCCACTTTCTCACTATTCCAGTGGTAACAGGTTGCTATCTAATAACAGGATTGTACCTGGAATAAGATGAATCAGATTGTGGTCAGATTTGCCTAACAGAGCCAGTAGATTACACTTAAAGGCATCTTGAACATTTAAATAGAGCATGTCCAGCTTGTTATTTCTTCAAATGTAACTGATCACAAACTGATAGAAATGTGTTATTGTTTGTTCCAAAGTCACATGGTTTTAATGTATTGAAGCACCTGGTGGAGCCTTATTTCAATGTTTTTACCATTATTATGGAACATGTATTTGTTATGTTACATTTCAATCCAAGACACCTGTACGCTTTTCTTATGTATTTACATCAAGACTGGCCACCACAATATTTATCATTTTCTTCATTTAGTTTATCAGTGGTTTGCACAAGACATTGAATAAAAGGGATCAGCAGGTAGTTATAAAAATAATATATGTTTTTACTGTTATATACCTCGTTGATCTTCCTTGATCTAGATTCTGTTTTTCTCCTCTCGTTCTTATAATGCTATCTCATGGTTCTTTATGAAATAATGATGCCCATGGAAACCAAATTCTATACAATGTGTCTTGTGGACTTCCTGTCTCTTGTACCTAATTAGCCTTGTGAGTGTCTTCTTGTCATAGTTTGTTGCATTCAAGATTAACTTTTAGACCTTGAGGGGAATTTTTGATCAAATGTTGTACCAGTTTTCATAATGCAATAAGTTATTTACTGGCATCCTTATAGTGATAAAGCATTTACTAGAAAAACTATCAGGTTTAGAAGAAAAGTGTACTGTAACGTTTTGTTTAATATATATACGTATAAGTACTTGCTTGCCTGCACTGCTTATAAAACACAATGCTGAGGTAGTGAAGAAGGCCCAAAAGAGACTCTACTTCCTGAGGGTGCTCAGGAAGAACAACATCCCTGCGAAACTGCTGGTGTCCTTTTACTGCTGCACAGTAGAGAGCATCCTGGCCTACTGTCTCTGAGTGTGGTTCTCCAGCTGCACAGTAGCACAGAGGAAAGAGCTCCACAGGGTCATTAAGGTCACCTAGCAGATAGCCGGTTGTCCTCTCCCCTCACTAGAAGAACTATATAGTTCCTGTTGTCTCAGGAACGTCAAGAAAATTCTTCAGGACCCATCACACCCAGGACATGCATTGTTTGAGCGCCTGCCTTCAGGCAGATGTTTCAGATCCATAAAGACTAAGACAAATAGACTGAGAAACAGTTTCTGTCCTTCAGCCATCATCATGCTGAATGCTGCCAAGTGTTCAATCTGACCTATTGCACCTTCATGTTTACAATACAATACACTCTCATGTTTACAATACAGCTCTAAGTTAACATTGAATAAGGGACAATTACAATGTGACGTATGTATGAATGGAAAACAGTGTTCTGCTGTTATGGACTATTTTGGTACTTATTTTTTTTCCCTTTTTATTTTAGTTTTAAATTTAGTAATTGTGTTTTGTTTTTATTTTATTTTTTTGCACTGGAAAATTGCACCTAAAATTTCGTTGTACAATGTCTCATTGCTACAATGACAATACAGATTTTGATTTGATTTGAAAATAACAAGCCAGTTAAAGAAGGAAATTGTGGTTATCTGAACAGACATAAATCACAAATGGTTGGGGTCTGCAATGATGAAAGACATGTTTTGCACTAGCCTAGGACCACAGGTAGAATACTGTTTGGTAGAAGGCTTGAGAATATAGGTAGTGCCTAGTCCAGATTGAAAAGCTCAAGTTATACACAGTAAAAGAGAGTTGGCCCTTGAACCACAACACCCTGTTGAGCCAAGGGTTACAGTAAGGAAACACAAGAACTTGACATCTTGCTCTCCATCAAGTTCATCTAGAGACCACACTGAATCAAATACCAATCAGTTCAGAAGCTCAGCATAAGATTTAAAGAGCTACCTGATCACCTAGGCACATTGGGTGCCTAACTCTAACCAAGAAGAACAGCTATCTGTCCAAGTTGTTCCTTCATGAGTTGTCATATTCATTTGCATGCTTCTGCATTAGTGAATAAAAGTTTAAAGTTTGAACCTGCTTCCCTGCTTGCTTTGATCTCTTTCAAATAAACTTCCTAGGGTGTACAGAACAGATAACAGAAGGGAGTAAGTATTTTAACCAGACACAGCCCTGTTTCATCCTGATGGTGACCACTAGTGGAGCTACTAATTGCAACTGCATGTCTGGTACAGGCTGGTAAGTGTGAGTTAAGAGAGTAAGGGTCACATTTTCAGAGATATAAATAGAAAGTCCTAAAGGTGAAGACAGGATCACTATAAATACCCCTCTATGACAAAACATTCATCTACTTAGCATTAGCTGTAGTGCAGTAAGGGTTCAGATAAGTGCATACTGCAGCAGAAAGAAAATGGTTTAATACATCAAAGTTACACCAATGGTATATTGACTGTGCATTCTACAGTGCAAGCACATTTGCAAAGGATGACCATTAAAGAAGCACAGAGCTCCATAACAAAAAATGGCACAAATTAAATAGCCTATGCAAAAATAAACTCTATGCCAAAAAGAAAAGACTTAACTCAGCTTCCAGATGATCAGTCAGTATTAATAATAAAATATGTATTGCATTAGAATTTTAAATGGTTAATCATATATCAAAATAGGTGATTCCCTTAAGTCTTTAGTTTGCAGAAAAATCAGTTTTCAAAGAAAGAGTACTTCATAAAATGGAAAAAGCATGCAGTACAACTGAAGTCAACATAAACGATGGTGCAGTATGGTGCAAAAAGGACACAACAATTGGCTGTGTATGCACAGTACCAACAGTCAAGGTCATGTGTTGTGCTTTTAAGCAAAATGAGAAAAACAGCAAAGCTGCAAGAGCACAAAGAGATCAGAAATGATCATACTTTAAAGTGTCTGTACTAAATCAAAAAGAGGAATGAATTACAGTGAAAACTGCTTTTTTTCTAACATTTTTCATAAAGTGCATTATAACAAAATTTTAAAATAAAAGCCTTAACCATGTACAACTTAAATTCCTAAAACCCGAAAAACAATGAATCTCAGCATTGACCTAATTTGAATCCAGTGCCGGTGTTTATTAAGCATTTCAGAGCACAAAAACAATCCTAGCTGGCTTAAAATCCTCAAAGTGATGCATATTTTGTCCTATTATTAGGAACTGCAGCAATAATATTTTAGCAGTTTTCCTCATTGAGGAAACTACTCCTAACTTCACCAGGATTTGGGAGTGCTTGTGAGCTGTCTTAACTCGCAAGGAGCTGCCAGAAGATCAGCAGGTACATTCTGGGAAAGGTGGAATGTTTCAGAAATGCTGAACAACAATGAACTTGTAAAATTATATTGATACTAGACATTAAGCCCGTTACAATAACGGGCGCTAGAACAGTAGTGCATGAACATTAGTAGGAACAGTCTATATTAAATGGCAAGGGACCTTGACCTCATTCTGTTTCTTGTCTTAATTTTTTTTTGTCAAAAATATTTCTTCAAGAAGCCTAAAGTAAAATAATAATAAAAATAAAATAGAAACATACATGACAATACAGTAAGTATAATTAATATTGCCTTAGCGTAAAACTTTGTAACAATCTGTAAGACACAATATCTGAAGAAGATATTTAGGTAAAATTTTCAATTTTTTTACCTCATGAATTTTTTCTATACAATTTCATTATAGACAACATTTCTTTTAAATATTCTGTCTGAGTTTGGCAACAGTTTGCCTTGTTCAGGAATCTCTACAACCTTGACAACAACATCTGGAAAACTTCTAATTCGTGATAATGCAACATATAACTGACCATGGCTGAATACTGGTTCTGGCAAGTAAATGCCAACCTTTTCTAAGATTTGCTCTTCTGGGTCTTTCTCTTTTAGCGTTTTTCTGACGCTCATTTTCTTTTTCTTCAATCGATCTATTTGTTCGTATTTTTTTTTGTCTTTCAGCCTTTCTTTTGTTGATGTTTACTTGTTGAGCTGACCGTTCTTCCAGGAGATGTTACTTATATAGGATTTGATTGTTTGTGTCTTTTGTCCTACTTGACGTGTCCTTTTTTGGGTGGCATGTTGTTAGTAGATACGTCCGTAATATTTTCTCCTACAGTAATACTGGCTTGTATGTGGCTGTAATATGCATCCTTTAATATGTCTTTAATTTTCTCTCGCAGTAATACTGGTTTGTATTTCCATAAAATGCCTGTAATTTTCTCTGACAGTAATACTGGCTTTGATGTCCGTAATATGTCTTTAATTTTCTGTCACAACAGTGGGCAATCAGCAGTGTCCTCAGCAACTGATGTAATTTGTGGCGTGCTGTTTATAATCGTGCCTGTGGCGTCTCCCCAGACTCCCCAGTACTGTGCAGTTCCCCAGCAAGTATTTTAATCTGTGGGAGCGTGCAACTGATTATTTTGTGTGGCGTCTCCCCAACAACGGATTTTATGTGCGCTGCCGCGACTATCCAATCAGCACTCTCCCCAGCAAAGGTGTCCTTTATATCTTATCATGCGCGGCAGCGGCTAGTTCATTCACTGCGCGCCCAGCTTACAGTGTGTGTGCGTCCGCGTGCCGAGCACATGGGCGGGGCACGGTACAATGTGCGGTGCGGCCCGTGCATGCGCACTTCACCAGAAGACACACACACACGGACACCTGGACGCACACAGGGGTTTTATTAAAGAGGATAAAAGAGATGGAATAATGTTCATAAAAAGTATTGCATGTCACATGATTGTTCAAATTATGTGGAAAAACCATCACATCACAGCACTCATGTGAATCCCAAGTAATTATACAATATCAATACACAAGTGGTCATGGCCACTAATTGTATTGAAGACAGGCACGGAAGGATGGGTGATTGATAACAAAATGTCACACAAGTACACTGTGACCTGCATTCCACTAACCCCTGGAACATTTGTGTTACCCTTTACAAGCCCGGGTACATTCATAAAGTCAGAAGATGGAGACTCCCAGGGCATTTGATAAATACAGCCTTGCTGAAGGTAAGAAGGGATCATGGAGAGCACCACGGCATACAAGTTTGGAAGATGATCAGGAACACTGGAAGAGTTAACACAACTTCAGTAATAGTGCAGAAATAGCTGTGGCTAGTTTTGGCATAACTGGTACTTTATGAGACATTTCCAGAGGCCATACCAGTGGGAAGGTGATGCAAATCATTCATTGTTAAATAAACGTGCCGATTAGATGGTTTGGTTTTGCTTTGGTATGTGTGTCTCAGTGTTTCCATCTTGGTTCTTGCAACAATTATGTGAAGCTTAGTGCAATATTCTACCTTATTATGTTTTCCATCTTCTTCTTCTTTTCCTACTACTTTTATTATCATTATTATTATTATCATCATCATCTTTGTAATGAAGCCTTTGAGTTAGTATAAAAAGACTTCAAAGTGTCATCAGGAGTGCCAATTTATTTCTGGGGGGCCAGGTGCTGTAAAATCATGATGTTGTTCTTTCTCAAACATGAACCCCTACTGCTCACTGGGAATGGGTGCTGGATGCTTCATAACTACTTCTCCTGTCCTACTCTATATCGGACAAATTCTTTTGCTACATAGACTTTTAGTTCAAGCCTATTTACATTTAACAGCAATTTTATCTTGGCAGCATTATTTTTGTTCTGCTACCTTAAATTTCATGAAAAATTTTAAAAATTTACCTGCTTACCCTAAAATTTTTAAAACTTCAATAGACTGGGTTTAAGTCTATTCAGTATTTATATGTTAGCCTCTGAAAGTGCAATGACATGCGCCAGGCTGAGCACTACTATTTCCATCTGTGTTACTTGAAAGTCCCTGGTAAATTTCTATATATGTACAGGGATTGTCTTGACTTTTTTCTTAAATCTTTTGTTTTTTCTATTAGGATTCCCATTCTTCCTCAGATATTTCTCTTTTTCCTACCTTTACACTATGTCTCTCACCTCTATCCAGCAGAGTCTATCCAGGTACAAGTGCCACAAAGACTGCACTAGCCTCTTGCTGTAAATCTGTTGATTGTCCTTCTCTAATTGGAAGTTCTGTTTTTTATATTTAACTATACTGGGGGTATGCACTTAATTTTCTGTTTTATAATTCTATTTTAAAAATTTAGATTTTTTTCTCATACATTAAGTGACAATTGACCTCCAAGGTTATTCCTCTTTTTATTTTATTTTATTTTGTTGTAGAATCAACTCTCAGCAGCAGCCAGCAGGGAGGCAGTGTGGCTCATCTGTATGGGTGCCGTTCTCATCCATATCACCTATGCCATCACTTCCCCTATCTCTTCATATCTTAAATCCTTCTTGAAGCAGATTGAAGACTTAAGTTCCAGCTAAAGTGGAAAATTAAGAAAAACATACTAAGTAATTGCTACACAAACACTGACTTAATCAGTTTTAACGCAAAAAGATGCCAACAAAAGAAGAGAAGAAGCGGGCTACTAGGGTGGAGAAAAGAAGAGCTGCTCAGGAAGCGCATCAACCTCTGAGCAAACAAATGCTAAACATACAGACAAAGAGTATGTAAACTATGAATGCTCAAGTCAAGTGTATTCACTGCACGTTATCGTGCCGTACGCCATTACTGGTGTTATATATTTAGTATAAGACTTGTGAGTCCTTCGCAGAAACAAGTAATTCTACCATCATGTCAATATGCAATACTGCAACAGAGATGAATAACCGATCTACTGATGTTTTATAAGTGTTATGAGGACCAAAAGAGGCCTTTGTTAAGGTCTTGTTAAATAAGAGTAAATTGGGAATAGATGCATTTTTGCAGTACCTAACTCAAGTGTCACCAAAATATTTACCCTGCTTGGAAGGTTTGATATTTGATTGTTACACAACATTGAATCACAATGGTTTTTGTTTTTTTTTTCATTTTACACTTATTCAACAAAAAAAGTCTCTTTAACGTCAAGGTGAAAATAGATCTCAGCCAAAAATGTAAAATAAAAAATAATCGCTCACATAAATATTCACCCCCTTTAATATGACACACCTAAACCTTTGCCGATTCAGCCACTTGTTTTTAGAAGACCCCACATTAGTTAAATGGAGATCACATGTCTGTAGTTATGGGGTTTTAATTAAATGTAGTAAAAATCAACTTATTGTGTGTGGTCTAACTTGTGATGTGTCAGCATGGTGGATTAATCTACACAATGAAGACAAATGAACACTGCAAACAAACTATATAAAGCACAAGTAAGGGGATGGATGCAAGAAAATATCCAAGGTACTAAATATCAATTGTAGTCCAGTTAAATCAACCATAAAGAAATTGAAATAATATAGCCCATCTTAATTGTGCCTAGAGCAGGGCAGTCCACAAAAATTGAGTGAATCATGCAAGAAGAAGACTAATGAGGAAGAGACCTATGATAACAATGCAGGAGTTAAATGCTACAGGAGATGGGAAAAACTGTTCACACAACAGTTACCCAGGTCCTTCACCAGTCACAGGTGTATGGAAAAGTTACAAAGGGAAACCCACTGTTAAAACAATGCACAGAAGAAACATGGGAAACTCAAAAGCCAGCAGGAGAAATTCAAGCTTCTTACCCATCACACTACACACCATGTTTGGTTTATGCCAAGCACAGCACATTATAAAAACACACTGTCCCCATCGTGAAACATGCTCTGGGGAAGTGTCTTTGCAACATGCCTGAGAGGGCTTGTAAGCACAGAAGGTAAAATGAACACAGCAAAATATAGGGAAATCCTGGAGGAAAGCCTGATGCAATATGCAAGAAACCCGGACCTTAGGAGAAGAGTTGCTTTTCCGCAAGACAACTGCCCCAAGCATAAAGCTACTGCTACAGAGGCATAGCTCAACAACGTTACCGTGCAAAATAAGTCTAAGTATGTGAAAAGTACTTATGACATTAAATGTTGTTTTCCTTATTGGTAAGAATTATTGACTTATCAAAAAAATTTTACAATTATTTAGCTTACTTAAGAAATCTTGTCAAGTAAAATTTTGCTTACCCCATTGGCATATTTTTTTTGCTTTATAAAATCAAAACAACTCCCATTAAAAATTTTTTTGTCCAGTTTTTACATATCCATTTTTTGCAGTGTGATGTCCTGGAATGGCCATATCAGAAACTAGATCTCCATTCAATTGAGAATCTGTGGCTGGACTCATAATGAATATGTAACCTGCCAGATTTTGAGCAGCATTGTTAAGAAGAATGAGGTGAAAAAGCAGTGTCCAGATGTGCAAAGCCAGCAGAAACCAGTGTACACAGACTCAAGGCTGTTACTGCTGCCAAATGTGCATCTACAGTACTGACAATACTTATGAGATCAATTATTTTCTATTTTATATTTGTACTTAATTTACATCACCTTGCAGAGATCTATTTTAACGCTGATGTTAAAGAGTTATTTTTTTATGTTGATCAGTGCCAAAAAATCCAAATTAAATCCACTGTGATTCAATGTTGTATAACAATAAAATGTGAATCCTTTGAAGGAGTTGATGTTTTTTAAAGGCACTATAAAAGTCAATTCTGAATGAATGCTTCCTTGGAAAAATATGAACAAGAATAGGGGAAACAAAATTTGTAAGTGTAAGCCATCTATAAGAGAAATGTAGAAGAAACCAAGTCAATTTAGAATTAAATTTTGTGTTGGTCATTTATTGTCTGGGATGGCATGGTCTCACAGTGGTAGTGCTGTTGCCTCACAGGAAAGAGACCACGGTTTGCATCATGGGTCCTCCCTGTGTGGAATCTTCATGTTCTCGCTGTTAAGGGTGTGTCTGCCCTGTGATGGACTGAGACCCTGTCTACGGTTTGTTCCTGCCTTGCCCCCTATGCTAGCTGGGATAGGCTCCAGCATCCTTTCAGGACTAAATGGGTTAGAAAATGGCATGACATTTGTTGTCCTTTGTCCTTTCTTACAGTACATGAATACGGCCATCTTCTATAATGTTTGTGTTTAATGAATAAAGTATATTGTTTTATTTATTAAATTGTCCACCCATCCATACTACAAAAGCAAGTGGAGTTGTGCTTTGGATAACTGCTGTGGGGTACAAAATCTGTACGTTTTGGTTTATATTTCCATTATATTTTGTTCAAGCCAAGACAAAAGATGAACTACATTCAGGACAAATCAAAGCATGCCTTCTTTCCAGTTATACCTTACTTTTAATACAGCTGTTCCAATAAAGAAAGGAAGACATGCTGGTTGCTCAGGCTATCAATTACTTTATAACCTGAAAAAGGATGGATATCTAATTATTTTACAGCCTGGGAAAGGAAGACCTGTCGATACCTCAGAGAACATCAAAAAAAATGTTATTGTTTGGGAAAACAGACAGTGAATTCATACATCATATTGACAGCCAGCCAATCAGAATATCTAACAATCACATCTTGCGAAACCCCTCCGGTAGAATTTTAGGATAAATATGCCTCGTCTGAAGAGCGATACAGGAAGGAGGGTGGAAGAAGAAGGGACAAAGACATCAGAAGAGAACAAAGTGATGTCAACGTGCAGCCGTTTCCATCTGATCGTCAGAAAAGCATCTAATAAATAACTACGAGTGCTAGACCACAAGCCACCTGCGACATTCATCCTTGTCATGTTTATTTGTAAACTTTTTCTAAAGACTATATATATCCAGACTTTACTATCAGTCCTATTTTCTATTATTCTTTTTTCCACTGGTATTATTATTATTCCTGTAATAAATACCATGCTGCTTTTAACTTACTATGCTTTGTCTTAATGTCTAGAGTGACTGAAGTAATAAGGTAGATTTCTTTGAGCACCTGGTGCAACTGGAGGTTTTCCATTACCTCTGTGCTGCAAAGGTTTATTAAGGCTGCAGGTGAGAGCTCCACCCAATAGTAGGGAACAGTACGTAAAGTAAGGCATTCTTGGCTGAAAAATGGCCTATAGTCAAGGGTGCGGAGCCTTTGTGTGTTTAAATGTATTCTTGTAGACTAAAAGTAATATTTAGGTCTGAGATATCATTAAAACATTGTATGTTGTTTGTGCCGATAATAAGTGTCTCTTGAAGTGCTGAGAGAGTGACAGGCTGTATTATTCCTACGGCACTTGTGTGGTTTAAAGTGCTAGAGGTTAGCCAGCTGTCTGTGTGTCATTCATGAGGCATGGTTGGGGTATGTGTGTATGTAAGTCTCATGAAGTCCTAGTAGATTGACAAGTTGTGTTATTCATAAGGCACTTGTCTGGTTTAAAGTGCTAGAGACTAACCAGCTCTGTGTTTGTCTTTCATAGGGCACTGTTGAGTTTCTGTGTGTATGCGTATAGCTATGTATGTGTGTGTTAATCTTAAAGTGCAACAGTAGACCAACCCGGTAACGAACTTGATGACTACATTTACCTTTGAAGAAAACAGGTAAAGGGTAAGTAGAGGAAAATACAATAACTTATGCATTTTGTTACTAAACTTAAATTTCACTCTCTTTCTCAAGTTAATTCTAACAGCCCATCTTGAATGTGACTAAGGTGTGCTTTAGCCAACTGAAAAGTTTTTCTGTCAACTTAAATCTAGTAATTCACAAATGTGCATTTTGAGGCAGTCAAGTTTTAGCTCCATGTCTGCAAAGACAAATCTTTTCTTGTTTTCTGTTTTTTCAACTTCATTGACATTTACAGTATATGGGGTTCATTTCAGTGCCCCAAATCTTCATGATCTTTTTGTGCTTATTCTTTTACACATCCTTCCTTGGATGTGACCAAGAAACCCACAGGCTAAAATTACCTAATGAATCTAAAGCACTTTATCAATTTCTCAGAGATATGGATGCAATAACTTACCTGTTAATTAACAGGGATAGTGTTTTGATTGACAAAATATGTTTCTCCGGCTCTAAAAACTTTTTTTGACAATGAATGACATAGTTAATTGAAATGAGTAATTGCTACTAAATTGCAAGCTCATCCTTACATTTCATTCAAATTTTGTTT
This sequence comes from Polypterus senegalus, assembly GCF_016835505.1. Taxonomy (NCBI): domain Eukaryota; kingdom Metazoa; phylum Chordata; class Cladistia; order Polypteriformes; family Polypteridae; genus Polypterus; species Polypterus senegalus. The sequence continues at coordinate 127,330,668 of NC_053157.1, read as the reverse complement.
TAATTGTAGCCGAATGCCTCTATCAGTCTATATCAAACACGTAGGAATGAAAGTTTATTTAACCTTTGTTTTAGAAATACTAATGTGTTGGTGTTCTTGTTAACTCCCTTTTATTTGAATTCAGAAAATAACTCATGCAATCAGGTAACATGTCTGTAACGTTTATTTAACTGTGTTGATATCGCCTAGCTTGTGTACACATACAAGGGAAAAGCAGATAATATTAACCTTTTCCGCAGTTTCACTGTGATACAGTTACTAGCTTTTTTTGAATTTGGACCCTGAGTTAAATTATGTTTTCCTGGTGGGCAATTTTTTTAAGTACTTATTCAAATTTAGGCCACATGCAAACCTCTTGTATTTTGAGGCTGAATGCTAAAAGAAAAAGAAGATAAGAATGTCAGTGTCTACCATCAATAATCTCTTAGGCAGTTCCTCACTAATTCTACCCTAATCTATAGCATTATAATGTTAGCAAACAAATTAGAGTTAAAGTATTTAATGTGGTACATACCAAAGTCAAATTGCAGCCTACATCATTGTCAAAGAAAAAAAAGGAAACAAGATCAGCACAAAAGGCTAGTAGAAATGCTACAGATGGATAAGAATAATTGGCTCACTTTACCTAAACAGTTGCTTTTAAATGTATTTTTCCAGTTTTCTGAACTGCCTTTAAATATGCACAACTAACTTTAAAATTTACATGAAATTTTTCAGTAGTTTCTCCAATGTTTCTGCATATTTACATTAATGTAAAAACAGTTTTTCATCTTATCACCTGCGAATCTCTGTGCTGGCATGTGCAGGTGCATCGCTCTAAATCACATGAATAAACGATAATGGTATTCACCAACAAAATTAAATTACAGAATTAATATTGAATGTCAAAATAAAATCAACAAACAAGAAAATGTCAAGTGCGTCACCACACTAAATATTCATAAAGAAGCACAAAAGTATAGTAACAGTCAATTAACATGCTTCAAAAGAGAAATAAAAATAAAATGGCAGGCTATTTTTATGTAAGCACCAGGTAATAATGACACACTCTCATGTAGAGTGTTTCCATCTGGCTAATTCTACCTTGGAAAGATCTAAATGAGCTAATTACTCCACAGCCATGTATGGCATAAATTCATTATTGTAATTGCACTTTTGGATTTTAAAAGGCTTACTTGCATTTTTCATTTGCTGAGTCTCAATATATTCTGTGAAGGAACTCTTTTCCAAATGCTAAATTTGTATTGCCGCTATGTTTTCTTTTTATATTAACTGTTGACTGCGGATGCAGTGTTTAAGTTAATGGTGATCACAAGCTGACAAGGGTGTCTAAATAGGCTAACATGCATTCATAATTTCATCCATCCATCCATCCATCCATTATACAACCTACTATATCCTAACTACAGGGTCACGGGGGTCAGCTGAAGCCAATCCCAGCCAACACAGGGCACAAGGCAGCAAACAAACCGCGGGCAGGGCGCCAGTCCACTGCAGTTCATAATTTCATGAAAATGAAATTCACAGTCATCTCAAAAGAGGCAGCATAAGTCTAGTAACCAGTTCCTCTAACTGTGTTTTAAACAGAATATAAGAAATGAGCAATGATCTAAGTATAGTATTATTCTACACTGTGAAAAACAAAGAAATCTTAATAAGGAAAACCAATCGCATGCTGTTCATAGTGACTGGATAGTTTGAAATGGGTGGAACGAGAAATCCATCCAAGCCATCGGGCATCATTGTTTTGATGGACAACAATACTTGGCGGGCAGCATGGTGGCACAATGGTTGCACTGCTGCCTCGCAGTAAGGAGACCAGGGTTTGCTTCCCGGGTCCTCCCAGCATGGAGTTTGTATGTTCTCCGCGTGTCTCCATGGGTTTCCTCCGGGTGCTCCAGTTTCTTCCCACAGTCCAAAGACATGTAGGTTAGGTGCATTGGCGATCCTAAATCGTCCCTAATGTGTGCTTGGTGTGTGGGTGTGTGTGCCCTGCAATGGGCTGGCGCCTTGCCTGGGTTTGTTCCTGCCTTGCAACCTGTGTTAGCTGGGATTGGCTCCAGCAGACCCCCATGACCCTGTGTTAGGATATAGTGGGTTGGAAAATGACTGACTGACTTTTGATTTTACTTGGCTTCATACAATGTGATCATTGCAGTTATCTTTGATTTTTGTTTTACGGTTACATTAATTAGAGCAAAATTTTAAAAAAAATAGTTTTAAGCAGGAACCTGTCATGAAATAATTTGACATCATTATGTTCTTTGTATTTTTATGACCATGCTAGTTAATGCAAACCAGACATGTTTACACTCTTTTTAATTATCACCTCTTGGTATAACTTATTTCTCATTATTCGTCTGAATCTGTTATACACAGTTAAAGCACCTATTACACTTTGGTTTTAGATAATCAATTATCTGTGAAAAAATTATTAAAAGTATGTTTTCAGTGTTTAACTAATGACCGTGAATAAGTCTAATGCCTTACTTATCTGATTAAACTGCTTCATCATAATAACTTAATTGTAGAAAAAATAAAGTCTTCATAGTTAAATTATACAGTATTTTCCAGTTTTATTTCATGATTAAGCATAAAATTAATTTTTACACTATATTGTTTGAGATGGGAAAACTAAAATGTCTGCTTCCATGCTCATTTGCAACTGTCTCCCTATCAGTTGGCACTGCATTTTTCTAGACCACCTTCCATCATTGCCTTTTGCTACTCCTTTCCTCTCCCCTTTCTTTTAATTGCCTTCACTGTATCAGTTCTTCGGTAATATGTCCTCTTATGACTTTTTTTTCTTTGTTTCAAATCACCAACTTATTGCAATATTACTAGCCTGACATTTATTTAATTCTTCTACCAGTCTATTCTCACCTTCCACATGTTTTTAAGCACTTGTTTTTTTGCCACGTTTTCATCAAGATCAGCTACACTCTACTGAAGCTGAGATAAACACTAGCCTCTAAATAGTCTAAAATTTCTTAGCGTGCATCAGATGCCTCAGCTCAGCTAACAAGTAGAACATCAGGCCTCAGACCTATAGGTATTCAAAAGTGGACAACTTCTTCTATTCGTCATAGAAAATTATTTCTTTATACACAGTCAATTCTATTGAAATCCTGACATATTAGACAACCATATTTATTAAACAACTCTCATTCTCACATTTGTCATATTAAAGCCAAAAGATATACAGTAACTAACATAACTAATATTATGAATTACGATTTTTTGTTTGCTTAAAATAATTGTTTTTTATGCCCTATTGGGGATTTTCGGAGGTTTAGCCTGTGAGGAAATATTAACACATTGATATTGCCTTACATTAAAAATGATAAAAAATGTAGTTGGATCTGAGCAGAATTTTAATATTGATATTTTACGTTTACTGTGAGGCCAGCTTTGAATCTTTTTGAAAACCCTGATATTTGCCTTTTTTGAGTGTTTTTGTAAACTCCAGTAGTTACTGGCTGTTTTTTCAGGATATGATGCACTGCTGCTTCTACATGGCACAATGCGGCACAGCACTGACGTTATGCTTTATAAACCTGCTCTGCATTGTATACAGCATCTGAGATTATGGACTCAAACCTAAAACGAGTTTGGTGTGTGTTCTTCCTTATACTCTTTCTGCTAGAAAGTGGTGACGTATTGCATATTTTTCACATAGACATCTTTGTTTTCTATTTATGTCATGTCATTTTCTTAATACAGACCAGGGTTGTGGGGGGTGCTGGAGCCGATTCCAGCTAGCATAGGGGGTGAGGCAGGCACAAGCCCTGGAAAGGCATCACAGGGGGAACACACACACACCACACACATTCTAGGACCAATTTAGCATTGCCAATTCACCTAACCAGTGTGTCGTTGGTCAGTGGGATAAGGGAGCACCTGGATGAAACCCGGGCAGATACAGGGAGAACATGCAGACTCCACACAAGGAGGACCAAGGACATGAACCCTGGTGTCCTTACTGCAAGGCAACAGAGCTACCAATGCGCCACCCATTTTCTTTTCTTATTTTTGCTGTTTGTGCAGTCAGCTATAATGCATATTAATTATGATCAACAACCCTTTTTAAACATCTAAACAATTATCTTGAATTCAACTTTTAGCTTAATAAATAAGGAGCTACTGCCCCCAATCATTGTCTGCTAACAAAATCTGCATTAATCAAATAATAACTTGTCAAAGACGGCTAGGAAACGGGGCGAAGAAGAGGTACCCAAGTGAAAGCAAAACACCATGACAATCCTCTTCCCTGCATTTTTTTCGCTAACGTCCATGTCCTGATAACATACAGACAAGGCGGGCTACATCAGAAACTGCTGTGGTTTTGTTTCATAAAAATGTGGCTAACTGCAAATTACTCAGATGGCTTTACTGTCAGTTGTGGAGAACAAACTGAACTTTCATGTAAAAGCAAAGAAGGAGGCATGTGTTTATGGTGAATAACACATGGCACACAATTGTTAAAATTGTCTCTAAAAGTTATATACCTGATTGTTGATCAAGTATCATTTGTTTTATCTTCGGATGGAGTTCTCGGGTGGTTTTCTAATTGTGGTTTTCATCCCTCCCCAAGCCAACATGAACAATACACTAAACATGTATAGTGTAACACTGCATATTGAGAGATTATTTATTGCTCCTGGAGTCTTCAATAAAGCAAACTTAATAATGTTAATTTTAAATATCATCTGTATATCACCTGCTCTTAAGAGGGGTGCTAATATACTAGATCATTGCTACATCCTGATAAAAGACACTTACAGCCCACTGTTGCAACCCCACCTCAGACAGCCTAACCACCTTTCAGTACTCATGCTTCCAGTTTACAGAAAGGGACAGAAACATGAGAATTTACAAAAAGAGCAGTACAGTGGTGAACTAAACAACCACAGGATAAACTGCAAGTCCATTTTGATTCCATAGACTAGGACATGTTCAGAAACGTCTCATTAGATCTGGCTGAGTATACAGACATTGTAGCTGAATTTATCAAAAAATGTGTGGACAACAGCGTGCCTATATTTTCCAATACAAAAAATAGATTACCAATGGCATCAGGAGTTTAATAACAACAACAATAACATTTATTTATATAGCACATTTTCATACAAATTAGGGTTAGGGTTAATAAGACAACATTAGTTAACATAGGAAAAGAGTAAGGTCTGATGGCCAAGGAAGACAGAAAAAAAACTCCAGATGGCTGGAGAAAAAAATAAAATCTGCAGGGGTTCCAGGCCACGATAATAATAATAATAATAATAATAATAATAATAATAATAATAATAATAATAATAATAGGACTATGTATTTCTAAACGATGACATGGAAGCAAAAAAAAAAATGCAGGTATGAACTACAGGAAATCAATTTAAGTGGCTAAATGTATGTAAGGTAATAAAATAGAGATGAAATTTGAATGTTTTTAATAATTTTCACCCACTCCATTCATGATCATGTGCTTGGTAAGACTGGTTTTGGGACACATTAAACAGGATATTCCAGAACATCATGATAACCTCCAGTTTGGATATCGTCACAATTGATCCACATTGGATTCCATATTGTTTGAGTTTCATCCCATCCAAGTACATCTGGATAATAAAAATTGTTCTGCCAGAGTCCTGTTTATATAGACTACAGTTCAGCAAATAACACTGTTGTACAATGAAAGTTGACCACTAAACGCCTCAATTTAGGACTTGGTGTCACATTCTGCAACTTGATCTTGGACTTCCTAACAAACAGACCTTAGCAAGTGTGGACTGGTAATAACACATCCACCACACTCACCCTCATCACAGGCACCCTACAGTGTACTGCGCTGAACCCCCTTCTACACTCTTGATTTACCTCTGAATGTGAGGCCAGACACAGCTAAATCTCCATTTTTAAATTTGTGATGACACCACTGTCATTTGCCATATTGTCAACAATGATTAGACAGCTTATAAAAAAAAGGTTAGCCTGCTAACTCGGTAGTGCCAGAACAATAATCTAACCCTTAGTATCAGCAAAATCAAGGAGCTGATCATTGATTTCAGCAAGCAGAAGGCAGACTACACTTCTGTCAACACAGGAGGGGATGCTGTTGAAAGGGTAAGCAGCTTTAAATTTCTTACAGTGACTATTGCTGACAAACTGAAGCAGGCACAAAACATTTTGCCTTATATCAAAAAGGCAGCACAACACCTTTTCCTAATTAGATGTCTGGGGACACATCACATTTCTCCATTTGTTGTCTCAAACGTCTACTGGTGCAAAGTATGGTCCATCCTCAATGGCTGCATCACATCTTGTTTCTGCACTTGTTTGACTCAAAACCTTAAAGCACTACAGAGGGTGATGAAGGCAGCACTGAACTACTGACACCAAACTGCCTTCTCTTTTGGACAAATACAACACACACTGCCTTAGAAAGTCATACAGTGTAATTAAAGATCTCAGCCATCTTGCACAGCCACTTTTCTCACTCCTACCTTCTAACAAACAATAAAGGGCCATTGGCACTCACTCCAGTAGATTCATGCATAGAATCTACCCTCAAGTCATAAGATTGCTGAACAGTCAAATGAAAGAATTCAAACATTGTAATATAACAAACATTGAGAATAGATTTATTATATAATACGTACAAATAATTACTTATATAATTGTACATAGTATACATAGGATGTTGCATGCTAAGTATACTTGGTTTTGCTTTGTATTTTCATGAACTGTCTAAAGAGAGATGCAGCTACACATTTCATTGCACAATGTACACATGACAGTAAACCTGACTAGATGTCTTTTGCTTATCAACCACTGACAATTCTCCTTTTGACAACTTTCAAAAGTTTAGCATTTTGTTTTGGGCAAATGTTTTTCTAAATTTTTAAACTGACCCTTAAATGTTTTCTGAACATAGGTGCCCCTCCCAGTCTGATCACTACTGTCCCAGTTGCTTGCCACATACTATCTTACTGGCAGGGCATTACTTTGCCAATCAGTTAAATTTTCTCCAGTGTGCTAAATATTCCATGGTAATCACAAGGTCCTATTAGTATTCCTCTGAATACTAAAAGCTTATTCTGGTAGTACACAATAAACTTAATCCCTATGTAAAATTTTATCAGCCAGGACGTGCTTATCTTACATAGACAAATCATATCCTACGCCGATACACAATCTACACAAAACCCGTGCTAATGTGTATTTCATTGACCAGCATCATGCAGAATAGGCACTTTTCATGAGACTACCACTTAAGCATGGCTTTATCATCATGCAAATTAAATGTACTTTATTGTGTGCCATGAACCTTGCCACAGACCAGAGCAATTTTAAGGGTACAGCAATGTTTCCCTGTACCATGAACAGTGTAGGCATTAAGGTATCTGCAAGTCTCCATTACCTTACCCTATTCACCATCACACTCTTCAGTATTGCAGTCACTAAGGCAAGCACTAACAGCTGCATTGGGCTCATAATAGTACTTTTTATATAAAGATCTCTGCTCTACTTCTCTTCTTAAGGTTTGTCAAATGATGTGCTCCTCTTCATGCCACTTAAGCACCACCCAGTGAAGAGCTGTCTGTTGGCTACTACAGTGCTTTCTCACAAAACCACAAATGGGTGGTAACTTACGTAACAGAACGCTTTTAGAATTTACTTTCCAGAAACAACATGACTTTATTTTTTAGCTTTTCAGGAGTCCAAACGTTTAATTAGTTGGTCTTTTAAATGTCTCACTTTCATTGTGTTCCCCAGTAGCTCCACAGTCTTCCTAAGAACAACCTGTTGCAAAACCTCCTTTCTGTTTGTTACTTCTTCCAAGCTGAGAGACATAGGCTAACATTGTGTTCACCAGTCATTTACCAACAATCAAACACCGTCTTTATAAAGCAACACATTCAGTCACCTTCTTTACCTTAATAACTTTATCTATGCGTGTTTAGACCATGAGTGCCATCATTAAGGGGAATTAGGCATTAGAATTAGGCTTTGATCATAATTTGGGAGCAGGCCACATGGTTTAGGTACCGAACATAATAAGCTTGGCCTAGGGCACAAAATAACCTAGCACTGGTACTGGCTATTACTGCTTACCTTTGAAATTAAGACATGTATATTTTCTATTTAACATTCAGAGGCTTCAGATTCAAATATGCATTTCTCAAAAATTATAACTGTTGTTAATAAAATTTAAGCCTTTATGAAAAAAATTCTTAAATGTGCTCCATTTGTGCTGTTAAAATGAATCCAGCTCCACTTAGAACTACCTTTAGATTCAGACCAACTACCTTCTTAAGACAGAAGCCAGATTTGTAAGATTGCTTAACTTGTTAAGTTCTTTTGAATAATGTAAGAAAAATATAATTTCTCTTGTATAGCTGCATGCCTAAATCAAGGCATTTCTTGGCTGTTTATCCTTAAGCAACGGGCTAATGAAGGCAGTCAATTATTGGAAGGTTGCTCCTGTAGCTATTATTGTTGACAAAACAAATCTAAAAATGAGTCACTTTCCAGTTAATTTTTAGTCTGACTATAGAAAATAAATAATAATGCCGCTAGTGAGAAGAGCTTAATAATAAATAGAGATGAGCTTTCACATTTCTGCATTAAGTCTGAGCTATTTAGTCTATCGTGTGATATAAGACATAGAGTGATGGGCTAATAGATCCTCTGCACCTCCATTACTGACAATTCATAGAGGGTATTTCTGGGCAAACTTGCAATTGCAGCAGAATACAGTGTAGTAGGAAATGACTTTGAGGATCATAAATCCAGTATGCATTGTAATTTGCGCTGTTTCTGTCTCCTTTGCTTCAGCAGCTACTTGGGTACTTTCATTGCCTTGTCTGATGAGGCAGAAAGCCAAAGGATATTGCTGCATGCATCAGTGTTATGGTCTTTTCTAGGTAATGGGAGAATAGATGCAATTTATCTTCCAATCACAGCTGGTTGCAGAAATAATCAAGACAGCACAAAAATCAGATTTAGTTGCAATCATGTCTGCTGTTGGCTTGCTTAACAACATTAAAAATATGCTTTAAATGCATCTAATTTGTGTGCAGCTGAATGTAGTTGAATTCATGCATATTAGTTCATTATTGCTGTTCACTAATATTGCATTTTTTTAAATTATTATAACATTGTATGAAATTGAGACTTCAATTTAAATACATATTCTTCATCTGTATGAAACAAATAAATTGCAATCTGTTAATCTATACTAATAAAAGGCAAAGCCCTCACTCACTCACTCACTCACTCACTGACTGACTCACTGACTCATCACTAGTTCTCCAACTTCCCGTGTAGGTAAAAGGCTGAAATTTGGCAGGCTCATTCCTTACAGCTTACTTACAAAAGTTGGGCAGGTTTCATTTCGAAATTCTACGCGTAATGTTCATAACTGGAACCTATTTTTTCATCCATATACTATAATAGACTTCTGCTCGATGCCCGTGGGAGGCGGAGTTACGCCTCCCACATAATTTAGTGCCTGCCCATATAAGGCCATCCGTCAGCGGCAATCCAATAGAAACACTGCCGCTAAATATTCACGGGTGAAGGACTGTGCTTATGCAGAGGAAGATGAGATGGTCAGGGTGGTGTTTGGCACAAACTCAGCGAAACTGCGAGAGAAACTTTTAAGTGCCGGCTCTTATCTAACATTAAATACAGCCGTGGACATCGCACGAGATGGCACCAGCACACCTGGGAACCTTCGATGCATGTACACCGAGTGGCTCACGTGAACTGACGCAGTGCACAGACAAAAAGCAACAGTTCCAAAGAGTGCTGAACAAAAACCGAATTACACAACACTGTAAGCTTAAATTAAGTTTATAGACACACTCCCGCTGCCGTTTGTCATGCCTACGACGATTATGGTATACGCGAGATACAAGTTTAATGAGAAGACACGAGGTATAAACAAGACTTTGGATCACTTTGTTGCGGAGTTAAAATTGCTTTAGCAAGAAACTTTGAAGTGCCGGGTCTTAGCTAACATTAAATAAAGTCATGGACATTGCAAGATCGCACAAGCACAGCTGAGAAGCTTCGATGCATGTACTCTGAGTGGCTTGCGTCAACTGACTTTGCAGGACTGGAAAAGATTAAATTAAGTTCATACACACGCTACCGCTAAATATTCACAGGCAATTTCCACAACTTACTACCGGGAATGCCTGTTGAACATCTTACATTCACGAGTTACGATTTGAGTGGTGAACACTTCAATGCATGAAACCTGTTAACTTTACAACGGTTGACAAGCACGGAATAAACTTGAACACAACACGTCCTCCAAATATGAACCTGATTGAAAGAAATGCTAATCAAATCCTTGATGACAGCAACACTCATAACGGTCACAAGACTATTACATTGACAATCATGTTACGTTATTTTTAAAATGTTTCCTTTTCTTAGCACAAGCACAGCTGAGAAGCTTCGACGTATGTACTCCATAACGCGTTAAAAAAAGAACGCATTTAATCACACTTTGCATTCCAAGCAAAGGGTAACTTTTGTCAAATCATGATTTCCTGGTACATCGATTACATTGATGCACACATCAGAGCTACAAAAATGTAAGTGTCGGAAGAAAGCGCGTTTCTAGGACTGATTGGAGGGAAATTTCATTTCAAAAGACTACCCAACAGAAGCCTTGATAAAATTTTGGTTTTGTGCACACTGTCCAAATACGAACCTGATTGAAAGAAATAATAATAATAAAATCCTTGATGACAGCAACAGTCATAATTGTCACAAAACTATTACATTGACAATCATGTTTCGTTATTTTTAAAATGTTTCCTTTTCTTAGCACAAGCACAGCTGAGAAGCTTCGATGCATGTACTCCATAACGCGTTAACAAATAACGCATTTAATCACACTTTGCATTCCAAGCAAAGGGTAACTTTTGTCAATGCATGATTTCCTGGTACATCGATTACATTGATGCACACATCAGAGCTACAAAAATGTAAGAGTCGGAAGAAAGCACATTGCTAGCACTGATCGGAGGCAAATTTCATTTCAAACGACTACAAGATGGAAGCCTTGATAAAAAACTTGAACACAACAGGTCCTCCAAATACGAACCTGATTGAAAGAAATAATGATAATCAAATCCTTGATGACAGCAACACTCATAACGATCACAAGACTATTACATTGACAATCATGTTATGTTATTTTTAAAATGTTTCCTTTTCTTAGCACAAGCACAGCTGAGAAGCTTTGATGCATGTACTCCATAACGCGTTAACAAATAACGCATTTAATCACACTTTGCATTCCAAGCAAAGGGTAACTTTTGTCAATGCATGATTTCCTGGTACATCGATTACATTGATGCACACATCAGAGCTACAAAAATGTAAGAGTCGGAAGAAAGCACGTTGCTAGCACTGATCGGAGGCAAATTTCATTTCAAACGACTACAAGATGGAAGCCTTGATAAAAAACTTGAACACAACAGGTCCTCCAAATACGAACCTGATTGAAAGAAATAATGATAATCAAATCCTTGATGACAGCAACACTCATAACAATCACAAGACTATTACATTGACAATCATGTTATGTTATTTTTAAAATGTTTCCTTTTCTTAGCACAAGCACAGCTGAGAAGCTTCGATGCATGTACTCCATAACACGTTAAAAAATAACGCATTTAATCACACTTTGCATTCCAAGCAAAGGGTAACTTTTGTCAATGCATGATTTCCTGGTACATCGATTACATTGATGCACACATCAGAGTTACAAAAATGTAAGAGTCGGAATAAAGCACGTTGCTAGCACTGATCGGAGGCAAATTTCATTTCAAAAGACTACCTGACGAAAGCCTTGATAAAAGCGTGGTTTGGTGCAAACTGTGCAAAAATGAGTTTGCATACCACCGAAGACACTTCAACCTTACGGTTCCATCTAAATGCAAAACATGTTACAGCGAGCACAGAAACTGTGTATGCAGTATGGGTTCGAGTACCAACAAAAGGTGTCGGCAGCCCAAACCTAATGAAATGACTGGCTTCAGGACTAAAATTAGTAAGTCAACATAGGTCAAACTTACAAATTCTCTCGCAAAATACATTGCTTTGGACTGTAGACCACTAACAGTGGTGGAAGATGGGGGTTAGAAAATGTGCTACAGTTAGCGTATTTCAAGTAAAATTCAACAGCTTTATGACATTGAAAAGCAAGCAAAATTAGATGCATTAAAGAAAGCAGACTTTGTGGCTTTTACTGGGGATCATTGGACTTCCGTGACCGTTAGTAATTCTAATTACATCTAATAACAAAATGTTCAATGATCACACTGTTTTAGCCTAATGTACAAAATAATTTTGGCTAAGGTTACTCACAGTTTAAAGGTGAGGCTGGTCAAATGACCTTTTATGTTTCTCCCTTATTTTTTTAAGAAGAAAAACTGCACTTTAATGTTGAAATTTTTGTTATTATTATTTAAAGACAATACCATTCTGAAAATGTACTTAAAGTACTTAAAATACCACTTTTTTTAAGTCTGCCCAATTTTAGCCAGGGATCATATTTTTGTTTCTGTTTTGAAATGAAATGCAGTTTAAATGCATTTTTTTTCAGAAATTAAAACAGCCTGAGTTTACAATATTCCTGTCCATGTCTATTATTTGATTCTGTCGCCCACTAAAACCCTTTTAAATTAAAAAACAACATTTGCGATTTGGGGCAAATTTTCATGTGTGCTTACATTCGATTAATGAAGATTAATTAATTACACAGCCTCTAATTAATTAGATACATTTTTTTAATCGAGTCCTACCCCTAATAAATATATATATATATATATATATATATATATATATATATATATATATATGTGTGTATATATGTGTATATATATATATGTATATATGTATCTATACAGTATATGTGTATGTGTGTATATATATGTTTATATGTGTGTATATATATATATATATGCCAGCAACACTCATGACAATGACAACACAATTACATTTTCAATCATGTTACGTTATTATTAAAATGTTTTTTTTCTTTTTCATTACTTCTTTAACACAATACTTCTCCGCTGCGAAGCGAGGGTATTTTGCTAATATTTAATAAAAAATAAAATATGGTATAGAATAAAATGCATTCTATAAATTTATTGTGTAATTATTTATTTATAGCCTATATTTGTTTTAGAGGGAATGAAAAGCAAATTGGAAGAAATAGATGTATTCTTTAAAAACACAAATGCATGTGTATCCTTGCAGTTTCCAACCAGAGAAGTCCAAAAAAAAAAAATAGACCAAACAAAAAGAAAACTTTGAAATCTTATCGCTTAGGCAGGATAACTCACACACGCTCTTTCATGGTGTCATTAGCCTCTGGCATCTTTCTGTTCATCTAAGTAACCAACTATACTTCTTTGTACATAACACAAATTCATTGCATCTGGTTGATTGGGGTAAACTATTCCTAGCCTGAGTGGTTACAGTATGTTTGAGTGTATTCAGTGATGGATTATGCCCTATTCCGTAGTGGATTTATGCCTTCTGCTCACTCCTGCGACATTAGTCTTTGACTCTTAGAAATCCTGAGCTGGAATATGAAGCTAACTCCCTTGTTGCTCACCAGTTTAAGTAATGACCCCAAGTGTGCTCATTTTTTCAAGAGACCAAAAATAAAGCACCTAATAATGCTGCAGTAGTTGTTGAAAAAATAAAATAAAAGTCTGCGTTGTGATTCCTGTAGACTCTCTGGCTCCAAATAAGACTGATTCCCCAAAATCTAACCACTGGCTCCTCTGAAGCCTAAAGATCAACTTATCCCCAAACTCAAAAAACAAGGCTTCATCCTATACTCTTAAAAATATTGGTTCTTTAATTGCATTTTATGGTTCTTTATCAAGTAGTGTTGTAACTCGTAGTGCTATTGCTTGACAAAGCACCACTTCATTATGGGAAGGGTTCTTTTCATGTGAAGTTGGTTCTTTGTGCTCTGAAAAACTTCCTAATGCAGTATGTATAAAATAACCCTGAAATCTTTAATATATGTAGGGCTACCTAGTAGGACACTAAAAAATTAAGAAAACCAGGACTTAGCTTGTTTTTATATAAATTGGAAGTAAAAAATTCACAATTTCTTGCAGTAAAACGTGAAAATAGCCAGCTACATTATTCTGATGTGAAACAAGCTAAACAGAGTTATGCAACCAGCATAAAAGTAGCAAACAATCAGTGAGCTGAGAAATTAAAAATTCATATTACTAAAGGTTACTATTCTTTTTTGGTTTTGAAGCAAACATTTTAAGCCCAGATAATAAATCTACTTCTACTAGTAAATTCAAAAGATACCTACTAGCTGAATCCAAAGGGACTGATAAACACCAATACTGTTTACTGGAGCAATAAAACAATGTGAATGTTTTTGTACCTCATTTTTGGAATTCCATTTAATAACAGTAGAAGTTGTAACAGAAGGTGTAATGTTAAAACACTGGTTTATTATAAGTTGCTTTTGTCCAATTTTGTACTGTTCTCTACAAAATTAAGTTCTGTACCTGAAAAACATAAAGATCTAGTGTTTTTTGTAAAATGCAATAAAATATTCTACCATCATTTATTTTATGAGTCTACAAAAACTGGGATGTTGAAAAAAGTAAAGATTAGCTTTAATTTCACAATTAGATATAGTCAAGATCGATAATCTTATCTTTCAGCTTCTGCTATGTAAGAAGAGTTCTTTGACATACTCTCAAACTTCTATTTTTATACATGCAGCACAGTATAATGTCACAGGTTACATATTATATATTCATGTTTTTAGCAAAGATATATGTTATTTGTCATATCATATATTTCATAGTAGTTATTTGGACAAACATGCTAGGAAAATATGGATGTGTTTTATGAATATATCCATTCTGCTCATATAATTTTAAGATGTATTAAACATGTGAAGTAGACTAATATTCATTTTCCTATCTGTCTGTCTATCTATCTATGTAGTGATTTCTTAATTTTTACATCTTCTTCAAAAAATCTATTTAAGACTGCCTTCCATCTCTTGAAGAGAGCTATAAATATTAGTTTTCTACATATGTCACCCACAAGACTAGTCAATGTAACAAACTTAAGAATGTCTGCATTACACCACTGATTATGCTTTTTAACCTGTGATATAAAGCGGACATACCGGAAAGAGGAAGAAAATGGAGGGAATTAAGCAAATCAGCTTGTTTACAAATTGATACATATAATTTACCATTATACGACGTAAATAAAGAAAAATAATATTGCTATACACAGTAATAAAGTATAATTACAGGGTAGGTAGTCAAGGGACTTTTCATTACACGTGTATAATTAATAATATTTAAATAAAACATTACTAGTGACCAAAAGCAAAAAAAAAGTTTTTGTAATTTGTGTTTCAAGTTCCTGTCTGGGGCGGCACGGTGGCGCAGTGGTGGCGCTGCTGCCTTGCAGTTAGGAGACCCGGGTTCGCTTCCCGGGTCCTCCCTGCGTGGAGTTTGCATGTTCTCCCCGTGTCTGCATGGGTTTCCTCTGGGCACTCCGGTTTCCTCCCACAATCCAAAGACATGCAGGTTAGGTGGATTGGCGATTCTAAATTGGCCCTAGTGTGTGCTTGGTGTGTGGGTATGTTTGTGTGTGTCCTGTGGTGGGTTGGCACCCTGCCCAGGATTGGTCCCTGCCTTGTGCCCTGTGTTGGCTGGGATTGGCTCCAGCAGACCCTCGTGACCCTGTATTCGGATTCAGCGGGTTAGAAAATGGATGGTTGGAGTTCCTGTCTGTCTGCTTTCTGTTGAGTTACATGTACTTATTCATTTTGTCCTGGATCGTTTTATGCGTCTGGATTGTCTGCCGTCTGCCTGTGTACATGAAGACTGTAAGTGGATTCATGGCTATCCTGCAAAGAAAGGAGCGCTCCTGAACCCGTCTTCACCATTTCAGGAACTACCAGTAGGACTACAGTATCTTTACATTCCCATTCAATGTGCGTATCTCTGGACTTGCTGCTGTTTGATTACCGGTTTGCTTTGTTTTTGTCTCTGTTTGTGAGTGAGCACAGGTCGGGTCAAGGCTGGGTGCATCCCTGGAATCTCCACCATAAAAATAAATAAATCACTGTCTTCTTAACAGTGTGAATCTTAGCAGCACCGGACCGCTACTGTGTTATTCATTTCCCCTTGCTGCTGATTGACTGTGATGCTTCTCCAGCTGAGTGTTCTTGTGTTTTCCGTTTTGTTCCTCTAAACCAGGGGTCTCCAAACTACGGCCCGTGGGCCAGATGCGGCCTGTGAGGCCCTCTCATCCGGCCCGTGGAGAGTTTTTTATCTACGGAAAAAAATTACGGAAATTTACGTGTATCCTGCCAAGATCAGCCACCGCTTACGCGGACATTACGTTTTTACGGAATTAAAATAGAGGCGCGCAGTAGTGTGTTATGTTTTTCAACTGATCACTACATTGTAAAATCTTATTCGCTGCTTACTTTTTCTACTTCTGTTCACAGTCAATGAGATGATATAACACCATCTAGTGGCAGAGTTTTTAAATGGTTTGCTGCTTGTTCAAGACTTGATTATTCTGATCACAGTTTGCCAGTTGTGGTTGACTGCTGCGATGAGGAGGTGTTGGTGTCAGTTAGCGTCTAATTTCCTTTGTGTAATTACCAGTGTGTATAAAGTATTGGGAATGTCGTTAGTTTAACAAGAATTTTCCGAATATTCTGAAGAGGAAACATTAAAAGCAACAATCTCTCTACCATAAGTGGATATATTTGCAGACTATATTCAGGTAAGTTTAACTTAAGAAATCATAAGAATTTTTAAAAATCATTTCGGGTCATTTGCAGCTATAATTGTGACAAAATCAGTTCGCATAATCAGGTTTTTTGAGCGATATTGTGTGCAAGATACTTTCAGTTTCACTATTTATTCCTGTTGAAGTCACTTTATTTTAGTGCCCAACGATGGCCGAGAAGAGGAAAAGAAAAATAGACGATGAGTGTCGGCAATTTCAAGAAGAATGGAGTTTGAAATACTTCTTCATCAAATCCGGCGAGAAAGCATTGTGTGTGATTTGCAACGAAACCGTGGCTGTGATGAAAAATACAACCTGCACCGTCATCATCGAAGCAAACATCAGGAGAAATATGCACAGTTGGAGGGCAAAGTTCGTGCCGAAAAATTTTCTAAATTACAAAATCAACTCACATCTCAGAGGGCATTGTTCAGTAAATCCTCAAATGAAAATGAATCCTTAACTAAGGCCAGTTATAAAGTTGCCTACGTCCTGGCTGAAAGTGGCAAACTGTTTACAGATGGTGAAGTAGTGAAGGAATGTTTGTTGGAAGTGGCTGAGGAACTTTGCCCAGAAAAGTCGAAACAATTTAAAAATGTAGCTTTGAGTGCAAATACTATTGCCCGCCGTGTTGCAGACATGGGTAAAACATTGTGACTCAAATAGCAAAAAATACAAACAAGTTTCGCCATTTTTCAATTGCAATGGCCTTCAGATCTAAACTTGTCTTGTTTTTGGAACAAGTACAGGACAACAACTTGATGCACTTTCAGCAGTGCAAGGTCTTCATGGCTGAAGCAACAGCTGAGTTCTCCACGTCATTTGCAAGTAAGATCATCAAAGATCTCCAGCTGCAGTTTCAGGAGCGGTTTTCTGACTTGGATTCAAAGGCAGAAGAAGTGAGACTGTTTCAAAACCCATTTGAAACAGATGAGGCCAGTTGCCCAGATGAACTGCAGCTGGAGGTCATTGAGTTGAAAGCAAATGACTTCCTTAGGGACAAATTCAAAGAAGGACTGGTGGGTTTTTACCAGTCTTTGCCCAAGGAAGACTTTCCTAATGTCAAAACTTTTGCATCAAGGTACCTTTCAATCTTTGGAACAACATACTTGTGTGAACAAACATTTTCAAGAATGAAATACGTGAAGAACAATTTGAGAATAAACTGATGATGATAAACTGATGATAATCTCAGGTCACTGTTGATGTTAGGGACATCAAATCTAAAGCCAGAAATGTCTGCTATTTTGGCATCCAGGAAACAATTTCACCATTCCCACTAATACAGGTGTTCATGTGTAGTGTATCAATGTGTTATTAAATAACTAGACATTAAGCCCGTTACAATAATGGGCGCTAGAACAGTAGTGCATAAACATTTGTATGAACAGTCTATATTAAATGGCAAGGGACCTTGTATGTGGCTGTAATATGCGTCACTGTATTGTGTGCCTTTAATTTTCTCTCTCAGTAATACTGGTTTGTATTTCCGTAAAATGCCTGTAATTTTGTCAGAGAGTAATACAGTGGAACCTCGGTGGAATTGAAGTAATTTCCCCTATAGGATTGTATGTAAATACAATTAATCCATTCCAGACCGTATGAACTGTATGTAAATATATATTTTTTAAGATTTTAAGCACAAATACAGCTACTGTAATTATATGCACAGCGTAATAGTAAACTAAATGTAAAAACATTGAATAACACTAAGAAAACCTTGAACAACAGAGAAAAATAACAGTGCAAGAGTTTGAGCTATAGCCTTACAACCTGCTCGCTAAAAACACCTTTTTTAATTAGTTTTAAGCACAGGGGAAAAAATGAACATTTGAAAAATCCATAATCTAATAAACAACCAAGAAAAGTAACATTGCAACAATGCACGCGTGCTCCTGTGTGTGTGTGTCTGTCTCTGTCGCGGGCCTGCGCGCGTGTGTGTGTGTGGATGTGCATGCGTGCGTGCATGTGTTTCTGTCTCTGTGGCGGGCCTGCGTGTGTGTGCGTGGGTGTCTGTCCCCCATGCGGGCCTGCCTGTGTGTGTGTGAGTTTGTCTCTTGTGCGTGCGTTTCTGTCTCTCACATGTGCGTGACTGTCTCGTATGTGTCTATGCGTGCGTGCGTGCGTGGTGCGTGCGTGTCTGTCTCTCGCGCGGGCCTGCCTGCGTGTGTGCGTGCGTGTGCGTGCGTGTGTGTGCGTGCATGTCTGTCTCTCGCGCAGGCCTGCGTGTCTGTCTGTCTGTCTGTCTGTCTCTCGCGCGCATGCACCTGTGTGTGTCTCCCTGTCTCTTTCTCTCTCTCTCTGCACACACAGGGAATGCACAGGAAGAGACTGAACACATGCCGTGTGGCCCCGCGCATGCGCACTTCACCAGAAGACACACACACGGACACCTGGACGCACACAGGGGTTTTATTAAAGAGGATGATAACTGAATAAAATAATATTAAATAAATAATTAAAAACATCTATGTTTTGATTCTTTTTTATTTGGACCTCGAGTGTGTAGTCGGCCCCAAAACTGCTGTTTGATAGTTAATGAGGCCCTCGGGCTGAAAAGTTTGGAGACCCCTGCTCTAAACCCTTAAACCGCCACAACCGGCTATACAGTAGTCATTTCCCAAAGCCATTTGAGAGCACACAGGAGCTGATCAGTCAGTGCCGTACATGACCACTGCAAGACCCTTGTGAGCAGGGTTGCTGAACGCATCCCTAGAAGTCACATATGTTCCTCAAAAACCCCCTTTTAAAAAACGCTGATAGATTACCTTCACATTGTGATAGATTAGCTTCACTGCTTTCTAGCAGTTGCTCTGTCACATTGTGGTATACCAGGTCCAGAGCTCACATCAAAAAGGCTGGTTTTAAATAAATAATTGCTAAGGGCATGGTGGTTTTGTGGCTGAAGTGGTTCCAGGGGAAATCGTGATGTGGGCATTTCTCACCTAAATGCACAGGTAAGAAACCGTCCACATCTGTAATTGTTCCCAGGAGCTGTTGATTGCCACAGCTGCCACGTCCTCTTCATAAATAGAAGCAGAATGAAGGAAAAAGAAATGGAGGTTGCAGGAAGCTGTGTGGAGAGAGAGATGGTGCGAGCGAGTGAAGTCCCGCAGGCAGGCAGCTGGACAGTGAGCCCTAGCATGTCTGTTTGGCCAAAAACCTAGGGCAGTTGGATTGTGGTCGCTCCTCCTGAGCATTCTGTGAGGAGCAGGAGTGATCAGCGAGAAGGATGGCTCACCACGGAAGACAGCAGGAGTTGGGAGGCTTGGAAGGAGAAGCCCCAATGTGAGCATCCTGGCCGTTGGGTGAAAGCCAAGTCTCGATCTGGAGAATGCCAGACCAAGCCAGGGATCGGGAAGCCTCCAGATCAGTTGTGTGGGAATAAGGTCCGCTGCTGGTAGGGTGACTCTCCTGTTGTGGGGAACAGATGGGAGAAGCAGGGGAGCCACCAGGTAAAAGAAGACACCAGGCTTTGTGTTTTTAAAGGAATGCTTCCAGCATCATTTTAAACTTGTTGTTTTAAAGGATTGTTTTTCTTTCTATTATTTTTAACCTCCACTTCACAACTGTTTTATTAGGATTATTTATTTACTGAAGAAACTGTGATGCACTGCACTTATTTATTTTGAATACTGTTTTGTTGTTGTTTTAATAAAAGCACTTGGCACTTTTTTGCACCATCCCCTTGCTCCATTTGTTGTGCCTCACTGCCAAGCTCATTGGTGATATTACCGATGGTGTCGGGTTTAAGAGCTTCCTGAAGCTGCGTGGGAGCATGGAGCAGAATCTGCATCATCACATGCATGTTATGCTTCTCGCGCGACGCTACATGTACTTAAAAGCCTGAACAGCACCTGTCCTTTTTGGCTGATTGCTTTGTTTCTCTCTCCTCCCTCAGACATTCTCTGCTCCTGTTGGGGGTTTTACTCCCCTATGATGTTTGTCTATTCTTTAAATGATAACTAACTGCATACTGAGCTCTTTTTACTTCTGAAAGAGACATGTTTGTTTGAAGTGTTTGAATAAAGTTCCTTTCTCTACAATCTCTTGTGTTTCTGTGCAATTCTGTGACCCAAGCGTGACACCCTACAGTACTGCAGCCTTACTGTCCCTGGGATTGAGCCGCTGCACAAGACTAGCCTGCCAGTGTTCAGCGCTTAACTCTGTGTGCTTGTGTGCAGCCAGTTCAAGCGCAGTTGGCTCAGTGATTTACTGAGTTTCATCCATGGCGTCAGTTGCACTTTGTACATATTGTTCCAGTAGTTTTTTAAATAGTTTTTACAATTCATTAGCAGTGTATAAAATGATCAGTATTGTGGTAATTGTGATGCTCTTTACATGAAAAAAATGTGTTCCATTAAAATTTCACTTTTTCTTTGTTAATTGTGACATTTACTTAAAGTGCAGTAAATAAGTATTTGGCGTCCAGGGATGCATTAACCCCCAAGTAGGTGGCAGTTTAAGGGTTAAAGCCCCAAGATTCCGCCAAAATGAGCTGCACCGTCTAAGGCTTCTGGCAATGAAACCGCGCTTGCATGAATTACAGTACATATAGCGGTAACAACGGTATTTTACATTCTAGCACTGCAGGAGACATAACAGTACAGTATACAGGTTTACCTTTACATTCTTTATTTTTAGGTAATGTATTAAGTTGAGTTTGAAATTAAATTAAAGTGTTTTGGAGGCATATTTAGGGTTTAAACTAGGCATTTTTTAACCACATCCAAAATTTGCAATTTTTCAAAATTCGCATGTGCTCTAAGAACGTAACCCCCATGAATTTTGGGGGTGTACTGTATTCCAAATGACGATATATTATTTACCCTCTACAACTCCAGGCACTTCACTCCAAGATAAACACTGAGCACTGAGAAACTTCTTTGAGAATTGAGCTGCGGCGGTGGGCGGAGGGATGGGATAGCAGGCTGCTTGCTGCTTGTGCTGATCGACAAATTTACAAGACAAAAGACCTAGATTACAAGTTTTTTCGTAGGCTTCAGTAATTCTAGTGTTAAAAACGACTGCACCATTATAATCCAGTCAAATCTAGTTCAGTTAGTTCTTCCCCATTGACTTTTATGCAGTTCGCTAAGTTTGGCGAATATTGCAAACATTTCTGTGATTTCGGGGAACTCACGGCAAAGCTATCATTTATCATTGTGTTCTATATATCACTAAATGTGCAGTCATTGTTTAGGTTTTGTGGCTACCCTGAAATCACTGCTGATGTGTTCTCCTATTGCCTTTATATTGAAGTCACCAAAAAGGATTCATTGATTGTTGTAGGAGTTTTGTAAGTACAGCATTTAAGTTGTAACTTCTGTTTACTAAATTATTTGCTTGTATTCTTGGTTTCTGCTCATCAGATTGCATTTTGGAACTTGTTTGCCTTTGGGTTGCCTTTTGGGCAAATCCTTTTTGTGCATTGTTTTGCAATTTTTTGCTCTCTCCCAATTTTTGCTGACACATTATTAGTTTATAAAGGTTCTTGTTTAAAGTGTCTCTGTAAGACAGAGTTTTGTTGTTTTTTTTCTCTTTTGTATGACATATTTTGGACTTTCACTGCATTTTGAACTTTCAAAGTCCTGCTTAGGCCAAGGCATGTAGGTAATAGTGTGACTTGGCATTCCAGGTTTAGACCATATCTGGACAGGTTCTCTAGGGTGCTGTACCATTTTTTCTGACTTTTAGGTGGCCTTATACCCGTTTTGTCATATATGAGCCTACAAATCACAACATAACGAGACAACAGTATGTGCTCGAGCTTACGCATAGAGAAAACCTATACATAGTGCTCAATATGTAGTTTTATGAAGTCTAATATCTTAAAATAAAACACAATTAAAACAAATAAAAATACATGTGTACAAATTAATTAATGTTATAGCTAAGACTACCACTGCATGGGTTTTGTAAGTTGAAGGTAAATACAGTGGAACCTCAGTTCACGAACGTCTCGGTACACGTACAACTCGGTTTATGACCAAAAAGTTTGCCAAACTTTTGCCTCGGTTCACGACCACACACTCGGTATATGAACAAGCCAGTTTCCCTTTCAGTTTGTACATGTTCAGTCTCTCCCTGTGCATTTCCTGTGCAGCGAGCAAGAGAGAGAGAGAGAGATAGCGACACACACACACACACACAGGCAGCGAGCACACACACAGGCAGCGCGAGAGAGGCGCGTGCGCACACACACAGGCAGTGCGAAAGAGACATGCACACACACACACACACACATACACACACACAGAGGCAGGGCCAGAGAGAGCAGCACGAGAGATTGCGACACACACACAGAGCCAGCCCAAGATGCAGACACACAGGCAGCGAGAGAGAGAGCTGGACGCATTAAGGTAGGAAGGCAGTTAAAGAATGCACTGGGCTTGATTTTGTTTTCACTTCTTTTTCCAGCGGTCTGTTCGTAGCGTGCATTGTTGCAATGTTATTTTTCTTGGTGGTTTATTAAATTACGGATTTTTTCAAATGTTCATTTTTTTCCCTGTGTTTAAAACTCATTTAAAAAGTGCTTTTAGCTGGCGGTTTGTAGCGCTATAGCGCAAACTATTGCAGTGTTAGTTTTCTCTGTTGTTCAAGGTTTTCTCAGTGTTATTCAATGTTTTGACATTTAGTTTACTATTACGCTGTGTATTCTATGGTTTAATTAACTATATTTGTGCTTAAAAACTTAAAAAATATATATATTTACATACAGTTCGTATGGTCTGGAACGGATTAATTGTATTTACATACAATCCTATGGGGGAAGTTGCTTCGGTTCACGACCAAATCGGTTTACGACCAGAGTTTTGGAATGAATTTTGGTTGTGAACCGAGGTCCTACTGTAGTTGGAAATGTGGCATGAATATTGTTGATGTGGTACAATACCCAGTTCTTCATATCTATACTTTTCACAAACTTGTACTGTATGTGAGGATTTTTCAGAAATATTTGTATTGGCTAGGTTGATTGTATTTTTTTTCCCTTTGGTTGTGCATGTGTTGCTAGGACATTAGAATATGTTGCAGGTGTAATTCCTGTAAAATCTATTGAAATTCTTACTAATCTGAGAATTGAATGTCCTTTACCAATTCATATGCTCAAAATGTACAAAATGCATCATTTTATGCTAAAATATTATTAATACTTACTTCTGGAAACCTCATAATGTGAAATAGAAAGTGTGCTTTTGAATTGAAGACAGGATTCTTGACCAATAAATTTAGGGAAAAGGGGGATTTTCACAGATTATGCCACATGAGTTAAGTAAGAATTTATTTTCTTTTTCTCATGGACGTTTTTCACATCATTTGCTGTTGTCCTGCATTGGTCACTATTGGGTCCTGCTCTGTTAAAATCTTTGTTACTTACTTACTTCAAGCAAACATAACATTAAAAATCTTTTCAGCTAATATTACAAACAACATGAATCTTTTGATGACAGAAGAATCCTTACTTATGGTAAAGAAAAAGCCCCAAATGCCTGACCAACAAGTCAGAAACACCTTCAGGAGGCAATTGTGGGTGTGTCAGAAATGACTATCCGCAGAAAACTTCATGAACAGAACTACAAAGGCCACACAGCAAACAGGATAGGCATATTACAGTTTGTGAAAAAGGACTTAAAAGCCTGCAGAATTCTGGAAAAATATCTTGTGAACAGACAAGACAAAGATGTGTGACAACAAAAGATCCAAAGCATACCACTTCATCTCTTAAACACGATGCTGTGTGTGTTATGGTTTGGGCATGTATGGTTGCCGCAGGTACTGGCACTCTTATCTTTCTTTGATGGTGGGACTGTTGGAGGCAGTCACATAATCAATGAGGTGTACAGAAACATCTTATCTGCTCAAGCTCTAGTAAATACTTCCTAACTCATTGGGTGGTGCTTCATCCTACAAGATAATGATCCCAAACACACTGCTAAGATAACACAGGAGTTTTACAAAGGTAAAAAATGTTAAATTCTTGCACGGTTAAGCCAGCTACCCGATTTAAATCTAACTGAGAAGGCCTTCCATATGCTGAAGAGAAAACATAAGTTGATAAGCCCTGAAACAAGTAGGAGCTGAAGATGGTTGCATTAGAAGCTAGGCAGAGCATCACCAGAGAAAATCTAAACCTGGTGATGTGTATAAATCACAGACTTCAAGCAGTCATTACATGCAAGTGATATGCAACAAAATACTAAATATGACCGCTTTAATGTACTTACCTTTGCTATGTCCCAAATATTATGGTGCCCTGAAATGTTTAAAGTGTTATCATTTCTACATGATGTGACCAAAATGCAAATACCCTTAAATTTAATTCTGCAATGTGCACTTTAATCATGTCTGAATTGTTTGATTTGTAGTTTTAAACTGTGGGGTTGTGACTGCAGTAGAACTGTCACTGGGTCAATTTTCGGTGTGGGGAGCCAGAATAACCAGATGTAGCTGCTATTTAGCCAAATATAATATAGTAAAGAGTTGACAGGTGCTGTGCTGAAAGATTCGTAAAATGAAATGAATCCCCATAAGACACTTAATGTTAGCACATCTTTTGGTAAATATCAGATTTTTGAATTTAGATAGCTCTGCGGTGGGCTTGCGCCCCGCCCAGAGTTTGTTTCCTGCCTTGTGCCCTGTGTTGGCTGGGATTGGCTCCAGCAGACCCCCGTGACCCTGTAGTTAGGATATAGTGGGGTGGATAATGGATGAATGGATGGATGGATGAATTTAGATAATGCCTTCACTTACCAGCTTGGCAAAGTCCTCTTCTTAAGCGGACTAACTGCGTTAAGTGGTCAGTTGATGGCCAGTTTGCATTCTACATGTGCATGGCTCCCTTTATGCTGCTAAAAGTCAGCAAGCAGCTGATTTTGCAACAGTCAGGAGTAACGAAATCGGAAAGGAGGAAAGCAGTCACAGTGCGGGGATGGTAGTAGTTTTACTCCACTTGTTCATGTATTTTATGTTTTTGTGTTGTTTAAGAGTTTAGATGTAATCTCGGGGGATGTGTGAGATGTAGGTAAGATCGTGTATGTGTAGGAATAAAGTGAGGATAAGGGGTTGTACCCCCCCCATCTGAATGGTAGGAGCCCATTGCCTTTAAGCAAGTGGGTAGGAAATACTTAAAAGGCCTCAGTGCCATTAGTATGGTGGTGAGTGTTGAGGATGGTGTTATTGTCTATTGTGCATATTACAAAGGTTTATTTTTTCCCCATGCTGTAGGTTGTCTTAAAGGAATTTATTCAGCCTTCTTAAGCCAGTGAGTCTCCTTGATTTTGGGGAGACCTTCTGCACTTGGGAAGAGATAGGTTTTGGCTGCTACAGAACCATTGGACCAGTTATTCAACCTTTTTTTTCTACCATCATTTTCTTTTTGGCAGCTTTGGACTTTGCATTTTATGAGCCCTTGCCTATAATTACTATGCATGAATGTCTTCAGTAATTTATTGAATTCGTGCTGTTTGTTGGATGTAACTATTTTGTTTTGCTTGATTGTTACATTTTGGATTGTTTATTCCTTCATGATGTTTTTTTTTTGTGAATTTTTGTCCTTTAACTCACAAACACTGATTTATGATTTTTCTTGCAATAAACATTGGTGACTTTGATTTCAAGAGACTTTGTACTTTATCTGGGTTTTGGGAAACCCTGAGCGCCGTCCAGCTATGAACTACTAGCGGACACTGACTGAAGACTGTATCATGACAAGGGTACAGGGTTAAATCAAAGAAAAATGCATATATATCCCAAACATTATGGAGGGCACTGTATGGGTTTTACTAATATTTCATAATTTTACTAAAGTGCTGAATGCAGTCAGTTTGTCATTTGTGTTTATACAGTTAATACAGTTACAGTTAATTTATACAGTTAATGTTAACTGCCTCACTTTTTAGTTTTGTATATTAATGCTTTTGAGTTGTTCCAATATCAAAACAATACATGCATGTGGTTAATGTTTTTTAATGTTATGGGTCTCCCTTTAAATAAAACTCCACATATTTTTGACAGGAGTTATTAAATATAAGAAAGTGTTTCTGGCAGTTCCTATACATAAATTCACAGCTAAACATCTCCAGTTTATCTCTTAGTAAAATGAGCTGAACCACCATATGGCAAACCCTGGTTACACGGTGATGATGCCAAATCCGCTTGACACATCACCTGACGAGAGGGTGTCGGGAGAGTGGCAAAAGCTCCAGTCAGCAACAACATTAAAGTGAATACAGTAATTGGCTAGCTGCCTTTAAGTGATTCGGTAGAAGTGTTGGAAATTCATGGGGTATAAAGTTAGAGCTGGCAGATGGCAAAGAAGGAGGCCATTTTTCATTTTTGTGTTTCATCTGTCAGCCACAAATCAACACATGTTGAGAAAGTAAACATGAGCTGGGCATCACGATATTAAAGTGAAATAAATGAAAAGGAAGACAGTAGAGGTAAAGTTAAAAAGTAAAGTATAATTATGATCTTGAAGAAAAATGAAAAAGATGCTTTATTATTGTTATCTTTATAATAAAATGTTTTACTGAACAGAAGACAGTCTTATTCAATAACCAGCCAAGTATCTAAATAAACAATTGAAGTAAACTTTTAATCTTTCATTGTTTGCCTTTCATGAGACACTAAAAATTAATGTTTAACATTACAACTGTTTTTTAGAATATTTTGAGATTGTCATATTGTTTTTGCACATGATTTGTATTTGCAATTCTGAGAAAATGAAACACATTCGGAATAATGATACATTTTTACTAGACACAGATAGATAGATAGATAGATAGATAGATAGATAGATAGATAGATAGATAGATAGATAGATAGATAGATAGATAGATTATTTGTCCCCGGGGGGAATTTGGCAATACAGTAATCTGATGAAAAGAGTCTATGATATTATGTTAAAATGTATTTCTTGAATTAGTTTGCCTTCAGATTCCACTCTTTATATATGGTAATATCAAGAAAACAAATGTATGTTAATTTGGGAGAAGAAAAAATTCAGTGGCCTTCAACCTCAAGTGAATTTATGTAAAATGCACTGTATGAATATTTTCTGCTTTACTGAAGAACACAGAGGCAAAAATTGAGTTCATTTAGGCACAATAACTCTTGTGTCACCTTGTAGGGGCATTTAATATAAACAGCTGCTATTGTAAAGGTTGTCAAGCAGTATCTATAGTGTCTCCCTGCTGGAATTGAAAACCCTTTTTAAATATAAAACATTTGTCAGTGTCATAGCACTTCAGCAAGTATTATTTCTCCTCATCATAAATTGTTTAATTAAAAATTATCCAAATATGGATGAAATCTGAAAAAGACTGTTCATCAAGGCTAGAATGAACAACAAAAACAAGGTAGATCAAAAAGTACCATACATAGGAAAGATGTTAATACAGTGGGAGATAAGGAAAGAAAGGAAACAAGAGCATATCTCATAAAAATGACACTTAAAAGACTGTCCTGCCTTCTGGGTATAGATGACATTGTTCACTTACTGCATGAACATCAGGTAAGGAATCTACTGACAAGTCAGCTTGACAGAGCTATATTGCCGTGAACATGTTTTGGCCACATTTGTCTTGTGTTTAAAAATATAAATAAAAAAGCAAAAGTCTAAAATGTTTATAGTGTATTTCAAAATATCTTCTTGTAAGATCTGTGTTAGAATAATTCAACCTTTAAGTTTTATGAATTTATTAATGAAAATTCTCAAAGCACTAAAAGGACAGACAGTAATTTTAATCTTTCATCAGGGGACCTTATAATGAATAACTGTTTCTCTCTTATGCACTGGAATATGAACATGTAAAGCAGAGAGGTAAATACAATCTATGTATAGTATATTTGTAAATTCAAAGTGCCTATTTCTCTTTTACTCATTCAGATTTTATATCTATAGACATATAAAGTAATAATTAAGTCTTTTTCTTGTGGAATGAATAGCATAGTTATCATGACAGTGCACATAGGAATAGAGAAATTTATAGAATACTAATGATATACTAATGAACTGAAGTGATAATTTCAAACTCCCAGATAAATAATCATACAGAAGCAAGTCAGACATGAACTAATAATGAACAATGCAGGATTGATAGAGAGGGGGGCATTACACATTGGTAAACAGTTTGAATTACAGAATACAGAAAACAGCAAGGAAAATTTGAAGGAAATCAAAAAATGTCATTATGCTTCCCAGCAAAAACATTTTGTTGCAGTAATAATGATAACAATACCAATAATAATTATTACTATTACACAACAAGAAGCATACAAACAATCAGCAACCTTCCATCCATCCAAGTATCCCAAAAAACACAAACATTCTGCATCTGATTAAACCCAAAATAAAGAATGCAGCAACAGTGAGCCTTATTAGCTGCATGTTCCCTTAAGTGTAAAGCAGCCCAAGCAGAAGTTTCTGATATGCTTCTGCTGTATAATTCAATGCCTAGAAGTACTCATAAATACTATAGTTATGTCAGAAAATCGTATCCTAACACAAGGGTCTACAAAGTTGGTCTGCAGTCTTTTTTTCCGCCCAAATAGAAACCAATTCTGACTAATGACAGATCTTATTTTATTTACAGCTACACAAATAACATTTTTTTAATGGCATTTTATGGTTCTTTACTGGGCAGTGCAATTGTTTGTTGAAACTTTGCTTAACAAAGAAGCATTCTCATTCTTCATTCTAGGAATGGTTCTTTGTTGCACTGTCTTACTGCCTGAAGTGAATTCAGTAAAATTGCAGAAATGTTCGTGAACTTCACTGAACTTTACTTAGAGAAATACATTGAGGCCATAGGTGAAGTATAGCATACTAGCAGTCAGTTCTGGGTGACGCCGGAATCTGATCCTGGAATCCCAGCGACAACTATAATGCATCTGTGGGTTGTGTCTCCTGTGATCAAGAGTTCAGGTGGAAACATATGTATGGAGCTAGGTAACAAAGAATCTGGGCATGGAAATAACAGTATTTATTTTTGTACAGGATCATTTCAAAACCTTTCCATTATAAAACAGATGGGAACACGTTTAAGCCCCATACTTAATAAAAGTCACAGGTAATTGAAATTCACTTTTTTCTTTTGCATCCATCTAACTTTTTTAAGCTGTTTTTCCCACTTTTCACTCATGGGAAATATATCTGGGAACAATTGAGTCAAATGGAACTCGATGTACAGTAATCCCTCCTCGATCGTGGAGGTTGCGTTCCAGAACCCCCCGCGATAGATTAAATTCTGTGAAGTAGAAACTATATATTTGTATGGCTATTTTTATATATTTTAAGCCCTTATAAACTCTCCCACACTGTTAACATTATTACAGCCCTCTAGACATGAAATAACACCCTTTAGTCAAAAGTTTAACCTGTGCTCCATGACAAGACAGAGATGACAGTTCTTTCTCACAATTAAAAGAATGCAAACATATCTTCCTCTTCAAAGAATGTGTGTCAGGGGCAGAGAATGTCAGAGAGAGAGCGTGAGAGAAAAGCAAACAATCAAAAAATCAATACGTGCTTTTGGGCTTTTAAGTATGCCGAAGCACCGCGATAAAGCAGCGTTTTTAGAGGAGCGTTCATTTCCTCTAGGCAAACAGGCTCTGTGCAAACAGCCCCTCTGCTCACACTCCCTCCGTCAGGAGCAGAGAATGTCAGAGAGAGTGAGAGAGACAGAGAAAAGCAAACAATCAAGCACCACGCGGGAAGCATATCATATATCATTGAGGAGTTTTAGTTAATACACAATACATGCTCTGATAGGGTAGCATCTAAGCCATCCGCCAATAGCGTCCCTTGTATGAAATGAACTGGGCAAACAAACCGAGGAAGCATGTACCATAAATTAACAGACCCACTGTCCGCAGAAATCCGCGAACCAGCGAAAAATCCGTGATATATATTTAGATATGCTTACATTTAAAATCCGCGATGGAATGAAGCCGCGAAAGTCGAAGCGCGATATAGCGAGGGATTACTGTAGTCAGGTATCCAGTTGAGGGTCATGGACTGCATTGTGGAATGTGTTTACCTGTTTGTTTGCCTATATTATATAATGCTTTATTTCAAATAAATATATCTCAACTTAACTTCAAATGATCTCATTCTGTTATGTGAGAAGTTTATATTATTAGCTGTTTACTTTTTAATAATGTATGTGGATAACTAATATCTAATAATAACATGTTTTGAAAAATAGAACTTTAGACCTTTACCAACTGTTGTATTCATAATTTAAGATTTGATACTTAATGTTTCTCAGTAAGCAGCTTGCAGTTCAACTACCACATATGTGCATATACATTAGTCTTTACTTTTTTGTTATATATTACATGAAAGTTTTGACAACCCTAATTTTGCTGTTTATTTTCCTTCTGACATGTCATATTTAAGTCTGATTAATCCACAGTATAAATATTATATTATGTTATAATGATAATGATTTATCATAAGGTCATTAGGCTACTCAACAGCCTCATGCATTAGAGTATCTGATATTTATGTTTGCCTATTAAAAAAATAAGATTTGAGTACACATGGCATATGAAAATGGTATGAATGGAGAATGCATGTGCTGCTGACGTATGTTCACATCTGAATCACAGTACATATTCAATTCAGATGACTTCAATGCATACTGACAGATATGCCAGTATATCAGACACTTTGGTCCATAGCATCATTTGTTACAAGCCATAGCAGAATATAGCAGTTAAAGAAAAATAACTGCAGAGACAACAGTAGAATAATATGCAGGCTGAAGGCTAAGGGTGCACTGGTGGGAAACGTCAAAATTCTACTCACAATGGCAAGCAGACAAGCAAACAGGGAATGTATCCTTATGAAGAAAATGGTACCAAGAATCAATGATAAAATGCATTACTTCCAGTTTACTTTTGTTGTCTCAGAAATGCAGAAGGCACGTCTGATTAAATTGCAACTTTTGCTGCTTCAGAGTTCACGTATTTGGTAAGTTTAAGGCTTTTGTTTTCACATTTTGACCTCCATGTTTAAATGCAGGGTGTTTGTATGTTGGACTGGCGATTCTAAATTGGCCCTAGTGTGTGCTTGTTGTGTGGGTGTATTTGGGTGTGTCCTGCGGTGGGTTGGCACCCTGCCTGGGATTGGTTCCTGCCTTGTGCCCTGTGTTGGCTGGGATTGGCTGCAGCAGACCCCCGTGACCCTGTGTTCGTATTCAGCGGGTTGGAAAATGGATGGATGGATTGATGTTTCATTTTAGAACACAATTGTATGTTGCAAATGAATGCATACCATGATGGTAACTTTGTTTTCAAAAATAACAAACTTATCCTTTACATGTCATTTACTATTTTCTTTTAAATTTACATTTTACTGTAGAGTTTGCTCCCTTACTTGTGCTCAAATGTTGTCAACATTTATGCTAAAGCAGAATGCTTACCTTAGCGTCATATTATTATTACTTGTAAGAAATGTTTCTTAATGAGCTGACAAGTGAAAATGATAGTGAAGTAATTGCTCCCCTTTAAAATTCAGTGTTCTCTGCATTGCTCATTGCTATTAATCAGTGACCCGATACAATTAATTGAAAAACTCTGCAGAAGATGATAAATTAAAAGCAAAACTTCAGAAGAAATGGAAGCATTGAAAGCCATGTCAAAGAATACACATAATTTTGAATTTCTTTGAAAGTTTTGTATTTTGGTTAATTAAACAATGAGATGATTTACAAGTAAGGATGCATTGGTTGTGAATGTGGCTGGAATTAAACCTGCAGCAATAGGGTCCTTCTAAACTGAACTTTAAGACCAAGAGACTGACATAGAACACATAGTAGATACAGTTAAGTTTCTTTTAAAAAATTAAAAAGAAAATTAGTAAAGTACATTATTTACAATTCAGCATCTCAGGTAAACTCTAATTTGGAACCATTAACACACCTGTTGTAACAAAAATGTGAAATCCTCAATCGCCACTTCTCTTCCCTATCTATATAAGGCTGTATTTGTTATTGTTAAAAACAACAGTTTTGAGGTTCATTTAATACAATGATCTTTGGTAGTTAAAGAGAAAGTCAATACAGATAAAAATGGACAACACAGTTTTGATATATTTACACCACTACCAAGAGGGCCTTGAGATCTAGATATCCTATTTTACTCAAAATACACACAATACATGTGTATAAAGTAAAATATTACATTAGCACCTGTGTACCTGACTAGCATAAATAATATACAGAGAAACAGGCTCTAAGCAGAAACGTTTATGCTTTTCGACCGCTAAATGTGAATATGCTGACAGTATTTAGAGAATAATGTTCACTGTAAACTGACCTTTTAGCAGCTTAGGGAAATGCAAAACAACTTTTTTTTCTGTTCAGGAACACCAAGAGCACAATCATTACCCACAATACAGAGAAAGACTGTGTTCTACACATTCCTCCCAAAACCTATACAGCCAACTGTGATACACAAAGCACGGGTAACAGACAATCGATATCAAACACTCTTAAAAGTCATTTAATTTTAGAAGAGTTGATATTCACCCCGTGACCCTTTTTTTATTTGCATTATGCTAGTAGATACAGCACGTTGTAGTTAAAAAAATGGAATCAAGTTGGAACTGAATTAATCACAATGAGTGACATTAAAGGCTTTATGCGCCCCACTTATTGATGTTTCTTACCTACAGATCAAACTATCCTTTGTGAAGTACAGACAAATACCCAGTTTATCCTACAATGGCCAATGAGTCATTTTCCTTCCTAATTTTTGTTTGGCATCAGTTCAGGCTAGGAAATCTAAGGTTCAAGAGGTGAAAAGTGCTTGTGAAGTGGAAATGCAACCATTTTTCCAATTTTAAGCTGACCAGGGTTAGATCGTGATCCCCCAAGGTCCCTGAGTGCATATCTGTGAAGGTTCATCCAACCCGTCACCGACAAAATCCTCATAAGCAAACTTGCACACACATATTATCTCTACAGATTTCTCCTGCCCCACTATTTAAAGAGCTCTGATTTTGAAATCATGTACAAAATATAAGTGGCTTTAAACGTATGGCAAGTTTTTAAATTAATAATCGGCACACTCACGGCTTTAAGGAGGGTGCGCGGTTGTGTGGCAGGAGCAGTTCCCGGACACGATGCGGGTGGGGCATTTCCATACTGAAGTGTACAGCTGCGGGATCGCCCATGTCCGTATTTGATGCTGGGAGCTGCTAATCGCCACACCTGTGCCACGTCCCCATTAATAAAAAGGAGAAGCGCAAGTGTGGAAGGGGAGAAAAAAGGAGAAACGGAAGGATGGTGGTTAAGGGAGAAGAAGGCTGGAAGAATCGAGAGCTAGTGCAGAGTGAGCAAGCAAATAAGAGCAGGTTTGCTGATGAAGGCAGGCAGCTAGGAGAATAGCTTCCAGAAGAGAAGAGGGAGCATGGAGCAGAACCCCCACCGTCTCAAATAGTGGCAGCAGTGGTATGAGCTGGCAATGGGGACTGAAGATGGAGACGGATCCGCAAGTGGGATAGGTATCAGACTTTAAAAGAACCCATGTGATTCAAGCCAGAGGAGGACATTTTAAAGAACTGAACATTTTTATGGACGTTTATTTATTGATCGCTTTATTGTCTTTTTAAAGTTCTTATTCTTTTAATGTCCTGTTTTACAAGGGGGGGGGCTGGGTTGGTTTTAGTGTGGGGATGTTTTTAGTGCTTTTATTGGTTTTAGTGCAGTGTCAGGGTCAGGGACCTAGACCTCCAGTTGCAATGGGTTGGTTGAGGCATGGAGTCTTCCTGTGCAACTGGTGGCTTAAGGGGGGAGCATTGTAATATAGCTGGTCTGCAACTCTAAATGGATGGCCAGTTTTTAAATAAATAATCGGCGCACTCATGGCTTTAAGGAGGGGGTGTGGTAGTTCGGCAGGAGCGGTTCCTGGGCACAATGCAGGTGTGGACGTTTCTATACTGAAGTGTACAGGTGCAGGATCGCCCATATCCGTAATGGGAGCTGCTAATCACAGCCCCATTTTAATAAGGAGAATTGTGAGTGTGGAATGGAAGAAAAAAGGAGAAATGGAAGGATGGAGTTTAAGGGAGAAGATGGCTGGAGACCTCAAGAGCTGGTGCGGAGTGAGTGAGCGAAAGAGAGCAGGTTCACTGGTGAAGGCAGGCAGCTAGGAGAACAACTTCCAGAGAGAAGAGGGAGCATGTAGCAAGACCTGCACCGTCAGATGGCGAATCAACTATGTTCAAAAATGGATGTAATGAGGCCTTGTTCCTTAATCAAGAAATAGTGCAGTATTTGGACTTTAACAAACAATTCTCAGGAAAAAAAATCAGCAAAAGTGGAAAACTGTGTGATATGCCCCAGGTATTTTTCTTTACAATAATTTGGAAGAGAGAGCTCTGCCTGTTTCTTTATATTTACCTTTTCTGGCCAGTCTTTCCTACAGTATATAGGTCTCTATTTTGCCTTCCTTCTTCACCCACCAGTTATCAAAATCTAGCTGTCTATCAAGGTCTGATTCTACTGACATACGTGACAGTGGGCTGAGATATATTTGCCACATGATACTCCATAGCTCATCTATTATTCTGCCTAAAAGTGAAAATGTCTGTTTACCCTGACAGTTTGTCATTGGCAGAGTTAGAAAAATCTGAAGTGCCACGTAGAATTCTGGAAAGGCTGACTGCAGATTGAGTGCATGCAACATCTCAACAACTTAGTTGGACACTTCTTACATTCTGAGTCAAACATGAAAGACCTGAATTGGATGAGCAAAATTCATGTCCAGAGGAAAAGGATATGCAACAGAGACTGCATTTTCCTTTTCCACTACTACATCATTATTAGAACCCTGACATGAAATAGACAGAACTATAAAGAGACTAGTTAAATGCTTGTAAGCATTCGAGAGAGGTTCAAGGCAAGTCACTAAGTTTTCAATAACCACATTAAATGTTCTATTTTAAAATTTTCTCTATCCTTAAATGTCACACCTGGCTCTGAGCTCTCATGTTCAGAAGTTTTATATTTCTTCTTTTGCTGAAAGTCATGCTCATAGGACTGAGAGATACTTGTCACAGACCGTTATTTCAAAGGTCTCACACCTGTCTTGCTGTGCTGACACAAAATCCCCCAACAAAGACAATAACCATGCTGCTACAGAGATGTCAATGTTACTTTTGTTGTTGCATGTTTTTTTAATATTGAACCACTCAAGTATGACATTCCAGAAATGTGTTATGAAGGCCATCTCTAAAATGTTCCGATTTTGCACATAGTATACCAGCTTTAGTTCAAATCTCTCTTTGTCCATTAGCATAATTACATATACCTCATAAGACTTCTTTGATGTGGTTGTAATGACTCCAAAGTGCCTTGGTTGAGTCTGCACGAGAATTTCACCAAGGACTTGTAAGGGATTTTAATAAAATTGTGACTCCCCCATCTATGTTGTGGACAAGGAGCAAAATGTATACAGTAACTGTATCATGTTAAGAAATGTTTCACTATGGCTTTGGAAGCAGACTGCTCCTTTTCAAATAGTACTGACTTAACACTGTCAGAGAGTGTTTGCCATAACTCAGGATCAGTGACCTCATAGCCCAGTCCCTAATCCAGCCTTGCCACCAATCTCAAGATAATACCTCAGAACACATGAATTTTAATGGCTTAAAGCAACCGGAGAGCGATTGATAGTTTCAAAATTAGTGAAATGTTCCTTTTTTATTGTTTCATTTTTCAGTCCCATAACGCATTGCTTCCTTGCTGCTTTTTCTGGGAGAATGCTACTTATGTTCAACATAAATATTATCTACTGTTGGTTTAAATGACCTTGCCCAAAATAATTTTGACAGTTGGGAAATATTTTATTTTATGTTATTCTAGGATATTTGTGTCTTCTTGTGAGTTGAGGGTGGCTGTCCCTATTGCTGTCTTGACTGATAAATCTGCTGCACGCGTCAGAAGTTGTAGAGGTGAGGTCTAAGTTAATGGGTGGTGTATTTGCATGTGTTAAGCTGCAAATTGTTATACAGGGCGGGGCATAAAGATCTCCCACATTTTAAGGGATCACTGTGCGGGCTTGTAGTGGTGGTAGAGAGGTGGGGTAGGTCTCATTTAGTAGGTTAGGCTCTACCATTTTCAGTACCCATCATGAGTTGGGCCAGTGAACAGCGGGGCTTTGTTGCTCATGAGAACAATTGTTCTGTGATAGTGATGCAAAAAGTGTTCCGTACACACTTCAAAATGTATCTGTACCAGATCAGAAAATGATTTTGCTATGGATTTCTAACCTTCGGGCAACTGGGTCCACACAAAAAGAAAATCATCTGGCAGACCTAGGACAGCACATGTTTGGTTTCAATAGTACGGGGCCACAGCTCACACAGCACAATGTTCGCTTGGAGTGTTGAGGGAAATGTTCCCTGGGCATTTCATCTCTTTAAGGGGAGATGTGGGGTGGTCGGTGCGATCACCAGATTTAAGCCCATTTGACTTTTTCCATTGGGGATACCAAAAAGAAAAGGTTTTCAAACATCGTCCTCGATCTCTTGAGGATTTGAAGGAAACGACAGCCACCATTTGTCTGATATGATTTTTAAAACTCTTTAAAACAAAACAGTTTTTATGTACTTTTCAGAAATATATCCAATTGTTTTTTAGATAGCTTTGTTCATTTTTTATACCCCTTCAAAATGTGGAAGATTTTTATGCCCCACCCTGTAATTTGTTTCCATGGCTGTTTGTGCTGAATTAGAACAGAAGTGGGATGGAGGAAGAACTATGGGAATGGAAGTGCCTTAAGATGTTAAGATGTTTGTATTTCTGGTGGATGTTGAGGGGGGAGCATTTGTGCCCTGACACTTGCCTCTCTTTTCCTTTCTCCCCTCAGTTTCACCTCTTAAGAGTCTTTTCTGTACTATGCATATGGAAAATGTATCATTTACCCCTTGGAAAATCTGCAGCCTTAGATTAAAAATCAAACGTGCAAGTGTCCTCAAATACTTGAAGGGGATGAAAATCAATGTTGTTGTATTCCTGTAGGGATTTAGGTTTTTGGCAAAGATGCCATATGTCCGAGTTCATATGAGGAAAAAAAAATACTTTATTAGAATATGAACAATTTTTGACTACAATAATAGAAAGCTAATTCAGTACTGGAATGCCTAAGCTAGAACTTATATATACAGTATAGTGTGACCTTTAAATAGCTGCCTTCAGACGTCTCCAAACTCAAATTATGACCGTTTTATCTTGGAAGGGTTCTAGGGTGATCCTGTCCCAAATTATTAGATACTTTTGTTCCTATGTCCTGATTCTTTCTTACATAGGTCCATACATATGTCCTCCACCCTAATATTTGTTTTCTTCTCCTTGCACTCACCTGGAATTGGAGGAAACAGCCCGCAAATGTAATGCATAAGGCAAAATAGAGAAACAAGGCAAACAAGGGGAGTAGGCAAAAATACTTTTATTCAGTCATTATAAGGTTTAACATTTTAAATATTCTTAATGTGCCAAAAAGCAACAGCAAATAAAAGTAAATGAGTGTGACAAATCAATTAATACAACCAGGAATACATCAGAAGCTGTCATAGATGATGGTGGCCAACACACCTGGTGGCTTTGAATGTCATGAGGTTTCTTTGCTAGTCTCACGGCATATGTCTTTTTGATGGCTATGTTCTTCTTCTTCTCCTACTTCCTGATATTTTTATATCTCCTTCTGTTTGATTTTTAAAGCTAGTCAGAAGAAACACACTTATCCTTGTCATTTTGACAGAATAATCAGTACATGTACACGAGGTATGCATACATAACAATAACCACTGGTTCAAGGGTTTCATTTTTATGCATGATGAAAACCCAGAAAATGTCTAGTTTATCATTTAAAGTTCTGAAATTTTATCTTGCTCCAATGCATTGGGGGAATCCCCCCACCTCCTAGTATTACAGTGATGAGCTTCATTGTTGCTAGTTTAGCCCTTGGACTGTTACCTCAGTTAACACTTCCCATTTCTGTGGATAGACAAGTCACTCTTCAGAGACCAAAAGTCCAAGTTGAAAATACTAATAATAAAAGTCATACCTTTTGAAGGCTGAATTTACTGTCCAAAAATACTTTTGACAAACAACTTAGACTGACAGAAAGAAGGAAAATTAAAAATCACATTCCCTTACAATGACCAAAAAGACATAAATTCCTTATAACAAAACAACCCTATTTGTTCTGCGCAAGTTTAATATAATACTTTGAACATAAATTAAAACAAAAAGAAAAAAAGAATACATCTGTATACAAGCAGTTATACCTTACTACCATATAAGAGGGCTAGATTTCTTACCCAACAGTACTCCCAAAGAACTCCCTAATCACCTCACTCCAAATAATTACTCAAACTTCTCCTCCACACTCTGTCCTCTTCTTCTTCTTCATGCCAGTTGAAAACTTTCCACCTCCCAACTCCAAACTCAAGGCCAAATGGCACAGGGCTTTTAAGCCCAAGCCAGGTACTGAATGGACAGTACATGGCTGTACTAAGATCCTATACAGACAACTCAGAGGAGTCTAGCCCCTCTATCCTGAAGCAAGAAAGAATAATTATTTAATGGGAGTATCTTGTTACATTTCCTTACATTTTACCTTAAAAGGCCCAATTCATCTAGTAACATCCCTTGGTAGCTACAGGCCAGGGGCCTCATGTATAACGCCGTGCGTAGAACTCGCACTATAACATGGCGTAAGCACAAAAGCCGAAATGTGCTTACGCACAGAAAAATCCAGATGCAGGAATCTGTGCGTACTCCAACTTCCACGTTCTTCCGCTACATAAATCCCGATCAGCGTGAAAACTAACGCCGCACGCGCATTTTGTAACGCCCCAAATCCTCCCAGAATTACGCCTATTTGAATATGCAAATCAATATAAATCGCCCTTAAGCGCAGCCTTCTGTGAAAAGACAATGGGAAAAGCACGGGGAAAATATAAGAATTTCAGCGAATACCAAGTGGAGGCAAAGGAAAAACATACTATTTGTTCAAATAAACCGTGGTATAATCAACAAAATGAAGTTGATCGAGTGACATAGCGTGTTGGAGAAACTTGAAAGTTCACATTCACAAAGTCGCACAGTGCCGGAAATAAAAAAGAAGTCACATATCAAAGTTGCCGTGAAAAGAACAGTTGTAAGCCCACTGTCTGAGTGTCATATGAAAGCTTATTAGGGTACAGAGAAAAAAGGCACACGGTGGGGAAAAAGCACGAAATGTCAACTTTAATCTTGAATTTTCCACTTTAATCACGTAGTTTA
Source organism: Polypterus senegalus (assembly GCF_016835505.1). NCBI lineage: Eukaryota > Metazoa > Chordata > Cladistia > Polypteriformes > Polypteridae > Polypterus > Polypterus senegalus. The sequence continues at coordinate 127,290,529 of NC_053157.1, read as the reverse complement.
TTTTGTCATTTAGTAGAACATTATAAATTTAATCTTAAAATCGTTTAATTTACCAGTTTCTCAAAATTACATCGTAATTAAAGTAGCACGTTAAATGCTTTCTTTTGTATTTGATCTTCTACTCGTATGTGATCTATGTGTGTGAATCACTACTTGCTTCTTAAACTGGCTCTCTTCCTCCAACTGGACACAGAGTCCATTACATTCGTGATATTACAGCTCTCTGAATAACTAAAATACTGAGATGTATACGTGATGTCATTTTCATGATGATAGGAGTTAAAGCACATTATTAAACATGTGTTTCATGAGCCTCGTGCTCATGACAAGCATTTATCTTTTGTCGAAATTTGTCGCTGCGTTTTTAGCTGTGTTGTTATTTTCTCTTTCTGTTTTATATTCAATATATATTGGCGTGGCCGCCCCAAGAGTCCTTGCTTTTCTTTCCCAAGTAACCGATCGCCACACAATCAGCTCTGTAATAGAAGTTAAGTCATCTGTAAGCTTAGCGATTCTTCAAAACGTTTAAAGAACATTGAAATATCTTCGTAGTACATGTTTAATTATTCTATCCTTAAAGACACTCCCAGTGAAGAATATAGATTATTTAAATGAAGTTAAAGTTTTATGTGTATAATTTAACAAACATATTTTGCTGCATTTCACCTTAAAAATGATATTGTCATCATATGTGAATACACCCTTTATAAAGTGGCTCAGGTTGTGCGATATTATAACTGTAGTGCAAGTTGACAGTGGGGTGATTGTACTTATAAGTACAAACCGTTCTACAAGGAGCAATTGATTGGCTGCATTTAAAGTTCTTGGGATTAAACTGTTTCTGAACCGCGAGGTCCGTACAGGAAAGGCTTTAAAACATTTTGCAGTGGCTGAGGTAGCGTGTCCTTAAAGCTGTATACCGATAATTCTCTTTCCGATCAGCTGCTGCTGTGATTCACACTCAGATACAGTGATATAAATACTCCGAGTCGTGCAGTGAGAGTAATATGGAAAAAGATGATCCGCTGTGGCAACTCCTAACGGGAGGAGCTGAAAGAAGAAGAAGAAGAAGAAGAAGAAAAAGAAGAAGAAGAAGAAGATGAAGAAGAAGTGAGAGTAACAACGCTAAAGCAGTTCTGGTATTTGGAATACTATGGCTGTTCCCTGGACCATTATATTGTTACGAGTTAATTACAATCAGATGCATTACACTAATAAACAATATGCGGTTAGTTTCTGTGTATTTATAAAGCCGCGTCATGAAAATAATGAGTAACCACACAGGAACAGTAGCACTGCTTTGACGCTGGGTTTGCAAAACCGAGCGGAGAACTTGCGTACGACAAGGCATGAGGTACCGTGGAAAAGTGCGTGGCTTTACGCCAAGTGTGGGTTTTATACATCACGATTTGAACGTGGAAAAGTTCTTACGCAACTTTTCTCTGCGTACGCACCGTTTATACATGAGGCCCCAGATCTTTTCCTGCATGTTTTTATAACTAGTATGAATGTTTTTTTTTAGCTTAATACATCTAATTATTAGTAAGAGGGAAAAAAGAATACAACATTTTAACAAAACTGCCTATGTTTTACAAATGAAAACACATGTACTAGTTTTCATGTTATCCATAGAGGTGTTTTTTAGTGGCGTGAAATTTGGAAAAGTGAACATAAAGAAAATTAATTGGATACACTAACAATTATTTTTAGATAAAAATAAATGTGCTTACAGAACTGTACATAAAATGATTCAAGAGCTAATTTCTAATATTGAAGGAGATTTCAACAAAGCCACCACCCCACCAGACACTTTCCCTTCGCTTATTCCTTATTTTATCACAAGTGTTGCTTTTGGACAATCCCCTGTTTTTTGTGTGCCTTGTTTTATTAGATTTCTATTTATGCTTAGTCCAATTTTAACTTTCTTTTGATGATATTCATTGTCCTTTTATTCTGGTTTGTTAAATTTATTCTGTGATTTATTGTTGTTTTTCCTTTGAAGATCTGATTATCTATGTTTAACTTATCAAGAAAGCATCTCCTGTTAAAGGTGTGTTGCAGTTATGCAGTGTTAAGTAGGCTCATGCTATCTATCTGTTTCACTGCATCAATATTAATTATTCATTTTTGAATTAACATACTACAAAATAGGAATAATTAGTAATGACTCTGGTTAAAAGAAGATAATTAGCATCCTTTAGAAAGTGAAATTTATTAAATTTTGATAGGAAAAAAATTTGGCTTGTGATGGGTGTCAGTTTTTCCTTCTTTTTGTAAGTAGCTTTTGTGAATTCTCTTCATCATAGAAAATAACTGGTAATCATGTGGTGTCTGTGCATATCATATAGCAGAAACAAGAACTAAATAATTCAAAGCATTTAACAAAGGAATTAACACAGGAAAACATAACACATAACATTTTCAAACCTGCAGAGTTGTAGGATTCAAAAAAGCAGTCTGTGTAACCAAATAAGTTTACTGCAATATGTCTTCATGGTGGCAAATAGTTGCATCATTTTAAAATTAAAGGAAACATTCTGAATTAATAAGGATACTATTTCAGTAGTCTATTGACTTCTTATACATTTACACTTGAGTCAAATGAAAATACATGAAAACATCATCAAATTCTTAAAAAAAACATTTTTGAGGTGACACAGATTGATGACTTACGTTGACTACATTGAATACACCATTCAGAAATTTAATAGCAGGGTGTGATGGATGCCCTCTGCATATCTTTACAATTTCTTTCTTAAGCCTCCAGCCAAAGGCTAATTATGATCAACGCACAAAACAACAAAATGCTATGAAGGTTTATATTTTAAAGGTTGACAACAATTGCAAACCCCATATAAATCTTCAGACAAAAAGTATAAAAAGATGGAAAATGTACAGGCTTTCATGTTAGCTGTACTGAATTAAACTATTATAGTTCACTTTATTCATTTGTAAAGCTTATATATTTAAAACTAGTAACATTTACTATTCATGGACACCCTGGCTAGAGGTGTCCAGCTCTGATCCTGAAGGGTCACAGTGGCTGCAGATTTTGCTTCCTGTGACTTTCTTAATTAGTACCCGATTTCTGCTGTTAATTGAACTCTTTTCCCTTTCCCTTTATTTTGATTGGTTTCAAGACTTGGTTTTCAATACTCCGTCCCCTGAATTGCTGCTTTTTTCCTTAAATAGCTGCCAAATAGAAACGATATGTGAAGTGAGCCAAAAGATGACCAACTAAGTTGAAGCCTCAAACTCCAGCCAGTTCCACTTAGTTTCTTAATTAGAAGCAACTTCTGCTTGTTAATTAAACCTGTTGCTTAATTTAATTGCTTTGAGGAGCATTCATTCTGCCACAGCAGACATTTCCAAAATTGTTGATTTTCGTTTTTCTAAGAAAGCCGTCAAAATGTTCTGTGTATCTAAACAGATCAGAGTTACTGAAACCTACACCTTTCTTTATTTTTAGATATTATATGATGGACACAGGTTAGCTGGTCATGTGTTGGCTCGTTTTTGTGTCTAATTATTGTTTGGCTGCTAATCAAGGAAAACAGAAATAATTAATAAGTCTAAGTCTTACATAGCAAGTCTATTAAAAAAATTCTGATACATTCTTTTCGATTTAGGTCAGTAACAAAGTAACCTTAAGTTACAAATGTAAATATACACAGGTTGAGCATTCCAAAATCTGAAACTAAAAGAGCTGTTCTTGAATTTTGATTACGGAATACGGTTGAAAGAATTGGCAGCTATTTTTGTGAAAATATAAATTATGCAATGTGCATTCAAAGTAAACAATGTGTCACACCTTGATAGAAGAAGGTGAAAAGTACTTCGGCTATGGAATTTTTAGTTAATATAAAATAATCATTTTCAGCATATACAGTATATATATTTTATATATACTGTATATACAGTATAATGCCATAACAGAATGAATAATTATTAAACATAAGGAAAAGTATTGAAGGTAACTCAAGGGTTAACTAAATGTAGGTTAAAGCTTAAGCACATGAGGTCTGCCTCATCTCAGATAAATCAACAACTTGATTTTCGAAGGTTAGAATGAGGTAAAAGAATAACAAACACCCCTCTAGAAAGTGAGGAGTAAACTAATAGGGAAGCTCAAACACCCCTCAGATGAAGTGGTGCTAAGTAAATAGGGGAATCCACAGAACACACCATCAACAAGGTGGCATTCACTTTATTGGAAGAGACAACAGAAGTCAGAAAATACTGGTGGCATTAGCTGATTGGATGGGATAATACATTTCTGTATTTTAAGAGTCTGATGTGGTGTATTAGATGAGGAAAGAATAAAAGCAGATGAATTGTTTGATTGATTGCTCTATCCATGGACTGAGACATTTGTGCATAATCAGTGCAAATAAAGAAATGTTCTTCATTTTCTTCTAGGGTCCATGATTATCTTGTATAAAGACAGAGGAAATTTTCTTTCCACAACACCATTAAGAGATTTGATAATGAAGAGCCACAGGAGATGCAGATTTCCACCTTCTGCCTGCATGTCCAAATGAACAACTAAAGGATGTTATCATTATTGTCTAATTTGAAATGCAAACATGCTATGCCAGATTTCAGCACTTTAACACGCAGTATATCCATAGACCGCAATGCTTATCTAAACTTTATCTGCTGTTTTTGTGCAATATAGTGATGCAAAAAGTCAAAATGACAGAAAGACTTTTTTTTTTTGTTTTGATTTTTATTTATGCATGCCAAGTGACAGTCATGTGACCACAATTCATTGCAGCAATTATATCACGAATACCTTGGTATAAATATGGCCAAAGCACCAACAGAAAATATTCTTCAGCTGGTTAAAACTTTAATTTTTAGTGGTACTTAGTTTTTATTTTTTAGGCCTAGTGCTGGGTATGTTTTGGTTTTGTGATCATTATTTTCTTTGATTTTGACTTTGAACTTTGGTTTGCCACAGTGCCTTGTTTGCTCGATATATTTTTGATCTCCCAGTTTTGACCTTTCAACTGACATTAAGTCTGCTTCTGGTTCACGTTATTGTTTCCTGGAGCCTCATGCATAATTGCATGTGAAGAATTCACACTATAACATGGCGTACGGACAAAAGTGGAAATGTTCTTACACACAAAAAAATCCAGATGCATAAATCTGTGCATTCGCCAACTTCCACATTCTTCCGCTACATAAATCCCTGTCAGCGTGAAAAGTAATGCACGTGCACGCACCTGCCGCCACTTCCAAGCTCCTCCCAGAATTACGCCTCTTTGAACAAGCAAATCAATATAAATAGCCTTTAAGTTCAGCGTTCTGTTAAAAGGCAATCGCAAAAACATGGGGGGAAATAGAAGAATTTCAGCAAATACTTTAAGCAAATAATTCAAGCATAACCAATTGCTCCTTTAAATCAAAATGTCTATCTGACAGAAGACCACCTAATGATGAAATTGATTTTAACATACCTTTTTATGACACATGAGAGGGATATCCGACCAATGATGATTTTGCAGATGTCACAGTTGCCCCAATCATTTAATACCAATGTCTTTGAAAGCAAGCATCTACAACAGTAAGCACAGCCTCAAAAGACAATTATCAGTCCAAACTAAGAAAAGATGCTTGCCTTAATGTTAATGCAGAAAGAAAGATAAGTATTCCTCAATGGGACCGTCTTCAAGACAGAACATAATGAAACCAAGTAGAGATGAAGTAAATTACCTTCCAAACTTTTCCCAAGGGAGGATGAAGCTTCTCTTGATAAGGAGAGAGAAACAAAAACCTCTGCAAGGAAATGCGAAACTGAGCATTAAAGAATAATTTAGCTGCCCAGAAGATCGAACAGACCTTTGTTTACGAAGAAAAGAAGTAGTTGAGGACATGCCACCAGTTAAAACAATGTTGCTATGCTGGCTTCTGGCTATCCAGGGCTTTCTTTTAGCAAATAACCATGATTATTTTAGTCCTTATTGAAATCACATTTATTTAACACAATTAACATGCTCACTGACTTTGAGAACATCTTTGGAAAGATTGCATCAGTTTCTTGGAACCCTGATTGCTTAATCTTACTCTGAATTGAACATGATAGCAGCCATTAGTTCTTTATGTCTCTGAGAGCTGTATGGGTATGAGGTTCATGGGTAATGATGACTGTGCTGCAATGAAAGTCGAGGGAGATTAATGTGTTTGGGTTTTCTGACCTAAACATGCTCAGCATGTAGAAGAGGGGTGCACAGGATTAACACAATACAAAACAAGAGTGCCACAGCCAAATGGAATTTATTAAAATGGTTTTTATTTACATTTATTTTTGTTTTCATAATTATGAGAAGAAAATTATACTTGAGATTATTCACTCAACTCTAATCCTTATAATTTGGCACCATAATTCTATTTTGTAATGTTTCCTTTTGTGATTTCTTATTTGAATTAGTTTTCAGGTGTTTGTTGAGTTCATAAAGATACCCCAAAACAATCTTCAGAATTAATTCTTTGAGAAACTTAATGGGATGTATGGGTCAGACCCTGTTAGAATTATTTCAGTAGATTGACTTAGACGTAAGTCATGAGATGAGATATTCAGGGGTCAGAAGTGTGCATATAAAAATTGCATACCAAAATGGCTTCCATGGACACACATAGAATATACAAACAAATACTACATTTAAATTACATTTTCTCATTTGGCAAACACTTTTATTACCATATCAAAATGTCTTACTATTGAGATACAGTACAAATATGAATAAACAGATGATACTGAGTGTTAAATACCAATGACGGCAACATGTACAATGTCACAATATTTACTGCTGAGATTTAAATATTCCCTTCTTTTATCACTGTTACAGTATAGTGGAATAGTCAAACATCAGTTTGACAGTTTGTAATGTATGATTCAAAATTTTTTACTGGTTTTAGTTAAACACCTAATATCACTAATCAAGGTCATTTGGAAAATACAAATATTAGAATCAGGTGTGTTTGATTAGGGCTCAATACAAAACCGGCAGGATGGTAGCTCTTCGGGAATCGGTTTGGATATCCCTGTTTAAGATGTGATTTCTGACACGCCTTCAGACATTCATCAAGAAAGTTCATGTTACACTTCTTAAAATTTTATTGTTTTTTTTGTTAATACTCATTATTAATTTGTCCCTGAATTCTGATGTTAACCTGAACCACCCTGCAGTCCTTCGTAGGCTCCCTGTACTTCTGGACATAACTCCTCAGAATTCTACAAGATATTGTGACGTTGTGGGTTCTTCTCCAGGCTCCTGTCTCAATTTTGGGAGCTTTTGAACACTGTCGGTAATGTCACCAGATGAGCTGATCAGTCAGACACAACGAAGCAAGGGGATGGTGCAAATATGTGCAAAGTGCTTTTATTAAAAAACAAAAACAAAAGTGTCCAAATAAATTAGTGCAGTACTCAAATGTTCATAAATAAATAATCCATAAAAAGGTAAAATCCCAAATGGTTAAAACAAAGGCTAAAATGAAATTAAAACAGCAGCAATCACTGGGGCTACACCAGCCAGACACAACTCCTTCTCAGTCTCTTCAACTCTCCTAAGGTTTACTCATCCAATGTGACTTCAGCCGCCGTGGCCCTCTCTCTACCAACCCCTGTCTTAGCTGCCTCTGCAGGCGTCTGCTAGTCCTCTCGGGTGAAGTTGTCCTCCTGTCGTCCTTCTTGCACACGTAGTCATCCCTCAGATCCCTAGGGTGGACTCCACCTCGATTATACCCATTCCTCCACATAGTCAGTGGGCACGATCCGTCCCTTTAGCGCTGATCGCTCACACTATCAGGGACCCCGACCGCGCTGACCTTCCTTTTACTTAGCTGGCTGGCTCGTCCACTTTCTTGCACTACCCCAGTTCTGCTTTCTCACTCTCCAGTCTTTTACCATTCTCCTCTCCTCTCTTTCCACCTTGCGCTACTCCTATTTATTACGGGGACGTGGCTCAGGTGTGCCGATTAGCAGCTCCCGGCTTCAATCATGGATGCGCCCGGGAATTGCTTCAGCCAAACTACCACACCCTTTCTTTAAGCAGTGAGTGTGCCGATTATTTATTTTTAAAAACTGGCGTTTTTTTATCTGAGCTGTGGAACCGCTATACCACAGATATGTTTTGTAAGTAGCTATAATAAAGATTTTCAGATTTTTGTTTATACTGTAAATGTAAAGTTGAATTGCAGCTATGTTGTGCAAATAAATGCAGGTGGAGAGATTCATTCACACTATCAACTTGTTTGAAGGTTGTATGTGTTTCACTGTAGTATTTGCTAATCAGTTATGTAAAGGTGACACATGCTACAAGGAAATTAGCACATGGACTTGCTGTTTTACTTCGCAGGACTTTGCCTAAAATTAATGTTAATGTATATTGTAGTGTACTGCATTTAATACTTATATTTTAATAATCATGTGCTATACAAAATAATGTATTAGGATTGAATGAGAAAAGTAGTACAATTAGTTTTTTAAGGAATTTGATGGAAGTAAACAGCTTTGAGCATATGCCTATTGGCATTCTGACTCTTATGAGGGAACACAGCTCTTCAAATATGTTTACAGTCATCATCATTGAAGGAACTTTTGTGCTGGAAGATGCCTGAGGCCTGTCTCTAACAGTTTGTCCCCTTCTTGGCATTTCCTATGCACCCCATCTTGATTACACCAAATGCAGGAAAAACACAATACACTTCTTTCAGCAAGTAATGGTTGAGCTGAGACTGAACTTATTAAACCAAAACTTCAGTGTCTGAAGAACCAGTTTGTATGTTTGGAATGAACAAAATGGAAAAATGTTCAGCTTTGTGATTTTTTTATTTTGTACTTTATTGTTTTTAAGATTTTGGTAAGATGTTTTTATTTCTGTTCTATAGAAATTATAACAATGGCCTAAAATTGTTTTCAGTGAAAACTGTTAACAGTTTATTTATTTATTAATTTGTCAGCTTATAGCCACAGAACTTTCATTTTAGGTTGCAGCTATAACAATTTTAAGAATTGTTAGCTCATATGCTGCTGATATAACAGCTGCTGAGATTGTCCATGGTTGCCTTTCACAATAAATTCATGTAAAATGTAATGAATGTAGACTTTTTCTGATTTTTCTTTGCGTCTGAACTTTGTTGTTTGCAGCATTTTAACTTGTGGTTTAGATATAGTTATAATTTATTAAAAATAGTGTGGTTAATTTCATTTGGAAAAAAACATGCAGTAGAACTTAATTTAAATAATTGAGGATTACTGCTCATAGTAGTGTTAATTACTTGCACCGGTGCTTAAAATTACAGAAAGAATCAAATTAACCAAACTCAAACCTGTCAAGTAGAGTTGACTCTAAGTAAAAATTAATCATACAAATTTAATGGGTCAAACAGAACATGAGCCCTCCTTAAAGAGTAAATACCAAGAAGTAGAACTTGACAGCCATGACATAGGTTCAGCCTTTACATTGACTTTGACCCATCTGTGATTTACTTTTCTCTTTTTTGACCATAAGTTGTATGTAATTTGTGGGTTATTTTTCTCCTTCTGGATTCAAATGGAACTGTATTTTATGAAACATTATAAAGCATTGAAAGTACTTTTTTATTCTATATCAAAACACACTAATGTTTTACAGTAAAAATAATTAATTTCAAAAACATTTTGCATACACACAGAAAATTAAAAAAATAGACTCATCATAATCCCTTGGTAAAATTCCAATATACAATATTGGATGGTTGGGGTTAAAGAAATTTCATCTTTAATTGTGCCTAATAAGAGTCCAGTACTTAACAATTTAAGAGAAAAATGTGGTGGTACTTCAAAACATTTCAATTACCAGAGTTGGTACCCCTAAAAAAAAAGTTGTGTATCCTACCTAAGATATCATGTGATATTAACTATAACTATAGCATTTGTTTGCTATAGTTAAGCATTTTCTTTGTATAATAATTCTTCTGTTGTTCAAAATCATGATGTAGAACTGCTCTTAACATAAACTAAGATCCAGAATCATGCTCAGTTTTGCAACATTGGTTTATATTAGAGGGGGCCCTGACCAAGTGGTACATTTTGGTGGGACCTCAGCTTAAAAGATTTTGAATCCCTGAACTAGCCAACAATCTCTAGATGCAACATTAAACTTAAAAAGCCAATAGCAGGTTTTTGAATATATATTGTCATATAAAATTCTGGTTTCAGCAATATGACTCATCCATTTGAACCAAGGTATAATGTACTGTCTACACATTTTTCCCAACTGATGCAATGATGCTTGAAATCCACAAAATCAGAAAATAAATAGTCAGTCAACACTAAGCATCACACAGCAATTGTGTTTGTGAGTTCTAAGGGGTTAAGATACCAGAGCTAAATTTTTGTTTTTGTTTGTTCCATGCAAATTTAATAAACATGATTTACACAAGATTCACTTGCTTTCAGCAATAAAAAAAATAATTAGGCAAAAATTGTAACATTGAATTGCAAAACAAAAATACTTTAAAATGTGAACTTTTTTTTAAATTTTTGATTCAATTCGAAATTAATCAGCAACCAACTATCAATGCAATATCGAATCAGTAGGTCTCTGCCAATTCCTATCAAATGATGGAGCTGCAAACAACCTCCGGTAAATGTTATTTGCACAAGATGTTATGAACAAGCTACTCTTTCATTCACTTCTCAAAAACCTTCTTAAGTGTTAAGGTTGTGCATTAGTGGAGACACAGACATCAAATTTAATTGTTGTTCTTCTTAGTAGGTTTTGTTTATCTGAGCCGTACTCCCTCTATCCAAATGTATCAACCACCAATTTCTATCCTTCTGTTTTATTTCTTCCTGCTTCTGCACATAACCAATTGCAACATAATATTTCTCAGTGAAATAAAAGCTAGCTGAAAAATTAGAACACTCATTCTCCATCCATCCATCCATTATCCATCCATCTATCCATTATCCAACCCACTATATCCTAACTACAGGATCACGGGGTCTGCTGGAGCCAATCCCAGCCAATACAGGGAGCAAGGCAGGAAACAAACCCCATGCAGGGCGCCAGCCCACCGCAGAACACTCAATCTAGAAAACTTTTAAAGAACATAGAACTATTAACTCATACATTTGTAAATATAATAATGTTAATGTTTAAATTATTTAAATTAATTTAACAATTTATCTGTAAAATGTAATACAGTGATCCCTCCTCGATCGCGGAGGTTGTGTTCCAGAACCCCCCACGAAAGGTGAAAATCCGCAAAGTAAAAATCATATGTTTATATGGTTATTTATATATATTTTAAGCTCTTATAAACTCTCCCACACTCTTGTAAACATTTCCCGCACAGTTATACAGCATAAACCTTTTGTATTCTCTTAGATATTAGGTAAGATTTGTTGAAATTATGTATGTAAACACACTGTTTATATACAGTAAAACCTAAATATTATTTTAAAGATATCAAGCATCTCTGATATCACATATGTTACAGCCATTACTATAGACAGGCCACCAGCAATAAATACGTACAATGCAAGAAAAATTATATACAGTTAAATGTGTGTACAGTGACACTAAATGTACGTACATGTACAAAGTACTGTATGTAGAAAATTAATTATGGTTACTCACCAACAATGACACGACGTCTGGTAACGATGAGTTTAATTTTACTGCACAACAAAGGAGAGTGTTACAGATCTTCTAAAGGAGCCTGTTCAGGTGACTGTGTAGCACCGCCGTTGTTGTTCTTCTGGCAGTCTTTAATCCAAATCCCTAAAGCAGACTCCATCCGGACTACCGCCTTATTATGTCCACTTACAACTCGTTTTGCACCCTGGTTAAAGGACACTGCGGCCATAGATCTTATATTCTTTTCCTCCTTTTTAAATAAAAAGAACAGTGGACTCATTGATGCCGTAATGGTGTCCAACAGGCGTGTAGCTGTTCCCTTCCTTCAACACATCCAAAACTTTTACCTTTTGGGCAATCGTTAGCATCTTCCGTTGGCCCCGAAGCAGTAGAAGGAGCAGATCATTTTGGAGCCATAATGAAGGGCTTGACTATGCACAAAGATAAACACAAAAGTTAACTCTTTACACAGTGAAACACATTGATGCTGAATGAGCGAGACGAGATTTCCTGGTTAACGCAGCGGAATCAAATTCGGCGCTCCGCCGCTGAGCCATTCAGCACTCAGGAACTTAACCGCGTGCTCTGATTGGGTAGCTTCTCAGCCATCTGCCAGTAGCGTCTGTTGTATGATATCAATTGGGCAAACCAACTGAGGAAGCATGTACCAGAAATAAAAAAACCCATTGTCCGCAGAAATCCGCGAACCAGCGAAAAATCTGTGTTATATATTTAGATATGCTTACATATAAAATCCGCGATAGAGTGAAACCGTGAAAGTCGAAGCGTGATATAGCGAGGGATTACTGTACTTCTTCCTCTTTGTCTTTCCCCACTTCTATATAGGGTCAATGTGCTTGATCAACCTTTCGCATACAGCTCAGTCCTGCACCACTGTCTCATGATAAAATATAAATACCATATATAAAATGTAATACTAAGAACAGTGTTGCATTTCATCTTGAAAATAATATAATTTCAAGTATAAATCCTACTTTCCAAATGTTGAGGGAGATGCCATAATGTGAATTTAATGTGTTATATGAGCGTATGTTTAGCACAAGAGGAATTCCGTTTAAGAAGGAATTCGTGATTAACAATTTGGTTACAGAGCACATAGATTACGAAGGATTTCACAAGATATTTAGTTACAATGAGGTCTGGGAAACAATTTTTAAAGTGGATTTTACAATGTTCTTAGCATTAAAATGCTTTTGAGAAATGCAGCCTAGTTCCTTATTGTCTGCCTCTTCATGTTCTCAGTTTTAGTACATTAAACACTTTTCTTTAATTAAAATATTTCAATTTTCCTTCCTTCAGTTGGCATTGCTTATTCTGCTAGGCTTTAGTGGTCCACCAATCCTGCTAAGAAAGCAGATTTAACAGAGACATAGGCATCCAGCTGTGCCTTCCCCTTTTACATTCCAAATTAAATGACTGAACTCCACAAGGTGTAAATCAGAGTTTCAATGACATCTCTTCAGAAAGACCCTCTGCAGACTTCTTGAGCCAGAAGGCGCAAAATGAACTCAAGCATGGACGAAGACCTATAATTCAAGAGATGACAGCCAAAATGGACAGACTCGCACTTGCCTATTAGAAGTCACTTATTTTGTAACTGGAAGTGACTTAAATCCAGCCTTCCTTTAAAACCACATGCACCCCATCTCTCAAAGTAAGTGAGAAGAGACAAAAATGGTAGAGATTGAAGAGAAGCAAAGTGAAGGTTGGAAAATTGCATATTGAACACACTCACTGAAATTCATCCTAGAGAACTCTGGGGATCTTCCCTGGGGCACCCTGTGCACATTTTCCAAAACAACTTTCTAAAATCTTCTCTAAAGCTAAAGTTGTGAGCTATGAGATTCCTTGGACAGCTGAATTCTTTATGTACCAGAAGCTAAGACCCAGTCTGTCAAGCCAAACCTGTATGCCAGTAGACTGGCAAGGCTGGGAAGCCATAACTTCAAGAAGGGAACTTCAGCATTTCAGTTCTTGGTCAAAATGAGTAATGCCTTTTCCCTATGAAGTGGCAAAAACAGCAGAAGGCTAAGCTGAGGAAGCATCAGCACAGCACTGACAAGAATCATGCAGCAAAGACAAAAAGTGCACTTCAACATGTGAGGAATCTTCCACTTGAAGCCTGAGCAACAAAAAGCAACAACTCCACACAACATTGGACATCATCCATAAAGACTTAGTATCATAAATCTATTTATCTGTGCCAAGATAAATTTTTTTTTTTTTTTATTAATTTTATTACAATCCATACAAAGCAATGAAGTTTTTACAAAAAGAAAAATTGAGTTAAGAACAGATCGATCCCCACCCTGAGAGAGAGAGCAAGCCAAACGGAGTAAAATTTAAGGCTTGTAAACATACCTAAATTAATAAATTCTCTTTGCTTTATGAACTTATTTTAAAATATTACTGATTAGATCCTGCCATGTTTTGAAAAAGTCTGTACAGATCCTCTAACTGAGTATTTGATTTTTCCAATTTCAAATAATATAACACATCAGTTTCCCACTGACTTAAAAGAGGAGAGTTTGGGTTCTTCCAGTTTATCAGAATAAGTCTGCGTGCCAACAGTGTAGTGAATGCAATCACAATTTGTTTGTCTTTCTCCACTTTAAGACCCTCTGGAAGAACCCCAAACACAGCTGTTAATGGGTTAGGAGGGATTGTGAGTCCAAGGCTGTCTGAGAGGTAATTAAAAATTTTTGTCCAGAATAATGTTAATTTGGTGCAGGCCCAGAACATGTGACCCAGTGAGGCTGGGACTTGGTTGCAACGTTCGCAGGTTGGATCATGCCCTGGAAACATTTTGAGAGTTTTAGTCGAGACAGATGTGCTCGATATATAATTTTGAGTTGTATAATTATATGCTTTGCGCATATGGAGCTTGAGTGAATTCTCAGCATTGCTACTTTCCACTCCTTTTCTGATATATTAATTGAGAGATCTTTTCCCAGTGTCCTCTTGGATCTTTGAAAGGAAGGGATTGTAAAATGATTTTATATATTGTAGAGATGGAGTCTAATCCTTGAAATTGAGCAATATTTTTCCAGCATGGATGAGGGTGCAAGATGAGGAAAATCTGGAAGGTTCTGTTTAACAAAGTTCCTGATTTGAAGATAGTGAAAGAAATGTGTAGCTGGAATGTTAAATTTGGAATGTAATTGTTCATAGGATGCAAAGACGTTGTCTATATAAAGATCTCTAAGCAAGTTAATTCCAAATTTTTCCAGATATTAAAACTGCATATGTTTGTGAAGGTTGAAAGAGGTGGTTCTCTTGCAGAGGTGCCACAGATAGAAGCTTCTCCGTCTTAAAATGCTTTCTACATTGGTTCCAGATTCTAAGTGAGTGGAGCACAATTGGGTTATTAGTGTATTGCCGATAACGTGTGTTTATTGGAGCACAGAGCAAGGAATACAAAGAAGTACTGCAGGATTTTACTTCTATTGCGGTCCAAGCCTGTGTATGTTCTTCTATTTGTGTCCAGGTTCTTATCACCTGTATATTTGCTGCCCAGTAATAAAACTGGAAGTTAGGTAGAGCCATGCCGCCTTCTGCCTTTTGTCTTTGTAGGGTCGCTCTTTTGATGCGTGGATGTTTTGAATTCCAAATAAATGAGGTTATTGTTGAATCTAATTGCTTAAAGAATGATTTATTAATGTATATTGGGATGTTTTGAAATAAAAAGGAGCTTAGGAAGAATATTCATCTTAACAGTGTTAATTCTTCCAGCTAGTGTGAGATGAAGGGTTGACCATCTATGCAAGTCTTGTTTAATTTTTTCCATGCACGCGAAATTTTGTTGATAAAGAGCTTTATGTTTACCCTAGGTATTTAAACTGTTCTGCAATGATAAAAGGTAGGGTGTCTAATCTAATATTATATGCTTGAGAATTCACTGGAAAGAGTACACTTTTATTCAGATTAATTCTGAGACCAGAGATCTTTTGAAATTCTGTGAGTGCTGCTAAGACTGCAGGCACAGAATTTTCTGGGTCCGATATATACAGTACCATATCATCTGCATATAATGAGATTTTCTGTTCCAGTCCTTCTCTGCTAATCCCCTTTATCTGATCAGTATTTCGACAATGTATTGCCAGTGGTTCAATGGCAATGCAAACAGCAGTGGTGACAAGGGCATCCTTGTCTAGTGCCACGTTCTAGTTTAAAGTAGTCTGAGCAAATGTTATTGATGCAAACTGAAGCTTCTGGGTTAGTATACAGTAATTTAATCCATGCACAAATGTTCGGGCCAAACCCAAACTTCTCCAATGTAGTAAAAGGTATTTCCATTCAATCATGTCGAATGCTTTTTCTGCATCCAATGATAATAATATTTCTGGGGTGTTTGATTTAGTTGGTGAGTATATTACATTAAACAGGCGTCAAGATTTGAAGATAAGTGTCGGCCCCTAATAAATCCAGTTTGGTCTTGTGATATTACGAGAGGAGCACTTTCTCCATCCTTCTAGCTATGATTTTAGAGAGTATTTTAACGTGTTATTCAGAAGTGAAATTGGTCTGTATGATGCACATTGTAATAAGTCCTTATTTTGTTTTGGAAAGACAGTGATTAGTGCTTGGCAAAGGTTTGTGGAAGAATTGGTTATCTCTGGCTTCTGTAAATGTTGCTAATAGGAGAGGAGCTAGCTGAGCGGAGAATTTCTTGTAAAACTCTGCAGGGTAGCCATCAGGGCCTGCTGCTTTTCCACCTTGGAGTGACTTTATAGCATCTAGTAATTCTGATAATGCCAGAGGTTTATCAAGTTCCTCCACACTAAAAGCGTCTATTTGTGGTATCTGTAATGTATCCAGAAATGCATTAGATTGTATATTGTCTTCTTTAAACTCAGTAGTATATAGGGATTTATAGTAGTCTCTGAAAGTGTGCATTATATTTTTGTGTTCGATGATTTTATCTCCATTCGTGTTAGTGATTACGAGATTGCGTTGCACTTCTTGCTTGTGAATTTGTTGAGCTAAAAGCTTATTAGCTTTCTCTCCATGTTCATAGTAATGATGTCTGGATTTGTAAATTAGTTGTTCAGTTTCTTTAGTTGTCAAGAGGTTTAATTCTGAATGTAGAGCCTGCCTCCTCCTATGTAGAGTCTCGCTTGGTAGTCTGGCATGTTCTTCATCTATTTTAGTAATTTCGCTTTTATCTCTGCTACTTTCTTCGCTTCGGATTTATTTCTGTGGGAAAGATATGAGATAAATCTGAAGAAGGCCTTAAGAGTTTCCCAGAGTATTCCTGCAGAGATCTGGGGATGTATTTGTCTCTAGAAAGAATTTGATTTGTTTGGATATAAATTCAGTACAATTCTCGTCAGCTAATAGAAGCGGGTTGAGGCCATCTGCGGGTGAGTGTATGGGGCTTAGTAATTTCAGCTCCAAGATCATAGGAGCATGGTCGAAATAACAATAGCATCGTATTTACAAGATTTAATCTTAGGCAAGAAGTTATTGTCTATAAAGAAGTAATCAATCCTTGAGTAGCAATGATGTACTGGTGAGTAGAAAGAATATGTTCTTGAATTTGGGTTTAAAAACCTCCAGGGATCTGATAAGTTGTGATCAGTTATAAACTTTGTAATTATCTTTGCAGTGTTAGATGCGTTCCCCTGTGGAGGAAGTCCTATCTAAAAGTGGATTTAAACACAATTAAAGTCCCCAGCCATTATAACTTTATGAGTGTTCAGATTGGGAATGGATGCAAATAAATTTTGTATAAATTCCTTATCATCAACATTAGGTGCATAAACATTTATCAAAATCATTTTACAGTTAGATAAGTCTCCCATGACCATTACATATCTCCCTTCAGGATCCAATACTACATCTGATGCTACAAATGGTACTGTTCTATGTATGAGAATTCCCACACCTCTAGTTTTCTTTGTAAAACTAGAATGGAACATTTGGCCAGTCCAGTCTTTTGCAGCCGGAACTGATCCTTGCTTAGTAAGTGGGTTTCCTGTAAAAATACTATTTTAGCATTTAGACCTGTTAGGTGAGAAAGTACTTTCTTTCTCTTTAATTCGTGATTCAGGCCTTTAACATTCCAGCTTACGAAGTTAACTGTCCCATCATGGAGACACTGATTCTGAGTTTTTGATGTCATTTTATAGTCTTAACTGGAAGTGAGATAGTTTAGGTCTTAATTTCCTATTTCCCCAAGAGTTGTTGCCATGCAGCTTATTATTACGTTGATAGTTATAATTATAAAGATTGAGAGGATAGATTAGGTATAGATCAAGCCTGCTCTCTTTCTCTCCCCTTAACCCCCCACCCTCCCTTTTGCCTCCCCAAGTGAGGCTAAAACCCACTTCACGCAGTCCCAGTCCTCTGACATACCCAGAGACAGAGCACGTCCAAAGCACAACAAGCCCCATGCAGCGGTGCTTTAGGGTTAAAAGATAGAGATATCTGTTACCAATATAGTCTTTAAAAAAGAAAAAAAAAAAAAGAATTTTGCACTTAAAATATATATATAGTCTTCAGTAATTTTAGTGCATTAAGATGATACACCCAGATAATAAACCCGGTGATGGTGTTAAAGATGTGTCCAAAATAAGCATAACAAGTCTTAATGCAGTAATAGCAATAACAGTAAACCAAGGGCATGATATTGAACAGTCTCGTTTAGGGTAGAGAATAAAAAAAAAAAAAAAGGAGGAAAAAGTAATTAAGCACAATAAAACATAAACAGATAGCGCCCTAGTAATACTAAGTAATAATAAGAATATATGAGAATATATGCTGATAAAACCCGTATTTTAAAACGAATAGATCAGACAGTAGATTATTAATCCTAGCTTTATCATTTACCGCCATGACTCACTATTATGTATCAGAATAGTCCCGGGATCAGCTTTCTTAATTCATTTTCTGCTTCTTCCTTGCTAGCGAAGACATAGAATTGACCCTGCCATTCCACTTTCAGTTTTGCCGGATACAGGAGGCTGTATTTGACACTGGCTTGCCGTAGCCGCTGTTTAATATTATAGAAGGCTGCGCATTTAGTAGCTGTTGCTGGAGAGAAGTCAGGGAAGATACGAATGTGGTTATTTTCATATATAATATCTTCCTTGTTTCTGAGGAGTGCCATCACCTCTAGCTTAAATGATAATCGTTCAAAACGAACTATAAAAGATCTTGGTCGGGTCTGACGGTGTTTGATCGCGTCGCTGTAAGCGCTGCTATCTCAGATTCTGCTTTAAAGTCATCCCGATTATTTTAGAAAAAAGTTCAGCTGAGAATTTCACAGGGTTTGAACTTTCTCGATTCTCCAGCAGACCTTCAATTCTGACATTATACCTTCTAATCCCATCTTCTAAAGCAGCCAGTCTGTCTCCAAGTTTTTCTCAGAGTTTTTTGCATTCGGAACTGACATTTACTGCTCTTTCCTCAGCACTGGCAGCTAAATGTTCGGCCATTTCAATCCGATTCGTGAATGTCTCCTTGAAATCCTCCAATTGATCAGTAAGCGTGCTCAGTTTAACCGAGTTTTCCTGAATGCGCTCTTCAATTTTACCCAACACCTGTCGAAGCTCAAGTTGCACCTCTTGACGCAGCCATTCATTGGCCTGTTTCATCTCCTGTTTCAATTCCTGTTTCAGTCTCTCAAGTGCCTTGCTTTCTCATTAGCCTTCTCGCTTTTCTTTATATCTTGCGTGAGCTCAGCGAGCAACACCTTCAGTTCAGATAGTTCAATTGTTCCTTCTTGTACCGTAGATGAAGCAGCAGACTTTGCTGTAGCCGGTGTCCCCGCTGCTCCAGGCTTGCGTAATTGCATAATTGAAGCCGCGGACTTCATGGCCCTTTACAGTTTCAGGTAATCTTCTCCAATCGGCGAGCTATCCAGATCTGCACCCACGATCGCACTTTCGCTCCCCTTTTCGCTCTCAGCCGGCGACGATGTAGCCGACCGTGGTCCCGAGGAGTCTGTGCTTTCACCCATCTGATCCAGGTCTGTCTCTGAACTGGGGCTTGCTGATCGCAGCTTGGATGTAGCTTTAGTTTTCGATTCTTTCGAACCCCCCTTCTTGTTGGCCATGTTTATATGTGCTTACATATACTGTAGCAGTCCCTCTCGGGTTGAATAAATACAGGATATCTCAGGATAATAAGCAAATAATATGAAAAATAACACCACTGCTAGCGGAGCTTCACTTCAGACGTTTATCTCTCGCATCGGACGAGACCAAAATAAAGATAAATTAGAACTCTAAATAACATTAAAAATCCAGCCTATGTTGCATTTATCACACTACTATAATCCTTGAGTTTATCAATGAATTATATTCTGTTTCTTAAAATGATTGTGCTTCAGTTACCTTGATGTACGTTTAAAGGCCAGAGACCCAACCTCCTACAACAGAGAAAGGTAAGGTAAATCAAGTAGGAGCCTTGTTGAATCATTTGATTAATAACCTATAAACTGATCATTAATTAACCAAGTTAAAATTTTATTTTTCAAAATCTTACACTACAAACTTGCCATAAAAGAAAATAGCATACAGCCAACCTTTCATGCCCAGAATATTGCAATGGAAACTCAGAAATATAAAACTATTCTATTCATTTTAAACTTAACAGACAGGTAATTGTGAAACAGATCATGCATGTTTACTGAGCTGTTTTATCTTGGTAGAGTAATATATATTCCTCTACTTTCCACTATTGTATTATTATTATGTAGCCTTAGAATACCTAATCTCACAGACTTACCACTGTTTATAAGGTATTTTGTATATAACTTATCTATATCCATCCATCCATTTCCCAACCCGCTGAATCTGACACAGGGTCACGGGGGTTTGCTGGAGCCAATCCCAGCCAACACAGGGCACAAGGCAGGAACCAATCCCAGGCCTCAGGCAATTAAATGTAGTAAAAAAACAAGCAGGAGTTAAGTTACACATAAAATAATGTATTATTGATAATATTCATAAATAATAACAATATGCAAAGTACATTTGAATATTGGCAACCATACAACCTGATTAAATGGTGATGTGTAGTTTTAGGTGGCACAAAGACTTGTAGTTACTTAAAAATTCTCTAGTTAAAGCATCATTGGTGCTCAAGCTTTCTTCAGAACAGGCTGCATTGCCTGCCTCAATATGGCTGCTGAGCTGTGGTCTTCATTTTGTTGTCTTCATCATCACAGCTTAGCAAGAGAGAACTTCTTTCAGATGTTAGTAAGAGAGATGCTTCTTTCAGAACATGTTGGTTAGTAAGAGAGAGAGTGAGATAAAGCAAGCAATTTTTGGGGTTTTCTGTCCAACCCTTACAGCCAATAGGACATCATTATACTTAGAGGCCTCTGAGACAAGCCAATTCCAAACAGCCATACCTCAGACCAATGGGGGAATAGAACATCTTAACAACTGCCACCCCTCCAAACCATATGTTAAACATCCTGGCTTCCTTGCGGGGGGTTGAAAGACTTTAGTAGACTTGCCAAACTGGGTTAAGACACATCCTCTCCCAACTCTGTTGTAAAATGGAAAGATACTCAGTCTTAAAAGGGTTGGGGGGAATGGTTAAACACTAAATTACATTGCTTTGCCTAAATTACAAATAAAGACGTACAAAATATTTATCAAGTTATATGTAAAATCTCACATCACAACATGAGCTAAAGCCAAACAAAAAATATGACTTTGTACATGTAATTTATTGATTCATATGCTGTGGTGCATGAGCAGTGAAATCTATCTTAGGGTCAGCTTTATAAATAAAAAAGACAAGCTCTTTATGGTTTTGTCATTTATTGTTTTCCTTATTGCTCCTAAAAATGAAAGCTGGTCTCAGTACGACAGGCTGGTGTAAGAAATGCGGGTGAGATAAAGTCCAAACGACTGTAGACACGATCAGATGTCTGGCCACAGGAGATGCCACTATTAACTCCATGGTGGTACAACTTTGTTTGTAAACTCCCCTTTCCAATATCGAGGTAACGATTAATCTCAAACACAATGAACTCTGAAAGTACTTTAATTCCTGTTGCTGAGGTCTATAAACAAAATGAAATACATACACTAAGTTACAACGTTACGTACAAGTACACATTTTAAATACTCTGAACGTGTAAGTTTAACAAACATTTGAACCTCTTTATATCAAATTATCTATGATAAACTTACTTTTCCGCCAGGATGCACAGCATTAATGGCTCAAGTGATAGGAGAAAAGGACAAACTATTCTCACAACGTGCAGCAAGTAAACAAAGGATCAAAAGACGTGCGAAGCCTGAACTTTCACCTGGAAATATGTAGGAAAAGTTCTACAAGTGTTTCTAATATTCTGTCAATAGAGGTCGCAATTCAACCTGACAAAGGACTTTCTGACAGCTCCACTTTTAGATCATATATAAAACCCATATTAAAAATAAAAAATATCCATATTTTTGTGGAATTTAAATGCACATGGAAAGCAAGTTCTGTGAAATAGAACATTCACATGTCAAATGGTTTGGCAGCTGCATTATGTTTTTAATGCTGAATTTTCCAAAATCTAATTGTTGTAATAATAAGTTTTATCCAGTATTGTAAGAAGAGTTTAATAGGCCAGATAGTATAAGCAGATAAGTGCTATTCTTAACTTTTAACTAATCCATTTGTCACATAATCTGTTGGCATTTATTTTAGATTAGGTAGCATTAATTTCTGTTTTATTTTATGAAAATTATTACACAAAGATACTTTTTTTTTGTTTCCTGTATGCTGCTTTTCAGTTTTTTTTTCCTATTGGATAAATACAGCATAATTACTTTTGCCTTGTTTAGTAATATTACTTACATTTTCCTTTTACTTACACTGCCTAATATCAAACATTCATTTATTTATTATTGGCAGTTTTTACTAGTCTTTAGCTGAAGTTTAAGATTTATTACAGCAATGTCCTATATATTTATATTGAGAATGCTTAGTGTATACTTTAATAGGTTGGTCTATTTGGTGAATTCATTACTGATGCATATAGAATATATTGCTAAACTTAAAGAAACTGAAAAGAAACTGTTAGTTAGGGGAGTGTTCTAAGAAAACAGCAAGTGATTCCAAGTCATTTCATTAGGATTAAATTGAATGTTTGACCTAATTTTCAGCTCTGTAAACAGCTTTTTCCACAGGAACCTTATGAAGCAGAACAAGAAACGTACTAGTCTACAGATTAAACTGCTACTGTTTCAGCAGTCTTTATGGGAGAAAATGTGTCATTACATTTCATTTAATTAATTTATGCTCATACCAAGCTAGAAAGGAACATATTGAGCTTCATTAAGTTACACTTGAATGCCTATGGGTATATCATCCATTTCTACTAAATTAACACAAGGTATTTATATCTTGCATTGGGAATTGCTATGTTGTTTCAGAAAATTCATGGACAAATGCAGATAAAATAAAAAGGACAGATTATTTTCCTTTTCATTTTGGGTGTAGCCATTTAATTAAATAACAGGTGTTCTTTGACCTCTTAGCAGGGCTTCTGCTCGAGATGATCTTCCACAATTCTACCATAACCTCAACTCTAAAAGCTTCAGCCATGGGTTTAGTTATTCTCATTCAACATTTTTTTCTGTTAAACTACAGTACATATGGCTTTAAGTTGTACAGTGGGATGCAAAAGTTTGGGCAACCTTGTTAATAGTCATTATTTCCCTGTATAAATCGTTGGTTGTTACGATAAAAAATGTCAGTTAAATATACCATATAGGAGACACACACAGTGATATTTGAGAAGTGAAATGAAGTTTATTGGATTTACAGAAAGTGTGCAATAATTGTTCAAACAAAATCAGGCAGGTGCATAAATTTGGGCACCGTTGTCATTTTATTGATTCCAAAACTTTTAGAACTAATTATTGGAACTCAAATTGGCTTGGTAAGCTCAGTGACCCCTGACCTACATACACAGGTGAATCCTATAATGAGTATTTAAGGGGGTCAATTGTAAGTTCCCCTCCTCCTTTAATTTTCTCTGAAGAGTAGCAACATGGGGGTCACAAAACAACTCTCAAATGACCTGAAGACAAAGATTGTTCACCATCATGGTTCAGGGGAGGAAACAGAAAGCTGTCCCAGAGATTTAAGCTGTCTGTTTCCACAGTTAGGAACATATTGAGGAAATGGAAGATCACAGGCTCAGTTCAAGTTAGGCTCGAAGTGGCAGACCAAGAAAGATTTCGGATAGACAGAAGCGAATGGTGAGAACAGTCAGAGTCAACCCACAGACCAGCACCAAAGACCTACAACATCATCTTGCAGCAGATGGAGTCACTGTGCATCGTTCAACCATTCGGCGCACTTTACACAAGGAGATGCTGTATGCGAGAGTGATGCAGAGGAAGCCATTTCTCCGCCCACAGCACAAACAGAGCCACTTGAGGTATGCTCAAGTACATTTAGACAAGCCAGCTTCATTTTGGAATAAGGTGCTGTGGACTGATGAAACTAAAATTGAGTTATTTGGGCATAACAAGGGTCGTTATGCATGGAGGAAAAAGAACACAGCATTCCAAGAAAAACACCTACTACCTACAGTAAAATATGGTGGTGGTTCCATCATGCTGTGGGGCTGTGTGGCCAGCGCAGGGACTGGGAATCATGTCAAAGTTGAGGGACGCATGGATTCCACTCAGTATCAGCAGATTCTGGAGACCAATGTCCAGGAATCAGTGACAAAGCTGAAGCTGCGCCGGGGCTGGATCTTTCAACAAGACAATGACCCGAAACACTGCTCAAAATCCACTAAGGCATTCATGCAGAGGAACAAGTACAACGTTCTGGAATGGCCATCTCACTCCCCAGACCTGAATATAATTGAAAATCTGTGGTGTGAGTTAAAGAGAGCTGTCCATGCTCGGAAGCCATCAAATCTGAATGAACTAGAGATGTTTTGTAAAGAGGAATGGTCCAAAATACCTTCAACCACAATCCAGACTCTCATTGGAACCTACAGGAAGCGTTTAGAGGCTGTAATTTCTGCAAAAGGCGGATCTACACGTACTAAATATTGATTTCATTTCTTTTTTGTAGTGCCCAAATTTGTGCACCTGCCTGATTTTGTTTGAACAATTATTGCACACTTTCTGTAAATCCAATAAATTTCATTTCACTTCTCAAATATCACTGTGTGTGTCTCCTATATGATATATTTAACTGACATTTTTTATCGTAACAACCAACGATTTATACAGGAAAATAATGACTATTAACAAGGTTGCCCAAACTTTTGCATCCCACTGTATATCGGGGTGTCAAACTCCAAGCCTGGAGGATCACCGTAGCTGTTTTCATTCCAATTAGTAACCAATTGCTGCTGATGACGAAACATACATTGTGTGCCTCAATTTTAATGAACTTGCTTGATTAAGGACCCTTTATTGTTTTTTTTCTGTGTAATGAGATATGAAACGAGCCAACCAAGGATCAGCAAACTCAAGAATCTCATACTCAGTTATGTTATTTAATTCAGTGGCATCTTATTGCTCTTATTGTTGATTTTTTTTATGAAACAGACATCCAAATGATTTCTGGACCAGTGCAGATCAATATTTCACATTTATGTTTTAAATATTTTAATAAAATAGATATTGTATGATGGAGAAACAATGTTGCAAGTGATATCAAATTATCTATACATATGTTAGCTCTTTATTATTTGGATGCCAGAAACAACAAAAATCTAACTCTTAAAAAGCAAATCATTTAATTTGCCCATTTAGTTCAGGTGATTTTATTTTCTTTGGGGAAAAGGTGTAGTCATTAAATTGATTTAAAATCCCTGAATTGCAACTGCACTGGAAGGCCAATATAAAATCATGTAAGGCATCACTTCTGTGTGCAGTCTCTCCATTTTGGCAAAAACACACACATTAAAATTAATAGTTCAATCATTTTAAGGTTGTTGAACCAAAAGGGAATTTACCTACTCAAGCTATATAATAAGCAATGCCTTTTCTTGCTGTTTCTCTAATTAAAGGGGAAGTTTGTACTCTGGCACAATGAGCAACAGAGATATTTGTAGCTTAGGCACTAAGTTAATACCTCAATCGATAATAATAATCTAACTCAATTCCCTTGCACTACAAACAAATGACTGACATACAGGCATTCAGCAGAGTCTAAATGGCATATAAAAAACTGCATTACCTTTATGGTTCATATTTGCTTACTTACTTAAATACTTAATGTAGATGGTCCATTATTCAGCTCTAGGGCTTGGCCCAATGTTTAACAATGTTGATGACAGGTTTTGGATAGAGGCTTTTGAGCTGCTGGCAGAAGTGGTTAGAGGAGGTTAGACAAACTTATAGCTGCACATTCTTTCAATGTCCAGGTCTATCTGGTTTCAGTAAGACACACAATGTTGCCATTCCCCATTGGTCTTGGACTTCTTTCGAAGTTGCTGCTAATCAGGGCATCTGTGCACTGTCCTCTAATATTGTAGTTCATTAGATGGCATTCTAGTGCGTGTTTGATGTTGTGCAGACCTTCACACTATTCTTTGGTCTCTGCCCAGGTCTCAGACACATAGCAGAATATGTTGAAGATATTCACCCACACTGAGGGGTTCTTCATCTTCTTCAGCACATCTTTAATGTTGGTTATGCATGTCTGCTGATCTTTCCATCAAGATTGTTGAGCATCGTGAGGCACCATCCAAGGCAGTTGTAATACACAGTTCCTGCAATTTTGTTTTTATTTAGTATTACTGGTATCACCAAAATGGTTGCCAGTCATATATGTCTTGTAGCAGTTGATGCACAGTCTGCAATGGGAGCTAGCCTGGCTGAGGTGGGAGAGCATCATTGAAGTTTCTTTAGGTGTCCTAGTGATGAGAATGATGTTGTCAGTAAGGCATAAATGGATCAGTTTTAGCCTGTTGGTGGTGGTTGAACTGTTGGATGGTGGTGCTAGTGCCATAGTAGCATTGCACCAGGACATGGACATAGTTGTCCTGAACCTTTTGTCTTTAAAGTTTCTTGATGATCTATCAGAGCTCAACCATTTTTAAAAGCTTTCTTGAAGCCAATAAACTTTAGTACTAGTGGAAACTGGTATTCTCAGCTGGTCTCAATCAGCTCTGTGATTAACATGATATGGTCAGTGCAGAAGTATTTATGAAACCCTGCTTGTACAAAATATTTTTCTGACTTTCTATAAGATTTGAATGAGGTTGGTGATCACTGTCATGAAGACATTGTATATAACTGAAAGGAGGGGAATGGGATTTGCTTTTTTGTGAATGAGTTTAATGCAGCAAAGTCTGATCCGGTCAGGAAAGGACTGACTATGTCTATGTACTTCAACACTTAGGGGCCATTGTGGAGGATATGGTCAATTTCTACAAGAGCTTTTTTCATTTAGTGCCTTTGCATGGAAGAAATTAATCAGCTAGTGTCCTTGGTTCTTTCAGGATTGATATCCAAGATGGCCAAGTAAGGTTTTGCCATCCTCTCTTATTCCTACTCATGCCTTAAATGTGTCCAAAATTAAATTGAAGAAGAGTTTGAATGATTTAATTTCAGTAGAAATTTCCGTACAAAATTCTTCAGTCATGTCTAAGCAGGCATTGGATGAAGGTCAGAGCTTAGACGCAATGTGAATTTCTTTACCTTTCAGTATTGTCAGCATGAATTAAGGACAAGCATTTTTTATGTTGTGGATGAAGGTGGCAACTAACTTGTCAGTCTCTCAACTGCCCAGTATAAGATACTCACTGGTCTTCCACTTCTGCTGCAAGTCCTTGATTCTCTTTATCTGCTGAAGAAAAACAGTATCATCTTAACTTGGTAGAACTTTCTTGAGAATATACACCCCTGCTGTTCATTGCAATGTCTGGTTCTCCCAATCTAAGGATCAGATAGGAGTTTATGTGGGAATATGGTTCATAAATGGGTAGGTTGAACTTTATATGTCTTCAGGGGACAGTGTGACACCCCATGTAATGGGAATTGGAATCACCAGCCTACACTCTAGGTGTCTAGTATGTGGGACCAAGCGTGACCAGGATGATGGTGTAAGACAGGGAGACACAGACACAAAAAGGGTTGGGTTTTTTGAAAAATAAAGTGAGGTTTTATTTACAGGTGCACTTAAAGAAAAATCAAAAATAATGTCCTGCGGAATTTATACAGTATATATTAATAGACAGTCCAATACCGCAAAGGACACTCAAAATCAGTAATTAAATGGAGCCCAAAATGACTAAATACAGTATTTACAGTGCTTCCTGAAAGTCCCAAAAGAAAAAGATTACTGCACACAAACTAGTGGAACCCATATACAGGTATATACATACAAAGCAAAATGTGAAGCAGTCTTCCTCCACAGTGATCCAAGTCAGGAAGCTGCTCCTCCAAACAGTATATAATACAGAATTCACCCAAAAATATTCAAAATACAGAAAAAAAAGAGTATATACAAAAATAAACAGTGCACCACTAACCGCAACACAATAAATACCTCCACCCAAGTTAATCCAGAGATATTTATATGAAAAAAATATTTACAAAAACAAAGCACAAGCCGTAATGCTGTTCTGCCAGGTACCTTTCTCTAAGAAGATCTAGTCAGAAAGAACCCCCTCTAGAGGCCACGATTCACTTTTGCATTCGGCGCCCCTACACTGACCAATTAAACCGCCGTACATCATCCCTCCCGGGGTACACGATGACGTGAACGCGTTTGCGAAAAGCGACGTCTACTATCCCACATAATTACTATAAAAATCGAGCAGCCGGTGCGCGCGCGCGTATAGCTGTGCCGGCTTTTCAGACGCGGACTGCACTTCATGCCTTAAGTGAAAGTAAGCCCTTTCTAATTTTTTTTCTTCCTTCCACTGAGCTACAGCTCCGAATACGGGATCCCTAGGCTAACCCGGGTTAACTAATATTGAGGCGTTTCACACTTTCTTTTGCTCCTTAATAGAGTTATGATGTTGCGGGAGGCACACGCAAGAGTGGAGGACCGACAATGCCATCCCGGCCAGTCAATGGCAAGGCTGCCTCTCCGGGCTACATGAGACCCACCGCAACACTCCCCAAAAGGCGCTAATATGGTCCGTGAAGTCGTCTTTCTGCACTATATAAATGAAAAAAGGCAAGTTTCCTTTCTTTATACCTTTTTTTCTCAAACAAAAGCCTCCCTCTTTACATGGCAGAGGACGCTAAACTAATTTTATTTAATTAATGGTAATGCCAGTAAGGCACATTACCACATACCCTCCCCCTCAAGATTTCAGGTCATATGTGCGGGATAAATAATCTGCCACTAGATTCTTTTTCCCCGGAACATAATGTACCTGAAACCTGTATGGCTGGAGTGCCAAATACCAGCGGGCCACACGAGCATTAGAATGCCTCATCTTTTGGATCCACTGCAATGCTCGGTGGTCGCTCTCCACAATAAATTCATTGGACAGTAGATAATACTTAAGGCTATCTACAGCCCATTTTATTGCTAATCCTTCTTTCTCTAAGGTAGCGTACTTCTTCTCTCAGCCAAACAGCTTCCTACTAATAAACAAAACTGGCCTCTTCTCGTCACCCTCTCCCTGCATCAAGGCTGCTCCTAAACGTTCCCCAGAGGCGTCAACCTGCAAAGTAAAAGGTTTCGCCAAGTCAGGACAATGCAATACAACATTCTTACAAAATATTTTTTTCAGAGATTGAAAGGCATTTTCACATGACTCTGTCCATTTGATGTTTCGTGGTGCAGATCCTTTAAGCAGGTCGGTGAGGGGTGCTGCAATATCAGAAAAATTGGTGATAAATCTTCTGTACCACCACACCAAACCAAGGAATGACCGGACCTGCTTCTTTGTTCCAGGACACGGACGATCCTTTATAGCGGCCATTTTGTCAATTTGGGGTCGGATCAAACCGCCCCCTATGGTGTACCCGAGGTATTGCACTTCCTCTTTGGCAATGACTGTTTTTTCAGGGTTAACCACAAGCCCAGCTGTTTTTAACCTTTCAAACACATCTGGCAGGTGTTTTAGATGCTCTTACCAGTATACTACAACATCATCTATGTAGGCTCTAGCATACCTCTCTGCTCCTTGCAGCACTTTGTCCATGAGGCGCTGGAAGTTCGCCGCCGCTCCATGCAACCCAAATGGCATGACCGTGAACTGGTTTTGCCTCTTCTGTGAGTGGGACCTGCCAATAACCTTTGCAAAGATCAATTGTTGTTAAATATTTTGCAAGACCTAGCTGCTCTACCAGCTCGTCCAGTCTAGGCATTGGGTAAGTATCGAAAGCTGAGATGGCGTTAAGCTTACTGTAGTCCACACAGAACCTCATCTGTCCATTCTTTTTAGGAACGAGTACCACAGGACTACACCAGTCTCTCACTGAAGGTTCGATGATGCCTAAATCTTTCATCTGTTCCAGCTCCTCTCTGAAAACCTCTTTTAGGCGTGCAGGAATCCTACAGTAGGATGTTCTCACAGGACCTGGGGATGTAAGGCGAATATCATGATGTATTAGAGGAGTCCTACCAGGCAAAGATCCAAACAGACCCTCGGGAATCAATTGTTGTACTTCTGCTCTTTTTGTCTCTTCTAGATGTTCCAATGATGGTCCTTCTTGGGCTTCTCTGCATGATGGCAAGTACTGCTCCTCCGATTCCTCTACTTCCGGAACGCTACGAATCAATAGCTGACTTGAAGGGTTAGTATATTCCTGCCATGGCTTCAGCATATTAATATGAAAAGTTTGCCTTAATTTCCTAGGGTGATCAGGCATATCAATCTCATAAGTGACAGGACCTTTTTGAGCAACTACAGTGTATGGCCCTTGCCACTTGGCTAAAGGACTGCTCTCTGAAGTAGGCAATAATGACAGTACCTTCTGTCCAACTGTAAGTTTTTGGTCTCTGACTGCCTTGTCATACCACGCTTTCTGCTTGGCTTGTGCGTTTTCCATATTTACTTTAACAAACTGCCACAGGTTGGCGAACTTTTCCTGCAACTTAAGGACAAATGTTAGCACATTTTGGGGTTCAGTTCTGTCTCTATCTCCCTCTAGGGTTTCCTTTAGCACAGAAAGGGGTCCTTGCACATGCCGACCATACAACAGCTCAAACAGAGAGAATCCAGTAGATGCCTGCGGAACCTCCCGGTAAGCAAACAACAGGTATGGTAGCCATTGGTCCCAATCTGATCCAGTCATGTTAACAAATTTCCTTAACATCTGTTTTAAGGTGGCATTGTTCCACTAGCCCATCCATCTGCGGATGATAGGGTGTGATCCTTAAACCCCGAATTCCTAACAAACTATTCACCTGTCTTATCAATTTTTCTGTTAGGTTGGACCACTGGTCAGCTAACATTTCTCTTGGGAACCTCACTCTGGCAAAAAGCTGTATTAAAGCTCACACGATGTTACTAGCATTTTTCTTTGTCAAGGGGAAAGGCTTCTGGGAACCAGGTTGCGTAGTCGCACACTACTAAAATATATTTATGCCCAGTGCGGCTACGTTCGACAGGACCCACTATGTCAACCGCTATTCTGGAAAAAGGCTCTTCCACTACAGGCAAAGATATTAGTGGAACTTTGTCTCCTCTCTTCACTGGACCAACTTTCTGACACTCTGTACATGCTTTTATATAATTTGCTACATCTTTAGACCATCCTGGTCAATAAAAATGCCGTGCTAGCCTATCAGATGTTTTTACTTGCCCCAAATGACCTGACCAGGGAATGCTATGGCTAATTTGTAACACTTTTGCCCTTAGACTAGATGGCAACACCAGTCTCTGCCCATGGTCATCTTGATGATACAGGAGGTCATCTTTAATAATAAATTTCTCTCCTGTCTTAGACTGCGAACCCTTTGTGGCCTTGTCAAAGCAGACACGCAGACTGGGGTCGTCCCGCTGAGCGGAAGCCACATCACTCGGTAAGTCGCTACCATTTCCTGTGAGATCCAAAGGCAATATGAGCTCACCCTGCTTCTGGGGAACGCCCCAGAGCTTATCACGCCTTCTCTGACTATGGGCGTTATGGACCGTGCCTGTCTTGTGAGCTTCCCCAAATGGCAGCACATCCCAGCCATCCTGGGCATCTTGCTTTTGCCTTGCCGCCTGGACCCTTGTGACCATCAGAGTCTCTGCCTGCAGAGTACCCTGTAAGAGATCTTCGATCCCTGGCACATCCCACCCTAGTAGAATTGGGTAAGGCATGTTGTCTAATATGCCCATGGGTAACTCATAACCCAAACCTTGAATCTCCAGGTTCACCCATACCAGAGGATAGGTGACTTCTTCACCATGAACACACCTCAATACCACCTGCTGATTCGACTGTACCACTTGGTCGACCAAACAGTCTTTTCTCACCAGAGACTGGGTGCTTCCTGTGTCTATTAATGCAGGGTACAGTTTATCTGCCATAGAAACTCTTAGAATTTTCTCCCCATTCCTAAAAGGTGTCTTCTTTTCAGGTAGGGGGCATGGAACAAAACAAAGTTTTGCCTCCTTACATTTGTTTGGACAAAACTTAATTAGATGGCCTTTCTGTCCACAACCATAACACAACCAACCTTCCCTATAATCTGGCTTTGCAGGTGGGTTGACTAAACTTGTAGGACCACGACCCATTTCACCCCGAGACATTCCTGTGGGCTTAGCTGTGTTTCTGGGCCTCTGACTGACTTTATCTTCCTTTCGCAGGTTCCTTGGACGATGGGCAGCCAGAAATACCTCAGCCAGCTCCGCTGCTTCTTTGGAAGTCTTTGGCCGATGCTCCTCTACCCATGTACGGATTTTAATATCAAATACCTGCAAAAGTTGTTTTAACAAAATAAAGTCAATTATCTGGTCTATTGAGTGTTTCTGGGGTTGTAACCATTTAGTGCACAATTCCTTCAATAGTGTCAGAAGTTCTTTAGGAGACTGACCCTCCTCTCATTCGAAGGAACGGAACCTCACCCTGTACGTTTTGGTGCTGATCTCGTACTTCTCAAGGATGGCAGCTTTTTAGGAGTCGTAGATCAGGGACTCCTCTACTGGCATGGCCAAAAATGCCGCCCTGGCCCCTCCTGTAAGTAAAGGGACAAGACGGATTGCCCAATCTGCTCTTGGCCAGTCACACACGGTAGCCACCCTTTCGAATGTTGAAAGGTAATGTTCTGTGTCCTCGGGCTCCTGGAAGGGCATCAGATGAGGGTATTCCCATGTTCCCATGTTCCCGGTATTGGAGGACTGTGATTGTTGCACCAAATTCACCTGTCCCTGTAGCTGGGCGAACTGGTGCTGCAGAATTTTGAATCGCTGTTCCAATCGTTGGTCCTTGTCCTCCTGCAGAGCGATGAATTGTCGCAAGAGTGTCTCCACTGTATGGATATCCCTAGTGACTTGGACTTCTTCCCCTGCCTGTGCTGCTCCGGAGGCCACTCCTGTATTGAGGTCTGGAGTACCAACTCCTTGAAGCTTCTTTGGAGCCATACTGCCAAAACTGTCTTCATCCGTACTCCAAAATCAAAAATACTGTCTTACTGTTAACACACCTGATCAGATCCCACCGCAACACTCCCCAAATGGCGCTAATATGGTCCATGAAGTCATCTTTCTGCACTATATAAATGAAAAAAGGCAAGTTTCCTTTCTTTATACCTTTTTTCCTCAAACAAAAGCCTCCCTCTTTACACGGCAGAGGACGCTAAACTAATTTTATTTAATTAATGGTAATGCCAGTAAGGCACATTACCACAGACAGAAGCTCATTACATTAAAGAACTTAATTTGTCCCCAGGGGGAAATATGACTTTTTTCAAAAGCTCACTAAATAAATAAATAGATAATTAAAATAAATATATAAACACACACGCATACACCATTGTCTACATTTACACCAGAATGACTAAAAGGAAAGTAAGAAAACTATTGACTTGGCTGTCACAGTCACAGTGAGGCATTATGCAGGTATATTCCTCTTGGTATAAAGACACTCCAGAAGTGCTTCTTGACACACATCTCCTGAAAAATTAATTGGCTGAAAGTACTCAGTGTTAGTGTGTCAGAGAGAGGATGTGCAGCATTGTTCATAATGGCACACCTTTAATTCTCTTCTCTGGTACAACATCCAGCAGGTCGTGAATGCTTCCCATGTCTAAGCCAGCACTTTTAATTAGCTTGCTGAATTTGCGGTCCTCTCTTGAAGTGATGTTACTGGCCCAGCACACTATAGAGTTGTAGAATATGTTAAGGATTTCAATACCAACATGAAACAAATTTTGTATTGTGTAATTTTGTAACATTCAACAAAAGCTTGTAAACATCAGCTGCATACAAAACAAGCGATATCAGGCCGAGTTGCTGGTTTCTATGAAATTTGTTCTTATGAAATCCACCCAAAAGAAACATATTTGATATTAATAACAAAATTAATTAAATCACTCTTTATCTATAAAAAATTAAGTCTGATATAGTTTGTGCATAATTTTATTCTGTCAACCTTATCTGGACAGTAAAAAATACTTCTATATTGAAGAGTCCTGGTCTCATCCTGCTTTCTCATGATACTAACTCATAATACTGTAATAAACTTGTTCATGTGGCTTCTTCAGTAAGAATGTTTTTTTATTAAATGTAAAATATAGAACACCAGTACCATTTATTAGTAATCAGGAACATTTAGAAATGACTTTCTTGACACCTTACATACTATGAACATTTTAAAATGTAAATCTTATTCCTCATATTCTTAACTTACTTTAATTTATTTCAAATCTCTTGTTATCCAAAATCTCTATAATCCATTTATTTTCTCTGCTTTCAGCATTAATATGAATCAGTTTTTTATCTAATATACAAGGTATGAAACAATAAAAGCAGCCAGCACATTACAGGTGAGCATTACTCCCTGAGTGGTGTTTAATTGTGTGATTATTGTTACCAAGGTTCAAAGGCAGTGGAGCTGGAAATGTACTATGAAGGTTCAATTAAACGCATTGGGGTGAAATGACAAAGCGTAATTTAAAGAATAAATATCTGTAATAGTATGAAAGAAATAAATTCAGATTAATTTTGTGTCTCACTCCACCAATTTGAGAATTATTGAAAGAAAAAAAGAGGTTTTGCATTTTGCTAAGTTTGTCCTCTTAAGTAAAATTAATTAATCATGGAAATACTGATGATATTATATAAAAGAATTAACAAAAATATACATACTTAATACATAATGACTGTACAAATTAAAATAAATTCAACTGTAATGAGTGATAATATAATTCATATTAAAAAATAAAAATTAAACCTTAAGCTAATAGGAAATTCAAGAACTTCTGGCAGTTATGTAAGCAATGTTTCATTAAACTTATTAAAAAATAAATCATAACAATTTTTATATAGACATTTAAAATTAGTAACCTCTTGGTAACACTTTTTGTAGCATACAGCATGTATTGAAACTTTTCAGCTTGCTTAAATTACTAAACAATCCATCTTTAAATCATGAAAATTGTGAATCATGAAGTCCTATTCCTAGGAGAGTTTTTTATTTGAAGTTTTGTTAAATAATGTATTTCTAAATTATAAGCAATTGTATATTATGTGCTGTCAAATGATGCATGTATTATTTAGTAGCAGCTTAGTTATATATTCAAGTGGTACAAACTTCTTTTTAAAATTTGGGGAGGTAAATGTTCATACTTGTCAAGTGATAAAATTGCCAAATAGGGTAGGGGTTTTAGAAATCACATGGTTGATTATTTAGGAGAGAAAGTCATTTTGTTTTTATTCTAAATTTTCTGTATGCCAAACTCTACAGCACATATAATAATGGTGTCATAGGAACATGCTAACAGTTTTTTTCCTTTTTTTATGAGTAGGATCATTGGTGCATCTTTACGTTAATCACTAATTTACCCAAAGAGAAAATGTAATAGAGACTGTGGATAAATTTTCACTTTTACAAAAGTGACACAAGCATATTTTAATGCACTATTAGTACATTATGATTTTCCCTTTACAAAGGTTATGGACATTTTTGTGCAATAAAAAAGACAATAACCACCCGATTTGTTGTTGTTATTATGCACTGTTGGTGTGTGGCAAAATACATGAAGGATGACTGCCATTTAACTGTGCTCGTAGCCTGGTCAAAATTGACGTTTATCAGGCAGCTTCTTTGTGTCGAGTTTTTCTCAGCTGCAAGATGAAGGTATGGAATAGATAAGCCACTGTGCAACCTCCCTCTCTTGCACCATTATCCCATATCCCAGGAGAGACAGATGGTGCTGAGACGTGGTCCATTTAATGGTAAGAATTGTCCTCTCCACCACTGCATATCTGGTCTTCCAGTCCAGCATTTTCCAGCTCACATACTGTACATTACCAAGTGTTCCTTTCCATTGACAGTCTGACTTAACACAGCACTGACTTTCAAGTCTGATTAGTTTAAAGATCAGCTCTTTCTTAGTTGACATGTTATAAACCATCAATAATACTCATTAAACTGTTAATAGCTTGCAGTTGCCTTTTAGTTTTTGGTTTATGGTATCAACTTTGAACCCATGTAGCTTACTCTTGCCCTGTCCTAACATCTTCTTCTTCTTCTTCTTTCAGCTGCTTCCGTTAGGGGTTGCCTCAGCAGATCGTCTTCTTCCATGTCTTTCTGTCCTCTGCATCTTGTTTTGTTACACCCATCACCTGAATGTCCCTTCTCACCACATTCATAAACCTTCTCTTAGACCTTCCTCTTTTTCTCTTCCCTGGCAGCTCTATCCTTAGCATCCTTCTCCGAATATACTCAGCATCTCTCCTTTGCACATGTCCAAAACAATGCAATCTCGCCTGTCTGACTTTGTCTCCCCACCGTCCAACTTGAGCTGACCCTGTAATGTACTCACTTCTAATCCTATCCATCCTTGCCACACCCAGTGCAAATCTTAGCATCTTTAACTCTGCTACCTCCAGCTTTGTCTCCTTCTTTCTGGTTAGTGCCACCGTCTCCAACCCATATAACATAGCTGGTCCCACTGTTATCCTTTAGACCTTCCCTTTCACTCTTGCTGATATCCGTCTGTTACAAATTACTCCTGCCACTCTTCTACACCCATTCCACCCTGCCTGCACTCTCTTTTTCACCTCTCTTCCACAATCCCCATTACTTTGTACTGTTGATCCCAAGTATTTAAACTCATCCACCTTCGCCAACTCCACTCCTTGCATCCTCACCATTCCACTGACCTATCTTGCATTTACACACATGCATTCTTTCTTGTTCCTGCTGACCTTCATTCATGTCCTCTCTAGAGCATATCTCCACCTCTCCAGGGTCTCCTTACCTGCTCCCTACTATTGCTACAGATCACATTGTCATCAGCAAACATCATAGTCCACAGGGACTTCTGTCTAATCTTGTCTGTCAACCTGTCCATCACCATTGCAAATAAGAAAGGGCTCAGAGCTGATCCCTGATGTGACCCCACCTCCACCTTGAATGCATCTGTCACTCCTACCACAGACCTCACCACGGTCACACTTCCCTTTTACATATCCTGTACAACTCTTACATATTTCTCTGCCAAAACTGTATGCCAACTCCCTATGTATTTGACCACACAAAATATCTTTCAAGGCGTGTCTGTTTAACCAACCCACCAGATTTGACCCAGTGACTTCTTCAGCATTCCTGAGGAGGGATGAGTCAAGCTGTTATCTTCCACTGTTAATTTTCAGCCAGTGTCTGAATGATAGCAAATGGCAGTTCAAGGAGAATCACCATCTTCATGTTCCACAGCACCAGTTTAGCAGCTTTCCTCTTGGGCACAGTTCTAATTTAAATACTACATAAAATATGCAGAGTGGCAACAAATTTCACGTTGCAGTTCAAATCAAGTATGCTTTAAGAGAGAGATAGAGAAGTAGTACACACAGTCAGTGTACCGTACCTTTTTTGGAGACCTCAGGCGGATTTAATTTACTCCTCAAGTAAAGGTCATTGAGCAATAGTATATAATAGGGAACAGGGAGGTTATGGTGGGTGTTTTTTATTCTTTCAGAGGACGTTTTTACTCCTTGGTGTGTAGCTTCACAGGTTTAACTTTCCTTCTTTCAAGTGACTGACTAGCTTTAACTCAAAGTGGCCTGAAGATTTCCATGTGCTAGTTCACCAGCAGAATAAACTGTTTCATGTACCTTCCAGAATGATTTCTAAATGCACCTGAGTAGAGCTCATGGGAAAATATTCACTCCGAACATAGGCAAAACAAAGGAGATGGTTGTTGGCTTCAGAAGAACTTGAAGTCATCACTCTCCGCTGTATGTACACAGCTGAAACATGGAGAAGGTCAAGAGTATAAAATTCCTTGGTGTTCACCTGGTGGAGAACCTCATCTGGTCACTCAACGCCAGCCCTATAGCCAAAAAGCTCAACAATATCTTTACTTCCTGCGAAGGCTGTTGAAAGCCCATCTCCCAACCCACTTCCTCAACACCTTCAACAGAGAGACTATTGAGAGCATCCTGAGCAGCTGCATCCATGTCTGGTTTGGGAATTATACTGTCATGAATCGCAAGACCCTGCAGTGGATAGTGAAGACAGCTGAGAAGATCATCGGAATCTCTAATTACTTCATCACGGACATGTACAACACATGTTGCATCCTAAAAGCCACCAAAATTGTGGAGGACCCGACACATCCCTCACATAAACTATTCATCCTCCTGCCATCTGGAAAAAGGTACAGAAGCATTCATGACTCGACTACCAGAATGTGTAATAGTTACTCCCCTCGAGTCATAAGACTCTTAATATAGACTGATAGAACACACACATACCTTCCTACTCAACTAGATCATATATGTACTATTATTATTATTATACTAGCAGGAGTACCCGGCGTTGCCCGGGAATCTATAACCGGTGAATTTCCAAAATGAAAGAAGCAGAACAGTTTTCTGATTCACGTTTTATTGTAATAGGTAATATAAGTGCTCATTCCAGAGCATTTGGATACACTATATTTTTTGTTTTCCCTTGTGGTGAGAAAATGAACAAATTCTGAGGATTGCCCACTCTGTGGGAAAAGCATGTATTTTCGAAATTGATGCCTGCAACTTGTAGTGATTGCCCTTGAGCCTTATTAATTGACATAGCAAAAGCCAAACGAACAGGAAATTGGAGCAGTTTGAAATCAAAGGGTAAATCATTCGGAATCAGTGGTATTCTTGGTATGAAAACATCTTTACGTCTTGCGCAACGTGTCATTATAGGTGCTTCAATAATATTTGGATAGAGAGTCTTGACACAAAGGTGAGTGGTATCACACAGTAAGGAGCATCTGTGTGGAGCATCTGTGTTGAACCGTGCTGCTATCTAACGGACGTTGGCGATGGTAACTACAGAGAGAAGTGACATACAACCGCTGCTGCGTGTGTGGAAAATGGCGGGGGAAGGATGCTGTCTTTTTAAGGCGAGTCTCTATTCAAACGTGCTGCCATATAACGGACATTGATGTTAATGAAATACAGCATTATCAGTGCATGTGGGAGTGTGACCCATAGAAACACGGGTGTGTCAGCCAGTCACACACACTGGGTCGTTCACGTTTTACATTGATACGGCAATTCCCCTTCACCCGATCAAAGCAGTCGGCCTTCTCATACTTGGACATTTCCGCCATCTCTTGGCAATTTAAGGAAACATGGGTAAAGAGCGACGCACAGGGACCAAAGCTACCGCTAGATATTGCTATGGTGAAGTACTGTGTTAACGTGCGGCCATCTTAAGTACGGGGACGTGTGCCGAACGTTGTGTCAGTGAAAAGGTGCCCTGCGGTTCACCACGAACATTTTTCAGTGCAGCAAACACTGATGTTGTGCTAATGACATAGATGAAGAGACACAATGTCAAAATGAAGCAAATGCTGCGGCAGTGAAACACCTCAGCAATGAAGGATAAGCTTTGAAGTTTTCACTAAAAACATTATCTATCTGGAGATATTTTCTCGAGACAAAGGCTAATAGGACTCATATGCTAGCAATTCAGCTAAGATATAGTATTGCCAGGGTCTTCTTATGAAAGCCAGTGGGTCAGCAAGCACAGATGGGTTCACGTCCACTGCCATGAATAATTCTTAAGAGTTAGCTGATGCCTCGAATATGGTAAAACTGGTAGGGAGTTTTCAGGGTTTTTTTGTCCCGAAGACCACACGCAGCTAATTAAAATATATTTGGATATTAAATTAACATAAATGATAAAACAAATTGTTCTTTAAAGACTAACCAGTCTTGCTTTGGAGAGCCTTCTAATATAGCAAGGCTTTACCGGTGTGATATCCCATCTAGTGGGAAAGTGGCCCCAACCTACACACTGGACATCTGATAGCTCATGAGCCAAACGAGATCAGAGGAAAAAAGAGAAGCAGACCAAAATTGAAGGGTGAAATGTGCAAGTTTATTTACAAGAGTGTTGAACAACAAAAACACAGCAGTGTCAGACAGGCTTTGTTTCACAGTCCTTCAGTGTTGATACTCCATAAAAAGCAAATAAAAACAAAAAGGGGAAAAAAACAGGAAAAGAATTAGTGTATTTACAGTAAGTGCAGTGCGCTCCTGCAGTCCTCCATACAAATTCTACACACACATAAAAAATAAACTCAGTCTTCCTTGTTTGTTTTCTTCAAAACAAAAAAATTGGAAAAAATATTTACAAGAAAAAGCAACTGTGTATATATACAAAAAAGGAAAATAACTGCACCAATCCCAAAATAAAAAATAATATCCCAAAACCAAATTTGTATAAATAACTCCACCAAAACCGTCACACGGAGATATATATGCAACAGAAAGTATTTATAGAGCCATTAAGAATCAAAAACAACTGCTCCTCCTATAGCTCAACAGCACTTATCCCCACCTTGCTCTTAGGTCCACTGATAACTCCTGTTGGCCGGCAGCTCCTTAACACTAGAATCCCTGAAGCCTACAAAAAAACTCGTAATCCCAGACTACCTTAAATTCCTTCACACCTTTCCATCAGCATCTATTGTTTTGCAAATGTGTCTATCAGCACAAGCAGCAAGTAGCCCGCTATCCCACCCTCACCCACAGACACAGCTGAGATCAGTCTCAAAATTCTCAGAGCTCAAGTCTTGTTTATCTGGGTGTGAGGTGCCTGGAGTTGTATTGGGTAAATAATATATCGTTATTTGGAAAACATGCATTCCATGTGTGTTCTGTGCATACATCAAAGTGTAGGATGAAAGAAAATGCGAGGCAAAAAATGCTGAACACATACCTAAAGCAGAAACATTTTCCATGTTATACTAATAATGACATGAAGTGTATAATTTGTGAAGACTTTAGTCCAGATATCATATACGTGCACTTTTATTCAAAAATATAACCAAAGTAAAAGAAAAAAAATCATTCAATTTACATATTGCTGTCAATGAGTTAGAAACACAAGCTCAAATATCAATTGACAGAAACTTAATATTTATTCTTGGATGGTGCAGAGGTAAGAACTTATGCCTTATAACCAAAAGGTTCCGGGTTCAAGTCTGGGCACTCTGCATTTTGAGTAGTGACCTGCTATTATTATTACAATAATATAATAAAAACATACATTTGATTAGAGTCTGTAACACCCGGTATAAATTTGGCGACTTGTAAAAGTTAGTGCTTTTTTTTATTATTCAGTTTTATTCTATCAGTGACATTCATATAGTGCAACGAACTTGCCTCTCCCTCTCTGAGTTGATGGTGTTTTTTCTCCATTCTTTTTACAAGAGCAGCGATGACCACAGCTGGTGTTGTGGTTAATGCCTGCTCAGAACTATTTGTTGTACTGATATCCCGTGACCGCTATCAGACTATCATGCAGCATTTGCGCTTGGACAACAAAGACACCTCTGAAAAACGAAAGGTTTTCTGACTTCTGGCAACATTTTGTTGAGAGCTGTATTTTGAGTTACAACCCAGGGAAAGACTTTCCGAGTCTGTGGTCATAAAGCTTATGGAGCTGTTTCTGGACAAAGGCAGAACCACAAAAACAGACAGCTTCTTCACAGAGCTTTCGCTGGCTAATAGACTGCTACACTGAGACACAACTGTGCTTATCACAATAAGTAAATGAGACTTCCACCTACAGATAATGTCACTTCAGTACAAAAGCAACTCTCCACACTAGTGTTTAGATTTGGCAGTGCCATGCTGATGGTGTATATATGTAAATTGAATGATTTATTTTTATTCTGTTTATATTCTTGAATAAAAGTGCACATGTTTATTTGATATTTGGACTGAAGTCTTCACACATTATACCCTTCACATCATTATTAGTATAACATGGAAAAAGTTTCTGCTTTAGGTATGTGTTCAGCATTTCTTGCCTTGCATTTCCTTTCATCCTACTCTTACACAGATTATTGTAAACCCGGAACACACAGGAAATGTATGTATTCCAAATAACGATATACTGTATTATTTACCCTATACAACTCCAGGCACCTCAAACCCAGATAAACACACTTGAGCTCTGTAAATTTTGTGACTTACTTCAGTTCTGTCGGGGGAGGGGATGGGATAGCAGGCTGCTTGCTGCTTTTGCTGACTGACACATTTGTAAAACAAAAGACGATGATGAAGAGAGATGTGAAGGAACTGAATATGGCCCAGAATTACAAGTTTTTTCATAGTCTTCAGGGATTCTAGTGTTAAATATAACTGACAAGCTTACCCATCCAATCTGCCACCCCCATCTACTCCACTCACCAATCCAGGCAGACACTAGCGCGTTCACACCTCACGCCATGACACGCCCCCGACAACTTTCTATTTAAAATTGAACTCCTGCTGGTCATGCACAGATGGCCAACGGCTGTGTTGAGCCCACGCATACCATAGCCATTGCTCTAGTAAGTAAACCTTATTTACTTAAAACAAAGGATTCCTTTCTGTTACACAAACTTTCTTACAAATGCAAATGTTGGCATTTCCTTCCAGGCACGGTGCACCTGAAACTGCCCATGACAAGCAGGCTGCCAGGACACTGGCACGTGAAATGAAACACCTGCCAGGGAGCATCTACTGGCCATTATACAGGCTCCATGAGTGCTAGGACCCGCTGCACCTCTCACTGCACACCGACTGCGATGTCCCCGCATTTCTGCAGTAGCACCTTCAATACAAATTTGTGAGCGCCCTTCTTTAACACTGGTTTACTTATACTCTTATAAGCAACAATGTTCAGTTTAGCGCTCTTTTAACTTCAATTGGTAAGGTAACTTAAATTGGTAAGGTCACACATTACCACAAGCGGCAATGAAGAACATGCATTTTTGAGTTAATTTACAACAATGACACAAGACTCTTCCTTATCTACTAAGTATTATTACCTTAATCTCCTTATTATTGTGCAGCAGCGGCAATGCTTGAGACTGGTACTAGTTATTTGTCCCACCTGGTCAGTTTTTCTACAGCTCTTCTTGCCTCTACTTCTTACCTCTGCTGTTGCATCTGTTTGCCCATGATCTGTAGGGTTTCAAGACCTATCTAAAGGTTTATCTCCTTACTAATGGGAGAGCTGCAATTCTGCCCATCAAAAAGAGATGTGTCGTTATTGGCAATACAATTTATTGTTTGTTGTTGTTTTCTCTGCTGGAAAACAATTGTTAAAGACAATTGGAGACAGGATAGGAGACAACTAGACAGGAGGTGGCAAGTTTATGTGCCTGCATGATCAAAAGAAGCAAATGCAGAGCTTGAAAGGCATCAGGAATCTTCCAGTTTGTTGAGTTGTTTATCACCTACTTCTTTTCACCCCCCCACCACCATGTCCCTTCTACCTCATTTCTCAAACCCTTGCAGATATCGATCAACATGCTTTGATTTATCCTTAATTTCCCTTTATTTTTAAAGTATTCATCAATGTATTACCTGAATATGCAACAAGTTGGTGATTCTGAGGAATAAAATATGGTTAATATAGTT
This sequence comes from Polypterus senegalus, assembly GCF_016835505.1. NCBI lineage: Eukaryota > Metazoa > Chordata > Cladistia > Polypteriformes > Polypteridae > Polypterus > Polypterus senegalus. The sequence continues at coordinate 127,246,909 of NC_053157.1, read as the reverse complement.
TTTGTTAAAGCAAGTGGATACAAAATAGACCTTTCAAAGTAAAAGTACAATGCATCCATGGAAGTCAGCGTGAAAGGTTAATAATAAAATATTGAACAAGAAGACATGTGAAGGAGATACTATCATTGAGAACAAGCACTATTCTACAAAGGACTGATTTGTCAAAAATATATTTGTGCCTTCTTTGAGGAACAAATATTGACTGCATTCTTGATCATATCAAGGTTGTTGCATCCAGCTGAGTAAAAATAGGGCATCTAAATTCACCATCTAGCCAGTACTTTGAAGAATCAAACAGTAACATGAAAATGCATTGTGAAAAAGCATCTGCAAAATCTGAGGATAAAATAAATAAAAAGAAAGTGTTATATACAATCATCTAGTTACTTTAAATGAAAATATATGGGAATACTGTGAGGCAAAAAAAAATGTTTACATAAGGGAAAAAACAAAAACATTTGGTTTGGAAGGGGATTGCTAATTGTTTGTGATAAAAATAAGTTTCCTAGGAAGATAAAAGGATACCATGTAAACATGATTATTGCACATTTATTCAAGACAACAGAATATTTGTGATGATAATGATATAGACAATATGCATGGTTAATTACTGTTGCTTGTTACTATATATCATAAAAGAGAAAAGCAACAAAAATGACAATCATTTACTAAGATCAGGCAATGAGAATAGGAAAAAAAAATATTTAAAATTAAAGAGCATGAAGTAAAAAAATAATTTTTAGAAGACATGTTGCTATGTATGTGCACAGAAAATAATAACAATATATATAGTTCAAAGAAGAATAAAATTAAGAGATACTGAAGAAAATAACTTTTTCAATTATACAGTGAATATTTTTACTGTAATTGGGAAGAAGGTAGAGCTTTCTTCTATGTAATTATAAACAGACTTGATACTGCCAATGAAGAAAAATTGTCTTTAGTAGTCCAGTATTGTGAAAGTTTGCAATAGTCAACATCTAATTCAGCATGGCCTCTGGATTATGTACTGCATACTACTGCAGGCATATAGGTGTAAATATCTTACAGTAATAACTTTATGGCAAGAGCAGTTTGTTGCACGGCTGACTACTGACAGGCAGCTTTGTAGTATGCTTATATTTTAATTAAATTTCAAATATAATACATGTAACATCACTGTTCTCAGGTACTTAATTAACGGTACAGAGTAAATGTAATAACGGCAATTAAAAAGTTGGTTATGACAAACATTACAGTATGCCAAAGTCACATAGTCCAAAAATACAAAAAAATCTATGTTGTGGGGTATTTTGCTCAAAACAGATGCCACATTGGCGCAGTCACTGCTGCTGCTGCAACAGAGATCAAATATTGACAGTCTGAATTCCACACTTGGTCGTTGTCTGTGGGGACTTTGCTGGATGGGCTTTCCTTCCACATCCCTTAACGTGTGTGTCTGTGTTATTTTAGCTGATGACTCTAAATTGGCCCACTTATACATGTGGATGTGTGAAAGTTGACCCTGTAAGGAACTGGTGAACACTCCAGTTCTGTTTCCTGCCATGTGTCCAACACTGTAAGCAAAGAAATTACCCCAAATGGGATTATGTGGATTTAGGAAAGCTGTGTTAAAAATTGTATTTCTTATTCAATATTAAGGTTCATAAATGACTTCAATGAAATTAAGTAAGAATTTCCAGTAATCAAATTTCTTAATTTCACAAACATACTGCTCTTATAAATATAAAAACATGAGGAATGCTGTATTCCAAATTATCACATTTAAAATTAAATTGAAAATAACTTTCATCTACCCAATTCAGCCAGTTCTCAGAGTAGAGTACTCAACATGATGCAGCTTCTCATGTGTATGGGGAGGTTAATTCTTTTTTGCATACTTCTTCTTCTTCTTCTTCAACTTTTTATACTTCTGTGTGGGATTGATGTGCTTGAACAGCCATCTCCAAACAGCTCAGTTATGTACCCCCTCACCAGTTCAGCCTTTTCCCTCAAATCTTTTTTTACATTATCCTTCCACTTCTGCTTTGGTTTTCCTTGCTTTGTCTTCCCCTGTACTTCCATTTCCATCACACTTTTGCTCACATATTCATTATCTCTCTTCATTACTTGTCAATTCAACTTAAACCTACTTTCCTGTACTTTCTTAGATATTTCTCCCATTTTAGTTGTACATCTGATTTTCCCATTTCTTATTCTGTCATTTTTTGTAACTCCTCACATCCATCTCAACATTGTTATTTCTGCCACACCTAACTCTTCCTGCACTTCCTTTACTGCTCATGTCTCATCTTCATTCATCATTGCCAGTCTTACCACTGTCTTGAAAACTTTTCTTTTACCCTTCACCTTAATTCTTTGATCACAAAATACTCATACTTTCTTCAAATTGTTCCATCCTCACTGCACTCTGTGGGTTATTTCTGCATCTAGTTTTCCATCTCAGGCTACCACTGATTCTATGTTTTTAAATGTATTCACTTTTTTCAATAGCTCTCTCTGCAGGCTAACTTCTGAATCCTGATCATCATTAAACCAAGTGTTATGCAGGTTAAAGAAGGCTTGAATACGTGAGTATAATGAGAATAGTGTTCTGCTCTAAACGTAACTCACACATTTTTAACATTTTCGTAGCAGTCATGTCCTATTGGGTAAGAAGTAAAGTGACAAAAGTTAGTAGTGGTTGGAGCTCATAGCAAAGTGTACAGAGAGAAGACTGAATAAAGATTTCTTTTCCATGGCTGACCAAGTGTTATTTCATTACCTTCTACTTAATTCCATAGTCTTAAAATATGTAGTTTATAACCCAGTAATGATGGTCAATGTCATTTTCCAAGGTCTGTTTTAAGTCTTTTATTCAATACGGGCCGGGTGAGGTTTCCTGTGTTGAGTCAAATGAAGCGAAAGGCTCCACACCTGGTGGTGCCCTTCCGTCAATTCCTTTAAGTTTTTAGCTTTGTAACCATACTCCCCTCTGAACCCAAAGACTTTGGTTTCCCGGTTGGCTGCCCGGCGGGTCATGGGAATGACGCCGCCAGATCGCCTGTTGCGGGGCCTGCATTGGTGAAGCAGGTGAGACGGTAATGAAACAGAGGCACAGGGCTTATTGGTTTTTAAAGACTGCTTTCTTCATTGGGTTTTAACCAAAGCACGGAACGAACCAACACACAATCGTCCGTGCGGCGCTCAGGGTGGAACGAAAGGAGAGGAGAAGGACATCCACTCCGCTCCCTCTGTCATGCTAGTCTGCTGGTTTCTCGTTCAGTATACACTGCCTGCTCATGTGCCCACCTCCAACTCGTCACTCGAGTCTTTGAACAGTCCAGATGCACCTGTGACTCACGTAGACTTTTCATTGCTCTGTGCGGTTTTGGCTGCCTTTCTATATATAATCCATTATGACACCTGACCACGGTGGGAGGGGGGTGTGTACAAAGTGCAGGAGTATCTAAGAAGACACATGTTTGTCGCGGAAGCGAATTGCTGTATGTAGCGTGTAAAACAGTTTGCTATAGTGCACGCGGTCGTGCGTCGTAAACGAAAACTCGTTTTTTAAAGACTGCTCACTTCATTGTGTTTTAACCTCAGTTGTAAAGGAACGTTTTAAGGATCCCATGGGATACCCCTCGCAAACAGTTTTACACGCTGCATATGGCGATTCACCTCCGCGAGAAACATACCTCTATTAACAGTCAACGTGGGTCGGAGCTGCATGTGACCTCTACGACAGATGAATATAAGTGTCGTCGTGTCCGAGTTGGTGGGCATGGCTCTGTGAGTTGTCGTCGTATCCAATGGTCTTGGAGTTGGTGGGCGTGGCTCCTTCCTGCGTGCGCCATAGGTGTCTCACTTGACGGCGGCTTAGTGAATCCACGCCCCTTCCGGCGTGCTTTCCATGGTTGTCTTGCCTTAGTGAATTATATATATACTGTAGATATGGTATTTTTGCATTCCAAATGCAGCCATCAGTTAATTATCTATTATATAAAATAACATTATTACAATTTTATTTTGATCCAGAAATTCACAGCCACGAAGATCACTGCAACTGTGATCCTGTGTGCTTACCTGACCTATTGTTTCTAGAGATGTCACAGTATGAGGTGAACCAATGGTGATGCTTACCTCTGCACAGTTAATGTGAGTATACAAATAGGTAATCTCAAGGGTGTAATTTTTTTTTTTGCAAGTTACTTAAAAATATAGCGAATACTGGTGATGCAACTATATAAAATACTGCAGAGTTAAAGATGGGTCTTGTCTCTAGATGGTCAAAGACAATATGGCTTGTTGTAATAAAGGACGTCTGTCCTGGAAACTTTAGAATGGTGATCTCATCTCTTACTTAAAAGAGAATTTCTGCAGCATGGCCTTTTAACTAAACAATAAGTTTCAGAAAATGAATCTTTGGATGACTACAATTAAAATAGATTTTAAAAAGTATTTTAAAATAGAAATATTAAAGCTGGCACTAAAATATGTTTAATGCCAACTTTCCAAATTAATCACTTCCTATTATTTTAACAGCTTTTAGAAGATATTGTCTTTAATTGTAGCTTGCTCAATAAAGTGTAATATCTTAATCTTCTAGTTCTTCTTAATTAAGTCATTCATATCACGCAGATCTTAACAGTTTCAGGTGATGTATGAATAATTGGTCCCTGACATTTCTAAATTAAGTACAGTCTATTAACACTCTGCAGTTGAACATCAAAAATATTGTCATCATCAGAATAATTATTTTATCAATCATTATAAATTCCACTGGTAAACTAAAATTTAATTGCTAAACAGCACTTTATATAAGGCCTGTAAAACACAAGGATATGCCCCAGGGCAATTATGCAGAAATGCTTTGAGCAAAACTTTAATAGTATGTATTTTTAACTAGAAAATATTCCATAACTACTACCTTAACGTGTTGTTAATAAAGTAATAGAGAGCTAAAAATGTTTCATAAATGATTTAGCAGTGTGCCATTTAAAACATATGCAATGCAAAAATTAATGATGACATTACTAAGTTACTAATTAATAAGTTAAAATTAAAAATCTTCTTCTTTTGGCTGCTTCCGTTAGGGGTTGCCACAGGGGATCATCTTATTCCATATCTTCCAGTCCTCTGCATCTTGTTCTGTTACACTCACCACCTGCTTGTCCTCTCTCACTACTTCCATAAACCTCCTCTTAGGCCTTCCTATTTTCCTCTTCCCTGGCAACTTTATCTTTAACATCATTTCCCCAATATACCCAGCATCTCTCCTCTGCACATGTCTAAACCAACGCAATCTACTGTAGCCTCTCTAACTTACTAAGTTAAAATTAAAAATAGTGCATAGTATATCTCAGTTCCTTAGAAATGTAGCTGAATTGTAAAAGCGGAATATGGTTTAAAAACTTCAGATATAATAAGAAATACCTGTCCAGGTCAAATATATATTTGCAACTTTCCAACCCACTCCATTTTCAATCCTTTACCAGGCTGATGAGGCATATCAGCTAAATGTTACGCTTTGGCATTTATACCAGTCCACTGTATTTAAACAAAGAAGCTCTTGCTAGAAACGATAACATCTAGTCTAATTACTGTATGCTTCATCTAAAAGGTAATAATAGCTATGCTTAAAAAATCTAAAGGTCACACACTTTCTATACCAATTTACAGTCAGTAGTTAACTTAACATGTACATATTTTGGAAATCACTGTGTCTCTTAAAAAGGGGTGCAGACAAATGGAGTGTGTCAGGTGTGAGAGTCAAACAGGCTATTGGATCAATAAGGATAAAGTGCCAAACACAGAACCACCTCAACCACATTTTATTGCTTACAAATTAACTTAAGTGAATGTAGCCATCAAATAAAATGGGTGTTAAGTTATAAGAGGATGTCTCTACATAGTTGTGATGTATTCATATAATTAATCATATTAAATTCACGTCAGAAGAACATAGGAAATTTAACAAAAAAGATGAGACCATTGTGTCCATCAAGATAGTTTAGCTAATAGCTAAGCTGTCCCAATATCGCATGTATATTCTTCTTAAAGCTTGTCAAAGCTTCTGCTTCAACTACATGTCTTGGTAGGTTTTTTTCCAGATTCCCACAACTCTTTGCATAAAGAAGTGTTTCCTGGCTTCAGTCTTATATGTACTTACACTCACTTTCCACTGGTATCCTTGAGTATCTGATTCATCCTTAAGTAAAAAGAATTCTGCTGGATCTACTTTTGTCAATGCTTTTGAGGATTTTGAAGACCTGGATTAGGTCCCCAGAAAGTCTCCTCAAGACTAAACAGATTTAATTATCTGAGTACCTAAGTTCTGGGATGCACCTGGTAGATCTCTTCTGCAAAACCTCAAGTGCTGTTGAGCCTATCTTGTAGTATGGTTACCAGAAATGCACACAATACTCCAGATGTGGTCCCACTAGTGAATAAAACAGTCTGCGCATAATGTCTCTTGATTTATATTGATCAGTTTTTACAATAACAACCTAACATTTTATTTGCCTTTTTAATTATTTCTGCACATTGCTTAGCTGAGGGAAATATTATGTCAACATAAATCTCTAAATCCTTGTCAGAGGTTGCTTATTGTACGGCATTGTCTTTAATCTTGTATTTATGTTTGATATTCCTTATGCCCATGTGTGGCACTTTGCACTTTCTATGTTAAACTGCATTTTCCAAGTGTCCTCCCACTTCTGAAGCTTGTCTAAGTCTTTTTCAATTATTTTGCTGCCTCCTGAGTGTCTGATATTCCTCCAGTTTTAGTGTCATTTGTGAATTTCACAAGTTTTCTAACTATATCCTATAGAAATCAATGTAATTAATATAAGTTAGAAAAATTAACGATGAAAGATAAAACCCTGAAGGACTCCACTGCTCCCTCTACGTGGAGCATTCTCCTCTTCTGTGTACGTCTGTCTGTTATCCAAATTGAGATATAGTTTTTAAAGTTACCTCTGATGCTAACACTTTTTCATTTTAAAATGAATCTTTATTATGGGACTGTGTCAAAGGCGTTTTGATAGTCTAAGTAAATTATGTCATATGCTTTGAAAATCTAAAAGTTTGCTTTCCCGGCATCATCTTCTCTTAAACCCATGCTAGCTGTTATTTAGTATATACATTTTCATGTAGATACTTTACTAATTTATTTCATATTATAGTTCCATAAGTTTGCATGGAATTGAAGTGAGATTGTTCTGTAAGTACCAGATCAAAATAAGTGATCCATTGAGTATATAAGCTACCTAGACACAAGTCAGGAACTGATCACCCTGGCTGGGTTTCCTGGGTGTGGGTGTATAATGTTGAAAGACCGGAAACTCCAAATGCCCTCCTTGTTACATCACTGATGATGTGTCTAGTTTGCACTATAAGGTGTGTGTTAAAACCAGGATCCATTTTGTCTCCCATTTAGTCATATTTACAACTTTCTAGTCTCATAGAACATCTCCTTTCTCAAAGTGACTACTCAGATATGCCTAATAAGGTTTTATTAATTACATTGTTCATTTCTTACAGTACAATTGGTAAAATCCCATCAGGTCCAGGGGTTTTATTAGTCTTCAATGTATTAAGGGCTTGAAGCACATCTGACTCTTCTATTTTAAAATCAAGGAAGTCAGAGTTTGTTTTTACTTCTACTTTCATCTTTTTGTGTAAGATCATAGTGATGATTTGCATTAGAGGTCCATGGTGGTTTATGTTTTAAAATAAAAATGTTGTGGCTCAGGCTCTGTGGGCTAGTGAGACCCCAAATTATTTAATGGAGAGACACTGTCACAATTTTATTTTGATCAAAAAATGCACAGCCACAAAGATCACTGCAACTGTGATCCTGTGCTTACCTGACCTGTTGTTTGTCACAGTGTGAGGTGACAGAATGTGTGATGCTTAGCTCTGCATGGTTAATGTTGTAGCACCTGCAAGTGAGTGATTTCAGTTTCCTCGTTGTCTGCCTGCAGGGCTGTAATTAAGACACTGCACCCACAGAGGTATAAAGGAGAGCTAGAAAGAAAGAAAAATAAAGCAAAAACTACCATGAAAGGAAAAGAGTGGAGAGTCCAGAATCCGGGTTGTTCAACCTGGTACAGTGTTGAGAAGGCAGGTGGTTCGTGGCCCTGTGTGAGAGTGAAGGAAAGCACTCCAGAAGTGGATCATCCTCTGTTGAACACTTATGGAGTAGCGGGAGATGATACAGGTACTCACCTAGGGATACAGTAGATGCCAGAAGAGAGTATAGAAGGCAGAGGTCTGGCTCCAAGCATCCCAGCAGATGCCAGAGGATGCAGTTGGGATAAAAGCCAGTGGATCAGACTGCTGCTTCTGCTGGTGTTTTCGCCAGCTAAGAAGTCTGGTAAGATAAGCTGGGGAGACAGAAGTGAAAAACGTGTAGGGCTTATACTGTGGAATTTTATTTTGAGTTTTCTAATAAATTTATTTATTGCTGATTTTAACCTCCACAGAAGAGCAACTGTTTTTTTAATTAGTTACTGAATTATTTATTTATTAAGAAAAGACTGCACAGCACTGTATTTATTTGTTGGAACACTGTTTTCTAAATACAGTATAAAGCACTGAGCACTTCTAATACACCAGTCCTTGCCTATCTGTGTCCTTTTGTCTGGCTTATCCTCGGACATGACTATTGACAGCCCTTGGTTCAAAGGAGATGATGGTAGCCGCGGCCAACCTATGCTGTCACAGTTATATATGCTGAATGGAATTACTTAGGTTGACCATGGTGTGTAATTCAGTTGAAAATAAGCCATGGGGTCTGAAGAGTTATACTTCCAACTTGGTGACTATTGAATAATTTAAAGAATATGACATAGATGTTGTGACGGACAGCCTTGGCCATTAACCATCTGGAATGCCAGCTGGATAGAAGGACTGGGAGAGCAAGTATCTCAGAGGCACTACTTCCAAGGAATGCTAGAGGGGCAGCCCTCCTTGGTGATTGTGACACCACGGATTCCCACAGGGCATGCTGGGAGCTGGAGGTTGGTACAGCCTTGTTGGGTTCTGTGGGGGCTGCTAGGGGGAGCTGCAGAGCCCTTTAGAGGACCTCCACCACACCTGGTAATACTGAGGAGCCACTTGGAGCACTCCAATGAGTTGAATAAAAAGAGCCACCTCACTCCATTTGAGGAGCCAGAGTTGGAAGGAAGTGGACAAAGCTTTCTGGGAGAGGAGTGGAGGTGGAGAGAATGAGAAGAGGACTGTGCTGTGGGGAACAGAGAAAAGCATTCTCCAGCTGTAAAAAAGGTGTGCTGTGCGACAACTCATGTCCTGTCTGCCTGTGTCGGGGTTAGGGAGGCAGCATGCGCCCCAGTGGTCCACAATGTAAAACATACACCATGGTTGTTTCTAGACACCAAATTTCAGCCCAAAGGACCACTTATATAAGATACGACTGAAACATTGTATATCACTCCCATCTTTAAAAGACCAAATAACATTTTTCACATGAAATTTGCATCATTTATCTTTCAAACACTTGTACTGTACAATCTATCCCAAGTCACACAGAAGCTGTTCTGGTGGTTTTTGGTGGCTCAATGCCCTATTATGACAGTTTATGGGGTTTTTTTGGCAGTAATCTGTATGCTGCATGCTGATTGTATTAACAGTTATAGGCATTTCTTCCTATCATCTTTGATTGTGTGGATTATCTTATTTCGCACCTGTGAGATTTTTCTTTATTGTAATAAATAAATCACCAACAAAAAAGGTTTAAATACCGTAGTTGGCTGGTGCTGTAAATGATGAAAGTAGGCTTAATAACTTGACAATACAGGCAGAGGCAAACTATCAAATGTTAATGTATTTTTTAAATTTTAAGTACAGTAGAATCAAAATACTTCATTTTTCGGATGCTTTGGGTTCTATTAGGTCAGTGGTATAAAGTGCAAGTAAACATTATTATCAAAGGCTGTCAATACCAAAGCGCCAAACTGTTTCAAAATGCACCATAATCTTAACAAGAGCAAGCACTGCAGGGAAATGTACATTTTCCTGTTTGAAAAAGGTTGACATTAACATACACTAGAAAAGAATTGACACATATCTTCTGTCCGACAAAACAGGAATAGGCAACCAACAGCTTGAAAACAAAAGGCAAACGAATGCTATGTGAAGCCAAATATCCTTTGACTCAGCAGCAGTAATAAAAAAAAATGTATATTTAATGGTAAAAGTGCTGTAAATCAAATAAAAATGACCAGAATGCAGGCAAGCCAGGTTCAAAGAACAGCACTGGTTTTCTATATTCTGGACCACATCAACAAAAAGTAATATTTGTTATATTAAATTGGACGGTGCCAGACAGTGAAACCTATCTACATTCATGTTGCTGCTTCGTGAAATTTCTTGGCCATCTATAAATATATTTTCTTACATTGGTTAATCCATTACTGTGCAATGGAGGCTTAAAATCTATCCTAGTTGGATGAATCCTTAACAAGATGCCAGCCTATTGCACAGCAGTCTTTTACACCCACCCTGATTCAAACAGGACCAGTTTGGAGATAATGTACAGATGAATCTAACATGCATTTTTAAAATCCACAGCGATGATGGCCAGGCCACCAGTCACTATGCCAACTCATGTTTTAGACATGATCACAAATATAAGAATCTCAAAAGGTCGGTTAGATGCTATTTAGACTAATTTTCATACTGATTTGGGTTAGTTTATAAAAACAAACAATACTGAAGCTATTTTATCTACATCACATGTTGTGAACAGAATATATGTCCTTGATGCATTCCTGATACCAGAAAAGGCACTACATGTTGTCACAAATGGCTGGGTGAGGTCGGCAATCAGCCGCCTATTTAAGGAGCCGCCACCCTGCAATCAACGCTGGAGTCGGGTGAGGAGGAAGACGAGGTCTTGGCAGAGGAGGCAAGGAGAGACCAGAGTGATTTGTGTGTGGAGACAGTGACTATTGACTTTGGGGAGACTGGGGGTTTGGTGGAGGTGCACTTGACTTTTGTAAATATATTGTGAATAAACGTGTGGTGATGGATAAAACAGTGTCCGCCTGTGTGTGTGTGGGCCGTTCTATTTCACAGTGTATATCGAATACTAAAATAAAGTGGCTTATACTGTTAACAGACATAAGGATGTAAATAAGGAAGTATCAAAGTAAAGGAACAAATAATAAACCAGTTGTCCGCAAAGGTCCTGACTAAAAGGGGAAAGTGTCCTACAGATCATTGTCACATTAACCCAATTTCAACATTTTCCCTTTTCTCACCTTCAGCACTTTCTTTGATACATATCTGGATTCTATACTTCTCACCATTTGTACACTTTTCCAGCCCTCTTCCAAGCTCCAAATACACGCCCTCCTGGCTCAGAGCCCCTTTTAAGCTCCAGCCCTTTAGTACTTCTGGGGTTACTTCTGGTTCCCTCAGGAACAATTCTGGGCCATGTGCAAGCCTGTCTCATGGTGAGGGATGCCTGGTCAGAGCTCCCTAAAGTGGAACCTGTTGTCCCTGCAAGCCCATAGGAGACTGTCTTCAGTATGTAACACAGTCCCCAGTGCAACCTAAGCCTTCCTGCTGCTCCCAACTGGGCTAACCTTAACATACATACTATACATGTGGTATATATGCACTAAAGCAAGGTGACAAAAATAAATAATGAACTTAAATATTTGCCTTTAGAACAGGAGTTATATGAATGAAGACGGATTACTGAATGTGTGTGCTCTGTTATTGAATGATTCCAGTCCCTACATGACTGTCAAAGGAAAACATCAAAATAAGGACAAATGAACATTTTCAGGGAGACAGTTATACAAAGTTACAAAAACGCTAGAGGATGTAAAATAGTAAAGTGGAGCTGATAGACTGAATTAGCAAAATTTAATCGAAAACTAAAAATGCAATAAAAAAGAAGTAAGAAGTCCCCACATGAAAACCTTCTTAAAAGAATATACCACCTTTCTTTATTCTAAAACAGTGGTTTTCAAACTTAGTCCTATGACTCCATTTTTTTTTTTTTTTGTTCGAACCTGTTTCACAAATAGTAAGTCATTTTCCACCAAGTGATCTCATTTAATCAACTGGTGTTTTATTTCTTCTCTTTTATTCTGTATTCAAAATAGAACAGCTTAAATGCTACAACAGTTTTATTACTATATAACAGTAATAGTGTTTTCTTATTAATTTTTATTTTTTTCTCCCTACTTTGATCAATTAATTGTATTCTATTGATGACAGTTAATGATGAACAGAAAAGTCATCCAGACACATGACACAGAATGCTAAAAGGCTGCTTTGGCATTAATGGCACTAACCTGCTCCTTAGTAAATAATGGATTAAAAAACACTTGGGAAAACACAATGTTAATTATGATGATCATAAAAAATTTAAAGTCAAGATTAAAACTAAAATCACAAAGTTATGTTATGTACATACATGCTTGGTACATTCTAATAAAAGTTAAAGCAAAATAATGGTCAAAAATAAATGTCAAGCAGCAAAGAAAATGTCCTTTCATCATCTTGGTTTAAATTTCCTCAAACTGAAATACTAATGTTTGTTTTGTCATTGAGATACCAATGCAAAGATGTCAGGAGCATCTCCATCTTTTATGGGTAGGGACTCTGAATGACATGATGTTGTCACCTTCCAGAGATATTCACAAAATGGTGGCAAACTCAAAATGGAGGTATAAGAATACTGATAAAATAATGTAGGTTTTACTAAACATTAAATACAAGGCTACCAGAACTGAAAATTGAAAACATAAACTCTGTCAAGGTGGTGGTCCATTTCAAGGGTATACTTACACAAATGTCTACACTCACTAGAGTTACCAAAAATAAATGAACACTAAGTTCATTGGAGGGAAAATTGGAGAATCCCAAGTAAAACCCATGCAGACACACAAAGAACAAGCAAACATTACACGGTAACCACTTGAAAGTTGCAGTTTTCTGTGGCCTTGTACTAATGTAAAAAATAATAAAAATAATATTATGTATTCAAAATAATTAAGGAATTGAGTGAAAATGACTTTAAAATGAAGTGTTACTTGTTGATTAGCACATGCAAATAAGAATAACACTGTACTCAATACATGTTAAAATAATGACCCAATAATGAATGTTTTCCTTTTTAATATTTAACACGGACTCAATATACCACATTATAACAAAAATCTAATTTAATTTATATTTTTTCTCTGAACTTCTTTGTTCTGCTTAAAATGATTTGTTTTCATTTTTAATAAAACCTAATTATTTTGTTTTTCATTGATATTTAACATACTATTTGATGTTTTGAATTGTTTCCAAGTCTTTCTGCCTTATGTTGTTTGACATTTCTTTAGCCTCTCTGAGCAAATGGATGTCAATGTACACAGTGAATATTACCATTCTCATTTATTTCCACATCATTTCCATTGACTGTAACTGTGGATGGGAATACAGCATTGTTCTATTAGCCAAAGCCAATAACACTGTATCAAAAAAAAATTCAAATTTTTCAGCATTAGTATGAAAAAACTGTTTTTCGAAATAAAACTTTTATTTCAGCTACACATCATAGCAGTGCAAAATGTGTTTCTTCTTTAAGCTTGTCCACCTTTAAATCTGTCACTTTTAAGCAGAAAAGTACTGAAAACTGGCTGCTGTACTTAATGTTAATAGTGGAGATAACTGTTAAACTGTGTTACAAGTCTGAGAATACAATTCAAAAATTCACACCTCTGCTATTTCTGTTCATAATTGTGCTAATCAGTTTGTTTCACTCTCATCTTCAACAGCATTGACCTTTTAGCTACTGCATTAAATTCAACATAAGTGATAAGTGGTTTTAGAAGGAGCATGTAAGGTGTAATTTCTGTATTGCTCAGAAGTCTTCCAGAACTGAAGTATTGGTGTAGATACTGTATATTGTTCTTATAATATCCAAAGAAATAATTTTATGAAGTGGATTTAGCATATTTATTTATGTGCAAAAGTCTACAACACAGGTTAAAAAAGATTAGGTGGCAGTGTGGTGTAATTGTTAAGGCTTTGGAGTTTAAATTTTGATGTTGTGTGTTCAGATCCCACTACTGATGCTCTGTGACCCTGAGCGAGTCGCTTCACCCAACTGTGCTCCAATTGGAAAACCAAAAGAAATGTAACCAATTGTATCATAAATGTAATACATCACCTTGAATAAAGAGATCAGCCAAATAAATAAATGTAAATGAGATTCTTTAAACTGAATATGATTTAAAAAATAATGAAATTAAAAGGTTCTAGATTTACTATAAATTTACTATAAAGAGCAGTAAACTGTACAAAAGTACATTGAATCATTATTTGGTTTAACAGCCATTTGAAACTGCTTCAGTTCTCTTAGTTCCACTGTTGTGCAGTTTTCTATTATTATTATTATTTCCTTGTAGTTTGTTTCAAACACCTAAGAGACTTTGCTCATCAGACTTTGGTTGTCTTGCTTGCTTCAGTCTCTCCAGGTGACTCCAGAGAGCTTTAATAACATTGAGATCAGGGTCAAATAAATGGCATACATATTTGCAGAACTTCTTTTTCTTCTTTTTGCTGGGGATAGCTCTTTATAACTTTGGTTGTGTGTTTGCTGTCATTGTCTTGCTACAAAACAAAGTGGGGGCTGACCAGGGGCCTCCCTAATAGAATTGCATTAAGGATGGAAACCTTCTTGCACTTCTCAGAAATTAAGATTCTATTAATTTTGAGCAGATCACTAACTTTATTTGCAGAAATACAGCCCAAGGTAAACACCATTGTGTGCCACAGGCGGCAGCTCTTCAGTGGACAAACTGACTCCAGTTTGTCAAAAGTTAAAATTTTCACTACCCTTCTTCAGCACCCCAGTGTTTTGGTTTTTTTGCATATCTTTTTTGTAATAAATCTTCCCAAAAAACTACTTTTGACATAACTTCTCTGGACTGTTGAGGGATATACTTCGGTTCCACTTGTTTCTGTGACTTCTGAGCTGATTGCAGTGCCGGACTTCTCCTGCTTTTGATGGGACCTCTTGTCTGCTGCACTCATTTTCCATGGCCAGCCACTGTGTTTCTGGTTCTTAGCCTTGTTCATTCCCTTGTACTTATTCAGCAGATCAAGAAGAGCACATCTTGAAATTTCTGTCAACTTTGAAATATCTGCTTAGGAGAAATTTTGCTGTTGCAGGATGACCACCTTGTGTTGTGTTCCAATGCTAAGGGTGAAAGTTAAACTGTCACACCTGCATCACCTGCAACTTTTAGCTTGGCTGTCATTCTTCAAATTGATTCCTTCTGCACCCATTTATGTTTCAGTTGATTGGTTTTGTTCAAACAACTCATTATGTAATTGATTATTAGCACCTATTTGCTATCTATATAATCTTGTACTTGGCAATAAACTTACAAAGGGTTTGTCTGAAAAAAATATGTGACTTAATATGTCTAAAAATACAAAGATTTTTATATAATATTTAATTTTCTGGAAATATTTTTCTACTGATGTGTTAATGGAGAAGACAAAATTTGCGTTAAAAATTTTAATTGTCTATGACTTTTGTATATTACTATGTATATATTGTAGATGCTGACATTGAATGCCAAAAGGATTCTTTGCTCATAACATTGCTCTTTTGGGTAGCTTGTAATCCTTAAGAGGACTGCTCAGAGTTTCTGCACTAGATGGAATTCACATGTGACTTTGCAGGCTGGATGTTTACACAGGCTCCCATGCAGCTGTCTCTGAAGCTGCTCACAATTGAATACCAGCTCATAGTATATATATATATAGTGTCAGGGACGCCGGGGGACGCCCTGAAGGACCAGAAGAGGGTCTACGCCCAGTAGAAGGCTTGGAAGCCCAACCCTGTAGGGGCCCGTGGTCACCGCCAGGGGGCACCCCGATGCCTTTGGAGCCCTGGACCTCAGCACTTCCGCCACACCAGGAAGTGCTGGGGGGAAGAGGAGCAGGGACACCCGGAGAGCTTCCGGGAGAACAGCCACACTGGGGCGTGTCCAGGGAGGAGTGCCGGAAAACACCTGGAGCCCATCCGGGATGATATAAAAGGGGCCGTCTCCCTTCATTCGAGGCTGGAGTCGGGTGGAAGCAGGACAAAGCAGGAGAGAGAGTGTGGAGGCTGCCCGAAGAGGAAGGCATTGTGTTGGCCAGGACTTTGTGTGCGCGGACTGTGTTGTGTAAATAGTGTTGTAAATAAATGTGTGGTGGTGTTTAACAACATGTCTGCCTGTCTGTGTCCAGGCCACATTCACAAAAGATAGTGTGGCAGATGGCTGGGACCCATGCCCGATTGGGACACTGGATCCAGGGGAGCAGCCATGGGATGCACACTACGTCCCCCAGAACACCTGGTTTTCAGCCCCCCTGGGTTGTATCGGGGCCAATATTTTGGAACACTGGAGCTCATTCCTGTTGGGCTCCGTGGCCACTGCCAGGGGTGCTGCATGACCTAACAAGCCCATCCGGGCGGGAATGCAGCCACACTCAGAGGTGCAGCGGGAAGTAGGTCAATGAGCACCTGCAGCACTTCCAGGTGGTCTATAAAAAGAGCCGACAGTCACCACTCCAGGTGTCAGAGTCGGGAGGAGGAGGATGAAGCTGCCTTGGAGGACTGGAGTAGAGTTGGCAAGATAGTGAGAAGAAACGGACTGTGAGCTGTTCTTGTGCTGCTTTGTGTAGTTGTGTAAATAAACGTGTGTATTTTTAGACCTCTGATTGTCTCCGTGTCTGTCTGTGTCCGCGCATCTTTCACATGGTATCTCAGATGGAACCCTCTGCCTGTTAAAAGGTAGGGACCCGGCAAAAAAATAATTTGTAAAAGCCCGGCACAGCAGCACAAGGCACGCACCGTCTCAGCGGCGTGTAGTATGCTCGCTACAGAGATACACACACGTGGCACAAGGGGCCTTGGCCTTTTTAATAGCTGAAAGCCCGAGAAGACACTGCTCTCCCCAATGGGAAGGAAGATGGCCAGGCACAGCTTGAAGACAGCAGGGAAATCGAAGGATCCTGTAGTCGATGAAAGGAGCAGCAGGCCTGAAGAAGCGGCCAGGCCATGAAAGCTACCTCCGGAAGAAGGGATCCCAGAGGTAGGTATCGGACCCTGGGAGGGATTGTCCTGGGGCGTTGGTTGTGTTTGTCCGGGTGCCTACCTTGTAGTGGGAGACCATCCAGAGGCGTTTGGCTGGCCGAAGGACATTGATCCAAGAGCCGACGGGGGGACGCGGTCCGAGGAGGATGAGAGTCCGCTGTTGCAGAGGGAACCACAGTTCGTCAAGGAGCGCCTGGAGTCCTATCCCACAGGGAGTGGCCTGACAAAGGGGAAGGGCCGAGATTCACTCGGTGACGTAGGTAAGGGGGTGGAGGAGGTGCACAGGGCTCCTACGAGCAGACAAGTGCAAGCAGGGGCGGTGAACCTTCAACCCCCTCCAGAGAGGAACCCAACTGAGCCTGCACAGGTACTCTGTGGCTCGCAGCCGGCAGGTGGGTATGGGAGAAGTGTGTATCCACTGCCGACTGCCTTTAACGAATGGTTGGTGACTGTATGTGAACTGGAGGGGGTCTTTCATCCCATACAGTCTATCTTGCAGGCCATATGAGCATTGCAGGAGGTAATCAAGAGGCTGGAGGAGAAGGCGAACACACCTCTGAAGGCCATGTAGGAATGGTTGAGGTGGGGTGACATGGGATCCATCAGCCAGACTGATGCCGCACTACAGGTGAGTGATGCAGGTACTGAAAATAATAAGTTAAACCCTAGCGAAAGGAGCCAGGATGATCCTGAACAGTCTCAAGTAGCAGGGGCTCTGACAGTGGATGCGGCGGTCATGGCCGGTCATGCCGTGGGGGCAGAACCGGCAGATGTGTGTGCAAGGAGCTGGCTAGTTAGTGCTGGCTGCCAGAGCACAGCGCTCCAAGTGCCGGTGGCAATCTCGCTAAAGTCCTTAGGGGTGCAGACTGCGCTTAGTCTTCTTTTTTCCCATAAGGTGACCCAGACTGTCATTGCACCCCAGAATAAAAAGAGGAGGACCCAGAAATGGAGGACCGAGTCTTCTAACAAGGTGCAGGGTGAACCTGTGTGCCCACCTGCAGTTAAGAGCCCCAAACCTGGCTGGGGACAAGGTGGAGCAGAGATACCCATCCTATTTCCATGTCTGGAGGGCACGGGGACATTGAGGGAAGCACCGGTGCTTTAAGTGCCAAAACCATGGTTACAGGTGGAGATGTTGTCCATGGAGGATGCCATGGGATGGCGTCATTGCAGCATCTCCCCGCCCTTCTCTCACTTTTCTTTTGCAGGGCGGAAATGTGACCCGAGATATAGCAGCACGTCCAACCTGTCAAAGGACAGCCCCCGCGGGATGGGCTGCTTTGCCCTACTGGCTTCCGTTGGAGTAGGGGCAGTGTGGCAGACAACCAAGGATCCTGCCCACCGGGATGCCTGGAAGAAGGACAGATCGGACGAGGAGCACTATCTTTCCCTGGACGTAAGAAGGCAGCACAGCCTGGATTCCATCAGGGCCACGCAGATGGAGTTGAGAAGCTCAACCCTGTGGGGGCCCTGGAGGACAGCACTTCCACCACACCAGGAAGTGCTGCCGAACCAGGAACTGTGTACGACTGGAGTGCTTCCGGGTGCAAAGGCAGCACTTCTACCACACTAGGAAGTGCATCCGGAAGACCATCACAGAGCACCTGGAGCACATCCAGGGCATGATAAAAGGGGCCGCCTCACTCCATTCAAGAGCTGGAGTCGGGTGGAAGAGGATGAAACTTACGAGGAATGGAGTAGAGGTGGCAAGTGAGTGAGAACAAAAGGTCTGTGAGCTGTTCTTGTGCTGGTTTGTATAGTCGTGTAAATAAACCTGTTTGTTTTTGGACATCTGGCTGTCCGTGTCTGTCTGTGTCTGGGCATCTTTCACAATGGATAGATACATATAGAGAGAGATGTGTGTGTGTATATATATATATATATATATATATATATATATATATATATATATACACAGTGTATGTTTGTTTTGTAACATAGGACACAAACCAAGATAAAGAATTGGGGCACCATCTTGTGGGGGGGGTCCAGGCGGACAGAAGTGAAGTGACATCAGCGATGGAGTGGCTGTCAATCTTCTGTTCTGCAGAAGGAGAAGAAAAGAAGGCACTAGTATACAGCACCAACCCCTGGCCAAGTTGGTAATTACCATCACCAGAGCCCGTAAGCTGTCCCATGTGCATGACAGTAAAAATATAAGTATATGAGTGTATATGAGGGGGTTGAGCTAGTGATCAAAACATTCTGAGCTACTGAAATTCTAACCCTAACCCTACGAGAATCATTCTTGCCTAATGAATGTGTACTAAGACCATTTTCTTTCATGTACCAAAGTTGATGATAGCATCATACACAATTTGCAGTTTTGGAAAAAAAACATAACACACACTATAAATCATTACTGCTAAAAACTTGGAATTTACATATTTAATTAGAAAAGAGATAACATCTGAGCAGGACCATTCCTAGCAGCATCTCAAACATAGACAGAAAAAACAATATATAGAACCTTGCAAACAAATTCATTTCAATTTAGTTTTAATTTTATCTAGTGTCCAGGTCTGAGACCTCTAAATACTGAGACGCATAACTTGAAGTCAAATACAGGCAAATGCTCTGTGAAATAAGGAAGAGCATTTCAGAAAGAGAGTAACCTGAACAGTTTTTAACATAAAACTGGATTTTGTGTTGTTGAATAAAATGTTTTTAAACTGATTTTTGCAACTGGAATCAGTCAGCACCCACTTTGTAATTTCCAATATTCAAGAAGAAAATATTGATGACTAGAACCAAAGAGGCTTAGAGATGGCACATCTGTAGTATTATCTGTTAAGTCAGGACTCCAAGAGCAACATTTTAAACCTGCTTCCCTCTCTTAATATATCTTCCTGGAAAAACACTGAAAGTATTGCACTGATTGAAATGAGAAGCAACAAACAGGAAGATACAAGTACGACTAGTTCACTGTTTTGTGAATGACAAAAAAATCTATATGGGGGCAGATACATACATTACTGACAAATAGCTAAACTTTATTAAACTCTTCTTTAATGTGCACCTATCTGAAAAAATGTCACTTAGTAAAACAGTCCAGAAATTACAAAGACTCAAAAATTTAACTTACACTCAATAAATAGAAAAAAACAGCATGCTTAATGTTAATGACCAGATGTGTTTGACTAGCACAGCAGGATCCTGGTCAAACAGATAAGTGGCAGAATTAAATAAGTGTGCTTCACTTTTCATTACACTGGCATAATCCCACTTTAGTTAGAAATGTGAGACCCAAATGTTTTGCAGTCTAGTCATGTTTGACACTGCTGCAAACTATGAAAGCGTTACAAACAGCTACAATTATATGTCTATAATTTATTTACTTACTTGTATTTACTTGAAGATTCTGTCACCAAGTTGGATATATGTAATTTAGTTAAGCAAACCTGTTAAATTTTAAATACAGAAAGCTTTATGTTCCGGTAAAACACAGTTAGCTGGCTTCTGGCAAATTAAATAAGCATGCAAAACAGTACATTATAAACAGCTCTATACCTATAACTTCATAGATTAAAAAAAGATTATTTCTGAAATGTTACAGGAAGCATTTTAACATTTACAAAGGGCAGCTCTCTGAGGCACAATAGATCATCAGCTAACAATGCAGCATTTCATTGAGTGGCAAAACTAGCAATTAATAAAAATTATATCATGATAACCTTTGTGGTTCATTTTACTTTATTGTTTTTATAAATGCACAGAGTGACACCACGTAATCTATTATGGCCTATTAATTATACCCTAGAGAGTTTTTTCTTCAGCCAGTAGGGAAAAATAGGCAATTTTATGAGTCAATCAGAGTGGTTCTTGTTAAATGCAAAGCTCATTTTATTTTTCTATATTTCTAATCTTTCTAGACTGTTTAACGAATAATAAAAACCAATTTCATTTACAGGGAGTCTTCGTGTGTAGATCAGTGGTTTTCATCCATCGACACCAGTTGACCGTTTGCTTTTACTATAACCAAAAGTGTTATTTAGTGGCCAATTTTTATTAACACTTATAAAAACATGGCTTAGTTTTTGCTCTTCATTTTCAGTTTTCCACAATTATAAATGTGCAGTTTTTATGCTGAAAAATTGAATTTCAAGTGCAAAAGGGTTGGAAACAAAAACAAAGCTGTGTCCATGAATGATTTCTTCTTTAATTCTTCTCTAACATTATTACTAAGACAGGCACAAGTTTTAGTAACATTCTGAAATCTCCTTAATCTGATTTCAAGATTTAAGAGAGGAACCAACCCTGGACAGGACGCACGTCCACCTCACAGCCCATCCATGCTATCACCCATGCTAAATAACTTTACAGTTATATCTTTAAAGGATGTTTAGTTTAGTATAGATGTGGGAAAGAAATTGCGGTACCCAGAGAAAAACCAACACAGAGATGGGAAAAACATGTACACACCACAGAGGCAATGACTGAGAGCATGACTCAAACCCAGGACACTAAATATGTATGGCAACAGTACTAATCTCAGTGCCACCATGCTGCTCCAAAAGGAATAAACATTGATTCAAATTTTGTGTAATGAGAGTCTCCACTGTTGGTTATCCTTGAAGGTTTTTGTAGGTATAAAAAGTTTTTAATTTTAATAAATACAACAGGGTATCCCAATTGTGGAAGCAGATTATAGCTGACATGTTGTCCATATGTAACCATGGGCTTATACTTGACACTCCAGATTCTTTTTACATTACAAAAGTGTGCACATTACACTAATTGTTAACTATAAATTATTTCAACTACATTTTAACCAGACTTTGAGGATCTATACATTACTGCTTCCTTAATTATATGCTTACAATTATACTGTACATATACTGATGTATGTAAATGCATATGCATTGCTATATTATGTCAGTGGTAAATCTGTGTAAGTGCTTTCAGACTATCCTTAGTAAAAAGTGTCATATAAATATAAGATGAACTAGGAGGTTCCCCCCTTCTCACTTCGCTTGCCAGCCACTTTGTGTCTCTGTTGCTCGTGTTGTGAAGAGAGGGGATGAACGCACCCTAAGGAGATGCGGCTTCTCCTCCGAAACCCCATCTTGAATGGTGATACAATG
The DNA here is from genome assembly GCF_016835505.1 of Polypterus senegalus. Lineage (NCBI taxonomy): Eukaryota > Metazoa > Chordata > Cladistia > Polypteriformes > Polypteridae > Polypterus > Polypterus senegalus. The sequence goes on along the minus strand of NC_053157.1, from coordinate 127,224,715 downwards.
GGAAACTAATAGTTTTTTCTTCACCTCTTTGCTCGATCAGCTGCTGGCTTGTTGCTGCTGCCATGCCGTGTGATCTGCATCTTGTGCGGTGCTTCGAACATTTAAAAGCCTGTACAGCAGCCGTCCTACTCTTTGTGTTTTATTTCCGGCCCCAGGCGTGGTTGAATCTTTTGGCACGAAGTCCTGTCACATCGTGAGACTTGAGCTCTTGATATTTTTTAGTTTATAATTTAAAAACAGAATAAGAATCTGAAAATCTAACAACATCACATTAAAGTTCGAACTATTCTGAAAAGAATGATACCAAACAAATATATGTAGGTTTTAAAATAAGCCAGATTTAAAGTGTGACAAAAACATGACATAAAAATGTCACCGTTGCACTTTTAGGCTTAGGATTTTATATATAGAGAGTATATTTAATACAATGCGTGAAAGAAATAACAAGTCAGCTAAGAATACCATGTACTGTCTTACCAAGTTACTTTTCATACTTCTTTAAATGTAGGATTTGAAGACCAAAGTTGCAATAACATTTAGCCAAAGAAATGAAGCATTTAAACATTTTAACTTTTAAAGTCCTCCTTGTAGTTTACATTGCTTCTTTGTAGATTAAACAAATGCAATGAAATGCAAATATAAAATCATCCATCCATCCATTATCTTGTCACGCTGAATCCGAACACAGGGTCACGGGGGTCTGCTGGAGCCAATCCCAGCCAACACAGGGCACAAGGCAGGAACCAATCCTGGGTAGGGTGCCAACCCACCGCAGTATAAAATCATACACTAGCAAACAAATTAATCGGAAGGTTGCCAGTTTGAATCTCATAAAGTAACTCTACTCCATTGCGCCCTTGCACAAAGCCCTTAACTTGTAATTGCTTCGTCCTGGGTCTGACATTAATCTGCATCCAGCCCTGCAAGCAGATCCTCCAACTGACAGGGAAAATGTAAGAGTTGGTGGCAGGATTGGCATGTCAGCCACCATAAATCCTTAAAATTTGTTATGCATGCACACCTAAGGTTCGTCTTCTAGGCTCATCAGAGGTAAGTACTAACTCTCTGGGATACAACACATTGGTTGACAACACATTTTACATCACATCTGCACTTTTCAATTGAGCTTTACCCTGTTAAGTCTAGTGATTTAGCTTATTATATATGTTAACTCAAAATCAAAATACTACCTGATTTAGGATACATATTTGGATTTTTCATAATTAGACCTACCCAATGTATTAAAGAGAAGTTTAATTTAATAAATCAGAGAAAATAAAATAAAAAATAAAGAAAAGACAGAGCAAATGATAAAATATCACATATGCATTTTGAGTCAGAAGGCTTAGAATGTTTCTCAATGGCAGCTGAATTGAATTCTTCTTCTTTATCTAGGTGGTCACATCATTATATGAACAAAGTGGAGGTGTATGTAAGCAAACCTTAATACTTATTTACTAGAAAGGACACATTTTGTAATGTATAAACTCAAAGTAAAATTTGAATGTAATTTTATAAAAATTGCAGGTGAAATAACACCAATTAAACACTGAACAAAGTTGTTTTTGCAACAAAGATGAAGAAGAACATGTTCAGTAATGCTTCATTCATTACACAGTGGAGGTGGGAAGTCAGAAGTCGCAATCGCATCATTCATGGCCTCCACGTGTTGATGCTACGCAAGTAGGAAAGTAAAAATGGATTCCCACATGAAAGGTAATGTTTCAGCAACAAATACTAATAGTTATATAGCCCAGATCAAAGAAGAAAACAAGGCGCAGGAAAGGTGCATAAAGTATGTTGTTAAATGCGTAAAAAGATTTGTATACTTTTGACTACGATTACTAGTACTATTTCTGCTTGGAAGCTGCAACAAAACTGCATAAAGCAACCACTGAATGCAATGTGTGAACAGTAATCCATATCAAACTAACATTGGTTAGTCTTTTACTGTTCATTCTGGTAAAGTTAACATTTACCTTCTCAATATTCAGTATTATGGATTGAGAGCATTTATTTAAAGAAAAATTCTTCTAATAAACAATTTAAACCTATAAAATGTTACTGTACTTCCTGTTCACTATGTATGTCGCCATTTTGGATTAATGTCATAATCTGAAGTTGGACAAACTCAGACCTCTGACGCCATGCCCAAGTTTGCAAGTAGGAATTCAGAGTTTGGGGGCGCATTTTCTTTCTGTTTTCTGAGTCAGAGATCGGAAATTTACTTGAATTGAACTAAAAAAAAAAAGTGAGGTTTGCAAATGTGTGACATGAATTCAATTAAATTTAGTTTATGGTATATAGTGTTGTTCACTGAGTGTAGAATCATTTACATAAGTGTCAATCTATAAAGTAATTACAGAAATAATTAAACCATGTCCATTCATAAACACACAAATTAGGTTGAGCACACAGTAAAACATTGGAGCAGGGGAAAGCACCAACACCAGTCAGCAGCACTCATAAACAAAATAAACCTCAGGGGCAGGCCATGGTCAATTTAAAAAAACAAAGTCACAGTCAAACTCAGACAAAGTCGCATTTCTAATGACCAACACCAACTGGCTGCCTGCCCTTTCCTGAGCATCATGCAATATACTCAGATGTTCTGAAAAACCAAATATGAAGTTTAAAGCATTGCATCCTTGGCTAGCCTAGCATCTGTTTCTGTGCCATTTCCTATCAACAAGAATAGCTGGATACCAAGAAGATAAATAGAACAGAGAAAGATTACTAACAGTAACTAATGTAAGTGTAAGGGAGTACACCATTTAATCTTTATGTGTAAGAAGGATTTTAAATAAAGCATAAAGCTTAATTGGAAGCCAGCGTAAAAATTTGAGAACAGGTGGTGGAGTGGTGGCTCTGAGGCTAAGGATCTGCTCTGGCAATCGGAAGGTTGCTGGTTCGAATCCTGTAAATGCCAATAGGGACTCTGCTCTGTTGGGCCATTGAGCAAGGCCCTTAACCTGCCATTGCTGAGCGCTTTGAGTAGTGAGAAAAGCGCTATATAAATGTAAAGAATTATTAACAGCAGTTATGCAGTCAATCATCTAGTGATGAATTATGCAGCAGCAATTATTAATCTGAGAAAAAGAAGGTGTTAGACATTGTTGTAACATGTTTGTTAAAAGATGGAATGGAGTGAAAGATAAGCCAAAATTTCAAGCTGATTCAGTATTAGTAATGTTTAGTCTTAAAAAGATACATGATTTTTTGCAGTCTATATCATTCCCATGACTTATTAACATCTCTTTTTTTCTGTGTTCATAGATAAGTAGTCAGTGTTCATTCAAACTTTTATCATATTGCCACTGTTAATTAAGGACACAATAGGAGAAACATTGTATGGTATGAAGGAAAGATACAATGGAGTATTATCTAAATACAAGTGAAAGCAGATAATTTGCTTTATAACTGTATCTCCCAATGTTAGCACTAAAGTGAAAACAATAATAGTCCAAGTACCGAGACCTGTGGGAGGCCATGTCTGACTTTAGATCTTATTGACAAAATACTATCATTACATTTCTGTACATACTGACATCATGATGTTCAGTTAAGTACTTTTTTTCTAAAACATTTGTTATTGCTTTTTTAAGAAAGCAGGTACAAGCAAATGAGAAATGTCACAAATATCAAAAATGCAGTGCAAAAAAAATCCCCAATCCTTACACCCCACCCTAGAGATATCTGAAAAGCAATCATCACAAGACAAAAACAAAAAAGCAAAGCACTGTGCTGATGCCATGACACCCTACACATTGCCATTAAAACACAACAAATCGTTCTTAATAACCACAACTCCATTTTAAAAGGTGAAATAGTGGATAGAAAGGAAATGTTAATGAATTAAGTCACAAAATAAATTTTTCCAGGTGTGTATTGAAAATTGTTTCTGATTTTTCCAGCAAGTTGCCAGTTGGATTTTAGCAACTATAGAAAGGGTAATGATTGTTTCAAAAAGCTAGTGATGGTTTAACCTCTTCCAAAACATGGTGAAAATGAATGCAGTGATGCCTTGAAGAATGGGGATGACAGTAATAACCAGGTATATAAAAGACTTTACAAAGAAGATGAAAGAAGCAATACAGTAGGTAATGATCCACTGGAGATATATATATATATATATATATATATATATATATATATATATATATATATATATATATATATATATATATATATATATATATATATATATATATATATATATATATATATATACATATACACAGTGAATCGGAAAGTATTCACAGTGCATCACTTTTCAACATTTTGTTATGTTACAGCCTTATTCCAAAATGGATTAAATTTATTTTATTATTTATTTTTTATTATTTTTTATTTTTAATAAATTTGCAAAAATCTCAAGTAAATTTTTTTCACATTGTCATTATGGGGTGTTGTGTGTAGAATTCTGAGGAAAAAATGAATTTTGGAATAGGGCTGTGACATAAAAAAATGTTGAAAAAGTGATGCGCTGTGAATACTTTCCGGATACACTGTATATATATATATATATATATATATATATTATATATTAAATTTATTAAACTCAAATAACATTCCATACACATAACTCCAGTTTTACAAAAAGAATAAAAAAAAAGTTTGAAATAAATCAACCCCCAACCCTGAGAAAGAGAGCTAGGCCTGCAGTATAAATCTTTATGCTAGTAAAGACAAATGAATAGATAAAATAATAAATAAAAATACATGGAGTAAAAGAGGGGAGTGAACCTGCTTCCTCAATTTAAATGCTTATTCTAAAATGTTATTGATTAGATCCTGCCAGGATCTGAAAAACTTTTGTACAGATCCTCTAAGTACGAATTTGATTTTTTCCAGTTTCAAATAATATTTAACATCAGTTACCCACTGACTTAGAATAGGAGAATTAGGATTCTTCCAATTGAGCAAGATAAGTGTGTGTGCCAGTAGTATAGTAAAGGCAATTACAGTTTGTTTGTCCTTCTCCACTTTAAGCCCATCTGGAAGTACAACAAACACAGCTGTTAGTGGATTAGGAGAGATTGTGACACCAAGGCTGTCTGAAAGGCATTTAAAAAGTTTGGTCCAAAATGATGTTAATTTGGTGACGGCCCAAAACATGTGACCCAGTGAGGCCGGAGCTTGATTGCCGCGTTCGCAGGTTGGATCTTGACCTGGAAACATTTTGGACAATTTTAAACAAGAGAGATGCACTTGATATATAAGTTGAATAATTCTATGCTTTGCGCATATGGAGCTCGAGTGAATTCTGTGCTTTGCTACTTTCCACTCCTTTTCAGAAATATTAAGTAAGAGATCCATTTAAGTATTATAACTTCTTATAACTATAGGAATAAGAAAGGAGAACACTTTAAAATTGTCTAAGACTCTGCAACAGTACCGTGATTGTCCTAATTATAAGTATACTGAATAAAAATGCACATGAATAAATGAAGTAATAAAGACAGTGCAACTATCATAAGTAATATATTGGTCAAATTCGGGTAGGGGTTGAAGTCTGTTTTGTTAGGTTTTGTCTTTTTTGTTTCTGCGTTGTTTTTTAACTTTCTGTCATTAGTTTTATAAGTTTGCCTTGATTGTAATTCATTGTGTTTTATACTTTACCTACCTGTGAATTTACTTTAAGTTATCGCTCTTAAACTATGCTTTTTTAAGAGATAGTTTTCTGGTTTCAAATATTTTTGTTGGTGTATTTGAGGTATATTTTGCTGTACATATGTGTGCTTCTGACTTATATTGTTAATCTCTGTTTCTCAGTTTTTCTATATTGATCATGCAGTCATCACATAATTTTCAGTCTGATGTCTGACTTTTGGATCCCTACGTTTGTAATCTAAACTTGAGAAATAAAGCAAAACACAAACTATTGCAGATCAGTAATCCTCGACAGAAACAAATGTTTTTAATGTTAAACTATAGTTATATAGCTAAAAAAAACTAAGGCATACTGTAATTTATGTGAAAGCCACTTAAAATACAATTCTGTGCTCATCCATCTATAGCAAACCTTTTAGCACTGCACAAATAAACAGCTTTTAATACTTTATCTCATTCAGTTCTGTCAAGTCTACATGTATTGACTTCTACTTGCTATATTCCTTGCCATGCAAAATGGTAATACCCTCTATAATAACATTACTACTTATCAGGAGGTACTAATTAAGCACCATTTCCTTCACATTCAATTTGGGCTCTAGCTTTTATCAACCTAATGTTTACACTGAACACTGGCAGTGTTAAACGTGATTAGATACTCTATTTAAGAAACATCTGAGAAAACAATTAGTTTGCAAGCTCTTAGACACATGGCTGCATTTATTACAGCTCTATTAAAGCTATATAAAGTTGATCTGAAAGAACTAAAGCACACAATTAACCTAATGAAGAACAGCTACATTTAAATATTTTATTACAGCAGATAATACTCTAAGAAACTGAGGTTCAAGACAGGTTAACATTCAAAAATACATATTATCAAAGGCAGCATAAAATTAATATTTTACATATAATGTAAACTGTTACTGATTAGGTATTCATTATTTTGAGAAATACTGAATTTCAAATCATTGAAAGGCAATGCAGAGGGTCCTTACCCTGACTTAGTAGAGGCTGTACGAGTCTTCTGAACGTCTGAGTTACATATGGCTATGTTATCAGAAGAGCTTCATTCCTGATATGGTGATCTTTGATAAAAATCTATGGTGAGCTGCTAGCCAAATAATAATCAAATTTAAGAGATCCAATAGTATAATTAGATAGAGTATGATGCTAATATAGTAACAGGCTTTTGGAATGATGAATGTTACTTAATTAGTGGGGAATTAAGCAGGGCTGTTGGGAGATTAGGAATTAGGTGTTTTATTCACAGCATTAGCTTGGCATTATCTAGTGATGGGCGGAGTGAAGCCTCATGAAGCATCAAAACGTTTGAAGCAAATGTGTTGGAAATTGTATCAAAGCTTCAAAGCATTTGATTTCTATAGTGACACCTTCTGGCCATTTGTATTAACAGCATATTCCCACAGTTCAAAGTCTTAGAGCATTGTGGTCGAATACCATATGTCTATGAAGTTGTGATAGACATCTTTGAAGTCAAAATTATAATTGTCAATAATGTCAAGAATTGTAACTTGGCATATGCTTAGCAAGCAATTATGTTGCAGTAATTAGGTCAACGTTGACTAGATACGTTTACTTCTAAACAACAGTAATCAGTGCAGGCGCCTAATGTATGCGTAACGGTGGCTTGAACAATTACGCTAGTCAAACAGCGCCAGGTGTCGTTTTCGATAACAAACCTGGTCAGCATCTGTTTGGGGACTGCAGATTTCCGTTGCCTGATGTGTTTGATTGAAAAGGTTCTGATTATGCGACAATACTCCTTGAAAACCTGAAGACAGGTTGTGTTAGACTTCTAATCGTGAATTTAATCCGCACAATGTACATTCATATTCTAATTCCAATGTAAAGCCAGCATATATCAGTATTTGAATTAAACTCTTCAACCAAACTAGACTATACCTCGTGGAAATGTGATTGGTCCATCACTGTCACTCTAAATTTTGAAATAACTAGAATTGCTAGTAAAAACAGTAATACTGTTGCTACAATACATTACACTGCCAGTAGTCTAATGTGAAATGCTCTTAAATTTGCACTAAAGTACTGTAATGTTTACATATAATGCAATACCCAAGCACTTAATTGAAATAACCCCATGGCAATTCATTACAGTTTCCTTTTTCATCAATTGTGTATGAGCTTTATTAAAGTAGCTCCTAAAATTCAGCCCAGAATAGTACCATCTTTGTAGAATATAAAGAAATGTGTCACTATGGAAAACAAATCTGGACAATGCAAAGTAAATTTGTTGCACATCCTACAAAAACCAAGAAACAACCTACACTTTGAGCCTGTTTGATATTTCAAATGAAGTTTTAATAAAGAGTTTGCAATAACCCAAAAACATGAGCAGACAAAAAACCAACCAGTTCTGTCCAGTTGCATCAATGAACGTTTATAGATTCTTTTCCTGCTAATGATTCAGAAATTTAAGGACTAGAAGAAGTGCTGGCAAGTGTACAAAGAGAATTCATAATTGGAACAGGACTAAACTTAGGAAAAAAATACATACAATGTCTGCACAAACACAAATGTCCTCCGCATCAATGTCACACAATGCAGAGGATTTTTCTTCAGAGATGACTCAGACTGTCAGATTACAAGGTTTTGATTAACTTTACAAGGAAAACATTTAAAAACCGGACTTAATCTGCATGTTGATGTGCTCCTCTTTGCCATGTACTGAGCTCTAGTTTTGCTCTCATTACACATCTTGTACAAATAACTACAAACTATCTTCAATTTGTTAAATTAATTTTGCATAGAGCTTGTCATTTTACAAATTACATTTTCTGTAACTCAACATGCTGTTGTGAACAGTCTTGATAAGAAAATTCTCAGAATAGCATAGAATAAGAAGAACCAAACAAAAGCATAGTAGTAAGATTTAATAGCTTTGGCAACCCTTAAAGCACAAAAAACAATTTACATGTCAAACTTTTTTGCACTTTCATAGAAATTAAGGGTCAATGCTGCTTCTTTGTAAAGAAATATTGTAGAAAACTTGATTCACTGCAATTCCATTCAGAAAAAGATGCAGGTGAACGTCACCCCTCACACACAACTTGGCTCTCAAGGCTCAGCATTCTCTGTGAAGTAATTACTGAATCATTTGAAACAGACATTTTGTATTAACATCATGCTTACCAATTGGGACCCAAAAAAAGAAAAAGGTATCAGTTTTTGGTTATACCAACCCTAATTTAAATGTTAATTATCCAATATGTTCAAACAAAAATATTGTTTAGTAAAATGTCCAGTGTACTTTTATGAACAGTACAGTACATACCAAGAACAAAGTCAGTCTTGTGGGATTCTGGCAAGCAGAGTCTTTTCCAGGATAGGATGAGTATCAGAAACCTGCTAAATAGAAACTATAGGATCGCTTATGACAAATAAAGTAGGCCTTTAAAGTGTGGCATTGAAAACTCATGTTTACTAATCTCAGCATTGATAACAAGTGCACCAAACTTCTCAAAGTATGCCGCCAGGAGCCTTGTGACATGGGGACAATGCACCCTCATCTCCAAAGATGGGAAGATTTGGCTTGACACGATCACTTCTGCCTAAAATAACTGGCCACAGTAGGTCTAACCCACCCCCAACTTAAATTTTGTTAATCACCAAAATATCAAGCTAAACACTGGTAGAAATTAACTTGATTCATTAGGATTAAAAGTCAAAAAGGAGGTAAAGAATTTAGGTGTAACTGTTGACCTGAATTTGAAATCGAAAATTAATCAGATCACTAGGACAGCATTTTTTCACTGGGCGGTCTCATCGTTTTTTCTCCAGCCGTCTGGAGTTTTTTTGTTGTTTGTGTCTTCCCTGGGCCTCGAACCTTACTTTTATTCTATGTTAATTAGTGTTGTCTTATTTTAATTCTTACTTTGTCTTTTTTTCTCTTTTCTTCATCATGTAAAGCACTTTGAGCTACATTAATTGTATGAAAATGTGCTATATAAATAAATGTTGTTGTTGCCTTTAAAATGAATGCAGTCATAACATGTGTTTCATACCTACTGTATACTGGCAATATTACCTGTATTTGTCCCAGACTGTGGGTAAAATGTTTGTAAAATGAACCATTGGTCCAAGCCACCAAGTTGTTAATAACACAAAATTCAATTTATATCTTAAATTTAATACCACCTCACTGCATTTTCCCCAAAATGGTACAGGTTTACTTGCTATAAAGCCAAAAAATAAACAAAGCAAACAAATTTAAAGAAACACTTGCCTCTTAAATTTCCTAAGTGTCAGCCTCGTCAGTAGTGGTCTTGAGACATTTGTTAGGCCTAAATCACTTCTCAAAACTAACCCAAAAAGCATTGTATTTTTGGTAATCCTGGAAAACACTGAAAGTAACAAAATTGCCCTTAATCCTGAATATTAACAGTAACTATAGTAATTTACAAGTTCAATTCTTTAAATAAAAGAAATTACTGTAAATCAGTGTAGACTACAAAGCTGCATATAATAAAAATGGACAAGGTTTCTGAAGTGAAAAATTGTGACCCTCATACCATGGGTTGAGTTAAGTTAAAAAATTCCACTGCACTCTGATACTTAATACATCAAAATGTCAAAATGTTACTTAAAATATCTCACCTTTATAGAGGAAAAAACCCACTTACAGCTCCATAAAAACTGGAGTGAAATAGTTGTACAAATCCAAGGAAAGTGTAGAAATAGAACTGCAGTTAATCCAAGCGTTCCTTCAAAAGTCTGAGGTAGCCAAATAGCCAAGCACATTGAAGTTTCTGTCAACACAACCATTTCAAGTATCACTGGGATGTGGATGCTCAAGAACTTTGACCTGGGAAGCTTGCAATAAAGTTAGCGAGTGCAGCGATTCTAGACATTTTTATTTAGAAAAATTATTTGTTCTGCTGTGCTGGGCTTCAGGCGACTCCTTTTTTTGCAGAGGACTTCCCTAACCTTTGAAAAAAATGCGTTCACTTGGAACAGACATTGTTGGCAGACAAAGATACTTGATGGCAAGCTGATAAAGACTGGGGTAAACAGCTATTTTCTCCTTCCAATACAAGAGTGGATCTTCCAAGATAGGCATCCGTTAAATATCTCTTCACTTCCACAGTGGCATCTGCAGTGGCACTGTGGACTCTTTGAGCCTTGGAAACACGCAAGTCCAAAAGTTACCATAGATTGTCTGTGGGACATGCTGCTTCCAAGGATGGGGCCAGGGCTGATGTTGAAGGCTGCGGCTCTGTTTGAAAAAGTCAATGTACAGTGTGGTCCCCGGCTGGGGCTGGAGCCCGGCCGGGACGCCCAGGAAGGACGAGAGGAGGGCTTGTGCCTCCTCCACACCGAGGCGTCCGTCCTGGTTTTGGGAGCCACGGGTCGAGGGCATGGAAGCCCTACCCTGTAGGGGCCCGTGGTTACCGCCAGGCGGCGCCCCAATGCCAGTTTATCCCGTGCAGTCGCCGGCCGGAGAAGGAGCCCGGCCGGGACGCCTTGGAGGACGTGAGGAGGGCTTGTTCCTCCTCCACACCGCGAGGGGGCGTCCGTCCTGGTTCTGTTGGGGACCACGGGTCAAGGGCATGGAAGCCCAGCCCTGTAGGGGCCCGTGGTCACCGCCAGGCGGCGCTCCGATGCCGGTTTATCCCGTACGGTCCGTGGCTGGGGCTGGAGCCCGGCCGGGAAGCCTGGAGGACAAGAGGAGGGCGAGGGCCTCCTCCAGACAGAGTGGGGGCATCCGTCCTGGTTAGGCAGGGGGCCTCAGGTACAGGGCATGGAAGCCCAGCCCTGTAGGGACCCGTGGCCACCGCCAGGCGGCGCCCTGTGCCTATATCCGGGAGCCCGGCACTTCCGCCACACCAGGAAGTGCCGGGGGGAAGACTTTGTGTGGCGCCCGGAGAGCTACCAGGAAGGCAGTCGACACTTCCGCCACGCTGGGGCGTGGCTAGAGAGCAGATACCGGAAACACCTGGGGCTCATCCGGGGGCGTTATATAAGATGTCGGGAGGAAGCGGACAGAGCTGGAGAGAGAGGACGGGAGGCGACCAGGAAGGCAAAAGGACTGTGTGGCCTGGACTTGGGGAGATCGGTGCAAGAAGGCACTGGGGGTGCACGTGAGCACAAACTTTGTAAATAGGATTGTAAATAAATGGTGTGTGGTGACAATATGATGTCCGTCTGTCTGTGCCAGGGCCAGCGTTCACAACAGTATCAAATACCAAAAGTAAACATTCCATATAAAAGTTACCTTGGGGTGTCACATGCACAGTGTCTGGTGAGGACCACATTAGGGATGTGCATTCTAAGATGAGTTGTTTCTCGGCCTCTCTGACACGGTCTGGATTGCCAAAACCAATAGTTTTGAATCTTGGGTCCAGCAGCATAGCCAAGGCCAAAACCCAGATGATTCCAGTGTATGGAATCTGGATCATAAGCTTTCCTTCAGATGCACACCTAAGGTAGAAAATAGCAATATTCAATGTTACAAAGGGACACAACTATTCATCGTACAAAAATGTTTTCTGATCATTACAGCCTAACTAATTGTATGGACTCATCCCTGGTCACCTTGGTACTCTTCTCCAAGATTTTGTGTAGCAACATGCGATATAATGGGATAATTTTTGATGCAGACACCATCATTTTCTCTGCAGACATCTCAGTTGTTGCATGTTTTAGTGGAAGGAGGAGGGTCAGGCATTCTTTAATAATATCACACTCCCCACATGTTAAGGGAACAACCTCTGTATTTAAATTAGAGAGGGCAGCACCAACTGCCTCACGTTGGTCATACAGATGCTGCAGCATGTCGTAAGTGCTATTCCATCTGTTGTCCACTTCTTGAACCACCTTCTGCACTGGCCTGCCCATTAGCTGCTGAGCCTGATAGTTTTTCTTTAACATTACAACTTGACCTGAACAAAGACACAATTTTCCTTGCTTTTTGATTAATTTCCTGGAGCTTGGGGGTCTGGTCAATTGCCTTCTTTACTACCAGATTCAGGGTATGGGCAAAGCATGGCATATGATGAACTTTCAGGAGCTGGGCAGTGGCAACAAGTTTGGCTGAATTGTCAGTCACCATGCAGTGTATCGTGCCACTAATTCCCCAGTCCGTCATCAGCACACTCATGGACTCCATGATGTGAGCAGCAGTGTGTGTCTGGGGAAATTGGCTGACACAAAGGAGAACTGTGGCCAGTTTGGCTTCAGCTGTGACATAATGGCATGTGACTTACTGAAGTCCACATATCAGAGGTCAGGCTGATATATGCAGCCTGCTTTACCTCATCCATTGAGTTCTCTTTGGCTGCACAGCACTTGGACTGAACCATGGCTTTTAGTGCCTTTCTGGTTGGGAGGATGGAGCTGGGATCCAGTTTGTTAACAAAAGCCGGTAAGCCTTTACCTTCGACAATAGAAAAGGACGGCAAATCTTTTACCACCATGTCAACCAAAGCCTCATCCAGTTCCTCTTGTCTGCCTAAAAAAGAAAAGAAAAAACACAAAACAAGCTTATTGCAGCAAGCAAACTGTGTACACCCGCAGCAGACCTCATGCTCCAGACAAACTTTCACCACTGCTGGTTCAAAATATTTGTAATACTATATGAATAAAAATTTTTCATACCTTGCTTAGAAGTTCCAGTGTGAGCAGATACAGCAGGATTGTCATACTCCAATGCCAGGATGTGTCAACCTCAAGTGGCATAGCATTGAAGATGTGTTATTGCTAAATGCAAATTGCTTATCGCAAATCATGCATTTTACCTTTGATGGAGATACTAAATCAAAGTAATTCCACACCAGAGATCGAGACCTCTTGCATGAGCCTTCCATCGTGTATTCCAAATTTAATTGCAAAGTAGAATAGTCGTATTATCGGTATGTGTATATCTATCACCTCACTCGTCTCCAAAAAATAACCTTCAAACTTAGACACATGCATTACTTTTTTTAATTAGTATAGGTGCGTTTTAGACTGAATTGGGATCAGGTGAGTGCTTTGGACACTGCGACATTCAACAGTATAAGCTCCAGGCGTCACTGATATACTGATACAAACTGGCGTTACACATCCACATCATCATGTGCATTGGAAATGAGACACTGATGTTTCAAAACGACACCTTGAAGCTTGTTTAAAAAGTGCACGTGAGATGATGAAGGGGAGGCAAAGCCAAATGTCACTGAGATCTGTCGTGTGTTACTTTGATCAGCACTCACAATTACTTCACCCCATGTTAGCCTTGTTAATGACGACCCTGTAGACACTTCATCCATTGATACAGACGCTGACATAAGGATACTTATGCACTAGAAACAAAGAGCAGGCAGCTATCCATATTCATAGTAATTTCCAAAAATCTAATACTAATCATGTATCTCGAAGCATGCACAAATAAGACTTGATACATGTATACCATCTAACATTCAAAGTATAAGACCTGTACATATATATATATACTATACAAATACTGGCTCATGCAAAGCTTGCTGGCTGCATGAAGGAGCAGAACTTATCTTGTAATGTTTAAAAAGTTGTCTTTTAAAAAGACACCTTATTAATTTTCTATGCTAAAACAACTTATATAACTTAGCTAGGGCAAATGGGTGTTTTTTTACAACCATTTCTAAATAATACAAGCATGCCTTGCTATAGGCTCCCACTGCTGATGTTAGAAACATAACAATAGTTTATGAACTGCAAAGTATCTGATTTCAGGAACTGGGAACATAATTACACCCAAGTATAGCTATATAAAATCAGATAAATGAGCCAAACAAAGAAGACAAGAGGGGAGTAAATCAAGCTGAAAATGTTCATTGTCGAGATTTCAAGGAACGAGATAGCTACCATTTTTACAGATGTGTTGCTGATCTTAATCTACTTACAGAGCTACAGGACAAACGATCCAAGTTGTATGGTGTGAATTTCCACACTCTATTTTCATTTATGACACTAGTTATTTAAATTAAAACAAAACAAAACAAACATGTTTTCAGAAGGTTTTCCAAATTTATTACAAACCAAAAACATATTTATCATGAATGTAAGTACTCATATCCTTAATGCAGCATTTTGGAAAAATCCCTTCTCTAGCTTTGTCTTTTCTCATCTCTACAAGCTTTGGGCAGTTCATCCCATTCTTCCTGGCAGATCTGTCACCCCAATCTGAGGTCTTGAGCAGGTTTTCTTCAAGGACCTCTTTATATTTGGCTGTATGTATTCTTTTCTCAGTTCTAACCAGTCTCCCTTTCCCTGCCTCTGCAAAAGCGCCCCTATAGCCTGCTTCACCATAGGGATGGTATTAAGCAAGGGATGAGCAGTGACTGGTCTTTGCCATTCATAATCCTTGGAGTTCTGCTCATAAAGTAAAATTTTTGGCCCATCAGACCAGAGAACATTTTTCCTCATGCCCTGAGAATCATTTAAATGCTGACTGGCAAACTCCGTGTAGGATGCCCTTTGCCTTATACCCAATCCTGCTAAGATGTTTATCACACTGGCAGATTCTTCCATCTCAGCAGAGGACATCTGCAATTCTGTTAAATTGATAATTGGGTTCTTAGTCATCTCCCTGACCATGGCTCTTCTTGTCTGGGTACTCAGTTTGCCCAAACAACCAACTCTAGAAAGAATCCCGGTGGTTCCAAACTGACAATTATTGAGGTCATTGTTCTTCTGAGAAAACTCACATCTTATGAAAAGATTTTATACCCATGCCCTGATCTGTGCCTCACTGTCATTTATCACAGAGGTCTACAGAGAGTTCCTTGGACTTCATGGTTGTTGTTTTTTTTTTTATCCTGACACACATTGTGAATTGTGGGACCTTATATACACAGGTGTGTGACTTTCTAAACAAAGTTGAATCAATTCAATTTGCCACAGGATACACCTGACCACAATTTGGAGTGCTACAGCAAAGGATATGAATAAGAGATTTCAGCTTTTGATTTTTTTTTAAATAAATCTGCAAACCTTTCTGAAAAAGTGTTCTTACTTTTTCATTATGAATTAATAATTATATGGCAAGGGTATCTATTTAAAAATAAATCTACAAGAGCAATAAAGTATGAAGAAAGTAAATTAATCTAAATACTTTCTGAATCCCCTGTAGATGGGCTTTTCATGTACATAGCTCAAAAGATGCAAAACAATGATTAATTTTGACTACTTTTTAACTTTGTTTATGCCTGAAAAAGTTTATAACTTTTTTTGGCAATACAAATGAAATTATACAGTACCAACACCAAAAGTAGGAAAACAAATAAATATTCATAAATGCCCCATTAGGGTATTAGGGTATTAAATAAGGCATATTTAAAGACAAGTGCAGAATAATGTGACATTTATTCCCAGCTGAGTCCTATAGGATTACATCACATAAATAGGAAACAAAACATCAGCCAAATCAGGCAGAGAAGTTAAAAGGAAGTGCTGAAGAAAAAACATTAGCAAACAACCTTTTAAAAAAATGTAAAATTATGAACAAGAAAGCAACATTGAAATTATTATCCTCAATAACACAGAAAAATAACTCAGTTTAAAAACACTCGGTAGAAGTGAAACATCCTATAGCACCCTCTCCTAAGTCAAGGGGCCTCAGATATAGCAGCTTTAGTGTTAGATAAACTCTGTAAATGAAATGTTTACTTCAATGCAAATGACCTTATATATGAAATAAAACTTGTTCAAAAGTGTTATAGAAAAAAAAACTTTTCATGATCTGCATATGCCTGGGTTCTTCATTTTTGATTGCTATGACATTTGTACAGTCCAGAAACCTAAACAGAATTATTCAATATTTGATATTATGCACGACAGCTGTTATATCAGCTTACTAAATTATTCTTTACTGTTAACAACACAGCTGTTTCATGCACAAGGTGTAAGTTTAAAGGAAATTATTAATAAGATGTAAATCCCAATGAAACAGCCAAAGAAACATTTAATTAATTTGTTTATTTTATAATTCAGTCGGAAACTTTAGGTTTCTATATACGCTATGTACCTCTGACAAGAACCATACACATGCAAATGAAAAAAATGCTTTTTTTGTTTGCTCTTATTTGGTGTAGCACTCTCAACAACCCAGAGAACTTCTGTTTTTCATCTACAGATGCATATTTACATTTTTGAGTAAAAAAAGTCTGGCATCTTCTTTGAGAATATTGTCATTTTCCAAATGACTGTGATTGACTACTGTCTATGTGATCAATTTCTTTGATATCCAAGCTTTTGGATATATACAGCAAATACTGATCTATATTTTAATTGCAATATGATTGGAAATAAGTTCGCTCTTTTGTGCATTATACATGGATATGCTTTATGTAACCAACTTTACAGTTTGGTTACAAGAAATAAATATTATTATTAATTGTATTTAGTTTTAATTTACTGATTCTCTAACAAAAGGACAGAATGGAGAGTTAAAGGTAAGCTAGGTGTAGTTTAAACTGGGAAGACTTTTAGATAGATAGATAGATAGATAGATAGATAGATAGATAGATAGATAGATAGATAGATAGATAGATAGATATTCTGCCTGTGTACTCTATTATTGGTAGCAGGAATTTTTACTTGAATTATAAGTCAATTCCTGAAACAAGGGGGAACACAAGTTTTCTGCTCAGTGCCACCACTGAAAGAAACCTTCTCGAGAGTTCTTTGTGAAGTAATTAAAACACTGCAGGTAAATATACGAATACAATTGAAATTATAGTCTGCTATTTTTAAATATGTTTTGTTAATGTGTTGTAAAGAGAAACACAATACCATATAAAGTGTCAGGGCACCTTGGAGGCAAACCCCATAAAAAACAAAAAAAAAAAAAAACAAAAGGGTTTAACAGCAATTTTAAGCGATCAGTCAGAGACTTTTTTTCAGACGGACTGGACAAACACTGATGTTGGCAGTCTTCAGTTGTTTGAAGCAGAAGTTGCAGGTCCAAGTCCCCAGAGCGGAAAGTGGTGGCGTGTGTCATCACGGTGTTCAAACATGAGGATAAGAAAGCAGGAGAGACAGTAGGTGATAGCACCAACCCATGGTTTGGAGTGGAATTGCCAATATCAGAGCCCTCATGTTGTCACCTAATCGCACATGTGTGACAAGTTGTATGACATTAATCTTAGTTCAGTTCATCACTTCTTGGTGGTGAGTCAGGATTGGATTGTTGTGCAACATGTGTGGTATAGCGGGTCCCAGCTCCCGTTAAAGGCCAACTTTAAATAGATAATCACCACGCTTGTGGCTTAGTGAGGGGGCGTGGTGGCTGTGTGGCTAAGGCAGTTCTCAGGGCGATTTGTGGTGTGGGCTTTTCTCACCTAAGTGCACAGGTGAGAGACTGCCCGCATCTGTGATTGTTCCTGGGGCTGCTAATTTGCTACAGCTGCCGTGCCCTCTTAATAAAATAGAAGCGTGAGTCGGCTGGGGAAGAAAAAAGTGTAGAACAAGGAAAGAAAGAGAGACGGAGGTGGCTGGAGAAAGCTGGACGCAAGAGAGAGAGAGAGAGAGAGAGAGAGAGCCGGTGCGGGTGAGCGAGCGAGTGACTGAATGCTCGCAGGCAGCTGCACGGAAGTCTGGGTGTTAGGCAGACACCCGGGAGTTGTAGTAGTGGTCACTCCCACTGAGGGATCGAGTAGTGGGAGTGACCAGTGAAGGGCGACTGGCTGCGTAAGGCCGGGAAGGCATTGGGAGTCGGGAGGCTTTGGTGGTGGATTCCCCAATGTGTGCGTCCTGGCCGTTGGGTGAAAACCAAAAATTTTGGGCCTGGGATGAGTGCGCGACTGAAGCCAGGATCGGGAGGCCTCAAGACCTGTTTAAAAAGGGAGTGAAAGACAGCTGCAGAAAGAGCGTCTCACATGCTGCGGGGCCCAGATGGGTGAAGCAGGAGAGATGCTGGGGTAAAAGCGCCGGGCTCTGAATGGTATTTTAAAGGACTGGTTTTAGTGTTGTTTTTAACCTTGTTCTTAAGGATTGTTTTTCCGATTTATTGATTGTTATCTCCACGTTTATTTTATGGATTATTTATTTAATGACTTTGGACACTGCACTTTACTTTGAACACTTTGTTTTTGATTGTATATAAATAAAAGCACTTTTGCACTTTGTACCATCCCCTTGCTATGTTGTTGCCTCATTGTCTAGCTCATCGGTAACATTACCGACAGTGTAGGGTTCAAGGGCTCCCGAACAGCAGATGGGAGAATGGAGCAGAACCTGCATCATCATGTACATGATTTTGAACCTGTGAAAGGTTTTTCTGGACACGGAAAAACAAGAAGTCTGCTTTATAATAACTGCCTGTGACTTACTGGACCCTTGTTTAAACTGATTTGTTTGGAATTATTTTTTAGTTTTGCTTTAAATGGACTCATTTAATTTCAGTGTGTATACACATGTATATTTATTATTATTTATAATAATACATTTATAATAATAACTAGCAGAATACCCGCGCTTCGCAGCGGAGAAGTAGTGTGTTAAAGAAGTTATGAAAAAGAAAAGCAAACATTTTAAATATAATGTAAGATGATTGTTAATGTAATTGTTTTGTCATTGATATGAGTGTTGTTGTCATATCTATCTATCTATCTATATATATATATTTATATATATATCTCTATCTATCTATCTATCTATCTATCTATCTATCTATCTCTCTATATATATATATATATATATATATATATATATATATATATAGCAAAATACCTGCGATTGGCGAGAAGTAAAAAGAAAAGGAAACATTTTAATAATACGTAACATGATTGACAATGTAATTGTTTTGTAATTGTCATGAGTGTTGCTGGTATATATATATATATATATATATATATATATATACACACACACACACACACAGACACATATATAAACATATATATACATATAAACATATATATAAATATATATATATATTGTAAACAAAGCGCTATATAGCGCCCAACCCGGCACAGACTACGCAGAGGCACGTGTTCACACTCAAAGAGCTTTATTTTTCTTCAGCTGTGTGACACGTCTTCCCCGTGCCACACAGCCCAAACACAGTCCCAAACAGAAACACGCAAAGAAACCAACACTTTCCTGCTCCACCACTCCTCCCAGGCAACCTCATCCTCTTCCTCCCGATTCTGGCCTAGAGTGGAGGTGGCTGGCCCGTTTTATACCTCACCCGGAAGAGTTCCAGGTCCTAATTGCCCTTCCGGGTGGGGCTGAGAATTCAAGCAGCTGGGCTGCGGAGTCCATACAGCACCCCCTGGTGGCCACCCGAGCCCCAACCAGGCTGTGGAGGACTCCATCTCCCATGGAGCCCTGCGGGTGGTTGGGGAATCACTGTCCGCCAAGTAGGCTGCCACCAAGCGCCCTGGGGGAGGTACTGAGCTGTCCTTGGTGGCTCCCCCGGAATATACACAGCAGGGGCGTCCCAGCCGGGCATGGGACCCGGCTGTCCGTCACATGGCCCCTCCCTCAGATGAGGCTTGTGCGGCTCATCGGCCTGCCCCGCGAGGGCCGGTCTTCTCCAGGACGGGGAGTCAGCATTCCTGGTCCCGCGGCTGCGCCCTGTAAAAACAGAACAAACAGGTCTGGGGGCATTGCCCCGACGTCCCTCGGGACAACCCTGCCAGACATGGCCACCGCGGCTACAGTTATAACATAGCCGACCCCCTCCAGTATGGCCCCGGTACTTGCGGAAGCAGGCAGGGAACGCCTGTCCCTTCGCCCCCTCCGAGGAGGGCTTGTGACGGTTCCGCCCCTCTGCAGTGCAGCCCTCCTTCGGCTCCAAGCCGTCAGGCATACACTGCTCTATATACGGGTTTCCGGTTTCCTCTTCCGGTTCCCCCTTTTCCTTTGGGTCGCACTGGCGGTCTGAGTCCCCCTATGAGAAAAGGAGGGACCCCGCACCGCCTGCGTCCCTTTGGACTGCCGCCAAGACCGGCGCTGGCGGTCGGGGCGGGGTTGTTTGGCAGCCGGTTTCCACCTGCTGCCTCCCCGCACGCTCGTCCGCCTTGCTGTCAGTCATCACAGCAGCTTCTCGTGTGGTGGGCGGGTCCGCCTGACAGGCAGTACTAAGCAACACTGCTGCCGTCGCGTCCCGCCCCCTTTTCTCTGCGGTGCCGGCTTCACTTACCTGCACCGCTCTGTCCTGCCGGTGGGAGGCTGGCCACCCGCCGTCACGAAGCCATTCAGCCAGGGCCCCGCACGGGATACCGAGCTTCTTCTCCAGCCCCTCCTTCGCCTCCGACAGGACCTGAAAACTTGTAAAAGGGACTGTAGGGCAAGGACAATGGACTTCACCTCCCCTACAGCCCAAGAAACATTAATAGTGGCGGCCGGCTGTGGATTTGGGCTCTCCGTGTTGCCCTCCGCCGACCGCGTGCCAAGAAGACCCTGTGGATCCCCCACAGGCCCCTTCGGGTAGTCTGGAGGAGAGGGAAGGGCGTCCGTCATCCCCACCTGCCGATCCTCCTCGGCGGGTGATTGACACACGTCCCCCCCCCCGTTTACCTGCTTCGCGGAGCCGCTCCTGCCCCACTTGCAGGGGCGCCGCGCTGGGAAGCTCGTCCGGGCTCTCCTCCGTCAGCCGCTGGCTCAGGCCGAAGGGAAGACACAGCTCCGCCTCGCTCACCTCCGAGCTGGCTCCACCGTCACGCCATGGACACCCGTCCCCCTGCATGCACCGGGTGCTTCGCCCTCGGCGTCCAGGAGGTAGGTCGACCCACATGCGGAAAAACAAACCCGCGGCCCGTCACCTACCTCCGGTGGCATCCCGTGCGGCGGACTGGCGTGGCGGCGTCTGTCAGTTGGCCTCTGTGTCCGCCCGGCTTTTTTCTTCCCCATTGCAAAACGCCTACAGCAGCTCCTTGGCGGCCTCAATTGGGTACTCCGCGCTGGCTTGCGCGTGCCTGCTCGCGGCCCCTGCCGCGTGTGCGCGCTTCGCGCTGTACCGCGTGTGCTGGCTTGCGGCTCCTGCCGCGTGTGCACGCTTCAGTGCGCTGTGCTGTGCAGTCCTGCCTGACTGCTTGCCTATAGCCGAGAACCGTGCCCCGCGGTTTTAACGCAGGTTCCCACCCAAATGGACGGGCCGGGATCTGCACGACTACGGCAGTGTAAACAAGCGCTATATAGCGCCCGACCCGGCACAGACTACGCAGAGGCACGTGTTCACACTCAAAGAGCTTTATTTTTCTTCAGCTGTGTGACACGTCTTCCCCGTGCCACACAGCCCAAACACAGTCCAAAGCACCAAACAGAATACACACCACAATTCTCCTTCACCTTTTCTTCCACCACTCCTCTGCAAGCTTAGTCCTCCTCCTCCCAACCCTGGCTCCCCGAGTGGTGGTGGCTGGGGCCTTTATAGCCCACCCGGAAGCATTCCAGGTGATTAACCACCTGGTCCTAATTGAACTTCCGGGTGGGGCTGAAAGCTCGTCCAGCCGGGCTGTGGGAAGCAGGCAGCTCCCCCTAGCGGCCATGGCGGGCCCCAACCAAGCTGTGGAGGACTCCATCTCCCATGGAGCCCTGCGGGCGGTTGGGGAATCACCGTCGGCCAAGTAGGCTGCCACCAAGCGCCCCGGGGGAGGTACTGAGCTGTCCTTGGTGGCTCCCCCGGAATATACACAGCAGGGGCATCCCAGCCGGGCATGGGACCCGGCTGTCCGTCACAATATATATATATACACATATATATATACAGTTATATATATATACATATACACACATACATATATATACATATACATATACAGTGGTGTGAAAAACTATTTGCCCCCTTCCTGATTTCTTATTCTTTTGCATGTTTGTCACACAAAATGTTTCTGATCATCAAACACATTTAACCATTAGTCAAATATAACACAAGTAAACACAAAATGCAGTTTTTAAATGATGGTTTTTATTATTTAGGGAGAAAAAAAAATCCAAACCTACAAGGCCCTGTGTGAAAAAGTAAATGCCCCTGAACCTAATAACTGGTTGGGCCACCCTTAGCAGCAATAACTGCAATCAAGCGTTTGCGATAACTTGCAATGAGTCTTTTACAGCGCTCTGGAGGAATTTTGGCCCACTCATCTTTGCAGAATTATTGTAATTCAGCTTTATTTGAGGGTTTTCTAGCATGAACCGCCTTCTTAAGGTCATGCCATAGCATCTCAATTGGATTCAGGTCAGGACTTTGACTAGGCCACTCCAAAGACTTCATTTTGTTTTTCTTCAGCCATTCAGAGGTGGATTTGCTGGTGTGTTTTGGGTCATTGTCCTGTTGCAGCACCCAAGATCGCTTCAGCTTGAGTTGACGAACAGATGGCCGGACATTCTCCTTCAGGATTTTTTGGTAGACAGTAGAATTCATGGTTCCATCTATCACAGCAAGCCTTCCAGGTCCTGAAGCAGCAAAACAACCCCAGACCATCACAGTACCACCACCATATTTTACTGTTGGTATGATGTTCTTTTTCTGAAATGCTGTGTTCCTTTTATGCCAGATGTAACGGGACATTGCTTCCAAAAAGTTCAACTTTTGTCTCATCAGTCCACAAGGTATTTTCCCAAAAGTCTTGGCAATCATTGAGATGTTTCTTAGCAAAATCGAGACGAGTCCTAATGTTCTTTTTGCTTAACAGTGGTTTGCGTCTTGGAAATCTGCAATGCAGGCTGTTTTTGCCCAGTCTCTTTCTTATGGTGGAGTCGTGAACACTGACCTTAATTGAGGCAAGTGAGGCCTGCAGTTCTTTAGACATTGTCCTGGGGTCTTTTGTGACCTCTCGGATGAGTCGTCTCTGCACTCTTGGGGTAATTTTGGTTGGCTGGCCACTCCTGGGAAGGTTCACCACTATTCCATGTTTTTGCCATTTGTGGATAATGGCTCTCACTGTGGTTCGCTGGAGTCCCAAAACTTTAGAAATGGCTTTATAACCTTTACCAGACTGATAGATCTCAATTACTTCTGTTGTCATTTGTTCCTGAATTTCTTTGGATCTTGCATGATGTCTAGCTTTTGAGGTGCTTTTGGTCTACTTCTCTGTGTCAGGCAGCTCTTATTTAAGTGATTTCTTGATTGAAACAGGTGTGGCAGTAATCAGGCCTGGGGGTGGCTACGGAAACTGAACTCAGGTGTGATACACCACAGTTAGGTTATTTTTTAACAAGGGGGCAATTACTTTTTCACACAGGGCCATGTAGGTTTGGATTTTTTCTCCCTAAATAATAAAAACCATCATTTAAAAACTGCATTTTGTGTTTACTTGTGTTAAATTTGACTAATGGTTAAATGTGTTTGATGATGAGGAACATTTTGTGTGACAAACATGCAAAAGAATAAGAAATCAGGAAGGGGGCAAATAGTTTTTCACACCACTGTATATACACATACTGTATATATACACACACACATATATACATACTGTATATACAACATATACATATCTACATATATACTGTATATACACATATATATACAAATCTACATATATATATCTACATATATATATATTAGGGGTGGGACTCGATTAAAAAAATTAATCCAATTAATTAGAGGCTGTGTAAGAATTAATCTTGATTAATCGTATGTAATCGCACACGTAAATTTGCCCCAAATCGCAAATGTTTTTTTTTATTATTTAAAACGGTTTTAGTGGGCGACAGAATCAAATAATAGACATGGACATGAATATTGTAAACTGAAGCTGTTTTGATTTCTGAAAAAAAGCTTTTAAACTGCATTTGAATTCAAAACAGAAACAAAAATATCATCCCTGGTTAAAATTGGGCAGACTTAAAAATAAAGTGGTAGTTTAAGTACTTTAAGTACATTTTCAGAATAGTATTGTCTTTAAATAATAATAACCAAAATTTCACCATAAAGTGCAGTTTTCTTCTTAAAAAATAAGTCAGAAACATAAAAGGTAATTTGACCAGCTTACTCTTTAAACTCTGAGTAACATTAGCCAAAATTATTTTGTACATTAGGCTAAAACAGTGTGATCATTGAACATTTTGTAATTAGATGTATTTAGAATTACTAACGGTCACGGAAGTCCAATGATCCCCAGTAAGAGCCACAAAGTCCGCTTCTGTAATGCATCTAATTTTGCTTGCTTTTCAGTGTGCACAAAACCATGCTTTTATCAAGGCTTCACTCGGGAAGTCGAAATGATCAGTCGTAGGAACGCGCTTTATTCCGACTCTAACATTTTTGTAGCTGTGATGTGTGCATCAGTGTAATGGATGTACCAGGAAATCATGCATTGACAAAAGTTCCGTTTGCTTGGAATTGAAAGTGTGATTAAATGCGTTATTTTTAGCGCGTTATGGAGTACATGCATCGAAGCTTCTCAACTGTGCTTGTGCTAAGAAAGGGAAAATTTTAAAAATAGCGTAACATGATTCTGCGTTAACCTAATATTTTACATACGTCCCAAACCAAGGAGATCGAAGGTAAAATGAATCGGTAGCGCGTACATACTCAGTACACCCCTCTCGGGAATCGAACCTCGAATGTCGGCGTTAGAGCGAAGACTCTACAATTGCCACAGCGTGTGGCTTGTCTATGCTAAAGTATGTATTGTAGATCGGGCTATATATATACATTTATATATATATACCCGTGTATCGCAGTGGAGAAGTAGAAGTTATGAAAAGAAAAGGGAACATTTTAAAAATAACGTAACATGATTGTCAATATACAGTAATTGTTTTGTGAGTGTTATTGAATGTTGCTGTCATCAAGGATTTGATTATCATTATTTCTTTCAATCAGGCTCGTATTTGTAGGATGTGTTCAAGTTACATTCCGTGTTTGTCAATCGTTGTAAAGATAAGAGGTTTCATTCATCGATTAGTTCCTTACTGCATCAATAAACAGCTCGTCTTCCTTTTTATCTGTGATGTGACAAACTGCATGCACGGGTTTTTTTTTACGCTGTCTTCCTTTAGCGGGACATTCACTTTTCCACCGTGTGCTTTGTTTCCGCAGTAGCTGCACTTATGAATATGATTGTATGTATAAGACGCTTCATATTTGCTGCCTTCTCAATTGTGTAATTCGGTTTTTGTTCAGCACTCTTTGGAACTGTTGCTTTTTGTCTGTGCACTGCGTCAGTTCCGTGAGCAGCTTGGTGTTCTTGCATCGAAGGTTCCCAGCTGTACTGGTGCCATCTCGTGTAATGTCAGCTAAGACCCGGCACTTAAAAGTTTCTCTCGCAGTTTCAATGAGTTTGTGCCAAACACCACCCTGACCATCTCATCTTCCTCTGCATAAGCACAGTCCTTCACACGTGAATATTTAGCGGCAGTGTTTGTATTGGATTGCCGCTGATGGACGGCCTTATATGGGCAGGCACTAAATTACAAACGCTAGTGGCAGCCTGTCTATGAACTTAATGTATACTAATAAAAGGCAAAGCCCTCACTCACTCACTCACTGACTCACTCACTCACTCACTCACTCATCACTAATTCTCAAACTTCCCGTGTAGGTAGAAGGCTGAAATTTGGCAGGTTCATTCCTTACAGCTTCCTTACAAAAGTTGGGCAGGTTTTATATCGAAATTCTACGCGTAATGGTCATAACTGGAAGCTGTTTTCTCCATTTATTGTAATGGAGATGATCTTGAATGCCGTGGGGGCGGAGTTTCGTGTGACATCATCACGCCTTCCACGTAATCACGCAGTACATAGAAAACCAGGAAGACATGCATTATATAATTGAGAAGGCAGCGAAACAATAAGAAGCGGCGAGTGACATATACAACCATATTCATGAGTTCTGCTACTTCGGAAACAAAGCACGATGCAAACCTACACTTTAAATTAAGTTCATAGACAGGCTGCGCTGGCGTTTGTAATTTAGTGCCTGCCCATATAAGGCCGTCCGTCAGCGGCAATCCAATAGCAAACTCCCACTAAATATTCACGGGTGAAGGACTGTGCTTATGGAGAGGAAGATGAGATGGTCAGGGGGGTGTTTGACACAAACTCAGCGAAACTGCGAGAGAAAGGACTAAGGTAACATTAAATACAGCCATGGACATAGCGCGAGATGGCACCAGCACAGCTGGGAACCTTCGATGCATGTACACGGCGCTCACGTGAACTGGCGCAGTGCACAGATAAAAGCAACAGTTCCAAAGAGGCTGAACAAAACCGAATTACACAATTGAAAAGGCAGCAAAAAATATGAAGCGTCTGATACAAGCATATTCATAAATCCAGCTACTGCGGAAACAAAGCACACGGTGGAAAAACTCAATGTCCGCTAAAGGAAGACAGTGTAAAAAACCCGTGCATGCAGTGTGTCAGGTCTCAGATAAAGAAGAAGACGAGCTGTTTATTGATGCAGAAAGAAACAAATCGATGAAAGAAACCTGTCATCTTTACAACGATTGACAAACACGGAATGTAACTTGAACACAACACATCCTACAAATACGAACCTGATTGAAAGAAATAATGATAATCAAATCCTTGATGACAGCAACACTCAGTAACACTCACAAAACAAATACTGTATATTGACAGTCATGTTACGTTATTTTTAAAATGTTCCCTTTTCTTTTCTAGCTTTTTAACACACTACTTCTCGCTGCGATACGCGGGTATATATATATGTATATATATATCCCGATCTACATACTCGAATAATGGATACTTTATTAGCCATCAATGATTGTTTTGGTAAAGCCATACTCAGTGTATTCATTAGATGAGCGGTAAAAAAGTAAGAGCGAGGGGAGGATGACTTATTGAGGCATGCAACTCTATCTGAATTGCGCGATCACATTTGAAAAAATATATCTTTTTAAGTTCTATTTACTCCATATGTGTCAAACTCAAGGGCCGCGGGCCACATCCGGCCCGCGAGATCATTTTATATACTGTATTATTGTTATTAATGGCCGGGTATATGAAGCGCTGGTAACACAATAAACTACAGATCCCATAATGCAATGCAGCGCTTCAGCTGCCTTGCGAACACTTACCACGTTAATCAAGTCTAGCTTATGATGCTGCAAGTTATTGCGAAGCTAGCTCACACGATGCTGAAGAGAAAAGTTGATTCTGAAAGTAGAGCCTTTAAAAACCGATGGGAGGCTGAGTATATGTTTACTGAACCCGTGTGTCTCATTTGTGGAGCTAATGTGGCTGTAATTACAGAATTTAATCTAAGACGGCACTATGAGACAAAACATCAGGGTAACCTGAATGCAATGCAGAAGATACAGAAAGCAGAAGAATTAAATAAGAATCTGACACTTCAGCGGACGTTTTACCCGTGCACAATCACAAAGTGATTTCAAGTGAAGCTGCTTTTATGGGAGACACAAATGCACCAGTGCAACCCTGTTGCCAAGTAATGTTAAACCAAGTCGTCACTACGGTGTTCCCAAATCGCACTTTGCTGATAAACTGGCGCACTGCGCACTGAGTTTGCACGGCGCTTTGGTGACTTTGAAGAACAAAAAAAGTCCGTCTACATGCGGCTCGAACCTTGTGCATGTTTGGTAGCACATATCTGTGTGAGAAGCTCTTCTCAGTGATAAAGACTAACAAAACAGCACACAGGAGTCGCCTCACTGATGAGCACCTGCAGTCCATCCTGAGAATCTCCACAACACAGAACCTCACACCAAACAGAAACGAACCTGTTGCCAAAAAAAGATGCCAGGCGTCCAGCTCTAAAATGACATATGAGCAAAGACAACTGAATGATTTGATTTGTTATTGCTGAAAGGAACACATTTTATTTATATTTCCAGGTTTTGTTATGCAGCATGTTCATATTTGAATTTGTATAATTTTGACAGGATATATTTTTATGGAGAGCAAAATCTTTTGGGATATTTAAAATCTAAGTTTATTTTTATATTAAATTACATAAGAGTAAAGAAATTTGAATGTTTGTTCTTTTAACGTTTACTTTATTTCTAACTTGTATAATTTAGACAGGATATATTTTTATGGAGAGCAAAATATTATAAGTTGTTTAAGGTTTGAGTTGATTTATTCAGGAATAATATTCCTGTCTGTTTTTACCATTCCTACCAAAGATATTTCTGTCGACTAAATAAAAATTCCTTCTATTTAAAATTTAAATAGAACTTGAACAAATACGATAGTTCATAATATCCATGCAGACTTGCACGTAAGAGCGGGAGTTATCCGTTTTAACAAGCAGCGTATTGCACTGATACGAAATAGCTGTGTGTGTATATATGTAGATATGTATGTATATGTATATATATGTATTTGTGTGTATATATGTGTGTATGTATGTATGTGTGTATGCATATGTATGTGTATATATGTAGATATATATATGTGTATGTATATATGTGTATATGTATAGATATGTATATATATATATGTTTGTGTGTGTGTGTAAATAAATAAATATATATATGTGTATATATATATATATATATATGTGTATATATTGTAATGGATGGCCGGCCATTTATCCCGGCCAATACCCCCAAGCCGCCAGGTGGAGCCCTCCTTGCAGCGTGGAGGTCCCCAGAAGACCAGCAGGGCATCATGGACATTGGAGTTTTATGCAAAGCCCTGCTGGATGCCGTGGGGGCCACAGGAGGGAGCTGCAGGGAGGACCGAGGGCTTCTTCGTGCCCTGTGACCCGGAGGTTCGTCACAGGAAGAGCGACGGACTTCCGGGTTGAAGAAAGGGACTATTTACCCTGACCGGAAGGAATAAGGACTTGTGGACTATTGGGCAGAAACACTTCCGGGTCAGGAGGTATAAAAGGACTATGGGAACTCCCAGACAATGAGCTGAGCTGGGTGGAAGGGTGGCAACGCGTCTGCGAGCTGGAGGATTGGTTATTTGTGTATTATTGTGAGTTATATGAGTATTGTGGAGAAGAGTGTGCTTTGTGCACTGTGGGAGAAAAATAAAGTCAACTTGAGGACTTTTACCTGGTGTCTGGAGTCGTGGACAGGGGTTCAAGGGAGCGAGGGCGCCCCCTATCGTTCACAGTGGCGTAGCCGGCAGGATACTCTAGCGTCGTTTGCAGAGGACCTGAGTAAAATATTTCTGTGGGAAACAAACCCCGAGAAGACTGCGGAGTCAGGAATCACCACAGCATCGCCAAAACCCGAAAAAACCGAGTCCAAAATGGGAAAAAGAAGGGCAAGCAAGCGACAACGCCAGCGGAGTGCCGTAGGTGCAATGGCGGCCTTCGGGAGGAGTTAAGGAGAGGCCTTACAAGTCCGGAGAAACCTCCAGGAAGCAACAATCCCTCTAAGGTACGTGCCGGGAACGACATTAAAAATCCTTTTATTGTTTCTCACCTTGTCCCGTGCATGTACCTTGGAGATGACCACCTGGAGACTCCGAGGGAAAAGGAGACTGCCCCGAAGACGACGGCCTTCTCTTGTCGACGCCAGAGCACCTAGAAATCGACTTCCGCATGATGGCAGCCGATGAGGGACACGGTAGCAAACCCGGTGCATCCTGGGAAGGAGGAGCTCCGCGTCCTGCTGTTTGCACCTTCGAGCCCGAAGAAGCGGACTTGGTCTTTCCGAAGGGGAAGGGGGAGGCGAGCGAGGCATCGCTCATACCACAAGAAGGTAAGGAGGGTCGGGAAGTAGCTGATCGGGATGTCGCTAAAATATTAAAGGCAGACAGCAGTTCGCAGAAGAAGGAAACTTGACCCTCCGAGAACTCCAAGTCCCAGAAGCCTCCAGCGTCCGTCAGAGCACGTGCCTGAAGCGCGGCGTGCTCATTGGCTCCCGGTCGGCAGGTAACACGAGCGAGGAAGTGAGTGTTCTGCGGTCGAAATAAATAATTATATTAACTACGGGAGCTCGAAAAACTAATCGAGCCCGTGGCGAGTGTCTTACAGGTCCTGGCGACCATTGAAAGATCGTCGGGGATTTGGGAGCGGCAGCCAGAGAGCCGTTGGAAAGGTGAGGGCCTATGTGCGGCGATTTGGTGAGGAGCCTCCGTAATGAATGATGCGGCGATACAGGTGAGCGAGACCCGTATTGTATATAATAGAGGGCGGTGTGATCGGGCCCGCGTTTAATAAGTAGCGGTGCCAATACGGCGTACCCTACAAGAGAGGTTGATACGTTAACGAGTGGTCGGCGGAAGGGCTAATCGATCCGGGGCAGCTAGACAGTGCTGACTCCCGGAGCGAGGCAGCCCTGAAGACGCCGCCACCGGTAATTTATAAATCAAGAGGGTGCAGACAGTAAAGGGGCTCTCTTCTTGTAATAGAGACCCAGACTGTATATAAGCCCCAGATTAAACAGGAGGGCTCTAAGATAAAACGGGGTCTCCTGACAAGAAAGAAAAGAGACAGAAAAGAGAAAGCACCAGTAGAGGCGGCAGGGGTTTCTCTCCCAGCAAAAGGGGCGGACCTAACAGTTCCTTATTGTTTTCAGTCCCGTAGGGGAAGAATACCAGGAGGACAGAGGCAGTGTTACGGGTGCGAAGGTTGGGCCATATTTGGCGGAACTGTCCTTGGAGAGAGGGGGATAAGAGGTCAATTTGGAATAATATTCCCCCTAGGTTCTCCAGGGACCAAGATGTTCGTTTTAATCAAGGCTCAACCAGGACGTCCTCTTGGAGGAAGACTTCCCTCTCGGGGCAGGCCGCTCCGAATAATAATTCGTCGCTGGGGAATACTGTAATGGATGGCGGCCATTTATCGGCCAATACCCCAAGCCGCCAGGTGGAGCCCTCCTTGCAGCGTGGAGGTCCCAGAAGACCAGCAGGGCATCATGGACATTGGAGTTTTATGCAAAGCCCTGCTGGATGCCGTGGGGCCACAGGAGGGAGCTGCAGGGAGGACCGAGGGCTTCTTCGTGCCCTGTGACCCGGAGGTTCGTCACAGGAAGAGCGACGGACTTCGGGTTGAAGAAAGGGACTATTTACCCTGACCCGGAAGGAATAAGGACTTGTGGACTATTGGGCAGAAACACTTCCGGGTCAGGAGGTATAAAAGGACTATGGGAACTCCCAGACAATGAGCTGAGCTGGGTGGAAGGGTGGGCAGCGTCTGGGAGCTGGAGGATTGGTTATTTGTGTATTATTGTGAGTTATATGAGTATTGTGGAGAAGAGTGTGCTTTGTGCACTGTGGGAGAAAAATAAAGTCAACTTGAGGACTTTTACCTGGTGTCTGGAGTCGTGGACAGGGGTTCAAGGGAGCGAGGGCGCCCCCTATCGTTCACAATATATATATGTGTGTATATATATATATATATATGTGTATACATATATATATATATATATATATATGTATAGATATATATATATATATATATGTGTGTGTGTGTGTGTAAATAAATAAATATATATGTGTATATATATATATGTGTATATATATATGTATATATATATATATATATATGACAACAACACTCATCACTCACAACAGTGACAAAACAATTACATTGACAATCATGTTACGTTATTTTCAAAATGTTTCCTTTTCTTTTCATTGCTTCTTTAACACACTACTTCTCCGCTGCGAAGCGCGGGTATTTTGCTAGTTTAATATAAACTTACGGTTCACGCCGTGCTTTGTTTCCGCATATGCATCATTTGCTTCATAATGTTTTTCTGCCTTCTCAATTGTGAAATGGCGTTTTGTGCTCATCGCTGGAGTTCTTCCTTGTTCTCTACATTACTTACGTGGAGGCGTGATGATGTCACACGAAACTCCGCCCCCCGCGGCCATCTCCAACTCAAGACTCCATTACATTATATGGGAAAAAATAGCTTCCAGTTATGACCCTTATGCGTAGAATTTCGAAATGAAACCTGCCCAACTTTTGTAAGTAAGCTGTAAGGAATAAGCCTGCCAAATTTCAGCCTTCTACCTACACGGGAAGTTGGAGAATTAGTGATGAGTCAGTGAGTCAGTGAGTGAGTCAGTGAGTGAGTGAGGGCTTTGCCTTTTATTAGTATAGATAATTTATTTATTTATTTATTTTATTTAGCTACACCTAGATGCATGTAATTACTTTTGTAAATAAATGCAGTACAGTTAAGTTTGAATCATACTGGTCCCTCTTCCATGTCCTCTCAAGCTGAACTTGCTATGAATTGGTAAATGCCAAGTGACATCAGCAAAACTCAGTGGGTTCTCCACACAGCCTTTTTGCCAGATAGGGGTAAAAAGCAGCACCACTACGCATTGTGAAGCAAGCTATATGCTGCGCTGTCCAACACCTGTACAGGCGCTTCATTTGCTTTCCTGTCTTTCTCCTAGCACCTTTATTAAAACATTGTATCCAAGCTGAGCTCATAAGAAGTGCTTAAGGCTGTTTGTTTTTATCTTTGGCCAATTGATATTTTTTCAATTATGCTTGTTTTATCAGATGGTTTCTTTATGCTCTTAGGGGGACCAGGCAAAAGCATCATAAACATCAAAGAAGAAAATAAGGATGTATGCATATTGCAATATTAATAAAATTAAAATTACATAATATACTGTCTTTCACACCTTTATCAGCACACACTACCTAACAAAGCATAATCATGTTTTTCCCAATAAAACATTTAACTACTTCCTTTTCCTTTATTAGAATTAAGATTATTTCACATTTAAGAGTATTTTGTATAAGGTATGGAGGGTTGTCAGCATTACAGTATATACATTATATTGGATTCCCTGTAAAATGATCATTAGCCATCTGAAGTGCCCTGAATTATACCAATCCAACTGTATAAAGTAGTTTCTATTTTCTCCTGAATCTATTACGACTTTCTATATGCTAACATGTCACCTCCATCTTATCTTTAAATCTGTTTATAAGGAGATGTACTCAGGGTGGCACATACAGTACATATAACAGAGCATGTCTCAGACCACATTAATAACATTCAAGGTTGTGGTGTGCAGGAACTCCTTCTGGCAACAATGGGTGCAATGTAGGAACTGGCCCTGGACAGGGCACCAGTCTCCCACTCACAAAGAGCCAGTTTGTAATTGGCAATCCACCTTATCTACGCATTTTTAAATCAAGACACAGGCTTGCTTTATTATACATTTATTTTGTATACATGTGCTTCAGCCTGCAGTATGTATGCAATGTTTCTAGGTAATTTACATTACTGATAAAATGTCTATTTATATATTGGTAACATTTCATAATAGCTTTCATTAACAGGTCATTGGCAAAGATTATATAATGCATCTTCACATCTATACAGATAATTTATTCATCAGTTGTAGAACTTTTTGCAGCACCAAAGATATAGCAGAAACTCTCTCTCCATTGTAAAGCTTTATGAAACTTTATTAATGGAAATAATGAAATGTTATTATAAAGTGTTGCACTTTAGTGAGTCTTTTTTTTATTAATTTCACTTATTTCCCCAGTGTAGTTGTTTCAGTAATATATCCAAATGAAATTTGACTGTAAACAATCATTCTGTGCTGAGCCTAAAAAATGTATCATTGCATGAAATTTGGTTGTTTTTTCATGCCTTATTTTTTGTGTTCATGAAATCATAATTTCTATTCCTCTTGAATACTAGAGCATAAAATAGTCCAAGAAAGGGC
Source organism: Polypterus senegalus (assembly GCF_016835505.1). NCBI lineage: Eukaryota > Metazoa > Chordata > Cladistia > Polypteriformes > Polypteridae > Polypterus > Polypterus senegalus. The sequence goes on along the minus strand of NC_053157.1, from coordinate 127,190,551 downwards.
AGATGATAAATAGTCTGTACACTAAGCAAAGTTTGAATCCAAAATCAAGAAACATTATGGGAATATAGCCCCCATCAGAACTGTTTTTAACCTCATGTGATGGTGCGGGTCTGCTCCACACTATCAGTTGCATCCTTGGAGCCTCTTGAACCTGCTACCGCCAATAGCATACCCAAGCGATGAGCCAGCAGATTCAGCAAGGGGTAGGTTTATAAGTGCTTCAGTGCTTTTATTCAAAACAGTGCAGTGTAAGAGTTTGATAAATAAATATTCCATAAAAAGATGTGAATGGTAGAGTTTAAAAATCACAGATATAATCCATTAAAACAAGGTTAACAAGGTCTCTTTAAAATCGTACTCCTCAGTGCTTCTCTTAAAAACGGGTGTCTCTCTCCGGCTTATTGTACTGTCTGGATTTTGCATCCCAGAGAGACATCCACCAACAAATGCCGACACCCTTCAGACCTGCTTGTGTCCCTGACACTCATCCTATGGTGATCCACCCGTTTGACTCCCGTTGCCTTTACGGACTTGCATGAAGAGTCCTCCAATGTATTGTGGTTGCTTCTGCTCCCTGGCTGCTCAAGCGTCAGCGACCTCTTGAATGCTGACCACATGCTTCTGTCCCTGGGGTTCTATTTCCATCCGCCTGCTTCCTTTCCATTGCACTAGCTCCCTTGCGCTTCTGCCCTTCTCTCTCCTTTTCATTAACCTCCATCATTTTTCCTTTCATTTCTCCTTTCTTTTCCCTTTTTCTATTGTCTGTTCTTCCTTTTTTTGTGCTGGCTCATTCTTATATGCCTCCATGGGTGCAGTGTCTCAATTGCGCATAACAGGAAACCAGCGAGGCAATTGGGACTCGCGGCAGTTACCTCGCCAAACTCCCGCAGCTGTGTGACCACACACATCCATGGAGATTGAGCCGGCTAATGAATTATTTATTTAAATGTCCCCTGATTGTTAAGCGACGGATCTGCTATACCATACCTTCCTTTTTAACTTTTCAGTTTGAAAATAGATTTTACCTATTTGTTCCTTATATGCTATTACATTAAAATGAAAAATAATTTGTCATGAATAATATCTGATTTCTTTTCCTGCCTCATTCCCAAGGATGTATGTTAGGTTACATTGTGATTCCAAACTTGAACCACATAAGTGTGAATGCACAGCATGCTTGACTCAGCCAAGCAAAGTATTCGAATCCTGGCTTTTTTACTATTACCATCTGTTGGCTCCATCTCATACAAACCTAAACTGAAATACAGTGGTACCTCGGTATACGTCCGCTTTGGAATGAGTCCAACTTGGTATACGTCCTGTTTGGAAGCAAAAGATTTTGCTTGGTATACGACCTTTGTTTGGAATACGACTCGCGTGCTACCCTTGTTTACCTTTCTCGAGACAAAGCCACGACTGCCCACGAGCGTCAGTGAGCCAGTTGGTAGCATTCAGTGAACCACCCGCGCTATAACTGTGAATTTTTTACGTGTGTGGTATAGTGGGTCCACAGCTCCTGTCAAAGGCCAGTTTTAAAATAAACAATCACCGTGCTTGCAGCTTGGTGAGGGGGCATGGTGGTTGTGTGGCTGAAGCGGTTCTCAGGGCGATTCGCGATATGGGCGTTTCTCACCTAAGTGCACAGGTGAGAGACCATCCACATTCGTGATTGTTCCTGGGGCTGCTTATCTTGATAAATAGAAGCACGAGTCAGATAGAAGAGGAGGAAAAAGAAAGAACGGATGGGAGGTTGAGAGAGAGAGAGACTGATTGATGCAGGAGAGCGTTACAGCTGAACAGGGAGCTTGGGTGTTGGACTGACTCCTGGGTAATAGTAGTAGTGGTCATGGAGCGGGATTGACAGGAAGTAGAATGACTCTCTGCGTAAGACCTCGGGAGTCGGGACTTGGGCGAGTGTATTCCCCAGCGTAGGTGCTCTGGTCGTTGTGGATCCCAAGTTGCTGTCAGGAGGAGCCTACTGGAGCCAGAGATCGGAGAGGTGAACTAAACAGCTGAAGTAGGCAGAGTGAAGGTCAGCTGCAAGTAGGGCGACTTCCCTGTTGGAAAGCAGGGGGACCGAAGGGAAATGCACTGGGCTTCTTGTTTTTTTTTTTTCTTTTTTTAAAGAATGCGTCTTGCTGTATTTTAACCTTGTTGTTTTTAAGAAGACTTTTTCTATTGTTTTTAACCTCCATGTTTCACTTCTGATTTTATGGATTATTTATTTGGACATCGCACTTTAATTTGAACACCTTGTTTTGTTGATTGTTTTAATAAAAGCACTTTGCACTTTTTCACCATCCCCATGCTTTGTTGCGCCTCACTGCTAAACTCATCGGTAACATTAACGACGGTGTAGGGTTCAGGGGCTCCCTGACAGCAGATGGGAGCATACAACAAACCCGCATCGTCACAATATGATTTTGTGTTTTTTCACGTAAATTTGAATTGATTGTTGAAAAGTATGAAGGTGGCATGCGTATCCAGGACATGGCTGTTGTATACCGTTTGCCGAGAACGACGGTATCTACGATTGTGGAAAACAAAGACGTTATTAAAAAAGTAAAGTGAGGTTAAATTTTCATTTATTTCATCTAATTGCTTTTGTATTTATGTATTTTAGTATTAAGCAGTGTTTAAATTATTTTATACAACCCCATCAATGTATAATATGCCAATAACAATAGGATTTTTTTTCATGGGAATGGATTAATCATTTTCCCATTATTTCTTATGGGAAAAATTAGTTTGGTATACGTCCTGTTTGGTATAAGTCAAAGGATCTGGAACGGATTAAGGACGTATACTGAGGTTCCACTCTATAGTAGGTTTGAAAGAACCCCTAATACAAGTATGTCTAATTTTCCTTACATATCACTTGTTAAATTGCACTCAACGAGAAACAAAATATCTACAAGGCTTGTGCTTTCAGTGCACCATATTGGATTACATAATCGTTTCATGCTCCTAATGGAATTTTTCAGATTAGATTTCCAAAAGGCAAGAGGCACTGCGTTTAAAGTTAAATTTAATTATGACATTACATAGTGTACATCAGAATGCATTTTTAAATTATTTATTTGATTATTTATATTTGCATTTTATATGTGTATTACCTATTGTGAACTGAATAAAAAATGGTTGTGTGGCAAGTGGTGCTGACAACATCAGGGATGGTGATCAATTTCCTTATATTGGACGCATAAGCATCAAGGTTCCAATCAGGAGAGTTTGAACTTAGTCAAAAACAGAAACAAAAGGCAGAAAACAGAGAAATGTCTAGATTTGACCTTTACTTTTTAAAATTTTATTGAGTTGTGAACTTAATTTGGGTTGGGACATTTGTTTCCTATTAGCAAAATGTGTTTTAACCTAAAAGTCAACACAGAAACTAATCAAATTCAGAATCTAATCAACATTTTCTAATCAACAACCAGAACCAAATTCTACTTTTAAAACATAAAAATTAAAATAAAAAGATTATCTTTAGGCATATGTATTGTGATCTTGGTTCTCATGTAAGTCCTAAAAGGTTAAATCACATAAATAGGAAACCAAAGATTCAACAATGCCAGCCAAAATTTGGCTGTGATTTGAATCAAGTGTTTAATCAAAACCATTAGCCAATAGCCGTTCAAAAATTGTAGACATGAACAAGAAAGCAGAGGGTGCTTTGTGAACTGTGGCGAATAAATAAAGTCATTGTTTGGACTTTTACCTGGTGTCTGGAGTCATGGACAGGGGTTCAAGGGAGCGATAGCGCCCCCTATTTGTTACAATAGATAGATAGATAGATAGATAGATAGATTCAGTGTGAAACTAGAAGTGATAAAGTATAAGTAAGAATCTACACAATGGTGTAGCAGACACCTCCTCTGCACCCGCAAGGCAAGGTTGCCTCCAAACCCAAAGGGCATCTTCACCAGACCTCCACAAAGTCAGCCACAAAATATTTTGTGCATTTTTAGGGTAAACATACAAAAACTGGTGTGTCACTGTGTGTGTTGTTAACTCTGCATAAGTTAGTACACAATGAAGAAATCTATCGTGATAAAAAATAAAATAACTAAGCACTGCCCAAATCAAGCAACTGCCGCATCATGCCATTGCCAAACTACCAAATATAACATCTGTGCTTAAAACACCAGTGGAAGAGGGATTTTTCAAAATGTTGCCCATGTTAAAAACAGAGCGGATTACTGTATTCAAGCATCACAGAAAGTGTGAAAAAACTTTTTTTGACCTTCTTCCACCTCTTCCCATCCACAAATTTATTTCTAATAATGTGCATAGCAATAGAATCAGGCAGATATAAGGATATGCAGTACTTGAATAGAAATAAGTAATAATAATATTGGAGTCTCAAATTGGGATCTCAAAATGTTTCATTATTATATATTAATTCAACAGCAGTTTTCCTCCAAATTGGAACAAATTGGCAAATGATTAGAAAAGTGCAGGAAATTTTCCAGGATTTCTTAGGATCCCATTATTACAGTTGTTCAGGGTTTTTGTATTGGGATGGATGGCTGGTGTTCTTGCCTGGCGGGGAGGCCGTCGTAGTAGAAGCACTGGGGGAGCAGATGTATACAGGCCACTAGCCCCCAGGGATCACTAGATGGCAGCCCCCCTAAGTATGGAGTGGCACCTCGGATTTGGCACAGTCCTGTTGGGTTCCGGGGATGCCACTAGGGGGAGCTGCAGAAGCTGCAGTCCCCTACTTTGGGAGTGATTCCACACCTCGCTAACAAGCATAAAGGGAGCCACCCCCTTCGTTCTGGGAGCTTTTGTTCTGAGTCTGGGTGTGTAAAATGGCATGAAACAAGACTTCATTTATTTAGTCTAGTGTATAAAATGTAAGGTTTCGTTGAGTGCAGCGGTAAACAGAAATTGTTTCAAGGTGTGGAATGGAAAATAATTTTAAAAGTAAAGGTCTGGATGAGTACATAGTTATACATACATACAATTCTTTACTTGTTGCTTCAGAGTAATCTATAGTGTGTGTGTGAAGTACAGAGAATACAAAAAAAGAGATTAACGGTTGAGGAACACTGTAAAGCTCAGGCAGTGAAAACAGTGCTGAACCACAGGTCAGTTGCATAAGAACTGCACAAAGACCATGAATAGTTGACAGAGGGAGCTTTTATGGAGTCGAAACTGGAAGGAGTACGGGTGCAGAGGAAATGAGGGTGATGTAAATGGAGTGGCATGAAGGTGATATCATCGGAGTCGGAAGTGAGGACATCAGTGAGTGACCGGAAATGAAGTCACGGAAGGATGGTAAGTTGGTGCGGAACAATGTTAGGCCTTGTTTTGGGAGGTTGACTTTGGAAAATCCTTTTATGTACTTTCAGACTTCGGATCTTCAGGTTTTAAGAGAGAGAAAGGCATTAATATGCTGTCTTGTACTCCCATTCTGCAACTTTTTGCACTCTTTCGGGCCCGTTAGCTGCCCCCTAATCGCAAGTCAGTGACTATATATATATACTAGTTGTCCCCCGCGGCTCTGCCCGCATAGAATTGAAACAAGACATCAAGGATGGCCCTGCCTGGCTCCCTACTCCTGACGTCACATGTTCCCATCCCTTGGCCTGCAACCTCTGTCTCAGATTAGTACGAATATGTTGCTCCTGCAAGTGAACTATGATTCTAAGCACGATAAGAGAAGTCACAAAATCAACCGGAATGTTTAAGCAAATTCTAAAAAAAAAGCCCGATCTAAGTTTGTTAAGTAGTTCTCTTGTTTGCTAGCTAAGTGGATGTAAGATACACCTTGAGAGTGAGGAGGGCCAGCCTCCTTTTCCTTGGCCCACTGCGTCTCTCTTAAATTTGCGCAAATAAATTGGTACTGCAAGCAAACTATGATACTTAGCACAATGAGAGAAATCACAAAATCAACCAGAATGTACAAATAAATTATAGAAAAAAACCCAATCTAAATCTGTTAAGCAGTTCTCGCTTGAAAAGCGGACAGAAATACAGACTTTGGATTTTATGTATATATATATATATATATATATATATATATATATATATATAAATATATATATATATATATATATATATATATATATATATATACTAATAAAAGGCAAAGCCCTCACTGACTCACTCACTCACTCAGTGACTGACTCACTCACTCATTTACTCATAAGTAATTCTCCAACTTCCCGTGTAGGTAGAAGGCTGAAATTTGGCAGGCTCATTCCTTACAGCTTACTTACAAAAGGTGGGCAGGTTTTATTTCAAAATTCTACGCGTAATGGTCATAACTGGAACCTATTTTTCTGCATATACTGTAATGGACGTTAGACCGATGGCCGTGGGGGGCGGAGCTGCGTGTGACATCATCACGCCTCCCACGTAATCACTTGAACTTACTGTGACCCCAGTATGTAGAAAAGAAGGAAGAGCTCCCAACAATAAAACAGCGGAGAACACGTGGATTAAATAAAAAGGCTGCTTAGTTGGCGAAGCAAGAAAAAACGACGGCCTTATATGGCGTTTGTTTATAAAACAGTGGAGAAGCTGTGTAAACGCTGCTTCACAAAAAAACAGCGAAGTGCCTTATATGGGCAGGCAGTCAGCCAAAGAAGGAAATCAATAAATAACTATAATCATAATAAAGGAACAAAAAAATAGTGGAGAACCCGAGAATTAAATAAAGGAAATAGGTACTTGAACAGTAAACTAAGTCTAAAATAGCTACACAATAACTATAACAATCGTAATAAACGAACAATAAAACAGTAGAGAACCGCAAAGCAAGGAGAAAGGACGGACTTCAACCAATCAGATTTTGAGTTGGTGTCAGTAGGGCCCTTTAGCAGGCGTACGGCAACATCACCGTATTCAGACCCATTGATTGGATAGAAGTCGATATGAGGAAGTCCACGATGCCATTGAACGCACCATAAACGCTCCAAGCGAAAGATCGTCGTGTGCACTACTGACAACTCCATGGCAGGATTCTGGACAATATTATTTGCCAGACACAGACCAGATTTCAAGACCATGAAAACCTGATGTTTGTCACGCTCCTTGAGCCCCAAAACTTTCGGGAATACAAGAAAAATTTCACGCATGCAGCCTTCTACACTGCAAAACAACAGCCACGGAGCGCTTTTGGATCTGTCTCGGCTAAAAACGGAACTGACTGTAATGTATGCTATGCATGATATTGCAGGAAAATCTCCCACTGATCTCCTTGACTTCCTTCATCACAAAAATCTGAATGAGAGCATGGGGCGGCTGTTCACATTGGTATATTTGGCGGTGAGCATTTCCATGTACACTGCTTCTGTCGAGCGGACATTTTCAGCCCTAAAGCGAATTCAAACTTATGCCAGGAATACCATAGGGCGGGTTCGCCTTTCACCATTAGCTTCGATGGGGATAGAAAGTGAGGTTTTGATGGAACTGAAGCGCTCCGATAATCTGTACGACAGAGTAATTGAACTGTTTTTGAGGAAAGAGAGGATGATGCATTTTGTTTACAAATAATCCGAATTTTTGGTGAGTAAAATGTTGCGATATTCCTAAATGATATTGCACGTTTATGAGTTATTATTGATGTTTTTAATGTGTGTCGCGGCTGTGGCTGCAGTAGAAAGAAAGTTGTTCATCCCTGGTTTGTCTATAAAATAAAGCCATTTATTGTGGCTACAGGAGTATATATATATATACACCCTGATCTACATACTGTCAAATAAACGAAACATGCGCCATGGTGCAACACGAGAAGCTTCGCCTGTAGTGCTGACGTCCGAGGTTCGATTCCCGAGACGGGTGCAATGAGTGTTTACGCCTGATGAGCCCAGAATTAGGGTGAAACACGTGCCGCGTATTGTTTGCATTATTTGACAGTAAAACTATTTCAGTATATTCAATATATATAAATCAGCGCTTCCCGATTCATTTTACCCTCGCACCCCCTTGGTTTGAGAAGAAGTATGAAAAAATATGACGTTAACGCAGAAAAAAAGTTTACCAATTGAAGCTTTATGAATAATGGATACTTTATTCACCATCAATAATTATTTTGGTAAAGCCATACTCAATATGATCCTCCTTTTATGTTCTAATTTTTTCACGACTAGCCATGATTACATGAACGGTAAAAAAGTAAGAGCGAAGTGAGGGTGACATATCCAGTCAGGCAGGCGACAACTCAATAGCTCAAATTTGGATATAAGTAGGTTCTATTTAGTCGACAGAAATATCTTTGGTAGGAATGTAAGTTGAATTTACTCTTTAAATTTCTATGGTGAAGAAAAATGTATGCAATGCTGACTAAATTTACCTTTCATTCCTACCAAACATATTTCTGTTCACTAAATAAAAATTACTTATATTTAAAATTTAAATAGAACGTAAACAGATACGATACTTCATAATACCCATGCAGCACCACAGTAAGTGCACGTAAGAGCAAGAGTCATCCGTTTTTTTTTTTCATTTTCAGATTCTGGCACCCCCAGCAACAGCTGCTCGCTCCCCAAAGGAGATATAGATATATATAAAAAGAACTTTTACCTGACCCGGAAGTGATTGAGGATCACATGGACTGGGGATTGGGAACACTTCCGGGTCAGGGAATATAAAAGGACTATGAGAGCTCCCAGACGGCGAGCTGAGCTGGGTGGAAGGGTGGCAACGCGTCTGGGAGCTGGAGGATTGTTTATTGTAGTATTGTGAATGATTTATATGAGTATAGTGGTGGAAAGTGTGCTTTGTGCACTGTGGCATAAAAATAAAGTCAACTTGAGGACTTTTACCTGGTGTCAGGAGTCGTGGACAGGGGTTGAAGGGAGCGAGAGCCCCTATCTACCACAATATATGTATATTTATATATATATATGTGTGTGTATATGTATATATGTACTGTAGATATGTATGTATATGTATGTATATACGTTTATATGTGTGTGTGTATATATGTGTGTGTATGTATGTATGTGTGTATGTATATGTATGTGTGTATATGTAGATATGTATATACAGTATATATATGTATATATATGTGGATGTATGTGTATATATGTATATATATATATATATATGTATGTGTATATGTGTATATGTATATATGTATGGATATGTATATATATATGTTTATATGTGTGTGTGTATATATATACTCCTCACTGGCAAGCTCCGTCCTTCTCCCACCCAACTCCGGCCTCCTGATTGGAGTGAGGTAGCCCCTTTTATTCAGTCCCCAGATGTGTCACAGGTGGCCCCTGATTAACATCCGGCAGCACTTCTGAGTGAGTCGGAAGTGCTGAAAGGGAATTCAGTCCTCCTTCTGGCAGCACTCCCAAGTGTGGCGGAAGTGCTGCATATTCAAGTCCAGGGGCTATCCAGGCGCCCCCTGGCAGTGGCCATGGTGGAGCATAGGTGTAGCTGCGTTTTTCCTAAATTACCAAAGTCCAGCAGCTCTAACTCAAAAAATGGGATACAACAAAAGCCTGACGCGCAGAAATGATTCCACAGACAAAATATCTTTGTTTTTAAAACTTTAATTAAAATTCAAAGTAAAACTGTTCACGCAAAAAAGAAAATTGAAATAGCAAAAAAAAGAGAAAAATTCTTGTTAAGAAAAGTTCTGTTCAAAGCTTAAATCTTGCATTTCAAATCGTTATTAATCATTTAACATTTCTGAACCATTTCTAAACGACGGTCATGAAACTTTATGCCTATCCCATCTCTGAGTAGAAAATGGGTCTTTTAAGTCCCTATGTACTGGGACCTGTTCTAAACAACAACTGAATCTATTATCACACTGATTCTCAGTTATAGCAAGAAAGTTCTATCTCTTATTAACTAAGGGGGAAAAGACTATACCATTGTCTATGACTATGAAAGAAATTTATATTCTATTCAAATTAAGCGAACATTAATATGAGTTTAACTCAAAACTTTAACTTTCTAAAATTGGCTCTTACAATAGTGTTAGATCCCCCATCTCAGTGGTCCCTGTACAACCCAGGGGTGCTGCCCCCTTGTGGCCCAGGGAAAACACTGCCTTCCTTCCGTTATTTCCGTACATGCGGCATCCCGGTGGGGCAACGTCCCTGGACATGTCACTATATATATATAAATATATATTTATTTATTTATTTACTCACCCCACAGGTTTTCAATGGGGTTGAGGTCAGGGGACTGAGTTGGCCATGGAAGGAGCTTGATTTTGTGTCTGGTGAGCCATTTTTGTGTAGAGTTTGCCATATGTTTAGGGTCATTATCCTGCTGGAAGATCCAATGACGACCCATCTTCAGCTTTCTGAAAGAGGCCACCAGATTACCAGATTTTGATTTAAAATGTCCTGGTATTTCAAGGAGTTCATGATGCCATACACCCTAAGAAGGGCCTTTGGAAGAGAAACAGCACCACAGCACCACAGATTCTCCACCATACTTTACAGTGGACATGAGGTGCTTTTCCGCATACTCATTCTTGGATTCACGCCAGACCCACTTAGAATGTTTGTTGCCAAAAAGCTCAATTTTAGTCTCATCTGACCAAAGCACACAGTCCCAGTTGAAGCCCCAGTACCGCTTAGCAAACTCCAGACGTTTACGTTTCTGATTGTAGGTGAGAAAAGGCTTGTTGGCATGGAGTTAGCATCTTATGGTTGTCATGGAGACTTTGTGACCCCAAGATACCACTCTTTGGTGCAGTTCTCTAAGAGTGAGCTTTGGAGAATTTTTTACTTCTCTTACCATCCTCCTTATAAAGATAAACTTGGGTTCTCGTCCAGCCTTGTTTGTCACTGTTCCCATTGTTTTACACTTCTTTATTATTCCTCTGACTGTAGATACAGGCAGGTTTAGGCGAGGAGCTATTTTCTTGTAGCCACTACCTGACTTATGAAAGTCGACACACATCTGACTTACTTGAACAGCATGTTCTCTTGTGTTTCCCATGTTGAAGAGTGGCTAAGAGCAATAGGACTCTGTGTCACATCATATTTATACCCCAGGGACACAGCATGTCATTAATTACTAATTAAACGATCCAATTTACTGTGATCAACTTTAAAAATGAAACTAGAAACTACAAAAAACATTTAATTACATTTATTTTATAGGAATTGTTAGGGGTGCCAATAATTGTTGTACACATGATTTCATGTAAAAATGTATTTCTTAATGTAGGATTTTTTTTCTCAATGAATAAATGTACATTACTTTAATTAAAGGTTGGAGTTTTCTCTTTTTTATGTTGTGAGCCTATAGTTTTTTGAAAAAAAAAAAGAATTTATTAGAATCCTAAGAACACATCTTAACCAGGGGTGCCAATAATTGTGAAGGGCACTATATATATATTTTTTTTTTTATAAAAGTAAAATATAACTGTAACTGCAATACTTGTTTTGAGAGTCTGTTTAGGTGCAAGAAACTAAATGTTTCCAAATAGGGGGTTTTCTTTTGTCAGACAGTATAACTTTGCAGTACTACGAGATATCACATCTAAACTTGGCACAATGATAATTGATTGGGGCACAAACGAAAATTGATCCCACGATTGTGCATCACAATTGGCTAATATAGTGCAATATCGGCAGAGTTTCTTTGCAGCCTTTGTCGATTTTCGCAAAGCATTTGACTTAGTTGATTGAGCTGCCCTTTTGGACATCCTGAGGGTTCGCAGGATCCCCTCGAGGTTGCTGGATATCATGGCCGGCCTGTACACTGGTACTGTGAGTGCTGTGCAGAGTGGAGGCAGGGCCTCTGCGTTTTTTCCAGTTGATTCTGGGGTTCATCAGGGGTGTGTTCTTGCTCCTGCTCTGTTCAATGCTTGTATGGACTGGGTGTTGGGCAAGGTCGTGGGGTCCAGCGGCTGTGGAGCATCTGTTGGTGAAGAAAGATTCACGGATCTTGACTTTGCTGATGATGCTGTGATCTTCGCTGAGTCAATGGAGGCTTTGATCGTGGCACTCTGAGTGTCTGGGCTTGTGAGTGTCCTGGATAAAAACCAAGATCCAGGCCTTTAATGACCTTTTGGGCACAGCCATCAGCAGTGTGTCTGTTTGCAGAGAGAGTGTTGACCTTGTTGAGAGGTTTACTTACCTTGGCAGTGACATTCATGTCTCCGGTGACTCTTCCTGTGAAGTCAGTAGATGGATTGGGAGAGCATGGGGGGGGGTCATGAGGTCACTGGAAAGGGGTGTGTGGCACTCCCAATATCTATGCAAAAGGACAAAGGTCCATGTCTTTAGAGTCCTTTTGCTTCCTGTCTTGCTATATGGTTGCGAGACATGGACGCTATCCAGTGACCTGAAACAAAGACTGGTCTCCTTTGGTACTGTGTCTCTCTGGAAAATCCTTGGGTAGCGTTGGTTTGACTTTGTGTCGAATCAGCGGTTGCTCATGGAGTCCCGAATGAGGCACATTACTTGCATTGTGAGGGATCATCAGTTACGGCACTACGGCCATGTGGCGCGTTTCCCTGAGGGTGATCCAGCTCGTAAGATCCTCATTGTTGGGGACCCGAGTGGCTGGACCAGGCCAAGGGGTTGCCCACATAACACCTGGCTGTGGCAGATACAGGGTCATTTCCAGAGGGTGGGACTGAACCTTGCGTCTGCCTGAGGGGTTGCAAACCCCTCCATATACAATCAGACATTTTTAAAATGCTTATCACTTAATTTCACTTCTTGTCACTTCCCTGCTAATTAAACAGTTGATTAATTCAATAACTTATTTTTCCTTTACACTCAGATGTATGATTATTTTTTTAAGTGTGAATACATTCATCCAGAGTATTAATGTTTTGGCATCTCTAGTCTGAATTCTTATCAATTCAGTAAAGTATTCAAACTTCCTTTTATAAAATGTAGTGTGAAGCAAAACATCAACTATAAAAAAGGTGAAAGACGACTTGCACCTTTAGTTGAAGTGCTGTTATCAAAAACCTTTACAGGAATGTCTCAGTTAGGAAACACAATTTAAAAAAAGAATTTTCTATAAGATTCCACCCCAACCAAAAAAAGATAATTAGTTTTTTTTACACTTTTAAATTAGGTCAGATGTGATATCTAATATACAAAAAGCAGCCAGGCATCTGTACTGAGAGGATTCCTTTACCCTCACCTTGACTGTCATTAATCTTATACAGAGTTGCTAAGGGGTGTGAAGCAATCTCAGTCATTCGTACCTGCTAAGATCTGGCTGTGATGCAAAAAGAGAGAATAACAAAAAAGAATCACATGCTTCTTTAGCACAATGAGCCACTTGAACACTTCATGCAACACACACACAGCACACACACATCAGCCTCTTTACTCAAATTTATCCATGATTTGATTCCTTTGGAATTCAGTCTCGTTCATTCATTGGTGACAGTATACAAACAATATATATTTTTTTAAATCTGTATTTTAATTTAATTACAAAGCAATTTACAAATCATTTATTATTCAAATAAATGTTTCCTTATAAAGGGAAATGTCACTTACTAATTGCAACTGTGAAGACACAATTGAAACATCATCACACTACTATGTACAGCCAGTATCTAACAAAGAAGTGACTTACAGTTGACAAAGAACTAATTAATTTTCAGCTCACCCTTTATGGAAAGAAATCAAAGAAAAGCATCAACAAATGAAACCTTTGTCAACCTTGTCAGGAAAAACCAAGTGGTATGAAAATTACACATATGTTAGCTACTTGCCTTTAAACTGTTTTTTATTAGAGGCAGAACCTAGATGCTCTTTACCTGTAAGGCATTTGAAAAGCTGGAAGATGCAATCAGAACTTTAACAGCAGCTGCTGTTGGTCAAAGTGTAAGCACATCCTGGAACTTTTCAGTTGATGTGATTGATGTATTTCTAAACACCTAATGAATTTATCATTCTACAAAGGCATTTAAAAAATTTTTTATGACAGGTTCCCTGACATATGAGCTTGAGCTTTTTTGAAGAACAAATTTGCAGTTACCAAGGACGTCTGTTAATTGCTTTGCAAGTATATTTATATTTTTAAATCATTAACAGGCAACAAAAACTGCCTTTTTAAAAGATTGCTGTCATATCTGCAATCCATATTGGGATAAGTTCAATGTAAGCAGAACTAATTAAAAGCACTTCCAAAGACCAAATATTGTGCTGGCCTTTTTATCGTATGCAATTATGCTGGGTTGAGCCACAGTTAATATATAAGAGCAAGAGGATAGGCAAGAAGATAAACAGGAGTCGTAACCAGAAAACAAGGGTTAAAGTTACAAAACCCAAAATGTAATCCTAACTCAAACCTGAAACGCTGAACCAGAAAGACGTGAATGAACATAGATTTTGTTTTGTGTTTGCGAGATATCTTAAGACTTGGAAAACAAAATTTATACTTTGATGGTATTTTATTTATGCCCTCTGAAAAATCCACTAGTAGCCCCCAAGCAAAACAATATGGTGTGGCAGTTAATTTAATTAAATAATCCTATTAAATAGGGTGATTGGTGGCTCTGAGGCTAAGGATCTGTCCTGCTATCTGAAAGGTTGCCAGCTCAAATCCCATTTCTGCCAGAAGAGATCCTACCCCGTTGGCCATTGAGCAAGGCCATTAACCTGACAATTTCTCTATTGGTGCTGTACAATAGCTGACCAAGCACTCTGACCTCCAAAGGTCATGCAATAAGATAATTTCCCATTAGGGATTAAGAAAATATATTAAATCAAAAAAATCTAAATTTAAAGATGGATAGATAGAAATATACTTTATTAATCCCAAGGGGAAATTCACATAATTCAGCAGCAGTATACTGATACAAAAAAACAATATTAAATTAAAGAGTGATAAAAATGCATGTAAAAACAGACAAAAACTTTGAATAATGTTAGCATTTACTCCCCCGGGTGGAATTGAAGGGTCGCATAGTGTGGGGGAGGAACGATCTCCTCAGTCTGTTAGTGGAGCAAGACAGTGACAAAAGTCTGTCACTGAAGCTGCTCCTCTGCCTGGAGATGACACTGTTCAATGGATGCAGTGGATTCTTCATGATTGACAGGAGTTTGCTTAGTGCCCGTAGATCTGCTACAGATGTTAAACTGTCCAGCTTTATTCCTACAATAGAGCCTGCCTTCTTAACAAGTTTTTCCAGGCGTGAGACATCCTTATTCTTTATGCTGCCTCCCCAGCACACCACTGCATAGAAGAGGGCACTCGCCACAACCGTCTGGTAGAACATCTGCAGCATCTTACTGCAGATGTTGAAGGACGCCTTCTAAGAAAGTATAGTCGGCTCTGACTTTTCTTACACAGAGCATCAGCATTGGCAGTCCAGTCCAATTTGTCATCCAGCTGCACTCCCAGGTATTTATAGGTCTGTACCTTCTGCACACTCCTCTGATGATCACGGGGTCCATGAGGGGCCTGGGCCTCCTAAAATCCACCACCAGTTCCTTGGTCTTGCTGGTGTTCAGGTGTAAGTGGTTTGAGTCACACCATTTAATAAAGTCTTTGATTAGCTTCCTGTACTCCTCCTCCTGCCCACTCCTGATGCAGCCAACAATAGCAGTGTCATCAGCGAACTTTTGCACGTGGCAGAACTCCGAATCGTATTGGAAGTCTGATGTATATAGGCTGAACAGGACCGGAGAAAGTACAGTCCTCTGCGGCGCTCCTGTGTTGCTGACCACAATGTCAGACCTGCAGTTCCCAAGACGCACATATTGAGGTCTGTCTGTAAGATAGTCCACGATCCATGCCACCAGTTGTGAGTCTACTCCCATCGCAGTCAGCTTGTCCCTAAGGAACAGAGGTTGGATGGTGTTGAAGGTGCTAGAGAAGTCCAAAAACATAATTCTTACAGTATAAGTATACAAAAACAACCCCAATTTGAAAAACTAAAGTCAGGAATGGCGACTGTGTCCGCAAAACAATTCCTTTGAAAAAATTATTACAATAAAAAAAAAATCCAATCATGACAGCCTCACAGATTACAAATTCTCCTACAGCACTATTAGTACATTACTGAGGGCATTGCTGTTAGATAGATAGATAGATAGATAGATAGATAGATAGATAGATAGATAGATAGATAGATAGATAGATAGATAGATAGATAGATAGATAGATAGATAGATAGATAGATAGATAGATAGATAGATACTTTATTAATCCCAAGGGGAAATTCACATAATCCAGCAGCAGTATACTGATACAAAGAAACAATATTAAAATAATTAGTAATAAAAATGAAAAAAATAAAAATAAAAAAGCAGACAATAACTGAGTAATTATTGAGTTATTGAGTTTAGTTGTCTTATTGCTAACATCACTGCAGTGAAAACAACTTGACACAACGGAATTCCTTAACTTTGTTTAAGCAAGAATGCAGCACACTTTTTTGTCGTACAGGTTGAACTTATAATGCTCACAACACATCACAACTGCATCATTCTACAAGGGAAATAACATTTTGGCTAAGTGATACATTGGAAAAACTTGAAAGAATAGGATAATAACAGTGTTAAATCAAGTATTTGAATGTAAAAATTGCCATATGTTTTGGATTTGCATGACATCTTGGTGATAGTGCAAAGAAACAAACAAAATTCACTATTAGGTATTTCTTACATATGTCCACATACTTCAGCAGGAGTTAGCAAATAGAATATCTGTTTAAATGCCTTGACCACTTTCTATTATACAATGTATGGTTGGCAAAATATACATGTCTGAACTTGAAAGAAAGAAAGAAAGAAAGAAAGAAAGAAAGAAAGAAAGAAAGAAAGAAAGAAAGGTGTTGTTTAGTTTGTGTGAAAAGCATAGAAGTGGCTCCCTGTTCAGTTTGGGAATTGAGGAGGTACGCCACAAGAGTGCTACATGGGGTCTTAGAGTATTTAGGGAGGGAATGATAAAAGAAAAACTTTAGTGTATAGATGAAAAAAGGAAGGAGGAAAGTCCCAGTACCTAAAGGGATAGGACAATCTGAGAAAAAATGTAATGCTTAGTGGAGAAAAAAACAAAACTAAACAAAGGAACTTTTCTGTTTACCATACATCCAGAGCTTATGTAGATTTTGATTTTGTGGCAGAAAGGACAAAAGAAGAACTGAAAAAATGAATTAAGAAAGAATGTGATGTTGGTTAAGCATACAATGTGTGTGCAAGCAGGTGTGTAGGTGTGTGTGTAACAGAGAAAGGCTGCTGCCTGTGAACTACCTCAATGCTTCAGTGTATGAGATACAGTCATGCAGGGGGTTCGCTCAATGACATACGTTAAGCAGCAAAGAAATCTAGCAGCAGCAGCATTCCTGAGGAAGAAGTAAGAAATTGTGGGTGTAGTGGTCGTCTGGGGGGGTGGCTTATTTCACCAGACTAGGGGCTTAACCTTGTCTGTCTGGCATTGGCTGCCTTACACCAGCACAGTGATTCAAAAAAATTACATGGTTTGACCTCATGGTTTTCCTGATTATTATAGAGAAATGATTGTTTTGCCAGTTGTATTTAGAGTAAGCAATATGGTGCAGTGGCCACTGTGCTGTAATTGACAGCTAGTTCTTGCCTCTGTTCATTGAAAGTCATTTAACCTGCCTGTGTAAACAGCTGTAATACATTGTAGATTTACCATTAATAATGGTGACAGCCAAATATATAATAAAATAATTTACCAGCAACCCCCAAAATAGTATAAGCAGGTATGATAATCATAGAAGTTGTTGTTTCCTTCTATTATCCTTTTCAGTCCATGATGGACCCTAACTGAATGACAGTTATTTTATGGGAATTAGAAATACTACAGAAAATTCTTTAAAGGAATATCCTACACCATAACTTAACTTTTGGTTGACATCTTATCTGCCTTATCTGTTCCTTTTAAGGTATCCACCCCATGTTCTAATTTTTGTGATAAAATGTCTTAATTCAGCTTTTCCATCTAGCTTTAGTCTGTTCTTAGGATCTTAGAAAACCTAGAGATGACTTGCATCTCCATGGCAAATTCAGGTTAATCTTTCTAGTGTGAGCTTTTATCCTGTCACAGCATTGCATTAATAAACCTACCAGTTTGTAGGACATGACAGTATTACTGAAACAGCAGTATATAAACTGAAGTAAGGGGTATATCATGTTAACTTATTTATCATGGTCCTTTAGAGTGGAGCCTTATTTTGCCATAATAAATAAATTAAATAAATAATAAATAAATAAAAGTTTAATTTTATTCTGTACATGTGACAATAAATTATATTCAGGATGACCACAAATATAGATAAAGTTACAAGAATATTTACTATGTAATGAGAAGAAAAATGTTAGATTTTGTACATGTAATTTGACCTAGCCTGATGTAATTTAATCAGAATATTTTAATGCACTATTAAAATTTAAAGACTAAAATTTGAAAAGTATTCACAATTTTTATTTATTGTTAAAACTGTAATTGGTAAAGCCAGCTGTCAGAGATTATACATTTCAGTTATATAAATAAAAAAGCTACATTGACAGTTTATTAAATACAGGCTCATATTGTAACTTTAAATATGTAATCTATGTTTATTACAACTAACAAAATCTGCATATAATTTGTTGATATAGTTGATGATTGGGGCTTAATGGTATCAAAATGCTTCTTTATTTGTCCTCTATTGCTAAATTTATCAAAGCTCCTAAAAAAACTTTCTTCAAGTACAGATTCACTCTGTTTAACATTCTCAAGTTCAGACCATATCTGATGGAGTAGGCAGCACAACTTCTTGTCCAGGCATGGGTCATGTCACATCTTGACTGCTACAACTCCATGCTGACAGGATCCCTGCATGTATGGTCGAGATGCTTTTAAAATGCAGCAGTATATCTCTTTTTCAAGCAGCTGATGTTTCAGGTCAATCCACTTGCTTCTGGCAGCAGCATGCATCAAGTGCAAACCATTGATGCTTGTATACAGAGGAGTCAGTGAATCAGCACCTGCTTACTTATACTGAGATACTTGTCAGGTCTTATGCTCTGTCTCTACCACTAATGTCTGCTAATGAACAGCATCTCGTACAACCACCTCCACGTGGCATCAGATTTCAATCAAAACAGTTCTCGCAAGTTGTTCCTTACTGGCAGAATGGGTTGCCTGTCTTCATCCAAACCACTGACTCCCTCGGTGTGCTTACTTAAGTGTTTGAAGACTCTCCACTGCTGGCTAAGTAGTTCAGTGTTTTGGATTGGTTTACGTGATGCCTAATAACATTTACAGCGCATATCAATTGCTTTGTAACCTAGTCTTTTAACTCCTGTTTGAAAATAGACCCCAAACTGATGGTTACTCGATTATATTGACCTCATTTGTAATTTGCTTTGGATAAAAGTATCTGCTAAATGAATAAAGATAAATGTAAACTCTCCAGTAAATTTGAGATGACACTGGGCTATTGAAATAGAAAAATAAGGTTGTGGTCAGTAAAGCCATGTACTTTCCTTGAGAATGGAAAATTGCTGTTTTATTTACAGATGTGTTGATAATACATTACTATAATTATTGGCTAATTGGTAGTCATTTAAATTCCTTATTCACAAGTGGAAAATGTTTAGAAGTCAAATAAGGAAACAGTACTACTTCTAATGCAGGCCCTTTGGCATGCTAAGTTATGCCCTCTTTGAAGTGCCTAGAACTGTTTTTGGACTGCTGCCCATACTTGGACTTTCTTAATAGGCACCAATAATTGCTGACACTTGTATTATCAATACTGATTTGGAGAACTGGTAAATGTTTAAAGGAGCAAACAGAGTTTTAACAATATCTGAAATGTTATATTAACTTTAACAAAGAAAAACATTTGTGGAGACATATGAATCAGATACTTTCATAGTAGCACTTCAAAAATTATATTCCAACTAGCAGTGTCACCTGAAGTAATGTCTTCTTATATAATACGCTGCTGTGGCTGTCCATTTGTCTGTCCAGGATTTTATCACCTGTAGCTCACAAATTGTTTGAACTATTGATCTGAAATTTGGTACACATATACTACGTGACGTCTACTATCCGCTTTTGGGGTGATGATTGACCTCCAAGGTTATTCCTCTTTATATTTTTATTTTATTTAATTGTAGAATCAACCCTTGACAGCGTACGGGCGACGTTCTCATCCCTACCGCCTTCACCGTCACTTCCCCTACCTCTTCATATCTTAGATCATTCTTGAGGCAGATTGAAGACTTAAGTGCTTAAGAAAACGTACTAAGTAATTTCAACACAAACACTGACTTAATCAGTTTTAACACAAAAAGATGCTGACGAAAGAAGAGAAGAAGCAGGCCGCTGGGGTGGAGAAAAGAAGAGCTGCTCAGGAAGCAGCAACCTCTGAGCAAATGAATGCTAAATGCACAGAGAAAGAGCATGAAAACTATGAATGCTCAAGTCAAGTGTATTCACTGCACGTTATTGTGCAGTGCGCCGTTACTGGTACCTTATAATACTTCATGTATATTTTTGTTCCCTTGGAATCATTCTTTGCTTCCTCTTCCCGAAAAAAAAATTTGAAAATGTAACAGCTCAATAATTATATGTACCTTTAAAGTAAGGACTCTTAGACCATTTCTGCTAGTCCTTAAAAAAATACACCTCATACAAATGAAGTTTTTCTGTTCATTTAAATAAGGAACAAAAATATTATCAGCTTTTATTAAATAATTAATAGCTGATTATGGCATCAATCCATTTTTAACCATCCTCATCCCATTTTTATGGTCTCTTGAGGACAGCATACAGTTAATTGAAATTCTTCAAATAATAAGATTGGTTTCTCTAACATTTTTTCTTGGCCAATTGAATAAAACATTTTTATTTTCAAGAATAAATGTTATAATGCAAAAGGAACCAGAGAAAGTAAAACCCTGCTGTAAAAAGACTGGGAACAGAAATCACCAGCAGATAGAATAAATTACAAATTACCACAAGGGTTCCCTTGTGCCTCAGGCTAAAGATCTGTGCATACTGGTTTGATGGGTTTTAGTTCCATAATTAATGTTTAATACCATAGACCCTTATGTATAGGGGCACTTTAAAATAACAGGGAGATGGGACTTAATGGGGCCTTATTAGGTGACAACAGGGATTCCTATAAAGAAGCTGTTAGAGCTCTGCTCTCTATTGACAAGTATAAGCAGACAGCCTAGGATTAATTCATGTTGCTTGTGGATTTAACAAAATATTTGGCCTCAAAAGTGCAGGAACAGGAGGTAGCACTGGTGGAAAGTGCGAGATATGGGCCCTATTGTTAGCCCTTGACTCTGTGAGCAGTTTTCATTGGATTGCAAAGAACTGACCACTAGGTTTGTTTTTAAAGGATCGCTCATTGCTACAGCTAGATTAGCTAAGAGATTGCAAGTGGCTGACAGGAGAAGTGACAAAGGAGCGAAGAGAAGAAAACAGACTATCTATCCCTAAATGAAAGGTGCCTGGCATTTAATAATGGCATGTTAGCTTTACAAGTCAACAGGGGAAGCAGTCATCACTATGGGATGGTAAAATATGAATGTGTCAAAGCGTTGCTAGTGACCTTGTTCACCAAATATTTTCTTGTGAGTTTGCTGTGTGGCTGGCTTGTGAGAACATTTTTTTGCCAGCACACTATGATGCTTTGACATAGGCACAGTGCTATAGCATCCATACACAGAACTTTCACGCATGTGTACTTTAAGATTGCTGCCCGTGTAGTGGCTAGTACTACTGTTTGACAGTATAGTGTGACTGCTGCTGCAGGATATACGCAGCAGCCCTTCAGAAACCCCCTCTTAAACAGTTTTTCAATTGAAAAGAAACACACTCTTTCAATATTTCTTTGCGGGAGCAGCTGCATTTAAAACAATTAAAAGATCAAGCTGTGGCCATCCTGAGGTCTTTCACTTTCCTGTCTCTCCTTCTCCAGACTTCTTCCGCTCCAGCCACTGCTACTGGCCATCTGGATCTTCTTGATTGAGAAGACTTTGTGTTCTTTTGACCAGGAGTCAGGGCCGATGCGTCAAGTTTGACAACTGTTCTTTGCGAGGCCGGATAGCCTGATGAACACTCCTGTGCAGCTTTGTGACCCAAGCTTAAGAATACATCATAGTTTTGGCCAAATTAATTGGTATGGTTGACAGATGCTTCACTAGCTCTCGGGAAAACTTACAATAGAAAATCACATCATTATAATCCACCTAAAACTAATTCAGTTTTTTCTTTTCCCATTGACTTCAATGCATTTCACAAAGTTAGAAGTTCTTGAACATTTCTGTTATTTTTCTCACACTCATAGGGAAGCGATTACCAGGGGTTCACTCAACATTACTTGACAGATACTGTTGCCTCAGAGAATTGTAGAGAACTTAAAACACCCTCAGCCCTATACAGTAAAGTACAATTTTCCTTCCTGAGTGAAGGTTAACTATATCACCCCTGGGTGCTACATGAGGGACTTTGCACAGTAAACACTATGGAAAGCCAATGGATGCAGGAAAGTCACAAAATAACCTTAGCTGATGACCTGCAGCCAAATTAGGGTCTTCCTTAACCAGAGACATATTTCTGGAGACAACACTCTGTATTAATGGGGAACTTTCCTCCATTTCTTAATTAATATTGCAACTTGCTTTTTTTCAACAGCACCCAGGCTGTGATTTGACAAAGAACTTTGTGTTAGCCACTTTACTTCTCTTACATAGGTTAGAGGAAGGAACAGGATAGAAATAGTATAATGAATGGATGGCAGGGGTCCACTATTACTCCTATGTGTGCTAGAGGGCAGAAGGGAGACCTGTTGTTATATAAGTGGCTTTGTGCAACCCATAATAACTGGAAATGCAGGGGTTGCCTGGTCCTTTAACAAAAGGTGGGATACTAGGTCCAGGATTGCAAAGACACATGGGCCTTTCAGAGAGGCCTCTGGATAATTCTCCAAAAAGTTTCCCAGTCTTATTCTTAGTCTTAAGGGTTCCCAGGTCCTACTCAGGAGTGCTTGTTGACTTTTACTAGCTTTATCCATCCAACAGAGTGGTGAACTTGGAGTTAGGATGAGAGTTGGATGAATGTGCAACCAATTGAAGAAAGAAGGCAAGGTCAGACATAATGAAAACCGGGACAGAAGGTGAGAAGGAGGTTTATCATATTGTTATCGAGGTAGGCCAAAGAGAGTGCACCCTACAGGATACAATTTCTTCTTTTTCTCTCTCTTTTTCTGCATCTGTCTAGCTATCAAAGTATATATATATATTTTTTTTTTTTTCAGTTTTATGTCTGTATGAAATCTTCACATGAATTTCTTCTTGTATTGTAAATTTCTGGTTAGTGAGACATATTTTATTTTCAATGCTTCCATAGGTTTATAGGGCTAAATAAGGTCACACAAGGTATTAGTTTCAGTCTCAAAACACCACTTATGGAATTCCTCAGGATGCAGTTAAAACATGGTAATTTGGAAATACTTAAGAAAGTACTGCTAGTAAAACATAATCTAAATAGAATTTTAAATGCATAGCTGAAGAGCCTGCGCCCAGCATGATAGCAAAACCCCTTGCTATTCATCAAATCCCACTGAGCTTTGTAGATGCAAGAGCTCTTGGACCCTTAATAAAACATTATGGATATTTTAACCTAATATCCTTAATTCAGCAGAAAAAATCAGAGTTGAGAAAAATACTGAATTCCATCTTTAAATTTGTTTTTAAATTATAACGTGTAAAGACATCTGAGAACATTTAGTAAAGAATGTTTGAAAATTGTCAATAGCATTTTAGAGAACAATGTGCATTACATCTCATACTTAAATATTTCAAGGTCAGTGATTTTTTGTTACTACTTAAATCTATTTTCTTTTTTTTAATGTGTGCTTTCTCTAAATCTGTCTTGAAGCATTAAGTTTTAAAATAATTATTCCAGATAAATAGCTATCTTTGGTATTACAAGTGATTATATATGAAATATTTGAAGCACATAACCTAATTTATGTTGGCTTAGTGAGTAAAACTGTTGCCTCATGGATCTAGCGTCTTGAGTTCGAATCCATTGCTCAGATTTGTGAAGTTTGCATGGTTTGTCTACAGGAGCTTCCTGCTAGTTCTTCCCAGATCCCTAAAGATGTTATGATTATGCTAACTGGCAATTCCAAACTGGACTAGTGTGGTCATGTGCATGAGTGGGCCACACTATGTACTGCTCCCTTGTCTGAAGTTGAACAGGCTCCATCCCTCCATGACCCTCACTGCAAAACATTTTTTCTTAAAAAGTAAAAATTTCTTATTTTAAGGTAATATATCTAATATTTTGCCCCAAGAGATTAAATATCTCATGTTGCAATGATACTTGCTAGATTATTTTGCTCAACTCAAGATAACTGGTCTTAAGATATCTGACTTAGATATAAAAGTGTAATTCCAAGACAATTTCGACTTAAAAAAAGCACAACTGTGAGAGAAAAGACTGTTATCAACTACAGTGATGAGCATAGCAGGACATGTATTCTTATTTCAAGAACCAAAACTTTATAGGTTTGTCTTGTTTTAAGAAATGAGTAAGACACAACCCCGAGACTTCAATTAAACTCTTTTTACTCCAGAAAAGTTTTAGAATACAACCTTGATTTTGTTAACAAGTACGACATTTCAGATTAACACTTGCCTAATTCAGTGGCATTTCTCTGTAATTAGTATGATTTAACAGCTGGATTCCCTGCAAAGGATAGTTCTTTATTATATTCAAATGGTAATATTTTTATTCAAATAAAAAATAGTTTCCATATTTTAAAATAAATGACTCTTGTATAAAAAATGTGTCTGCTGGTTTGATGCAAGAGTTTTTTCACTGTGTCAAATGAATGGCTTAATCCAAACAGTGTTGCTGGAATTTATTAACATAAAAATAAAAGTTCAAGAATTTAGGAATCTTTAAAAGTTTTATATAGTTCAATGATATCCCCATGGTAGTACTTCACAAGAATATATATTTTGTTTTTCAGTCATACAGTCTCACAGGAATTAAAATTAACCAGCTTCATAGCATCAACAAAATGGTTGAATTTATCCAGGTTAGGGATTTTAATTTCAAATGACAAAACATCATTAAATACACGGCATCATGAACTTGAAACTCCAAACAATATTATGAGTAGTGTTGATATGGCTCAAAAGTCATTTTAAACTCAAAGCCACAAACGAGTAGCAAATAAAACAATGGCGAATCTTCTTTGGTGTTTAAACAGCAAAAAGCATGAGTGTTTGAGCAACTGAAGTCGTTAGGTAGTGTAATATACAGGATTGTTCCATTATTTTAAAAAAAATTATTTATGTCAATAACATTGTTGAGTATATAAAAAGCTAACGCTATAATTACAGTTTCTTTGCAGTGTCCAATTGCTTTTGTTTGTTTGTTTTTTTTTTACAAATACTTTTTTTTTAAATATAATATCCAGCGCTGTTTTTGACCCCTTCTTTGGATGTAATGGAACATATTTTTCTTTGAGCATGCGTAAACATGTTACCTGTGAAGCGTCCTTAGCTTTCCCGCGCATCAGACGCTACATTTCGAAATGTTCTCACCGTAAGGTTATTAACAACGTTACATAGATAGCTAAAATACTGCTTTGCTCTTCGCAGCTGATAAGTAACATATTTCTACATATAAACCAATGGTTTCACTTGACAAATATGGAAATATTAAAAGGGAAGTTTCTAATTGACATTTGCTGCAGCATTCTGTTTTTATGAATCCACAAGAATTCACCTGTCCGCGTTGATACCTATAATCATTACGACATAAAACAGAAGTAGTGGGGCAAGATAGTTCATGTAACCATTACATAAAATTTTTAAAATACTGTAAATGCAGGTGTCTATGTTATAAATATTTAATTTTTCATTTCCGTTTCCACCTTTGAAATTTATCCAGCAAACACTGGCCTGAATTCTAACTTCCACTGCATGCAGTTCTTGTATTCGAACATATTGGTACATTTAGCGCTTCTCTTGCCATTTTAGGGATTAATGAGTGGTTTGAGGCTGCACAGAAACACCGGACTCTTTTTATCGAGCGCCATCATGGTTAGATTTCATATACACAGAGAGTTATTATGAAATAAATGTTAGTTAAATGTTGTTGATTTATTTGTTACAGTGATTTATTAAAAACGTTGTTAAAGACGTTCTGATACAGACTTCTGCTTGCCTAAAAATAAATTGAAATGTATCTTTTAAAAATGTGTCAAGTTCTATCTGCATTGTACGCACCTCATGTTATTACTGTACTGTACTGTATTTTATTGTAGTAAAAGCAAACACGACCAAGTCGCTTCTATTTGAGATACCTTTAAAGAAAAACTTTAAAATTTAGAGGCCAATATTTTAAAATTATTATCGATTTTGAGGTATCCACAATTGTAAGCTCATTGCTTGAATATAAAAAGATCACTGCACTTGAAACTGAAAGGGGGGCGCCCATCCCCCTTAACTTCGATATCAATACCATACATGAGCGCATCATATAAAAAAGTCGAAGGTTTGGGTGTGACTTTACAGCTTCGCTAATATTCTAGAGCCAGCCCTGAGTGAGCCCGTGCTCTTTATTACTTTAATGGCACAGGTGAAGGCCCCAGTCTGAGTGAAATGTTAACACCCTGCTAATTTTATACACTCACAAATTAAGTTAGTAAGTTGTATGTATCGCGTCCTTGATCAGGCAAAACAGTAAATACACCTCTGTAGGATATCTCTAATTAACTAAAACCTCAGTATGATATACTTGTTCAGAAAAGAAACAAAATTTAAAACATTTATAAAAAGGTATCATGATTTGCACTTGTACCATCTTTCAAGAAACTCTTAAACTTATCAAAATTTGTAAATTTAGCACTTAAAGCCTAAAACCTAAGTTGGAAATGACTGCCGTTAATTGTGCAGATGACGTCCAAATATGAATGAATTACTGGTCTTCTCTGTGGTTTCAAGTTGCAAATGTTACAGAAGATCTTCTAGGGAATCTTTCATGTGAAGATCTGAACGTTACCTTTATAAGAAAACCTCATGGCCAGCAGTACATCAAGAGGTCAGCATTATTTATTTATTTATTTAAGAAATATTGCGCGATAGACATATGCGCGCCGACAAAATAGCGCCGTTTAAAACGTGCCGTCAAAATTGCGCCGACAAAATCGCGAAAGTTTCATTAAATATGAATGACTAGTTTAAAGCATATATAATAATGTTTATTTTAGAAGTCAATATTATGAGCCGCAGCATGCCATCAGCACGGCACGCAGATAGTCCTTAAGATCACGCCCTGCATATGTAGGAAGGATTGCAGCAAGGGCATCCCACTCTCTTGGCCTCTCTCGCGATTTTGTCGGTGCGCATTTGTCGACAACCAGTTAGCGGCTTTGTCGGCGCTCATTTGTCGGTCGCAGTTTTGTTGGGGCGCATATGTCTATCGCACTTTTGTCGGTGAGCCAACAATGTAGTTATTATCACTTTTACTAAGTTCTTTTTGTTGAGATTAAAGGCTTCTGTAGCAACTTTTATGTCAGAAGTGTCCATGTCCTGATGATATTTGAGATCAAGCAGGAGAGAAATATAAATGATAATAAGGAAAAGGAGGACGTTTATGATATGAAAGTGATGACAACATAAATATATATTTATAGATGTGGAAATTTGAACAGTAGAAACTTGGGCTTGGTCCTTCTCAATTCAAATTTTCCATAATTCAATAAAAGCAGTTTGAAATGTCATACCTGAACACAGGACAGCTCATGCATCCATCAAGGCTGTTGCCCCAACATGTTCACCTCACCATATGAATCTTTCTGTGAACACATATTTATGCATGTTTCTCATTTATACAAAGTCTATATTAATTTACTAACGTTCTGATAAACTTTATCATGGTGCCAGAGAATGATAGCGTGTTACATGTTAATTAGCACACACAAGTAAGAATTTCACAGTACTCATGTAGCACTTATTTAGTTCAATACAACATAATGTGAAAATACTCCATATCAATAGATAACTGAGCACATATCATTTTTGTGTTTTATCAGGAAGTAAAGAAGATGACTACTATCTTGTCTTTAGTTACCTAAAAATTTTAATAATGAAAATATAAGCGGTCAGATATTTGAGCAATGCTGTCTTTGATTACTAATTTCATTTACATTAAATCAAAGTAAATATTTCCATTTATGTCAGGCTTCAACAAATTTCATAATTCATAAACAGTTTATTGATAACTGGTGATTGTTTTCAATGTCCTTTTCATGATTTTTCATGATTTTCTGACAGACTGCATCACAGAATATATTAACTTCTGTGTGGACACTGTTGTTCCCAAAAAAACTGTTTGTTGCTTCCCCAACAATAAACCCTGGGTAACTAAAGATATCAAAGACACACTTAATAAAAAGAAGAGAGCTTTCAGAAACGGTGACAAAGAGGAGTTGAGACTGGTACAGAGGGAGCTGAAATCTAAGATTGCAGAGGGGAAAAACTGCTACAGGAGGAAGCTGGAAAGCAAACTCCAAGAAAACAATCCCAGAGAGGTGTGGAATGGAATGAGGGCCATTACTGGCTTGAAACAAAAGAGAGGTGTTGGGATGGATGGAGATGTGGAATATGCAAACAATCTAAATCGGCACTTTAATAGGTTTGACTCCCCTACGTCTCCTCCCCCCACACTCAGCTCTTCTCAATTTCTCCATTCTCCTCCCTCCTCTCCTGCCCGCACAGCTTGTCTCTCTCCGTCTCTCTCAGCTGATGACATTAGAAGGGAACTGTGTAGACTTCATCCCAGTAAAGCTGCAGGTCCTGATGGCATCAGTCCCAGGCTGCTCAGGTGCTGTGCTGCCCAGCTGTGTGGAGTTCTACATCTGATCTTCAACAAGAGTCTGAAACTGCAGAGAGTCCCGTCACTCTGGAAAACATCCTGTCTGGTTCCAGTCCCCAAAAAGAACCACCCGTTGACCCCCAGCGACTACAGGCCAGTAGCTCTGACTTCATATGTTATGAAAGTGCTGGAGAGACTTCTCCTGAAACATATGCGTCTGCTGGTAGAACCTTGGCTGGACCCCTTCAGTTTGCTTATCGGCCCCGTATCGGTGTGGAGGACGCCATCATCTATCTGCTGAACCAGGCTTATTCTCATTTGGACATTGCTGGGAACACTGTGAGGGTCATGTTTTTTGACTTCTCCAGTGCTTTTAACACAATCAGACCATCACTGCTGGGAAATAAGCTTACGGAAATGCAGGTGGACGCCCCATTGGTAGCCTGGATTACGGACTATTTAACCAATCGACCACAGCATGTCCGGCTGAAGAGCTGCTGCTCAGATAGCATCCTGAGCAGCACGGGCGCCGCAGGAACTGTCCTATCACCCTTCCTCTTCACCCTCTATACGTCTGACTTCAGGTACAGGTCCCAGTCATGTCATCTGCAGAAATTCTCTGATGACTCTGCCATTGTGGCTTGTATCAGGGAAGGACAGGAGGATGAATACAGGAGGGTGGTGGACAGCTTTGTGGAGTGGTGTGAGCTAAATGTTTTACAGATAAACATCACAAAGACAAAGGAACTGGTTGTGGACCTTAGAAAACAGGCTCCTTTTCCCACCCCTGTCACCATCAGAGGAACTGATGTTGAGGTGGTTGAGGACTACAGGTACCTGGGGTACACATTGACTGTAAACTGGACTGGTCCAAGAACACCAACACGGTTTTCAAGAAAGGGCAGAGCCGACTTTACCTATTGAGGAGGCTCAGGTCTTTCAATGTCTGTAGGAAGATGCTGACTATGTTCTATCACTCTGTGGTAGAGAGTGTGGTGTTTTTTGCAGCTGTGTGTTGGGGCAGTGGGCTGAAGACAGCCGAGGTCAACAGGCTGAACAAACTGAATAAAAAGGCTGGTTCTGTTCTGGGTGTCAGACTGGAGAACCTGGCGGAGGTGTCTGAGAGGAGAATGCTGAAAAAGATTCATGGACAACCCCTCTCACCCCATGCATGCCTCCTTGATGGGTCATCGGAGCACACATAGCAAAAGACTCATTGCCTCCAAGTGTAGAACCGAACGCCACAGGAAATCTTTTCTACCTGTGGCAATAAGACTGTATAATTCTTCCTCATTCTGTAGGTGATCCTTCCCATCATTACATACATCACTTGCACTAATAATCTGTAATTTATTATATCTGTTATAGTTTTTTGTTATATTTGTTTGTTGCTTTGCATAAAAGGAGTTATATAGTTATAATACAAACTATTAGTTATAGTTATAGTTATTTGATATTTTGTTGAGAGTTATGTTGTTACTCTGTTTATTTAGTTATTCTGTTTGCACTAGTACTACTGATCTTCTTAACTCTTTATTACCTTATCTTTATTCCTCTTGTTGGCACTGAGCATGTATATGACAAAAGAATTTCCCTCGGGATAAATAAAGTTCTTATCTATCTATCTATCTATCTATCTATCTATCTATCTATCTATCTATCTATCTATCTATCTATCTATCTATCTATCTATCTATCTATTTTTTTTAACAGGAGCTGCTGTTTTCTGTGCAGCAAGATAACTTACAAGACAGCTGCATATCTTCCTCCTTCCTTCAGAATGCAATACTTTAAAAAATGCCAGTCTTTCACCTACCCCTCAATCCAGTGAGCAAGGATGTTCCGGAAAACTTTTAAGAGAAGCCAGCCCCCCTAAAATTTTTCAACTACCAAGCCCTGAATACATACTTCATAGTGACAGTTAATTGGAGCAGGTCAGAAAATACTGCAGCGCATAGGGAAAGAGGAGCATTGTATTTTTTCAAAGGATATGCACTCTAGATTAATTAGAAATACAACATGGTGCCCATACTGAGGACAACAACGAGGGAAGACAAATATACCTCCAAACATGAGGTTTCTTCAATGGCAAAACGTATAGTCAAGTATTGTCCAAAGCTATGTGCAGCTGAAGATCAAACTTCATGGGTGAGTGTAAGTAACTAGTTTTTATAGGGGTTTTAGACTGAGCAGTCACACCTTGTATTCACTTGCACACTTTTTAAAAGAGTGTAATCTCATTAGAGGAACCTGTGTTTAAACAATTAATGAAAAGGCTACAGAATATCTGCACACCTCAGAAGCGACAGGACTGTATGCCTCAAATAATTAAAGAGATGTCTTGCGTCACCACTGACAAGCTTGATGCTGCTGAAGTCGAGAATTCAGGCAAGGCCGGTTCCACTGCATCTTTGGGGAATTCTATTGCTTCAGCGACGCTTGTTAACGTGTCACCTTCTAGTCGTACCCAAGAAGTTACAGCAGAGAAAAGATGTGAGCCATCTGGCAGGTGCACAATAGAGATGGTCATATCATATCTTAGTTCAGACTGTTTAGAAAACACAACTGATTTTGATTATTCATTTATATCTTTTTGCAGCTGTTGACACAATAGTTGACAGCCACTTAATACAGGCCAGGCACTACAAAACACTACAGGACCTTTACAAGAAGCCAAAGTCAAATAAATTTGCAGTTACCCAGGCCCTTGATCATGAATTTAATGGACATTTAATGCGCATTTAATGAGGTCATTTATAGATTATATGGGAGGCTTACCCATGCTTTAAAGAACTGGATCATGTAAGTACATAAAACACAGACATTGGACTGAAATATTTTTGAAAATGGTTTCTTAAAACAAAATATGTGCTGACTTTGAAGAGTGTGCTTATTTTATAGGTAATGGATCAAATGCGTTGCATTCTTAGTTGGAATAATCTTAACTACATCACAGAAGTTAAGAGCAGATGGACCAGTTTTTATGGAAAAGCACAGTTTTATGGTATAATGAAGATCCTGAAGCGTCCACATATGCACGATGAGGGTAACATTTGTCATGCATATTTTATTCAAACTCATTTTATAGTTAGTTATGCACTGTACTCAGTGTTGCAGCATGATAGGCCTAAATGAAAATCAAATTGAAGTTGTTTAAAGTTCTGATATTTTGCAGTTGATGCTCAAAGGGTTGCATTTTTTTATGCCATTTTTTCCAAAAAGACCAAGTCTATATTATAGTAAGCCAAACTTTTAGAAATATTCATGCAAAATATTATTGCTGCTGTCTGTGCCACTAACTGTTGATTTGTGATTTCCAGCTTCCCTTTTCTTCATTGTATTAGAAAGTTGTACTGTGTTATTCTGAAATAAAGTTTTCCCTTTAATTATGTTTTTAAAAAGCCATTTATTAGCATTGTAAATAGTTTTGTCTAGCATCTTTATAAGACACAACAGAATAATAAACTGACTGACACTATCCTTTATTAGGTATAAATAATGAAGGAATATTTTAAAGAATACTTAAAACTTTAAATATGATCTATGTAAGGTTCATTTTAATTGTTCGTTCATGTTCTTGCATATTAGTAGGTAAAAATAATACCAGACATCATATAATTTTTGTTATAAATCATTCTTAATTTGAGGCTTGCTGTCTGTTGTTTTCATTAAAAGGAGAATGTTTGAGTTACATTAGAAACTAATGCGAAAGATATTTAATAAGATTGTTTTTTTTTTCATTAGTGAAAAATGCCATCGCCATGTTTAGAGCTCTGCCATCCATGCGTCCTTCACTTTCTATAACCCGAAAAAAGCTGGGAAACAAAACATGAGGCATTAGTTCATGGCCTTAAGGTAAAACTTTGCATTTTTACATTGTTTAAAGGAAAAATAAATACAGTTACTGCAATTCTATCCATCTGTGACTGGCAGCAATTTTCAGGGTTGTTTTTAATGTTAGCTGCAGGAATGACATTAAACGGTTTGATTAAAAGGGCTCAACAGAATATTACAATCTTCAATTTTTAGTGATTTCTTTGCTATTTCAATTACAAGCTGTGTATAACTGCTTCTGTTAAAATTAGCACATTAATTCAGTATTATAAATAAGTAAATATACTGTATAATAAATCTGTATAGGACTACAGAGGATAAAATAAATTCAGCCTGTTTTCTTTGTTAGTTTTTGTTTGTCTTAAAGACCTCCGAGAATCCTGATGCCTTTCTACAGCAAAGACTGACCACTGACTAGCATCGTCCTTATTGTGAACCAAGATAACTGCATGCTGGCTATTGGAAGTGAGCCTGTGACAACTCTCCCTCAAGAAATGTTGCAGGAAGGTATCATGTACCTTATGGCGGACTATTATGCACTACATCTAACATATCCTAAATGCACTGCCGCTGTCATCTCTGCAATTCAAACTGAAATATTACTGGACACAATTTGAAGGGAAAATACAAATATGCTAGAAGAAAACTTGTTTGAGCCAAATGTAGAACAGGAAATGCATGTCTATGATGTACTGTATAAATTACCATAATATTTGAAAATCAATTAGATAAATTTATAAATAATTTGATATTTTGTAGATTTTAACATGTTAGGTTGTATTTTCTTTGTCCTATTTTTTGACAAAGTTACTGCTGTTAAAATTTTGTTTATGTAATTGTTTGTTATGCATTTCTGACTGTGACCAAATGAGACAGCCCTGAACTACAATGTACAGTAATGATATGGATATGACTTTTGTGTTATATACAAGGTAACCTTCCTGTGTCAATTAATTTTCATGTGCTTATGTTTTTCTCTGTTTCTGTATTGTAAACACAGCAGTAGTGAAATTGGATACTGATGTAATACTTAAATAAAGAGCAGTGCTAATGATTATGTCTTTATTGTAAGTTATTTTATCTATTCAGGAAGCCAACATATATTAGGAAATTATATCGGAATTGTGTCTTGAATATAGGAACAAATTCCTAATTCAAACCTCTGCTAAAATATTCGGTTTCAATTTGAAATGAAGACCCTCCTAAAATGAGAGCACTGTGCCACTTTTACCTTATTCTTTTTTAGGTGGACTGAAATTTGGTGTATATAACGTGCAAATATAGCTTAGTATGTGTTGTAATTAACTAATTTCAGGATTTTTTAAAAATCCAAGTCAATATATCTCACCCCGTTGGCATATAATTTTGCTTATTTCAAGCATTTATTTCTTAATAATCGTATATTTTTTTCTTATTCTGTGTTTTTTTTGTAAAATAATTTTCCTTTTTTAAAATATATGCTCTGAGATTAAATATTGGACTACCTATTTCAAGATGAGCTAACTTGTTTCAAGTAACAAGACTTTAATTCTCCACTGGTATTAAGAATTTTCCACTTATATTAGTGATTTATTCTCTTGTTCCTTGACCTTCATTTTTCAGTGTGCTAAAATTAAGAATGCAAAACAACTGAATTAAAAATTCTTTTCTAATATTCAGTGTATTTCCGCTATAGAAATTTTAATCTCAAGTAATTTGTTCTAAAAAGCAGCATTTTCTACTTATTTCAAACCTTTGAACACCTATCAGGGCTTTCTTATTTCTAGACTGGAACTAACTTATATTAAGATATCTTGGCAAGTAAAATTATCTTGCTGCATGGACAGATAATTTTACTAATATTGTCATTTTCTCCTGAAATTCAGTGTTTTTATCTTATTTCTTAGCTCAGTTTTTTTGCAGAGCTGAATTGGATAATGTTAAAAGCACCACACATTTTTTCAGTGGTATAACTGACAAGAGGCATCTGAATCTTTTTGTTCTTATTAGTGGTTCATCAGCTCGGCATCTTGATAACACATAACTTACTTCCCTACCCCCAAAGGCCATAGATATCCTAATAGAGCTTGAACCAATGTAAAAATAAATAATTTCTTTGGAAACAGCATATACTTTTTGCATATATTTTCACTTTAAATTTTAGGATACATTTCCAGTTAAACAAAAAATCTTCTTGGAGTATGCTGATGAAAACTGCTTCAGTATTTATTAATAAAAAGCAAAGCAAAAGGTTTCCATCAGCTGGGCACATAATATATAAGCTAAAATGACTACATTTCTATACAAGTGGATTATACAAATTACAGCCATACTTAAATATTTCATGGAATATGTAGGTAATGGGTAAGTAGTATGAAGAGCTGATTATAAAACTGTTCACCGTCTATGGGTGCTCCAATTATTTGAGTTACCAAAAAAAAAAACTTATTTAAATTGGATTGAAATTGTATGGTAATGTTTTTTTCACACTTGGATTACAAAACACCCCACTGATCTGACATGGGAAAAGGAGAACATGCAAGATGCTCTGTTGTGGAGGCAGTGAGCTGTCAGTGACGCCATTTTAGTGAATTTATGTATATTTATACATTAGTCACATGCATGTGCCTAGGGGATAGCTTAATGGCTCTAGTAATAGTAATACCCTGCTGCTCCAGGGGCTGGTGCTGTATACTAATGGTTCTTTCTCCACCTGCAGACCAGAGGCTTCATGTATAAACTGTGCGTATGCACAAGAATGTTGTGTACGCCCGTTTTCATGCTTACATCACAAAGTATAAAGACTAAACTTGCCGTAAAGCCACGAACATTCGAACGCTAGCTCAGTCCCTGCTGTATGCAAGTTCTCTCTTTTTTAGGTCTACATCCCTAATGCAGCTTTATCAAATACACTGAAATTAACTGCATATTTTTACTAGTTTAAGGCATCTGATTGTATTTAACCTGTAACAATATAATTGTCCATGGAATGGCCAAACTATTCCAAATACCATAGCTGCTTTAACATTGCTAATCTCAATGCACCACTCGGAGTATTCATCCCACTGTGTCTGAGTGTGGAATCACAGCTGTACAGTAGCTGATCAGAAAGAGAATTATCGGTATACAGCATCAAGCACACACTGCCTCAGCCATTAACACAGTCTATTTGCACTTCTCTCATACCACATCCGCTTCAGAGTCTTTCCTGTAGGTACCTCAAGCTTCACAAACAGTTTCGTCCCAAGAACTATAAACGCACTCAATCAGTCCATCAAGTGCTCCTAGTAGAACTGTTTGTACTTATTAGTACAATCACCTCACTGTAAACTTACACTACAGTTATACTATTGCACAACTAGAACCACTTTGAAAAACGTGTTTTTACATATGATGATGATATAAGTATTAAGATGAAATGCAGCAAAATATGTTTATTACATTATACAGATAAAATGTTAACATCATTTAAATAATCTATATTGTTAACAATTAAACATGTGAGGACATGGTGTCGCAGCGCTAGCGACTAGCTGGCAACCGTTCAGGATTGTTCCTGCCTCGCGCTGTATTCTTGCTGAGGCTGGCACAACACTGGATGGATAGATGAATAGAATAAGTAAACATGTACTACGAAGATGGCTTGACATCTATTACAGAGCTGATTTTGTGGCAATTGGGTACTTGGAGAAAAAAAGAAAGGACAGGAATTTGTTAGCATGTTTGAAAGGGACAGTACTGCTGCAAAAAACTTATTTTATCAAAGGTCGTGTACCGCACGGCAAGCATCTTGCGTGAGGCAGGAAGAATCTCTGGATTGGGCACCAGCTCGTCACTATCACTGTGTTCCCGTGTTTAAGACCATGTTTTAATTCCTATCATCATGAAAATTATATCAAGTATACATCTCTGTATATAAATTATTCAGAGAGGTGTAATGTCACGAATGTAATGGATTCTGTGTCCTGTCAGAGGAAGAGAAAGCCAGTTTAAGAAGCATGTAGTGATTCACACACATAGAGCACATAGAAAAACACATACAATACAATGTATTTAACGTGCTACTTTAGTTATGATTCAATTTGAGAAACTAGTAAATTAAATTATTTTAAAATGAAGTTTATGATGTTCTACTTTAATGACAAAATAAACTATGTGATTAAAGTGGAAATTTCGAGATTAAAGTTGACATTTCAAGCTTTTTTCCTACTGTGTGCCTATTTTTTTTCTTTTCTTTGTACCCTAATAAGCTTCTATATGACTCTCAGAAGGTGGGCTATGACACACCTTTTCACATCGACTTTGATATCTGACAACTTGAGCTTTTGAGTTTCTCCGACATTCTATGTTATTCGATCAACTTCCTTTTGTTGTTTATACCACTGTTTAAAACAACAAATAGTAAATTTTTCCTTGCCCCCACTTGGTATTCGCTGAAATTATTCTATTTTCCCACATGCTTTTGCCATTATCTTTTCACAGAACACTGAGCTTAAGGGCTAGTGTGATCACACACTGCATGCACGGGTTTACCTTTCCCAGTCCTGCAAAGTCAGTTAATGTAAGTCGCTCGGAGTAAATGCATTGAAGCTTCTCAGCTGTGCTTGTGCTATCTTGTGCGATCTTGCGATGTCCACGGCTTTATTTAATGTTAGCTCAGACCTGGCACTTAAAAGTTTCTGTCGCACTTTTGATGAGTTTGTGCCAAACACTATTCTATCCCTGACCATCTCATCTTAGTTTGCATAAGAACAGTCTTTCACCAGCAATTTTAACTCTGTTACAAAGTGATCAGAACTCTCATTTATACCCTGCGTCTTCTCATTAAACTTGTATCTCGTGAATATTGTATTCGTCGTAGGCATGACAAACGCCAGCGGCAGCCTGTCTATGAACTTAATATAAACTTAAAGTTTAAACCGTGCTTTGTTTCCGCAGTAGCTGCACTTATGAATATGCTTGTATGTGTCACTCGCTTCATATTCTTTTGCTGCCTTCTCAATTGTGTAATGCGTTTTTTGAACAGGTTTCATTCATCGAAGTGATCACTACCCAAATCGGGATTCGTGAATCTAAGATGTTTAACAGGCATTCCCGGTATTAAGTTGTGGATTTGCTTGCGAATATTTAACGTCAGCCTCATCTTTGTTTGCATAAGCACAGTCCTTCACCCGCGAATATTTTGCGGCAGCGTGTCTATTGGATAGTTGCTGACGGACGGCCTTATATGGGCAGGCACTCAATTAAGTGGGAGGCGTGACAATGAGGGACGCAACTCTGCTTCACACGGCAACCGAGCTGCAGGCTATGGCCATATGTACGAGGTTCCAGTTATGACCGTTACACGTAGAATTTCGAAATGAAACCTCCCCAACTTTTATAAGTAAACTGTAAGGAATGAGCAAAATTTCAGCCTTCTACCTACACAGGAAGTTGGAGAATTAGTGATGAGTCAGTCAGTAGTGAGTGAGTCAGTGAGGGCTTTGCCTTTTATTAGTATTGATATATCTAAATATATATATAAGATTCTTTTTGCATTTGAAACGGAAATTATGTATGACCACAGAACATATTATAATGCACTTGTGCACTCGCGTTTAAAATGGAAATTATGTATGACCACAGGAGTGAGGTTACAGAGAGAAAGTGAGACAGAAGCAGATCGAGAGAGAAGGCTCGCTGATCAATGTATACGACAATCACAATTGAGGGCCTCACAAACACCCGAGCAACATGCTGAACAGAATTGAATTTGACAGATGCAGTATTCACAGGCTACCACATCACACAAGTGTCAGGGTCTTTATATGGAGGGATTCAATTATAACATTGATTATTGCCTACATCCAAAAGTTACAATAGGAGAAATGGGCATCATGTGTGAGTACTGCCAAGCACAGAGGGTTAAATTTGAATCAT
Source organism: Polypterus senegalus (assembly GCF_016835505.1). Lineage (NCBI taxonomy): Eukaryota > Metazoa > Chordata > Cladistia > Polypteriformes > Polypteridae > Polypterus > Polypterus senegalus. Next base: position 127,152,034 of record NC_053157.1, on the reverse strand, counting down.
GTAGGATGTGTTGTTCAGACAGCATTAATGCCGTTGCCTCATGAGAGCCACAAATTTTTCCCTTCCACTCAGTGAGCGAAGCCACGGTGTAATCTGCTAGTATATATATATATATATATATATATATATATATATATACAGTATATATTTATCTATACTAATAAAAGGCAAAGCCCTCACTGACTCACGCACTCGCTCACTCATTCACTCACTAATCACTAATTCTCCAACTTCCCGTGTAGGTGGAAAGCTGAAATTTGGCAGGCTCATTCCTTACAGCTTACTTACAAAAGTTAGGCAGGTTTCATTTCAAAATTCTACGCATAACAGTCATAACTCGAACCTACTTTCATCCATATACTGTATACGGCCATAGCCTGCAGCTCGGTCGCCGTGTGAGGCGGAGTTGCATTGCGCATCATCACACCTCCCACGTAATTGATTGCCTGCCTATATAAGGTAAATATTCGTGGGTGAAGGACTGTGCTTAGCATATTCATAAGTGCAGCTACTGCGGAAACCCTCCCCCAGTGAAAGTGCGAGAGAAACTTTTAAGTGCCGGGTCTGAGCTAAAATTAAATAAAGCCGTGGACATCGCAAGATCGCACAAGATATTCGCGAGATACAAGTTTAATGAGAAGACGCAGGGTATAAAGCCTCGATGCTAAAGACCTGGCGAAGTCATGGAGAACATGGAAGGACGAGTTCACATTATACACAAAACTTGCAATAACGGAGGCAGAGGAAAACACTAAGGTCAGATTATTCTGTTATCTTATTGGAGAGAGAGGCAGAGAATTGTGTCAGGCGTTGACCGGTGATGTAAGACCTGATGAGTTAACCATGAGCTTGAGTGGTGGGCCATCAGGGCCTGCAATGCCTTCTCTGCTGGCCTAAAAAAATATCTGAATCACAAACTGATGTTAATTATATTTTGTCCATGAATACTTATCAAGTAATTCCAAATAGTCTGTCCACTTCCTTTCATAGCTTTTCTGATGGTTTTGCTGCTTCCAGACATGTATTTTCATATTAAAGCATTTAACCAATCACATTTCAGCCATCATTTGTTGCCAGGCAGAGAGGCCTTCACAATCCATTCTGCAGGCCCTCTAACACAGAATAAATGTCGATTAAACTGTTGCTTCAACCAATCAGATTTTGAGTTGGTGTCAGTAGGGCCGTCTAGCAGGCGTACAGCAACATCACTGTATTCAGACCCATTTATTGGATAGAAGCCGATATGAGGAACTCTACAAGGCCACTGAACGCACCGCAGGCGCTCCAAGCGCAAGATCCTCACTCACACTAACTCCAACTCCATGGCAGGATTCTGGACAATATTATTTGCCAGACACAGACCAGATTTCAAGACCACGAAAAACTGATGTTTGTTACGCTCCTCGACCCCCAGAAGTTTCGAGAATACAAGAAAAATTTCCCGCATGCAGCCTTCTCCAGTTTAACACAAGAGCCACGAAGCAGTTTTTGATCTGTCTCGGCTAAAAACAGAACCGACTGTAATGTATGCCATGGATCATTTTGCATGAAAATCTCCCACTGTTCTCCTTGACTTCCTTAATCAGAAAAATCTGAATGAGAGCATGGAGCAGCTGTACACATTGGTATATTTGGCGGTGACCATTCCCGTGTACACTGCTTCTGTCGAGCGGACATTTTCAGCCCTAAAGCGAATTAAAACTTATGCCAGAAATATGACAGGGCAGGTTCGACTTTCAGCATTAACTTCAATGGCGATAGAAAGGGACTTTTTGATGGAACTGAAGCGCACGGATAATCTGTACGACAGAGTAATTGAACTGTTTTTGAGGAAAGAGAGGAGGATGGATTTTGTTTACAAATAATCCGAATTTTTGGTGAGTAAAATGTTGCGATTTTCCTAAATAATATTGCAAGTTTATGAGTTATTATTGATGTTTTTTATGTGTGTTGCAGCTGTAGCTGCAGTAGAAAGGAACTTGTTCACCCCTGGTTTGTCTATTCAATAAAGGCATTTATTGTGGCTACAGGAGTTATCTATCTGTGATGCAGCGACTCTTTATACTGTAGTTCTGCATATTAAGATGGTTTTTATAACCATAAATTAGTTTTTGAGGGGCAGGTTGATTCGGACAGGGTACTACTGAAGGCCTAGGTGTGAAATGCACGGTCCGCCACTGGACCAGATGATACGTAAATTTGATGAACATTACAACCCGAAAATAAACGAAACTATAGAGAGGTTCAGATTATACTTCTCCCAGTGCATCTCTCTAAATCCTCCATGCAGGACCATTATCATAAGGATTAACAATCTTATTGTTACACCTTCTACGTGCAACAAACCGATCTTATTACGAAGTCTTCCTTGCTTTACCACTGGCTGCTTCTTTCCATTCACCTTCCTATCTCTTGATTTAAACAGTTTGTCACTTTTCCGCTCCTTCGCTGTCTTCTCCCTTTTCATTCAAAATACGCGTCTCCTCGCCTTTTTACAGTCAGCTCCCCTTATGTCACACCATGGTACATTTAGCACAAGTTAATACCGGGAATGCCTGTTAAACATCTTACATTCACGAGTAGCGATTTGCGTAGTGAACACTTCAATGAATGAAACCTGTTATCTTTACAACGGTTGACAAACACGGAATATAACTTCAAAACAACACGTCCTCCAAATACGAACCTGATTGAAAGAAATAATGATAATCAAATCCTTGATGACAGCAACACTCATAACAGTGTCAAAACAATTACATTGACAATCAGGTTATGTTATTTTTAAAATGTTTCGTTTTCTTTTTCATAACTTCTTTAACACACTACTTCTCCGCTGCGAAGCGTGGGTATTTTGCTAGTACATATTTATTTTGGAGAAGAGAGACAATAATTTTTGTAGCAACATACAATAACCTCAACAAAAGTACCTACTGTAGATTGGATTTTTCAAAGTGACAAGAATATACAAATGCAGTCAAGTGCGTGCCTGAAGGGTGAGGTAGCGATCCACAGCTAGGGACTAATGTTCAGTGGTGTTGCTTATGCCAGTAATACAAAAAAAAATATCATCAAACATTTTTTTTTTCAGAGTTGCAACACCATAGGTATTTGTACAGTAGCAAATTAAGAAAAGTCAAGGAGGGAAAGGAGAGACTCACACACTGAGGCAATAGACAAAGATTTAAAAACACATTAGCAATTGGCATCAGCCATGGCGCTTCTACTGGTTTGGAATGTAGTTTGCTACTAAGGGACAAATGCTGTAGCTCTCTTTACATTTCAGTTCATCCTGTTTCTGGCTATACTTGGTATGAATCTGTGTTTTGCCATTTGCCTGTTCTGGTTTTTCACATTTTTGTAATTTTTCTCTTCCTGTTTACATTTTTAACCATTTGTTGCTGGGACAGTTTTTTCTACAACTTTTTCTGGTGACAATGGGTGTATTGTTTGTAGCAGCAATATCCATTACCAGTCATGTGACTGGATGGCATCAGGAATATGTTATGTCAAGATGCAGTCTTTTTTTACTATAGTTAGGGGCAAATAATGGAGTGTAGTGTGAGGACTTTGACATTGATTCAAAGTTTACAACTTGGCTTTTGTTTCAAGCAGAATCTTGTTTACTGACTTCCCACTTGGGTGATATTTTAAGATTTGGCTACTACAGCATGAGGCTTGTTGGATTTTTAAACTTAACTCTTTTAGTACTTTAAACAAACAAGTTAATTGATCTATTTTTTTTAATAAATACCCCTCAGTGCACTTTCCGCCTTGCTTTAAGCTTTCACTTTCAGTCTTTTGTAATAGATGCTGGATATAACAAGGAGATTAGGTAAATAAATAATTCACTTTGAATTTTTTTCATAATGATTGCCATTTGTTTTGTTAACGTATTGCTTTTTTTGTTGCAGTTTCATCAATTGCAACTTATTAGACAATACTTATTAGTTCAGTTCTCTGAAGGGTGTTCTGAGATAAGCCCCAATAATATGAATTCTGTGTGAAACCAGAATTTCTGGACATTATTTTCAGTTGCAGTATTGACCCCCATACACTGTATTTTTTTTACAGTTGGGACCTGTGCACCTGTTCGTGCTGCATTTTAAACAGTACTGACCCATAGATAGTACACATCAAATAACAAAATAGAATTTCTGAAGTATTTGTAGTGAACATTTAACTAAAGTGAACATTTAAATCCATGCAAAGCTGCGGCGGTAAGACAGAAATGTTGAAAACATCTTTTGAAAATGTCTTAACAACCTGAAGATGTTAATAGTCCCTGTTACTGGATAGAAACAAAACAGTAAGTGAAGTTAAGTACAAGAGAGATGTTTTCAAAATTAAAGGCAAATGCAAAAGTAGCACTTTAGAATGAGAAACATAAAAGGTGGCAGCCTTGATTTGAAGTTTAAGGCTGATGGAGTCTTACAAACAGGCTAAAAAAAGAGACCTTCAGACATTAAAGAGCTACAAAGATAAAATATTATTTGCCCATAGCTGAGTATAGGAGCACATTATAGTATCTTAGCTGTTAAACAAATACAGAATGTATGAAGAAAGCAGTTAAGAAATTATTCTGTAGCTTGGGATGTTACATTTTTTAAATATTGATATTAATGTTGACTTAATTACAGAATTAAGACAGAAAAGGATCAGCAGTATGAGGGCAATTTAAAATAGTCCATGACAATGAATCAATTACCATTGTTACTTCTGTTATGTTCTGTAGAAGTCATAACAGGAATGATTGAAAAGGAACATTCACAGTATAGAGGTAATACAAAAAACTCAGCAGGGAAACAAAAAATGAACTCAAAAAAAGCTCAATAGAAAATATTTTTCATTAGAAAATTAACAGTGAAAGAAACCCTACTTCAGTTTTATACCTTTATAACTAGAATAATTTTTACTTTGTCAGTTGCTACCTGGTATGGGAATTCTTTCTTTTATTGAATTCCTTATATAACAGATGTGATATCAACCCAGCACAACAAATCAAAACAGACACCCCCACCTTACTGAGCTGATCAGTTTTCATCTTCTACCTTCTGATAAACGTTTTTCTACTATGCAGAAATGGCCATCTGAACTTGAGTTTCTCTTGTGGATGCTATGGGTCGCTGTTGCCCCGTTGAACCCACCATACAGACATCCAGGACATACATTTAAAACACCAAGAATAATTTCTTTAATATTCTCTTGCAATAATGTGCACAAAGCATCGTACACTCCACAATTCTCCAATAAATCAATAATCACAATAATAATAAACAATAACCAATTCTCCACTCCCAGCAGCTTCGTTCCTCTACCACCCAACTCCAGCCCTCCTGCTGGGTTTCCCACAGTCCTTTTAAAGCCCATGACCTGGAAGTACTCCTTCTCCGGGTCAAACTCCACATCATTCTTTCTCAAGTTTCCCGGAAGTACTGCAGGCTTCCGTCCTCGCGACTTCATAGTACTTCTGGGTTGACGTGACAATAATAGTCCCCTGGTTCTTGGTGAACTCCCCCTGGTGGCACCCAACAGGGCTGAAGAAACGGACTCCATGTCCCATGCTGCCCTGCGGGAATCCAGAGAACCATTTCCGTCCAGGGGAGCAGCCATCTAGCGTCCCGGGGGATGTAGTGCCCTGAAAAGGCTATTTTTTAACCTTCTTTTAGTTGAAGGACATCCCAGCCAGACTGAAATCCCGGCCGTCCATCACACTCTCCATAACTTCTATACCATAATAGATAGATAATTATTAATGTTGTTTATAGTTACTATTTTCATTAACATTGTTAATGTTATATGTATGTAAGATCTTCTTAAAAACCAGTAAAGAACTCTACTCCATATATTTCATTGTCTAGTAATGTAACAGTGTATCTAACAGCCAGCCAGAGATATAATGTAAAAGCATTTGGTGCACATGACTGGCAAGAGCTGCTGAATCTATTGTAACCTTTTAATTACTTCATGCAGGTGAGAGAGGTTACAGTGCATTGCCGCATCCATCACACCAACTCAGGATCCAGATTAGGACCTGAGTGCAGCCATGCAACGGGTGATATCTCAGCACCACACTAATTCAGATGGAGTGGAACAGTGTGAGTTTTTTTATGGTGTCTGGAGTGCCAATTCTGCCACCAAGCCCCAAGTTTTTCCCTGCAGGTTGGAGGGCCTACATGCAGGGATGGATGCAGATTAACATCATACCCAGGACGGAGCAATTGCAGGTTAACGGCCTTGCTCAAGAGAGCAGAGATCCTTTTGGCATTTTACGGGAATTCGAACCGGCAACCTTCTGATTGCCAGTGCAGATCCCTAGCCTCTCTACATGCACAGCTTCCAGCAGCACCAGAAAGTAATTCTGGAATAAGTGTCTCTCTTTCTTCCTTCCAAATCCAAAATTTTGTCCTCAGGCTATACCATTATCTATAAATGTGTCCCCAATATACTCCTTTACTTTCCTTTCTGTGTGAAAGGTATAACAAGCAGTAAAAATAATCAGTAATCTAAATGTCACTGTGATTTGTGCATTAAATAACTGTGCTGTAGACATATCTAAATGCGGTACTTTTGCTTTATTTATAAATTGACGTATATTCTGCTTATATTTATTTACACATATTTAAATATTTAGTTTTTACTAGAAAGTACATTTCATTTAAATCCAGAGACAATATATTTTGATGAACAATTAAAATTAAGCTCCATGCTGCAGGACCTTTTCAAGAAAGAGCATGCAGTCCGGGATAGCCTGGAAAAAAAATAACAATAATAAATATGCCCAAATGTCAGTTAGAAGATTTTTATACAATTTTGGAGTGGTATATTTTATGTATATTATTAAATTCTTAATTTTTGTAAGCATCTTTTAAATAAGATGATAAAAATTACACTTACTACATCCTGATGCTGGTGCTGCTGTCACTGTGGCTCAACATCTATTATCTGTCCTGTCGATTCAGCAAACCATTCAGCCCTCCAAATCAGACAGGGACTTTATTTTCTTAGACATTTCAGAGTGAATAAAAAATGTTACCAAGGACAACAAAGCCCAATACACTAATCAAGGCATGAGTCAAGAAAACCACAAAAGATTTTCTAAACAACCGTATAATTAACTAATGACACACAAGACAATTTTGTATTTTTCCAGAATCTTGGACACTCACAGGTCTGTGACATCAACCTTTATATTCATGCTAGTGTCAGCACAGGTCATGACCTCCAAGAAAACGCCTTCTGGGAATGGGTCAACCACAAAAGTTGAGAGGAATCATAGGAAAATTATAAAAGAAGAAAAATCTACAGGCTCTACACAGATGAAGATCTGCATAGGATTTAAACATGGGACACTTAATTTGTGTCCCATGTCATCACTAGCCACATCTGTATCTTTTACTTTTTCTCATTTGATATTTTCTTCTCCTGTAATTTTACATTCTGGCAACATTCTTAAATTACACTTCCTTCAGCATAATGTCTTTTAGCTCTTTTCACCAACTGTGAGTATTGTTTCTACTTGCTGCTTACCTTCTCGTCTGTTCTCAGTCTTCTCTTGGAGTTGTTCAGTATCTTTATTCAAACACTTACATAATTGTTTTCTTTACTATATCTCTCCTGTTTTCATAGGCTTAACTGGAGGAAACATTCATTCTCATAAAATGCATTATTTCTGTAACTTTCATCATATTTTGCCCCTTCAGATTGTTCTTCCATTCAAATGTTCTTGCATGCCTGGTGGTGATTCTACCTGAGAATTTAGAAGGCCGTTACTGGGTAAGAGCACTGTGAATCTTGCCTCTTGTACCACAAAATGTTACATCCATAGTTTCTCTAGAGATACTTTTTTTTTTCCACACGTTGTGTTCTTGAGAATTTGTTTTTAATTTCCATTCTTTTTAACTATTTGGTTTGTTTAATGTTTTCCGCTGTTAGATTATTGTGTTATTTGCAGTTATTATTTGTAGTTGTAGATTGTATTTCAGGAGTTGCAAGAAACATGCAATCACTGCCACCTCTACTCTTAATGTGCTAAATTTGTAAATTCTACCAAATATCATGAAGATTATTACTCTTTCGTTATGTTATTTTATATGATGTATGATGGCGTGGGTAGAACTCACACTATAACATGGCATAAGCACAAAAGCGGGAATGTGCGTACACACAGAAAAATCCAGATGCATAAATCTGTGCGTTCGCCAACTTCCATGTTCTTCCGCTACATAAATCCCGATCAGTGTGAAAAGTAACGCATGTCCACGCACCTGCAGTCCCTCCCTAACTCCTCCCAGAATTATGCCTCTTTGAATAAGCAAATCAATATAAATAGCCCTTAAGCTCAGCCTTCTATGAAAAGGTAATGGCAAAAGCAAGAGGGAAAATAGAAAAATTTCAGCGAATACCAAGTGGAGGCAAAGAAAAACATACTATTTGTTGGTTTAAACAGTGGTATAAACAACAAAAGGAAGTTGATCGAGTGACATAGCGTGTCGGAGAAACTCGAAAGCTCACGTTCACAAAGTTGCACAGTGCCCGAAATAAAAAAGAAGTTGTCAGATATCAAAGCATGAAATGTCAACTTTAATCTCTAACTTTCTACTTTAATCACATAGTTTATTTTGTCATTAAAGGAGAGCATCATAAACTTAATCTTAAAATCGTTTCATTTACTAGTTTCTCAATCCCATCGTAACTAAAGTAGCACGTTAAATGCTTTGTTTTGTATTTGATCTTCTATGTGCTCTATGTGTATGAATCACTACGTGCTTCCATGCTTTCTCTTCCTCCGATAGGACACAGAATCCATTACATTTGTGATATTACAGCTCTCTGAATAATTAAAACACTGAGATGATTACGTGATATAATTTTCATGATGATAGGAGTTAAAGCATGTTATTAAACATGGGAACATGGTGGCATAGTGATTGTTCATGTCTCACGCAAGATGCTTGCTTCGCCGTGTGCTACCTAAAATGAAATACTTCATTGTAGCAGTACTATCTCTTTCAAACTTACTAACCTCAAATTCCTGTCCTTACTTTTCTTTCTCCAAATACCCAATCGCCACACAATCAGCTCTGTAATAGACGTTAAGCCATCTGTAAGCTTAGAATGCCGATTCTTCAAAACTTTTAAGGAACATTGAAATATCTTCGTAGTACGTGTTTAATTATTCTATCCATCTGTCCTTCCAGTGTCGCGTCAGCACCATCAAGAATACAGCGCGAGGCAGGGACAATCCGTGAATGGATCGCCAGCAGCTCACTAGTGCTGTGGCACCATGTAGTTAAAGTTAAAGTTTTATCTGTATAATATAATCAACATATTTTGCTGCATTTCATCTTAATAATGATATTGTCATCATACGTAAATACGCGCTTTATAAAGTGGATCAGGTTGTGCAATATTATAACTGTAGTGCAAGTTTACAGTGAGGTGATTGTACTAATAAATACAAACAGTTCTAAATGGAGCACTTGATGGACTGATTGAGTGCGTTTAGAGTTCTTGGGATGAAACTGTTTCTGAACTGCGAGATCAGTACAGGAAGCAGGAGAGCAGTTCAATAGAGAGCGCGGCTGAGGCAGAGTGTGCTTGATGCTGTATACCGATAATTCTCTTTCTGATCAGCTGCTATACAGCTGTAATTCACACTCAGATACAATGATATAAATACTCCAAGTGGTGCAGTGAGAGTAATATGGAAAAAGATGATCCAATGCGGGATCCGAGGTGCAGTGAGAGTAACAACGCTAAAGCAGTTATGGTATTTGGAATAGTTTGACCATTCTGTGGACCATTATATTGTTACAGGTTAATCACAATCAGAATCATTAAACTAATAAACAGTATGCGGTTAATTTCAGTGTATTTATAAAGCTGCGTCAGGGGTGTGGATCTAAAAAAGAAAGGATAACCACACAGGAACAGTAGCACTTTTGATGCTGGGAGGCATCAGTCTGCAAAACCGAGCAGAGAACTTGCGTATGAGCTACATTTTTGTGCCTACGCATTGTTTATACATGAGCCCCCTGGAGAGCTACTGCGGATGCAAGTTTTCATTCTAAACTAGGCTCACCCGCCTTTTAAGGCGACCGACTTTTAAGTTGACCACTTCTTAAGGCAATTCAATATGTAGATCAATTTGATATTTTATAAAAAACTCATTAATTTAGTTATATTGCATTTGAGCGGTATTACTTTAATACTCGTTGTTTCTGTTATTTCTGTGATGAAATTTAAACTTTTTTTCTATATTGAGGTCGCCCTTTTGAACCCCCCTGATATTTACTAAGTGGTGAGGCATTTGTACTCCATCAACATTAATTATTTCCAGAGACATAATTTTGGCTATTTTTCCAGCGCATCGCGCACAAAAGCAAGGGAATGATGGGAGCGCCAGAACTCTGCTCACATCATGTCGCTTTGTACCGCAAGCTGCAAGTAGTAAGTCTGTGATAAGCGGAATACCGCTATGCTTTCCACTCATGGGACGGAAAGACAATCCCGACCGCTTTTATATAGTAAGAAAGAAGAAGAAGATATCGCACAGTCTGGAGTAGAAAATCATCTTTTACCTGGAAAAACGAAACTACAAATCCCATCGTGCATTGCAAAATGGACGGGGCGTGTGTGAAACTCCATGCCTGCGTAGCACTCACGGGACGGAAGGACACCCGACCGCTTTTATATAGAAGGATTTTTTCTTAATTAGTAGCCAGTTTTTCCTGCTAATTAACTATTTCCCTTTATTTTAATGGACTTTTCTTGAGACTCTGACCACTCAATTTATTCTTTTTTGCTTAAACGGCACTGAATCATAAATTTGATGTGAAGTGAGAAAACAGATGACCAACAAGATTGGGGCTGCAAACTTCAACCTTTATTCAGTTTAAGTTGAAGTCAATTCAGGTTAACCTGAAGTCAATTCTCGTTGTTAATTAAACCCGTTATTTAATTCCATGGTGCTCATTCTGCCATGACAGACATTTCCAAAACTGTTTGATCTTCTTTTTAAGAGCACTGTCAAAATGCATTTGTGGACCTGAGCAGATCAACATTACTGAGGCCTTCACCTTTCTTTATTTTCAGTTATTAAGTGATGAATGCAGGTTATTGTTCATATGTTGGTTCATTTTGTGTCTTAATATTGTTTGGTTGCTAATTAAGGAAAAAATAAATAATTAAGGGGCCTGAGTCTTAAGTTGGGCACCAATTAAAATTAAGGCAAACAGTTAATTAGCAGCAAAATCTGGCCACTAATTAAGAAAAGGGTTAGAATGAAAACCTCCAGCCACAGTAGCTCTCCAGGACTGGAGTTGCAGACCCCTGCTGTAAACAGTATTACAATTTTATGTGTACTCTACATTGTGCTTTAATCTAATTGAGTTTATTCCTGTCAAAGTGGGCTTAGAAAATGGGTAGATTTTATGGTACTTAATACAGAATTTAAATGTGTTTACAAGTGACTAAGGTTGTTCGATGGATATGTTAACTTCCTAAAACAAAAAGGTTATGTTCCAGATTAAAGTGTAAAAGAGTCCTTTCAAGATAACTGCCTGACATGACTACATGTATTCAATAACCCTAAAAAGTGCCATCATCTAATATCAAGCTATTAAAAGTCTCTTCTTTTTCAAAGTTCTCTTATGCCAATCTGGTGTTTTATTGCAGAGTTATTACTACTTACAAATCTGCTGCAAATATATTTTGTTACTATATTTGATTCCTGCATTGTTTAACCTTTTTTTTTTTTATAAAACAAGTAGCATAATTTTGCATGATTTAGTTACCTACCGTATACTCTCTAAATAAACACTATTTACTTTGAATCTGTGGTGAGCAAGTGACAATAAATTGTCCTTTAGAGCAAATTTTAAATGTGGGGATTGGGAAATGAAGGCACCACTAAATGGGAAAGGCAAACAATTATTGGGACAAATAGACAGAGTTAAAAACCAAAATACATTACCAACTACCAAAAATACCAAAATATAATATGCTAATCAAGATACAAGTTGTTGTAAAACACACCAACCCTAGGCTCCTGATAAGATTTTTCACAGCCAAATGCATACAAAACCATTGAATCTTATATAAGTAAAGACTCAGAGCGATTATGTAATATGAAACATGGCCCTTCTCTCCATGTCTAAAAATGCCAAGAATAATAACCACAACAATTAACACAAGATTTCATTTTAAATCTAATGAAACATGGACTACAGTTTTGAATAATAAATTAACTTTGAAATTATGCATATAGTTTCAAAATAGAAATGCACATTGAAAATGAAAAATAACGGAGAAACAGTACATACTTGTTTATTTATTATAACTTAAAACTAAAAAAACAATACTATGAAATGCTGAAACTATGAGTATGAGTACAGAATGTTGTATGCCAGTGATGCAAATCACTTCATTTTCTTCATTTGCAGATTTTTTAAATTGAAGAAATATGTTTTAAGGTTTTCGTATTTGTTTTAGCATTTTGCCTGTGCTCGGTTTATGACCATTTTCTTTAAACTCACACAGCTCACATGTTGCAATGTTTCATATGTTTGACATTTGTATTGATTTTCTAGCTTTAGTGATAATGTAAATTTGTACAGAATGTAATATAGATATTGCCATCTATTTAAATTAACCTTTTTAAAAATGCATTCAATATGATATGTATTTATGGTTCAACATTTAAGATTTCAAACAATTATATAATTTTAAGTTCAATTAAATGTGATCACTCAATCAATTAAAACACTTGATTCTACAGTTCATTATATGAATTACTGAAGAACAGTTTCAAATAATACAATAAACATATTGTGTAAAACTAAATCATAGCATTAAATATCATTTCTCAACCCGTTCTAAATAAGAAACAAATATCTCAGTTCAAGCTGCACACACAGTTGGCTTTGAGCCTTTCACTGCATGGTCTTTTTTGATTGACAGAAAGAAGTAAAGGAATCTATTTAAATTTCAAAATGTAATCATTCTTTAAAATAAGTAGTGATGGCCTTAACATGTAATTTTATAACTTTTGCAAGTCATTGCCATTTACAGAGACTATGAAGTACCTCTCAGCTCTGATTAAAAAGATTCAGCTGTAGAGTGCTGAGATCATATGAAAGGTGACACAAGTTAAAAATGAAGTGAAACTTAAAGTTCTTATTTTAAAAATACATAACATTTACTGGGAATGCTGATGGAACAAATACATATGGAATTTCATCATGATAATTACAGCTTCCAACATCTATCATCCATTCTCCTTCATAACATTCTTAATAAAATTCAAGAATGTGGCATCAATCACAATCCCTATAGTAAGGAAAAATTAAAAATCATTTAAAAATCATACCACAAACCATATAAATTTTATAAACGTTTGCTCAAATATTACCAGTTCCGTTGTGTCTAATTATTGATTAGTTTTATGCTTCATACCTAAATGTTGGGAAACAATTGAAAGTAAAGGAAGCCAACAAAATGGAGATTTAAAATGCCCTGTAGGATAATGAAGGAAGGAGAAATAGGTTTAGGGTTGGAAAGCAGGTGACAAATATTCAGTAAGCAGTGTGAGTAACATGAAAATGCAGGTTTGAACACACAGTTGATAGTAATGTGATATAAAAAATATCTTAAAAGGAGCATGTGAAGAGATTCCTGGATGACAAGAACAAATGTGATATGATAATAATACTGGTTGTTAAAAAATGTAAGAGTCTTTTTGTAAGAGAAGATGATTGAAGTAATGAAGAGGAGATAGATTGCTAAAGCATTGAGCCAGATAAACTTGAGTAGTATTTGAAGTAAAAATGGCTTGTGTGTTGAATAGAAAATAGATTACAGTAAGTGGATTAGAAAGGGATGGTGTTTTCTGGAAAAATTGAGAAATAAATGTGCTGTTGTGATTGTGCAAAACAAAAGGAGGTGTGGATCCTATCCTGAAGGAATGAATTTAGTTAACGAACTGAAAAATTTACGATGGCTGAAATAGAATTCAATGAGAATTTTGTGCTCTGCACGGTATAACACATTAGACAAGAATGGTATTTGTTTTTCAGAATAATTTGAAAGGGCTAGGGGATATCAAAGACAAATTTAAACATAAATGAGGAAAGATTCGTCTTGAGAAGGTTTTTGAAGTTCTGCTATTTAGGTGATATGTTAAATGTAAATGGAGGTAAATAGTCAATGGAGGTACCAAGAGAGATTCTTGTGGTAGAAGATCTATATTCTGTCTGTCTGCACAATCCAGATCTGGGTTCTCCCTATAAAGCTCAATGCTCTCAGCCCGGATATAACTTCTGCTTTCTATAGCAGGTATTGTCTTGTTTAGGATGTGGTCTCAACAGATGTTGGAATGATCACTTTTACTCTGAATGGGAATTTGATGCAGAATTTCAAGAGTGGAAGACTTGTCTGTGTTGGTGTTGGACAAGGGGGCCACAGGTCAATACCTTGCTAAGGAGAGTAATTGCCTGATCAAGAGAGAGACCTAAGTAATAGCCACGCATGTGTCTTGCTAAAGACGAGAGTTGACTGATAACCAGCTACCCCAAAAGACATAGCATCCCAGAATATTGTAAAAACCTCAAAGAGAGAACTACAGTGCCACATGCAATCACAGATCCTGAACAAAAAAAGTAAGGCATGCTTAAAGATTTTGCACTTGAGCCAGAAAAAGCAGATCAGGAAAAGAACAAAGCCTCATTTACACCAAACCATCAGTTTGCCACTGGGGTCTCGTGGCCTTAGAACCCCTGTAGATTTTGCTTTTTTTCTCCAGCCCTCTGGAGTTTTTTTTTTGTTTGATCTTTCTGTCCTACTGGCCATCACACCTTACTTTATTCTTTGTTATTTAAAATTGACTAATTCTATTTTTAGATTTTTCTTTCTTCATCTTGTAAAGCAGTTTGAGCTATTTTTCTATGAAAACGTGCTATATTAATAAATGTTGGTGTTGTTGTTGTTTACTGACTTTGAATCCAAAAACTATTAATTGTAACTTAATATTTAAGGTAAAACTAGATAATGTATTAGAGTCCTGGTATCACTGTAACTGAAAAGTAATAACCTTTGTGAAGGATAAGTCTTTATCTGTAATATGTTTTTTATCCTAAATCCAGAAAGAAAGCTTAGAATCTCATTGCATACAAACACACACTTACAGACAGAAACTGTATGTAAGGAGGGGGTAAGTCAATGTAGGAGAGATGTCAGTAAATTAACGGCACCTTCACAGTGCAGGCACTAGGAACTATATAACTATCTAAAGAACTTATCTATCTTTACCACAAGAATTGAAACATCACGATTCACAAGTTATTTGCCTTTTTCTATAAGAGAGAAAAAGTTCAAATAAGCTGACGTAATTTTATATTTATATGTGTCTGTTATTGTTTTGAGTGAAAAGAAAACCCACTGGATCTAATGAGGATAGACAAAGAGGAGATGCATAACTGCAGAAGAGGATTAAGGCATTAAAGTCTGTAGTTAGAGAAACAAATACCTCACAGATCTTCAGTTAGCTTCATCATATACACCAAAATTAATTGCATATCATTTACAAATTTAAGGCACTTGATTGTAGATAGATAGATAGATAGATAGATAGATAGATAGATAGATAGATAGATAGATAGATAGATAGATAGATAGATAGATAGATAGATAGATAGATAGATAGATTTCAGCATACTGATAAAGAACAATATTAAATTAAAGAGTGATAACAATGAAGGGATAACAGACAGACAGTAATTTTTTATAATATTAACGTTTACCCCCCTGGTTGGAATTGAAGAGTCGCATAGTGTGTGGGAGGAACAATCTCCTCAGTCTGTCAGTGGAGGAGGACAGTGACAGCAGTCTGTCGCTGAAGCTGCTTCTCTGTCTGGAGATGATCCTGTTCAGTGGATGCAGTGGATTCTCCATGATTGACAGGAGCCTGCTCAGCGCCCATCGCTCTGCCATGGATGTCAAACTGTCCAGCTCTGTGCCTACAATAAAGCCTGCCTTCTTTACCAGTTTGTCCAGGCATGAGGCATCCCTCTTCTTTATGCTGCCTCCCCAGCACATCTCCGCATAGAAGAGGGTGCTTGCCACAACTGTCTGATAGAACACCTGCAGCATCTTATTGCAAATGTTGAAAGACGCCAGCCATCTATGGAAGTATAGTCGGCTCTGTTCTTTCTTAAACAGAGCATCAGTATTTGCAGTCCAGTGCAATTTATCATCCAGCTGCACTCTCAGGTATTTATAGGTCTGCACCCTCTGCACACAGTCACCTCTGATGATCATGGGGTCTATGAGAAGCCCGGGGCTCCTAAAATCCACCACCAGCTCCTTGGTTTTGGTGGTGTTCAGTTGTAGGTGGTTTGAGTCACACCATTTAACAAAGTCTTTGATTAGTTTTCTGTACTCCTCCTCCTGCCCACTCCTGATGCGGCCCACGATAGCAGTATCGTCTGCAAACTTTTGCACGTGGCAGGACTCTGAGTTGTATTGGAAGTCCAATGTATATAGGCTGAACAGGACCGGAGAAAGTACAGTCCCCTGTGGTGCTCCTGTGTTTCTGACCACCATGTCAGACCTGCAGTTCCCGAGACGCACATACTGAGGTCTGTCTTTAAGACAGTCCACGATCCATGCTACCAGGTATGAATCTACTCCAATCTCTGTCAGCTTGTCCCTAAGGAGCAGAGGTTGGATGGTGTTGAAGGTGCTAGAGAAGTCCAGAAACATAATTCTTACAGCACCACTGCCTCTGTCCAAGTGGGAGTGGGATCGGTGTATCATATAGATGATGGCATCCTCTGCTCCCACCTTCTCATGTTATGCGAACTGCAGAGGGTCGAGGGTGTGGTGAACCTGTGGCCTCAGGTGGTGAAGCAGCAGCCTCTCCATGATCTTCATCACATGTGACGTCAGAGCGACAGGCCGGAAGTCGTTCAGCTCACTAGGACGTGATACCTTTGGAACTGGGGTGATGCAAGATGTTTTCCAAAGCTTCGGGACTCTTCCCTGTTCCATCTGGACCCGCTGCTTTGCTGGCACAAAGTCTCCTCAGCTCTCTGCTTACCTGGGCTGCTGTAATTGTGGGTTGGCAATTCAGCAACTCTCTCCTATGCTGGTATCAGCAGAAGAATGGGTGGAGG
Source organism: Polypterus senegalus (assembly GCF_016835505.1). Classification (NCBI taxonomy): domain Eukaryota; kingdom Metazoa; phylum Chordata; class Cladistia; order Polypteriformes; family Polypteridae; genus Polypterus; species Polypterus senegalus. The sequence continues at coordinate 127,134,863 of NC_053157.1, read as the reverse complement.
GTGCAGTACTCCGAGGTGAGAGTGGGTTAGGGTGATCAAACCTTTTGAAGAAGTTGTTCATCTGGTTTGCTCTCTCCATGTCTATCTCAATGTTGGCACCCCGCTTCGAGCTGCAGCCAGTGATGATCTTCATCCCATCCTGCACTTCCTTCATTCTGTTATTCTGCAACTTCTGCTCCAACTTTCTCCTGTACTGCTCCTTCGCCGCCCTCAGCTGGACTCGGAGTTCCTTCTGCACGCGCTTGAGCTCATGCTGATCACCGCCTTTAAAAGCCCTTTTCTTCTAGTTCAAAAGGCCCTTGATGTCACTTGTAATCCATAGCTTGTTGTTAGCATAGCAGCGTACGGTTCCTACTGGAACTACAATGTCCATACAGAAGTTGATGTAGTCAGTAGTATAGTCAACAACCTCCTCAATGTTCTCACTATGTGACCTCTGCAGGATATCCCAGTCCGTAGTTCCAAAGCAGTCTCTCAGAGCCTGCTCTGCCTCAGGGGACCACTTCCTGAATGAGCGTGTTGTTGTAGGTAGCGCCCTCACTCTTGGTTTGTAGTGAGGCTGAAGCAGAACCAGGTTATGATCTGCTTTCCCAAGCGCAGGCAGCGGGGTGGTGCTGTATGTGTCTTTAACGTTTGCATACAGTAGGTCGATAGTCCTATTTCCCCAGGTGTTACAATCCACATACTGGGAGAAGACAGGTAATGTTTTGTCCAGTGTCACATGGTTAAAGTCTCCAGCGCTTAGCAAAAGTGCCTCAGGGTGCTGTGCTTGTAACTTAACAACCACAGAATGGATGACATCACCCGCTATCTCCGCGTTCGCCCAAAGAGGGATGTAAACAATAACAACAATGACGTGTCCAAACTCTCTGGGCAAGTAATAGGGACACAAACTTAGGGCCAACAGTTCGATGTCCCTGCAGTAAGTGGAGAGTTTAACGTTTACATGTCCAGAGTTGCATCACTTTGTATTGACATAGAGAGCAACTCTCCCTCCTTTCTGCTTTCCGCAGGTATTTGCGTCTCTGTCCGCTCTAACTGTGCTAAACCTGGGTAGCTCCACGTTAGCATCTGGATTGGTAGCTGTTAGCCACGTTTCAATAAAACACAGCAAGCTGCATTCTCTGTAGGTCCTCACATTTTTCACCTGCACAGCCAGTTCGTTGATCTTATTTTGTAGTGAGTTCACATTTCCCAGGATCACAGAAGGCACCGAAGGTTTGTAGCGCAACTTTCTCGGTAGACGCTTGGCTTTTATCTTAGCGCCGGCTCTGCTGCCCCGATACTGCCTTCTTACCTCGTCAGGTAATTAGGGAACCACACTGGCGTGGGCATTTGTTCTCAACACTTGAAGTTGACTACTTGAATAGAGGAGTCTCGGTGTGTAAAAATCCATGTCCAAGTAGTAAAAGTAATAAAAAGTGTCCATGGAGCGAGTCCACATAAAAGAAAGTGGTAAAAGTGATCAGTGAAATAGAGAATAGAGAAAAAAAAGGTAGAAAGATAAAATCATACACGGAGCTGATGGAATGGCTGCCACTCGCAGAATGGCCAAACCATTCCAACTACCATAACTGCTATAGAATTGTTAGAAGACATAGTAAATGGAAGAATTAGAAGAGAGTGCGTATTTACAAGTCATACTGATTTCCTGCTCAATGATCATGACTGGCTTCTAAGTTGATTTAGATTTTCAAAGGCTATTCTCTTGGAGCTGTGTGCAGTTAGAATACTAGGATGTATAGTTGATATCATTTTTATGATGAAATGCATTAAAACATGTTTATTACATTTTACAGATAAAGTGTTAACTTCATTTAAATAATGTATACTGTGGGAGCACAGTGACACAGGAAGTGCTGCTGCCTTGCAGTAAAGGAGTCAAGTCCCAGGTGTCCCCTGCCTGGAGTTTATATGTTTTCCTAGTGGGTTTCTTCTGCATGCTTCAGTTTCCTTCCAGAGGCATGCAGGTTAGGGAATTTGGTGATGCTTCCAGTTTATGTGTATGCTCGAATTCACCCTGCAATGAGCTGACTCCCTGTCCAGGAACTGTTCCTGCCTCGCTTTCAATGCTTGCTGGGATTGATGTGACCTTGGATGGAATAAATATGTATAATGAAGATTTTTCAGTGTTTCTTAAAATTAAATCTTTAAAAAGTTTATAGCTACTGTAGTTTTACCATCACGAAAACATTTATTGTGAGGTGATTGGTTATGTGGGGAAAGAAAACAGAAGGATAGGCATAAGAGAAAAGCATGTTTAAGAAGCATGTATCGATTAATGGCTGGGTCAGGGAACACTTAGAGTACGAAGCATTTAACATGCTACTTCAGTTATGATGCTGTCTGAGAAACTCTAGTAAAGTAAACATCGATTTTAAGATGAAGATTACAATGTTCTATTTTATTGACAAAATAAATTATGAGATTAAAGTGGAAATTTTGAGATTAAAGTTGACATTTTGACTTTAATCTTGACATAGACCTGTGTCCCTATTTTTTTCTTCTCTGTGAACTTGGTACACTTCATTATGACACTCAGATGATGGGTTGCGACTCACCTTTTATGGTGCCTTTGATGTCTGACCACTTCTTTTTTACTTTGGTCACTGTACAACTTTTTAAATCTGAACTTTTGAATGCCTTCACCATGCTGTGCCACATCATTTTCTTTTTGTTGCTTATACCACTGCTTAAGCCACCAAATAGTACATTTTTCCTTGCCTTCACTTCATTGAGCAGGACCTCCATTTCACATTCTTTTTTTTTCCCCATGTGCTTTTGCTATTGTCTTTTAACAAATCTCTGAATGGGCAAAGAAATACAGATATTTGAAAGAAGATGATTAGAAAAGCATATTAGAGTCAGCTTCATGCAATCATCTTTTATCTGTTGCAGATGCATGAACTTTATAAAAGTAGATGTTAAGGTAACATTATTTTTCTGTTTATGTGGTCTTTGCTATTTGAAGAACAAGTGAGTTTTTCTATAATGCTATAACAATATAAGAATTGATATTCCATCCCCCCACCAATTTAGGATGTGCACGAACTTCTCTCAGCTCATGCCTTGATTGAGTATCTGGGAATGAAGTGTGTTTTAGAGTGGAAATAATAGATTGTTATTTGGAACACACGCATTTCAGTAATTTTACGCAGTAACTTCACGCTATATGCAATAATCAGACCCTCCCCATCTGCCCGTTGTTTTGTTATACTTTTACATCAACATATGTTCCTGTGTTTGAGCGACACGGGCAGATGGGGAGTGTCTGATGATTGCATATAGCGCCGAAGTTACTGCTCTTTACCATTCTCTTCTCTGCCTGTCCTGGAGTACAAAAGAAACAGCATACAGCAACATGCGGGGACTGGCAGGAACACTCAATAAAACTGAATAAAAAGAAAATCAAGTGACAGTGAGATACGAAGAAGGCAGCTTCGCCAGCATCTGTGTGTCAGAACCCTTTGGGGCGTTAGTATGCATCATGGTACACTGCAGAGCTATAGCACGTCTTTATGTGAAAACAGCCGTGTGAGATGGGGTTGTATGGATTGATTCTGAACGTGACTGAGAGAATGAAAAGTGAATTAAAAAAAAAAAAAGCTAACCTTTACAAGGATCATAAATTGCACCAGCTGTTACAGACTGAAATCAAATGTATGCTTTTACTCAAAAATAGTAAGACTAAGCAGTTTACTTCTCAAAACGAACTGGTGCAGGATTGAACTCGCAACCTTTTGATTCCCAGGCAGGAACTGATTCTATTGCACCACAGAGGCAGATACATTAAAAGGGTGTCAATGTCGCATGTTAAGGCGGCTTTTTGTTTCTGCAGTTATATTTTTGAATAAAAGCGCAATTGTTGTGTTATATTTGTATCTTTTGTGAAAATGCTTCTTTGATATTTGGACTTCAGGCTTCATACATTATATAGTTTATGCCTACATTTTGTCATCTACTAGTAGAATATAAAAAAAACGTTTCTGTTTTAACAATGTGTTTACACAGATTACTGTAGAAGCGGAACAGACATGAAATGCGTGTGTTCCAAATAACGATCTATTATTTCCACACTAAAACTCCACTTCACTCCCAGATACTCAATCAAGGCATGAGCTGAGAGAAGTTCGTGCACATCCTAAATTGGTGGGGGGATGGAATAGCCGGCTGCTCCTAGCTTCTCTTTATCAGCACATTTAGAAGACAAAAGGCGCTGGCGGAGAGGTGTGAAGGGATTTAAGAAGCAATTTAAGGTGGGACGGAATTACGAGTTTTTTCGTAGGCTGTGGTAATTCTAGTGTTAAATATATGGCACTACGAAATTGTTAGAATGCATATACTTTCTATAAAAAAAAAACCTTGCCATTTATTAGTTTAGAAGCACCCAACTGAAAATCCAAATCAGTCTTGAAGTTATGGTGCCCATCAGTAGCAATACTTGTATATCAACCTGTCAAATTCATTAAACACTTTGGCTTTAGCCAAATCATCTGACAGATTCATCTTTCTTTTATTTCGATTCTTATTAATGGTTATTTACATAGCATCCCTTTCTTTTTTATAAATCTATATGCTTCCCTTCAAAATTATTATCCTAATTCTCATTAATATTATTACAGAACAAAAACAGGCACACCTTTAGGTTCTGGTCAGAATCTCCAGTGACAGATTACTGTATATTATAACATCATCCTTAGGAACTATTTTATATATTTTGTTTGGCAAAATCATCTCTTGTATTTTTAGCAGAGTTTTAGAATTAGATCGTATAGAAAAAAAGTCTTTAAGATGAAAAATTTTTGCATTAAGACTTTTTAACCATGTGAAATGAAGCTTCATCATCCAAAAACTTAGCTTTTTGTAATCCTGTAAAGCTAATGCCTTCCATAAGTATTGCTTTAACGTCATGAATGTGTCTGATGTTTTTATTCCCTTTTTTGATTTTGGTTTAAACAGTGACAAATATATTTGAGGATTATTTCTTACACCAAATAAACCAATTTCAATGCAAGCCAAAAGTTTGAAAGCCACTGCTGTCTCATATCCTCAGAGAGGGACACATGTTGGCATCCATGCTGGCAAGATGAAGGAATTATTCAAAGGAACATCTGGCCAGTATTCTGGGAATGGATAACGACAGAAGTTTATTACTTCTAATACAATTTTTAATGTAAAAAAGTCATATTTTATATTTTCTACAATCAGCATGTTTTTCCATTTCATGTAAACAATACACAACATGCAGTATACATATTGAATTGTATATTTTTAACTGTAAGAGAATGTTTCCTACACGGCTGCAATCTTAATGTTCAGTATCGTATGACATTAGGAGATTAGTTTGCTTGGTGTTAAATATTCAGAACATAAAGGTCAAGAGCTGAAATAGAAAATGAATTCATTTTAATTAGTAAATAGCATGCTTCCTCTTCTAATGTTCTGTTAATTGAAATATTGATTAAAAATGTGCAAATAATTTGCTGTTTCTGTAGTATAAAACATGACTTCTGGTGACCTGTACACATTTACATATCTGTGCTTAAGGACACTTCAGATTTCAATGGTAAAATTTAAGGCATTTTTGACATATCCTGTCATCTATCTATCTATCTATCTATCTATCTATCTATCTATCTATCTATCTATCTATCTATCTATCTATCTAATTTTTAAAATATGTATGTTAATTTATATACAGTATAATAAACAAAGTTAATTGAGTGGCATTTTATTGCATTGGGTAGCAATGTTGACTTGACACACACCTGAGGTTGGATTAATTGGAATGGGAATGGAAAGAATGAAATAAGGAGATATACAAAATTCAATAGCCAAAACATGTCACACCACCGTCATGAAGTAACTGCTTTCTGGTTCATATATGCCAGGTGTAGTCAATTCTTGAACTATAATGCTTAGCCATGATTTGAGTACAAACTGTCATTTTTTATTAGGAGTCTGTTTAAATCTGTTTACATTTAATCTTAAAGCCTTTCCAATTGAGGAGCTTAGGAAATTTTTCTTGTTAATGATTTATATATTCCTGACATCTTGTTTGATACATGACTTTGACTTTGGCCTAAATATTGTGCTTTAATAAACCTACCTAATTAGTGCATTAACCTCACTTGTTTGTAACCAGGTTTCTGTCTTCCAGTTTTGTGAGCCTTCTAATTCTGATACATCTTGCCACTCGGCTGAGCTTGCCTTTTGTTTCCTGTGCAGTAAACATCCACAGAAAAATTAGTGCTAAATGTCTGGACCCATAATTAAAATCAAATGTGATTTATTCCTATCTTCCTCTCAAATGGTAACACTAGTGTTCTCATCTTTAGATCTCTTTATTTGGGATGAAAAGCATTGTTTGAAATCTGTCCCACTGATAACCTGGTAATGCGACTCAAAGTTGCGGGAAGCTGGTGCCAATCCTGGGCAACACTAGAAAAATTAGGAATCAACCCTGGATGGAACACCAGTCCATCATAGGTTAATACACATCCACAAATCAGGACTTACAAGAAAAAGCAGACAAAGAAAAAAAGTGATGATTCAGTCCAGTAAACTTAGTTAGCTAAGTTACCAATATCTTATCCAAATACTTTTTAAAGCTGTAAACACTTCAGTTTCAAGCGTTTAACTCAGTAGTTTGTTCCAGATTGCCATGACTTAGTGTGTAAAGAAGAGTTTTCTGGCTTCAGTCATACATACCTTTTCCCTTCATTTTCTCGGGTGTCTCTGACTAGTGGTATACTCTGACTCTGAGGCTATGGATCTGTGCTGACAGTCAGAAGGTTGCCAGTTCAAATCTTGTAAATGCTAGAAGGGTTTCCACTCCATTGGGCCCTTGAGCAAGGCCCTTAACCTGCAATTACTCTGTTCTGGGTATGACGTTAACCTGCATTCAGCCCTGCAAGCAGGTCCTCCAACTTGTAGAGAAAACTGTGGAGTTGGTGGCAGGATTGATAATCCAGCCACTGTAAAAAACCTCACACTGTTCCATTCCATTCAGAATCGTGTGGTGCTAAGGTGTCACCCATTGCATGACTCCACTTAGGTCCTAATTTGGGACCCTTAGGTGATTCATTGTGTGGGGAGTGCAGCAACGCACTGTATCAGTGCATCAGTGCAACCTCTCCTCTGTCTAGGTCCAAGCTTTGCTGAATATATGTTTCTGGTTAATCAATTTTACCTATGCCTTTCAGAATTTTAAACACAAGTATTAGGAAACAACTTAGCCTTCTCTGTTCAAGAATAAGGACCTTTTGTTTCCTTGGCTTCTCAGGGTTGAACAAATCCTTTTATTCCTAGGATGCACTTGGTGGTTCTTCTCTGCATAAGATGAACTGTTGTTATTTTATTTTATGTGATGACCACAACTGCTCACAGTAATTCAAATGTGGTCTTAATAGCAGATTATAAAAGCTTGAGCATTATATACATTGATTTATAGTTTTTTACAATTTAATCTAACATTTTATTTGCCTTTTAACACTAGAATCCCTGAAGCCTATGAAAAAATTCATAATCCAGGGCCACCTCATATTCCTTTGCACCACTCCATTAGTGTCTTTTGTTTTGTAAATGTATCGATCAGCACAAGCAGCCTGCTGTTCCATCCGCCCCACTGCCGCAGCTCAACTAGGGCAAAAAGTTCTCCCAGCTCAAGTCTTGTATATCTGGGTGTGAAGTGCCTGGAGTTGTGTAGAGTGAATAATATATTGTTATTGGGAACACATGCATTTCATGTGTGTTCCGTGTCTACAACGATCTGTGTAAATCAATGTAAATAATTTAGCACTGTGGCCAAAAAGGTTATGGGACTGAATGTACAGGGGAAAATAAAGCAAGGGAGGCCAAAGCAGAGGTGTATGGGTAAATTAAAAGATTTGAAGGAAAAGGGCCTGAGTGGGGAGGAGGTACAGGACTGAGCTGGGTGGAGGAGATTGATCAAGCACATTGGCCACATAGAAGTAGGAAAAGATGAAGAGGAAGCTAGAGATTCAAAACGACCGATCAATATAAACCTCTAAACACTCTACAGAAGTTTCTTCCTTTAATGGGAAAATTGATGTAAAAAAATATTCATTTAAAATCCCAATTGCTGTGTAGGAACTGTAACGTAGTTGAACGCAACAACTTACATTGTTCTGTTAGTTAAATAATTATTACACTACAGAACATTATGATTTCTTTTGTGAAACATTGTACAATCATTTCTTGTATATTACTTACCCAGCCTCTGCACATATAGTGACTTAGTGCTAGAAGAACCCATACTGTATTTATTCCACTGGTGACCCAGCCATGCTGTATTAATGAAAAAAATGATGGCTATTTTTAGCCATGAGTTTCTGAGTTATCTTCTCAATACTTGAGACAGTCTATGTCAAATTTACTAAATTTTAATCCACTTCTATATCTCTTGAAATGCCTTTGGAATTCAACACAGTAATTGCCCATCTTATCAAATGTATGCATCAAAAATATATAATCCCAGTAGTTTCATATTTGTTCCACTTTGGTTACCCATTCAGGTTATTGCACTGCCCTTCTGTAACCTCTATTGTGTTTCTTTGAAGGAGCAGGTCTTGCTTTAATTCACCTAGGCTGATTTTTTTTTTTTTTTTCGATTCAACATGCCCTGAACGTTTATCTATTGAAGCCAGTCTTAAAGCCAGTTTTAGGTTCTGGCCATAAAAAGATTAAACTGTGTCTTGTTGGATTTCTTGTGTGTTTATCAATTTAAGAGCTGATAATTTTTTTTGTGAGATTCTAATAAAAAGAAAAATCTGTTAAGTTTACTTTTAGCATTTTCTACATTGTTATTATTTACATGTGAAAACAAAGGGTTTTCTCAATAGGCAATTAATTCAACAAATGTAATATATAATAATTATAACAAAAGTTTTGTTTTAAAGTGATATAAATACATTATTTGAAAAAGGCATTAGCCCTGAACAAAAAAGCAACTGAAAGGAGCAACCATGTAAATAAATATTATACAGTATATAGAATGTTTACTGCATAAGTAATAAGATCTATAATGATATGCACACATTGTATTTTGTTCCTAGGAAAAAATAAGCTGCAAAATATGTAGTGAGGATAAATCAGCTTCAAAGCAAAATCTTGAGGAAAAGGCCATTTGTAGTGTAATACGGTCTGGAGTGTTATGTGTGAAAAATGCTCATAACAATTATAGACCTGTTATGTGAATACTGTAAAGTCATATTCCACCAAAGCCAACAACATTAACCTGTGCTGTATTGCATTGTAGAATATCTATACTGGCTTTGAGCAGCCACTTGAAATAGGCCAGACTTGCTTCACTACATACACAACTGCCACTGGACTGTCACACATTGGCTTGGAGGAGATAACAGGATAGGATCAGTCGATGATGACTTTGGGACATAGTACAGAGCAGTAATTATATCCCTGCAGTATTATCCTTATTTGGAAAAAACACTGCCTGCTTTTGTGTGGGGCTAAAACATCAGACTTTTTGAGGTAGCCAGGTCAGTGTGGACTGCCGCAGTAATAATATTTACTAGAAGGCTCTAACACCATTAGGAAGGATTAGAGAGAGCCAGTGGCACAACTGTATGGGTGGATTAGTAGTAGATGTAACAATCCACTTTCATACCTTTGTAAATTCTTTCCAGCTACTATATATATAAAGAGATGTGACGTCGTTCATAAATATTCTTGTAAATCCTACTGGGACTGACAAATAATGCTCAGAGGTAAAGTTCCATTTACATGCTTCCTTGTGATACAGTATGTGTAGCTGACTACTTCCTAATGGTAAGTTTATCTGGAACAGTGTCAATCTCTAGCAGTCTTGGTCATCTCGAACAATAAGTCCTGTTTTAATATTGAAGCTAATGACTACCAGATTAATATGTGAACGTTGGGACAACAAAGCAGTGCTGGAAACATACTGTAATAGACTGTGAATATGCCATATCATTGAGTGTCATGGTAAGGGAGGAAAAATCAGCAAACCTTAAAATGAAATTCGGAAATGGGTGCACTGGTAGTTTTGATTTCTGGAACAATATATAACATTGAATAATACAATATCCCATAGTTATTGGGGAAAACATCATGAGTTCCGAGTGATCAAAACAGTTCCCTAAGTACACTAATCCTCTCATGCTGCCAACAGCAAAAGACACAGGCTCGGCCAGCAATTGAGAGAGCATGGTTATGGAAGGAACTTTTCAAGAAAGTTTTATGGCATGTGACAAGATAAATTCCAAGGAACGTTTAGATAGTTTAGACTGTAGAAATGCCCAAGTGATGAACACAGGGAGGGTGCGCTGGCGCACACTTGCTGCCATTTCTCTCTGTATTTTTTCACTTGTTCTTACTTTCTTTCACTTTTTCTTATTCTTTTACATTTGCTTGTTTTAATTTTTTACTCAAGGCTATAATTTAATACTTTTTTTTATCTTGGATTTGGATTCTATTTTGATTTCTGATTCAACATGGGCAAAGCCCTTAACCTACAATTGCTCCGTCCTGGGTATGACGTTAATCTGCATCCAGCCCTGAAAGAAGGTCCTCCAACTTACAGGGAAAACTTGGAGGTTGGTGGCTGGATTGACATTCCAGCTACTGTAAAAAAAACCTCACACTGTTCCAGTGTGGTACTGAGGTGTCACCCACAGCACTTAGGTCCCAATCATGATGGTTTGGCGTGTGGTGGGTATGGAAACGCGCTATCAGCGTACACTCCCATCAAACCTAAAATTATAACTTCTGGGGCTGTTGGGTCAAATCTACTTGTGGTTTACTGAATGAAACTTTTTTAGTTGCTTGCTGCTTTTATAAGCAGTCTGAATATTTTTAACATTGCTGAGATCTAATTTTAAGAATATTCAGTTTTCACAGATATACTGCATTTCTACCTGCACTATCTGCTGGTGTTTCCATGGAGTAGAGCTATGGCAATGCCTACCTTCATCTCTGGATTCTTTTGATTAGGTGGTGGCCATGCGAACTCCGTTGTCTGATTTTTCTGCACGTTTCATGAATTTCTGTAAATTTCTGTGAATCACTACCCACTGGCTTCACCTTTCCTGTGAAGATTTACCCCACTAAGATGTTTACTAGTAGATTACCCCCAGCTTAATACTTAAAAACTGTAGTTGCTTTTATTTGAATCTTATGTTATTAACCCACATATTTACTGAATCAAAATTCCAAAAGATTTATTTAATGCTTTCTTGGGAGACTTGCTACACTACTTCCGGTACTCACCTTTCTCTGCTAGACAAGCAAGTCCGACAGCCTGTTCTCTGTGCAGCTATTTTGTGGCTAAGGTTTGTGTTTCTACTTTGCTAGAATATTCCTGGTGATCCAGTTTCCTCCCACAGTCCAAAGACATGCAGATTTGGTGTAGTGGTGATACTAAATTGGCCCTAGTGTGTGGTTAGGGTGTATGTATTGTGAAAAGAAAAACCTTGACACCACAAAAAGGTGTGGGGCAGCCACCCTGCATACTTAATACCTGCAAAAATATGAGCAGTGAATTCTTTAATGACAAGAATCCAACAAAGAACTGATAGGCAGAAGGAAGGTGGCAGTTTTTAAAGTCGGTCTGGGAAAATGAATTCATTGGGTCTGAAACCGAAAGTGACACCATCGGGTCTAGAACCAGAAGTGACGCCATTGGCCCCAGGCAGAATTTCCTGTGTTTGGTCTGCAGGAATAAAGAGAAAGGATTAGTGTACTCTGCCTCCCACTGGCCTGGTGTAGAATTACCTTCTTTTGAGCCTTTTAGCTGCCTTCCATTCGCATGTGTGTGACAGTATATATGTTTGGGTCTGCCCTGTGATGGACTGGTGAACTGGTTTGTTCCTGTCTTGCACCCTATACTAGCTATGTTAGGCTTCAGCAACCCCCGCAACCCTGTTCAGGACTGAGCAGGTTAGAAAACTGACTGACTTTAATAATGAACTCCACTATGTTACTCACTAAAGCCAGAGGAGGTGCTTAGTCTGAAATATTCATAACTTCATATATTCAAAACTTTGGCATAAAGCACTTCTATTTGCTCTGCACTACAAAATGCAGCTCAGAGGTTTCATCTCAAGAGGGTCAATTTACCAAATATATGCTGCACTGGAATAAACGGCAATATACAGTAGATGTGTGCGCAATGAAGTTTCTGCGACTTCCATTGCTTCATTTAACACAGGGTCTCTCACAGGGTGAGGCACTCCTACTGTATGGATTTGTTATGGACTGCACTTTATATTGTTAAGTCATATATTGTAAATACCTATTGAGACTGCGAAAGCTGCAACAGTGAGCTACTCAGGTCAGAGAGGAGGTCTGACTGTATTTGTTAGATCTTATCTAAACATCAAAAGAATTCCAGTAGCATGTCAATTGAGGGTTTGACGCTAAAATCCAATCCTGTCGGATATTGGATGGATGGATGGATGGATGGATAGACCATCATTCTTGTGGATAATTTAACATCTTTGTTGCTATTCCTACATGCAACCTTTAACAGATTATTTTATTTGCTCATGTTTGTTTCTTATATTTATCTGTTGTATGGTATTTGATGTTTGGTTTTAGTTTGTATCTAGTGATACTAATGTGATATTTTTCTGTGTTAGCATCCCTTTTGTAGACATTCACATATTTGTAAAGCTCTTTGAGCATGGGAAAGTGCTAAATAATAATAATGTGTTTTATTTATAATCATTAGTAATGATGAGCGAACTCAGTGGTGTTAGCTTTGCCTTGAGTTCGGGGAAATCTCGGAAGTGTTTGCGAATATCGCCGAACTTTATGAAATGCAGTAAAATCAATGGGGACAGACTAATTGAGCTAGATTTGACTGGATTATAATGGTGAAATCATCTTTAAAGTGTCCCTGAGTGCTAGGGAAACGTCTTCCAACTATACTGGACGAATTATTTTTGCCAAAAAGGTGACCTGAGCTGTGCACCAGCAGTGCCAACCACAACACCACCATGCCACCATGAGATCAAAGAAGAAAACTCAGTCAGAGATGCACAAACATATATATCCTCAAAACAAAGTGGAAATGCCAAAATTGCAGTCAACAGTCAGAAAAAATATGTAGGTTGTTTTGTGTTGATTTATGTAAGAAACTGCTTTGTTTTCAGATAACAGCCCAGCAGCAGCTAGCCATTCTTTGCCCCCCATTTCCCCACACGGCCACTGCCACAGTAGATCACAGGGCAATGTACACAGTATCAGACTTTTATGTTGATTTACGAGAAAAACTATTGCTATGTGTGCTTTTCAGAAAACTGAGGGGTTTTTTTAGTTTGTTTTTTTTGGAAAAGTAAAAAAAAAAACCTATAAGAGTTAAAGGCCAAAAATTCAAAGTAGCATATCATGATTGAGGCCACCATCTCTTTATGTTTTTTGGAGTCACTCTCTAAACTGTCTGCGCAGATGCTTTGCACTTTTTCTTCTATCAAAAGGATAAAAATGTCTTGTAAATAGTAATAAATATTTTGTTATTATTATTATAATTATTATTTAGAGTCTCTTGTGTTTTCATTCTCCATGTAGCTAATTACGTATGCTTAGGGCATATGCCTCCTTCTCTTATATTGATGTGAAACTCAAAGATCAACCTGCACACTTGCCGACAAGCAGAGATAACTCGCTATTTATGCTGTATATGTTTCATAAAAATAAAATTTGAGAACCTTCATTATTTACTTATCTGATAAGCTCCGTCACCTACTACACACAGTATTTATACACCTTTATAGCTTTACATTTTATAGCATTTGTTTTATCGAAAATTTAAAAAACAGGTATGAAAATTGATGCCATAGTAGTTTTCCATGTTCTGTTTATATCTGCAAGAGTTTTCTCTGCTAACCTGAGTTTCTCCCTGTGTTGCAGTCTGCATTGTATCAGCCAGTAGACTAGTGATACTGTCAGCGCAATCATGTGCTGTTCATAGAGCCCAATCACTGTGCAACTGTGCCTCTGTGAGATCAAAGAAGAAACAGCATAGTGAGAGATGTGCAGCATTTTATAGCCCAGGGGTGGTCCCACCCAATGTTAGCTGTTACAGGTCCAGGCAGGGGCGGATCTAGAAAATTATTCATGGGATGGCAAGGGGGTGGCATTAAAATTATGAGGGGTGGCAACACTGAAGCAAGCATCCTTGCATGGTTTTGTGGATTCAAGGAATGCTATTCTTTATTCGGTGTATACACTAGGGTGCACATTTTTACATTGTTCTATAAAAATGAAATAAAGGCTGATTTGTGATTGACTGGAATCTGATATCTGGATTGGAAAGTCAGATAAATTAAATGAGATGGTACGGTATATTTAACTTCTCTTTATTGTGTTTTACGCAAACCTATGCGTTTTACGCAAAGTCTATGCCAAGTTTAATTTACTAAGCATGACAAACAATGCAGACTGCACATTGATACAAAATCTCAATGGATCGTTAAGTCAAAAACACAGAATAAATATACAGAAACCACATTTAAATCACCAACATATGTCTTCAAAATGAATAAAATAAATCACAGTATTCAGTGCAACAAGAGCAACAAAATGACATTTTAAAGTATTCAAATATCTTGGATGAGACATAAAAACAAATTCAATAATTTTAGTGCAAGTAAAGCAACAAAAGTCCCTTTAAATCCAAGTATCTCTTCTTTTTTTAACAAAACCAACAAATTTGGATGGACCGAAAACTAAATTACAAATTTTGGTGTAACAAGGTTATGACCAGCAGTCTATTAAACCATCCAACAAACAGCTTTGGTGCATATGTGTACAGTTGCAGACATATTTACTACTCACATCTAAAGAATGCAAGTAACTGAACCTACTCCCTTAAAAAACTACAGCTTTACGGATTTAAAGCCTGAATGCCTTTCATGATGTTGCAATCGGTATCTGAAAAACGTCTTTCCATTTCCCCAATTATGGTGTCCAAGACTGGGTAGAACACTTTGACTCGAAAAGTCTCCTTGCTGTCTGGTTCTACATGCTGTCCAAGTGTGGAAGTAACGATAGAATCTTGAAATTTTGTAGCCATCTGTTTTGACCGGTTTTGGGTGTGAAATGTTGTTGAAATGTGACTCTTTTCACACGTATTAAGTATTTCTGACCATAGGTCTTCAAAAACAGCCTCACTGCGATAATTTGTCAGTGTTTCTTTTAGTGCGTCAATGAGTTCAACAGCCTTAGAGTGGTCAACAGATTTAGATTGGAGCATCTCAGACAAAATATTAGAGTCACTCAACACCTTTCGAAAGAGCACAAGACATCCAACAAAACTGACATCAATTTGGGCCAATATGCCTTTTGCTTCAACGGCTCTGAGGATTGTTCTCATCCGAGAGCTCTTCAAGCACTTGCAAAATAGCAGGCAATCTATCCATGACATTGCGACATGCTACATGTCTGCAAGCCCAGCGTGTATCACTGAGTCGCTGGAGCTCCCTTGATACACCATCATACATGTTCCGCTGTACTTCAAGCCATTTTTGATGGACATAAGATCCAGACAAGAACACAAAGTCTTTCCAACAAAGAAAAGAAATTCCCAGCGTCTGGCACATTTTTGACGGCATCTACTATGACCAGGTTGAGACTGTGTGCACTGCAATGCACATAAAATGCATGCTTGGCCACTGCTTTTATTCTCGCTTGGACACCTGAATGGGCCCCACTCATTACAGCAGCTCCATCGTACCCCTGACCGACAAGATTTTTCTTGTACTCCAAACCATACTTTTCCAAACAGCCAATTATTTTCTCAGTTAACCCAGCAGCATCAAGCTTTTCTGCCTCTTGAAATTCTAGAAAGCTTTCGTAAATCAGACCATTGTAATAGTATCTCAGAACAATTGACATTTGCTCTTTTTTCTGAACATCTTTAGTCTCATCTACGATCACAGAAAACTGTACACTCTCTTTAACTTCTTTCATTATTTCCTCTTTCACCATTTCTGCCAGACAAGACAGTATTTCATTCTGGATGGTTTTACTTGTATACTTAGCATTTTTAGCTTGCTGTTCAAGTCTCTTTTTAACAATGGGATCATGTTTGCCCAACAAATCTAGCATGGCCAGAAAAACACCTCGTCTGTCTGAGTCTGGAGACTCTCTTTGACCCCGCTGGGCTAGATTTTCAGAAGCAGTTAGGACAAGAATTTCGGCCAATGCTTTGATGTATTTTCGATTCTCTGTTACCTTTTTCTGGTAATGTTCATCCATGACCCCCAACAGCGAAGTATTTTTGTCCTGCATTTTTTTGTTCTCTGCCCATGCTGCCATTGCATTTACATGGTTCTCAGATTTGGCATGAGAAGAAAACCCACTATCTTTAAACGTAGCCTTCTTCCAATTACTGTACCCCTCAAAGGAGGTAAAAACACTCTTTGGAGCATCAGGAAGAGAAAAATGTCTACATGCAAAACAGTAGCAGGCATCTCTAGATTGTGAGTATCCAAGCCATGGATGTGTTTGGTACCAATCAGCACGAAGCTCCTCCGACTCCGCCTGGAAAGGTCTTCTTTGGGAAGGTATGTAGTTTTGGCTGGGTCGGGCCTTCTGACCTAAATTTTGATATACCTAGTAAAGTAAAATAAAAATCACTTATATTTAAATTTTACAGTATGAAACATTTAACACCTAATCATTCATGTACAGCTACTACTGCAGCAACCTTTGTCTAAAGGTTTTTTTTTTTTAGGCAGATATCTCAACAATATCTAATAAAGAACACTGACTGTAACCACGATAAGCAAGGTTAAACATACATTGAGCTATGGTTCTTTAAATGATTATAGGTTAAATAAATCAAATAGGTTGTGCTTATTTTTTATTTATGTAAAGAAATATTTGAAAAACACAATGAACAACATACCATGGACACCTGACAAACAGGGTGCTGGCGTTTCAAGCTCTCTCTCCTCCCTTTCAATGTCTGAGCTCTCTTCCTCTCTTAACCCTCTTTCTTCCACCTCTTCACTCACTTCATGCTGGATAACTTCTGCTTCTTCACTTCTTTCTAGCTCTTTGTCATCCATTTCTATATTTCTTTCGTCCAACACTCCATCACCTCCTCTGTCTTCCACAACTTCTTTTGTACCCTTTTCTATCTTATCTTCACCTTCCACTTCCACAGTATCTGATTCTGATTTTCCTTTTCTTTTTGGTTTAAAAAAACTCTGGATGTCAGCCTTTCTTTTCATAGTATCCTGAGAGATGCAACAAGTATGAAGTTTAGACTTTATAGCTTTCTAAACATACACTACACTGAACAATTTCACCTCCCTAATGAATACATATGAAAACATTAAGCTATACAATAACTCAGTAAATTCATGTGCTCCTATGGAATATTTTGATTGCTGCACTAGCTAACAAGGTAATACAGGTTAACGTTAAATAGAACTGATTAGACATACTTGCTGTTTAGTTGTCATATAACTAGCAAGCATCTACCTCAGGCAACACTAAGACATGTTTAATTAAACATTCATTTGTTAAGTATGAAAGTAATTCAGTACCTGGTTTTGTTTCTCAACTCCAGCATATCGATGGACTGGACACGGCGTTGTTGTCACGTGACGCCACTTATCAAAGGTTCGGACTTGAAGATGCAAGCTTCTGAACAACATACTTTTGAAAATAGTTTACAGTTAAACTGTTAGTCATTGATATACGCGAAGATATCAAAATTAACTGCTTCGGTTTGTTAAAAATGCCGGAATTTTTCTGTGATGATCCCGCTGGTTGCACTAAATGTCTTTGATTCACTAAAACGAAGCAGTTCATAAGAGTCATTTGTTCGGACTACGCTTTAATAGAAAGACGATTTTGTTCTATTATTTACGGGTATATGCTATTGTTATGTCATCATAATAGAGCGTTGCTGCTGTAAATCGGTCGAGGAAACTCTTTTATTTTTAGAACACTGAGATACTAGTGCTGGGGTGGCAAATGGGGTGGCAAGGCTTTTTCGCAGGGTGGCAATTGCCACCCCGTGCCACCCCAGTAGATCCGCCCCTGGGTCCAGGGTATGTCACGCTGGCCTCGCAAAGCATTATGGGATGCAGAAAGAAAAGTTCTCCTAAACCGGCTAAATTATCAATAAATAATTTGATGAACAAGTCCTGCCTGGCTACTCTTCTAATGCAGAAGGGACACATGTTTGAAATGGCTAGAAGAATGCAGAGGGGAAAGAGAAAATAGCCTTAATTAAGTTTTTAAAACTCATACGAAAGATCATTCAGAAAATATTTGTATCATTTGCAGAAACGTTTTTGTATCACTTTGTTTTAAGCGCCTTGAGCATGGGAAAGGCGCTATGTAAATAAAATAGATTATTATTATTAAAGACCATTCTATCAATGACTTATCATAACAAAGGTAAATCAAAAGCCTTTTCCTAATCAAAGGAAAGAAGTGCAATAGGTCTTGAAAGGGAAGGAGCAGAATCTGTAAACTGTACATGTTATCAGAAGCTACCTGCAAGCATATTAAACCAAACCAAAACCATTAGGATGGATTCATTTACCAATGACTTTTTGTCAGCGGGAGTCCTGGAGGTTAGCTATTAGGTTTGCATCTGTGTTCGTAAAATAGTGAGCCTAACTTTGACATAGGATAGGGTCCCTAACTTACTTTTTAACTGTTATGTTAATTCTTGGATTCAGATAACCAAATGACATGGCTTATCTGATTATTTCAAATAGGGAGAGGGATAACTGTTTCCAAAATGAGGAAATGAGCTTGGTAGAGAGCTGATCCAGTCTGGAAGGTTTACCAGCACTTATAGAATCTAAAGTTTCAATAAATTCTGGTAATGAAATGAGGGCATCTAAAAGAGAAGTCTCTTCCCCCTCTGTGAGACAAAGAAAGAGAAGGTTATCGAGGAATTATTTGCTATCAGAAGGGGGAGTGTTGGAATTATCTGTATATAGTTTAGTGTAGTAATGTAAAAAAAAATTATTATTAAATATGTAAAAATGATTTGAAATTGAGCCATACTTAGTAATTGATAGATGGTATGGAGGCAGAGGAGTCTTTATTCTTGATTCTGAAGGCAAGTAATTTGTTTATCTTGGCCCCCAGATACATAACAGCTAGTGCTAGTACATTGACTAAAAAGAACTCTTCTCTTTAAAATAAGACTATCGATCTTGGTTCTGGTATTGCCAACAAATAGTTCTTTATTGACCTTAAGAGGGTGTGCCCTTTCCGTTGATGAAAGCTGACATTTGAGCTCCTTTACTCTATCGAGTTTAGAACCAATGTGAGGAAAAATAGACGCTAAAGGTCCAGGTAAAGCATTTAATTCCACCCCAGATAGCACCAGCATTGTCTACAAAGCCAAGACTGCATGTCAGAAAATCATGTACTGTAGTTTGAAAGCACGTTATCTGCAAAATAGTTTATTTATTAGACAGGAACATGCAACTGCAACAAGTTAAAGTTGTGGTCAAATAAAACAGATAAAAACATAAACTGTAGAGGATTGTGACTAATCATTGAATGAGAAAAAAGAAAATTCTAGATTTCAAGGGTGGAATAAATGAAAAGGATGGAATAAGCTAATATATGAAATTTACATAAAAAATGTATATTGAAATCAAAAGGTAGGCTCTGTCTGGGAATGTATTCATTTCAGTGTTGGTGTCAATACCAACCAGAAGTTTCCTTTAACAGAATTTAAGCAAACAAGCAAATAAACAGAATTTAGGCAAACAAAGGAGGATGAAGATATGGGATATAACTGTAGGCAGATAAAAACAATAATTTACAACCTATCGGTCTGTCTGAATGTAAGCAAATCGACCCAGATCATCACTGTCTGATTGTAAACCTTAATCTGTAGGCTACATTGTAGGAGGATAATAACAGTGTGTTTTTTTAGAGCAAATAGAGTAAGAAGCTGAAGCATTAGGAAACTAGGAAATGTAACATCCATATTAAAGCATAATCAGGCACAAACAATAGTTAAAATCTTACCAAAGTTTATACGATTTGATAATTAAGAAAATAAAAAAAGTAAAAAACTGAAGGAAGAGGATAACATGTGGCACCAGAGTGATGCTGCAGATACCCATAAGCCTACCACCACCCAGAACCATTTAATAAGTAAGCATTGCAAAAATCAAAGGTGCCCCTCATTGCAGCTTAGTGTGGTAGTATTCACCATCTAATAGAATATATTAAAGACAAATGTTAAAAAGATCATAGGCAATCATAAAGTTCCTTAGTAAGTCAATAACCTGAAATAACCCAAACGTGAGTTCAGCAACAACATGGACCTGAATAAGAACTTCATTAACAATATGCTGAATAAAATAACTGTGGTGAGAAACTTCAAGATCATTGAAGAAATCTTCATAGCAGGAAGATGGTGATTGCCATGAAATTGCCTTTCTCAGCAAGGTGGAAGAATGTTTGAAGGGTGACAATCTCAGCAGTTCTCCACCATTCAGATATTTATGGTATGGTGACTCCAAAGATGCTTCATGCTCAGTGTGATTTGTCTGGTGTGAGAATTGGCAAGTCCGAATCTGAGAGTATGGTCCTATCCCAGAAAAGAGTAGCAAGTTCTCTTTTGGTAAGTGGTTAGAAGCTGCCCCACATAAAGAAATTATCTTATTCATCAGAAAGTGAAGAAATGGACATGAACTTGACTAATGAATGGTGGAATGGTGGAAGTTTGGAGATGTTTTAGTTACAATAAATACTTAGATGAAGCTTTCAATGTACCAATCAGTCTACATTCCCATCTTCATGCTGAGTTTAGGGTAGTGACAACAGAAATGAAATAAGTATAATATACCAAAATGATGTTCCTGTGCAGTGTTCCTAAGCTCAGTCTCTGTGATATGGTGAGGAGCTCAGCAATACAGAGTGAGTCATTTCAGGAGGTATGGATGTATAAAAATGTCACCTTTGCACATCCCACATAAATGGTTTACAAAGCACAGCACAATGGGAGAAGTTTCTAAGGCAGACTCCGAGCACACCGGTAGCATCTGGACATTCCCCCAGATGGTATTGTAAGTAGACCCTGAGGATGGAGTTGCCTGGTGAGCAAAGATTGGCATATTGGCATTCCTCTTGGCTAGTGAGGGAAATGGGATAAATGGAGTTAAAGTGAGAATGATCATTTTTAGAATTAGAATAAACCTTTTTCATTAGGTCATATCAAAATAGGATTTAAAAAAATGTTTCCATATACATTACTTTATTCACTTTTTCTCCTGCATTATTTTTCAGCTGAATTTCTTAGTGTGGTCAACACATAAGTTATTTTTATCATATAGGCTTCTGTTATACAACACTTCCAAAGGGTAGACTGGCTTAGAATTTAATTACATATTTTAAAAAATATATATTTGTTGATTATCTACATTATGCAGCAAACACCAGATGAGTGTATGACCTTCATTCCAGTTTTAACTACAAAACATAAGAAAAAAAAATGCATATCAGAACTAAGGCATAAATTATTTGCATAAGAAATTAGATAATATGGGATTTGCATGGTGATCTGTACCTTTTCATACAGTTGATTAGATCTTTTATTATTATATAATACAGAATGGATGGATTAATTTTCTTTTCTTTTTGGTGGTCTTAATTAAAAGCTAATTAAATAATGTCTTAATTGAGTGTGAGATGAGTTTAATTTTCCTGTGTTATACTTAAAGTACATTGACATCCATAAGGCATACTAAGTTGCTATTTCTGTATATATAACTTTTATTGCTAAACTAAAACATACATGAAAAAGAAAGACACACTTGATATTTTTAAATCTTGAATCATGTGAATGATTTGTTTAATAGCATTGTTCTCTGTTTAGTGTTTTCGACCTTATCTTTTGGAATCTCTGTAAAATCTGCCGACAGACCAAATTTCCTTGTTGGGACAATAAAAATTGAATTATTGCCGAACAAGGCTTTACAAAGATTTGAGTAATGGTGAAAAGTAAGAAGGTTAGTATCAGAAGATCTCAACTGTTCATGAGTTTATGTGATGTAAAGATGATTGATAAGCAGTACCAAAGATTTAAAGACAATTTAATATTTGACAGAGAGTCAGTTTAGTGATCATGGTGTAAAAAAGTGAAAACGTGGACTGCAACTTCTTGAATGTTTGTTATCTTGTAGATCCCTTGAGAAGGATGAGTAATATAAAAATGCAGTAGTTCCACCTAAAAAATGCATGGGAAAACATTTCAGCATCTACATGTAAAGGAAAGGTTGAATTCTGGTAGAACCCAGAACCTTACCAATTTCTTCCTACTCAGTACTTCTCTAAACTGCTTTACTGATGGCTATCAGATCATTTCTGTCTGTCCATAACTGCTTTATAAGCATTCTAGTGTCTATGGCTAAGTTTTTGTTCTGAAAATGACAATAAAATACAGAAAGGTCATTGACATGTTTTCTTTTGGCCCTTCCTCTTTTTTTCTGTTTTACTCGTGTATGACGCAGTCTGTGGATGGACTACAAACTGTAAATGAATGTCAGGATATGGATGCATTTCACTGCCCTTGGGGCACTTTCAATATATTTCTTTCTTAAAACCTTTGGTGAGAAATGGAAGATGCCTTAGATTTTTGAATATCTTGACCTGCCTTATTCATAAGAGAGGAACATTGTGATGTCCAACATTTCAAGGGAGCATGTGGCTAAGGTCTTGGAATTTAGAATTTAGCTTTGACGTCAACATGATATTGAGAGATACATCTTCTGGTTTTCCTTCTGTTTGGATAGCATTTCTTATTAAGAATTCTTACTCTTTCTCTTAATTTTGTTTTCATTTTTTTAATACCTAGAATAGCTAATCGTATCACTCTGAATAAAATAAGTGATCTAATGACCTGAACGATGCTTGTGTGTTTTCTGGCTTATTAGACTTTTGACACATAACACTATTTTTCAGTTACAAACACACTGCAGGCTACGCTGAACATGTCCCTTTGATGGTAGCTAGTTTGGGAACTGTTTCCCCAGTTATATTTTATCTTGAAAGGATCTTTTCAATCAAAGACTATATGCGCATATTACTAGTGTGTCGATGCTATTTAGTGAGTGACAGACAAGACTAATTGTTAAATAAAAACTGCAAATTACTGCATCAGTAATTTTTATCTTGCACTTTAAACATGAAGATATTTAAAATGCGTATTTATAATGCATGTAATTTGAATCAATTTGCAGTATATTCCACATGATGGATTGAATTAGGACTCTGTTCTGTAAAACCAAACCTTCAAGCTAAAAATATTTTTGCAAGCACAAGCTGCAATGCTGCTCACTCAAAAGAGCAAACAAAGTGCTTGGTTTTAAATAACATAGAGCATTTCATTTTTGTGATCTAGTTTGTAAATAATTTGATTGTATTTTGTTGAGAAGAAACTTTATTAAAAAGCAGTGGTTTGTGTGCATGGAAAATAGTGTCTTCCACTCATGCATTTTGAAAAAGATTTTGTTTTGTTAAAGTGTGCTTGTCTGTTATATTTTGTGCCTGTTCTTCTCAATAGAAGTTGCTCTGTATTTGTCTGTTATTGTGCTGTACTCATTACTTGCCTTTAATCACATTAAGAGAAAGTCAGTTATGTATTCTTGTATGCATGGCTCTTATGCAGTGTTTAAAAAGGCAAAGAATTAAGATTGATTGTCCTTATAATCTAATTTAAAAAGCTCAGGTATTTTCAGCATTTTCTTGCTAAGAGCAACATTTTTCAGTCTACTGCAGGTATGACACTAGCCAAGTGAGACTTGTCGATATGTTTAGCGTTTGCTGCAAGAGACCATCTTTCCATCCTAGTTAATACTGCAATTGCTTCTCTTTTTTTTTAATCAAAACAAAAAGCATTTTATTTCATTTTCTTTGACATTTACATTTTAAAGAGCTGCCAAAATCTAGTAACACAGACAACATTACGAAGTGCCACTCCCTCCCATTTCTAGCAAAACAAAATTATTATGATTTACCATCCTCAGTAGTTGATTTGAAAAGAAAATTAATTTGAAGACCAATTCCTCTTTTTCCCCATCCGATTGCAGATAATAAAAAAATACTGATTGCTCAGCTTTGCACAGCATGAACAATTCCAATTATCCACTCTTTCATCCTCCCACTGCCCTCAGCAGAGTAGCACTGAACATAATTGATGATCTGCAACACAGAACAAGAATGTAGGTGAGCTGTATGGTTGGGTCAGGCTCCTACATGTAAATGAGTTCATGCCACTTGCAAAGCCTAGTAGCTTTGGCTGGGCTTGTCCTTTTGTAACATTTCCTACCTGCTGAAACCTGTGCAGTCCTGAGTGACAAAAACCTTTTCAGTATGAAACTCTATTTAGACACCAGAAAAACAAATCTATGTAAATTAATACCTCCATTATTCAACCAAGCAGAGGCCTACTCCTTAAGATGGGCATCATGTACATAATAGGCTGAATATTTCTTAATATACAGCAAATGGAAAGCACATGTTAAAAAGACATAAAGATGCATTGAGATAATTTAGTATACACTTATACACCATATGAATTCCATAACAATTGTACACTTAAATAGTTATGCTAAATTTGTCTCCTGCGGTAAGATAAGCTAAAACAGCTTTTTATGTGTAATGCAGAAATAAAGAATTGCTTTAAATATTCAATATTTATATAAAAATGCATCCTAGCCCATTATATTTATTTTTTTTATAATTATATTATAAACTTAAAATGTGGGTATTCGATGGATAAAATGGATTTTTTAAATGGTGAAATCAAGAATTATCTTTCATTCTAAATTTCTTTCTGGCAAATTTAAAATGAGATCACAAGACCAGCAATATCTTGATTGATATGTCATATCATTATCTAGTTCGCAGGAGGTACCAGAACCTATACCAGCTAGCCTAGAGTGCAAGGCAGGAACAAACCTTGGATATGGCACCAGTTCATCGAAAAGGATGAATAGACACACACACCACACACTTTGGACAGTAGGAGGAAACCACCTAAAGGAAACCCACACAGACATGGGGAGAACATGCAAACTCCACACAGGTAGGACCCAGCATGCACACTTTGGTCTCCTTACCGCGAGGTAGCACAGCTGCCACTGTTTTACCATGCTGTCCAGATAGATAGATAGATAGATAGACAGATAGATAGATAGATGTCCCCAGGAGGATTTTACAGAAGCTCTTTAAATAAATACATAAATAAAAAAATATATAAATAATATGGTCCAAACACACAGCCGAATGGCTAAAAAGCAAGAGAATTAAAAAGAAAAGACTTCTGGTGATCATAATCACAGTCTGGCATTATACAGACATATTACTGTTGTTACAAAGGAGCCCCCATAGTGCTTCTTGACACACGTCTGCTGAATAATTCACGGGCTGAAAGTCCTCAGTGTTAGTGTTTCAGAGAGAGGATGTGCAGCATTGTTTACAGTGGCACTCAGTTTGTTTTAATTCCCTCCTTTGCTACCACCTCCAGGGGGTCCAAAGTGCATCCCATAACTAATTTTTCCCTTTTAGTTAGCCGGTTGACTTGGTGTGCCTTTCTTGATGTGATCTTACCAGCCAGGCACAACACAGCATAGAAAATCGCACTGGTCATCAGAACTGATGTGAAGGATGTCACTTTCCAGATTAAAACTAGAATCCCTGAAGCCTACAAAAAATGTTGTAGTCCCGAGCCACCTTAAATTCCCTCGCGCCTCCTCATCAGTGTCTTTGTTTTGAAAATGTGTTGATCGGCACTGGCAGCAGACAGCCTGCTCACTCATCTCCCCACAGAAGCAGCTGAAGTTAACTCAGATGCTGAAGTCTCTTTATCTGGCAGTGAAGTGTTTGGAAATGTTTAGGGTGAATAATATATTGTAAAATATATTTCATACGTGTTCCGTATCTACAACGATCTGGGTAAATGTAGGATGACTGGAAATGCTAGGCAATTACTAAACACATAACTAAAACAGAAAATGTTTTGCATGTTATAGTACTAATGACAAAATGCTAACATGAAGTGTATAATGCATGAAGACTGAAGTCCAAATATCAAATAAATAGGGATTCTAGTGTTAAAGGAGCACAGTCACCTAAAGAAAAAAAAGCCTGCTCTTCCCTTTCTTATATAAATCAAATAACACTTATATAATGTGCTACTTAATTTAAACATACCACTTAGTTTCTGTAACAGTAATATGCTGAATGTACACAAACAACATAAAAATGTCTGGAGTTACAATATATCTACCAATAAACTTGCCCTCCTATCTTTCAAGGAATATTAGTAAATAAAATATCATTTGGGGAGTATAATCTGTTTTTGCACCCTAACAATTCTAAATAAATAGTTGTCGTTCTTCAGGACAGACAGTCCAAAGCTTTGATGCTTGACACTATGTTGCCAGATTCTTCCTTTCTCGAAGGAGCCCTCGACTTGGCAATGAGCTATTCAGATGCCTTTTAACAGGAAATTGTGTTAATTTTATCATTAAAAACATTGTAATTAGTGCTTATGTGTCATCCTTTTCAAAAATCAAAATTGGAGTCATAATCTAAGACTTTTGCGCCTGTATGAACAAAAGACAACTACTGTGTGATATTGTTGTGCATCACAGTATCAAAAATGCATGTTATTTTATAGATTCTGACTCATTAGAGAGGAATGATAGTTACAATTATAGTATTTTTTTTTTTCTTCAGGGCACTAG
Organism: Polypterus senegalus; assembly: GCF_016835505.1. Lineage (NCBI taxonomy): Eukaryota > Metazoa > Chordata > Cladistia > Polypteriformes > Polypteridae > Polypterus > Polypterus senegalus. The sequence continues at coordinate 127,108,110 of NC_053157.1, read as the reverse complement.
GTAAAGGTAGTCTGGGGGGCTGACAAACTGCCAAACAGAAAATACTAAAGGATGCCAATACCCAAGCACTTGTGAGAACTAAATAAAGACTGTACAGTTTATACTGTATATATACAACATAAGCATGATGACTCTGTTATGGGGACTGTTACAGGGTACACCAGGGACATGTGGAACTATTATTAACATGGTTTTCATCTCGTTTGCTAGTATGGACACAGTCTGGAAGAAGGCTTGCATTACTTTCACTCTATCTTCATACTACGCTCCAAAAGTAGACAACACACTAAAAGTCTATGCCATAGGTGAAGTACTGCAGCACCTAACTAACTGTGATAAGCCAAGTCCAGTGGCTGTTGAAATAAAACAAATATAGAACTAACTCCTTGGTTTGTCACGGACATTGGAAAAAAGAAGATGAAGAAATAAAGTTTTTATTTACCTGTTTTAATGACCCCTTCCCAACACAGTAGTGGTACAAAGTTTCACATTTAAATACAAATTTGCTCAAAGGGCTGCCTGGAGGCCTACAGGTGCCCCGAAAACAAGTCGTGGGCTTCAAAATAGCCGAAGCCAAGGCACATGTCTGAAGCCATCTTTTAACCACACAAAACGGCTTCTGCCGGCTGGGTACAGAGGCACAATCCCATAGCCACTGCAGGAGAGAAGGCAAAAGTGCCATGTTTAATTTCAGAGGAACAGGTCAGAAGGATAGAATTTCACAGTAGTCAGCAAAGGGAAACAGAAGTGAAAGCAGGAGAAAGTACAACAGCACTCACTTACTAGAGGCTGAATGTGGAGCCTTCACATCACCAAGACAGATGGGTATGCACGTACGAGTGCAGGAAAGTTTAAATAGGGTGGACCATACTTGAGCAGGTTTTAATGAGCATACCTTGATGTGATTATTGGAAGACCACGGGTAATGTAAATGATGATTGGATGGACAAAAGGGCTCATGGTATAAAACCGTAAACCGAATGCCAGAGGTCATCATTTGACCAGGTCTTCGAGTTTAAGTGTAGATCTGTGCTACTGATTTGCTCAGCTTAGTAGCAGAAGCATGTACCGGCCTTTGTGCAAGTAGTAGGTGCTTAGTGTTTCATTTTTTTATTTATTTTTTAACCTGTCCTTCTTGAACTGTCTTGTAGCTGCACGAACGATGAGAAGAGTTTTTATTTTGTTGTTGCTTTTTTTCTTCACTTTTGTCTTGGAGTCACTTTAAATATTATAAATAGCATCTGCAATAATTTTATTTTGTTTTGGAAGTGTCTTTGCACTGGACTTTGTAAATATTTTTGCACAACATTTGTTTGTAAAATAGTTTAGACATGGCTGAAATAAAACAGAATCCTGTTTTTGAATAGTCTTTTTCAGTCTGAGTCTCTCTTACTTCATCCTCTGGTTGCTCAGTCTTGTCTACTGGCACCCCAATTTGGAAATTGTACAACAGGATCCTTACCCGGGTTGTCACACCAACTTCTACTGAAACATTTCTGAATTTCCTTGTGCAGTTAAATGGAGTCTCCTTTTTCTGCTTTGTGAAGTTTATTTATATTATAAACTAGGGGGCCTCGCACCCTGCTTGCTTCACTTGCCGACCCCTTCCCCCCCACCAGCACTATGTGCCATTGTGAAGAGGGGGGCTGAACGCACCCCATGAATATGCGGCCGCTCCTCCAATACCCCTCTTAAACAATGATACAATGGGGAACAAATACAGTTTTTTTTTTTTTACCTCCTCTTTGCTCGATCAGCTGCTGGCTTCCTGCTGCTCCTGTGCTGCACGATCTGCATTTTGTGCAGCGCTTCAAACGTTTAAAAGCCTGTACAGCAGCTGTCCTTTTGTCTCACTGCCTTGTCTCTCTCTTCTCCCCCAGACATCCTCAAACACTATTGGATCTCTTTTCGCTATTCCATTATTTCACCGAGTAATATTTTCAATTTGTTTGCGCTAATGTGATTTTTATTCTCATTTTTTGAGACTTTTGAATTTTCCTACTTCCATTATCTTTAACCTGCTCTGCATGTGTATTACGGGACTTGCTTTCCAAGGTTGTAAGTATGACGTGACTTGACTGTCTTGCAGGACGTGAAAGTGTCTCTCTTCAAAAGAACACGTCTCGTCGCAGGAAAAAAGTCTGATCTTGTTGCAAGATTTTTTTTAATAACAGAGAAATATTGTAAACTGATCAAGGTCAATGCATTAGTAATTTAAGGAATTCTGCTGGTTTAAAAAAAGAAAACACATATAAAATAGTTGTGACATGAGGAAACAAAATTATTACACCAGTAACATTTTACCAATTATCTGTCATGATAAACTTTCCCTTGCCTTCTTACTCCACTTTGTAGTGCAGAGGTGATCTTACTTATTCTATTTCAGATTAGTGCTTAAATGAACAGTGGATTAAGACCCCTTCACTTTTTGTAAACTTTATTGTGTTGTAGATTTAATTTAAAAAGGATACATTTGCCATTTTTGCCCATCAAACAAACACTCAATGACCCATAATAACAAAGTGAAATTATGTTTTCAGAAAGGCTTGCAAATGTATTAAAAATCAAGATCTGTAATCATTTAAGTATTTAGACCCATTTCCATGGTACCCCAAATTGTGGTCAGGTGCATCGTGTTTGCTTTAATTATTTTTGAGATGTTTCCAGAACTTGACTGGAGTCCACCTGTGGTAAATAGATCTGATTTGGACATAATTTAAAAAGGCACAGAACTCTGTAAGGTTAAACAATTTATACTACATGTAATGACAAAAAACAAGCCACGAAGTCCAAGGAACTCTCTGTAGACCTCTGATATCAAATTGTGGTGAAGAATCTGGATCTGACCAAGGGTATAAGAGCATTTCTAAAGCTTTGTGTGTTCCCAGGAACACACTTGCCTCAATAACTAGAAGAAGTTTGAAACCGCCAGGGATCTTCCTAGAGTTGGCTGCTTGGCCAAACTGAGAAACATGGCAAGAAAGGCCTTGGTGAAGGAGTTGATCAAGAACCTAATCTATCCATCCATTTTCCAACCCGCTGAATCCAAGCACAGGGTTAGGGTTTGACATAAAGGGCAATATATTATACTGGTAGGGAAACTATCCATCCATCAATTGTCCAACGCGCTATATCCTAACTACAGGGTCTCAGGGGTCTGCTGGAGCCAATCCCAGCCAACACAGGGCACAAGGCAGGAACCAAGAACCTAATGGTTACTTTAAAGATGTTTCTGAAGTCAGTCGTTTATGGTACGGTGGCTGACTCCTACTTAGAGTTTGCCAAATGGCATTTAAATGACTTTGGAAGCATGAGGGAATAGATTTTCTGGTCTGATAAAAAATGAGATTCTTTGGGCACTACTCCAAGGACTATGTCTGGTTAAGACCAAGCACTGCTCATCACATACCTAACACCTTCCCTTAAATGAAGTAAGGTGATAGCAGCATCAAGCTGTGGAAGGTGCTTCTCAGTGGCAGGGACAGAGAGACTGGCAAGAATTTATGGGAAGGATGAAAGCAACCCAAAACAGAGAGCTCATTGGAAAAAACCTGCTCCAGAGTATAAGCAACCTCAGACTGGAGCAATGCTTCATCTTTTAGCATGACAATGTCTCAAAGCATAAAGCCAAGACAACACTGGAGTGACTTCGGGACACATCTCTGACTGTCCCTGAGTGCCTCAGCCAAAGCACAAGCTTAAACTCATCAAACATTTGTGGAGAGATCTGAAGTTGGCAATTTACAACCAATCTAATGGTGCTTGAGTGGGTCTTCCAGGAAGAATGGAATAAACTGCCCAAATTCAGGTGTGTAAAGCTTGTAGAGATTTACTCAAGACTCGAAGCTCTAATTGCTACCAAAGGAGCTTCAATAAAGTACTTGATTAAATGTTTGAATATTATATGAATGAGACATTTTAGATTTTGATTTTTAATACGTGTACACTTTTCTGAAAACATGCTTTCAATTTGTCATAATGGGTGACACAATAAAGTAGGGGTCTGAATACTTTCTGAATCCAATGTACGCAGGAATGTGTAATGGAAAGTAAGGCATAAATAAAATGTTTTGCAGTATACATGCTATGATTTTTTTGCTAAATAGCTGATTTTCTAGGAAGGCCATTACACCAGCTTGTGTGCAGGTCTAAAAATAAAACTTCCAATGTAGAAAATTGTTAAAAGTGTATATAAATTACTGTGTTGGAGTGAAGGCGCACTGCTTTCTAATAAGGATTACAGATGAGCTCAGCCTCCGTAGCCTCCTTTAAAAGAGGAAAATGGCTGCCTTAATATTACCCACCAATACATGTGAAGAAACTCATTGTGTTATGTGACCATGTCCAAACTGTGGCTTCAGTATTGCAGTCATCTTGAATCTTGGGAGACAATTTGAGATCACCACTCAAGGCAGCATAACATAAATGATAAAAAAGCATAAAGCAGTGTTACAATATTTTAAATCAGCTTACCATTGAAAAACTTGCTGAATTGGTTCCTTTATAATGGTATTATAGGAAAATATTCACTGGAACTGCTGGAAGCTGCAATGTTTTATCAACTACTTAAAAAAAAATCAGTGAATTCTATCCAAGGTTTGAAATTTTCCGTCAGAGATTATAGAGCCAAGAGTTAGGACTAGAGATAGTAGTCAGATTTTCTTTGATCAATATGATGTCAAAAAGGTTCACCAAAGCCCATCTGGACTGTGGAGATAAATAAGAGGAAGGTAGCGACTGTGCCCCCCCTCTCTTGGTGTAGTGGTGTTATATTATATAAATATAGATAGTAAAAAGTACCCAAAAATATACAGTGAATTAATAAGTAAGAAAAACAACCATATTTTTATATACACAAAAGGAATTTGCAGTTCATTCAAAAATATTCCCCCAAATAATCATTACACACAATACATACAAAAATATTATAAACCAAATGCACAAAAGTCTGAAATTAAAACAGTGACTGAGAAGATGATGGAAATGTATGATGAAGCCAGCCTATATCCTTGAAATAAAATGGATGCAAAATGATTGACAGTAATGATGGAGCTACCTCGAAGTAAAGAAAACAGGAAAAGAACAGAACAGTCTCACCAATTTGAGTGCCAGTAGATGCTAATTCTTTTCCAATTTCAAACTAGAGAAAATTTCCAACAGGTGAAGTGGATATCCAGGAGTACCTTGGCCCACGTAATGGTAATCCAAAAATGTTTTAGCAAATGTGATCAAGATGGTGGAAATTGTGAAATGAAAACAAGATGGAGTAGCACCTAGGGTCTAAAGGGTTCTATATATAGAAGTGCTGCTTCAGTTCGATCTTCCCTGGTGAACTGTAAGTGTTTTTATTGTGAAGTGCAAGTATCTAGGAGCAACAGCTCAGCTACAAAGTGGTTAACCATGCAAACTCACAGAAGTAACTGTTGAAGCGCATAGTGCATGAACATCACCTATCCTCTTTTGCATCACCCACAACAGAGTTCAAAATTGCCTCTGGCAGTAACCTCAGCACTGAACTGTGCATTGGGAGGTTCATGAATTGGGTTTCCATGGCTAAGCAGCTGCACATAAGCCTAAGATCACTGTGTGCAATGCCAAGCTTTGGCTAGAGTGATGTAAAACATAGCCACCAATTGACTCTGGAGCAGTGGAAACATCTTCCATTAATTGATAAATCACACATTACTGAACATTACCTTCTGGAATGCACAGGGCCATCGTGAGGAAAGTTCTTTTCTGTTCCAGCAGGGCTATGCCCCATGCATGCAGCCAGGTCCATAAAGATATGGGTTAATGAGATTGGTACAGGGGAACTGAAGTGGCCTGCACAGAATGGTGACCTCAACCCTAATGAAAATCTAATGAAAATGCCATTTGCAAATCTTCTAGTCCAACATCATTGACTGTTCTCAGATATGTTCTATTGGCTGGTACTGGCACAAATTCAGACACGCACAGACACTGTAAAACCTAATGGAAAGCCTTGCTGGAAGAGTTATCTCTATAATAGCCACAGATCAATATTAATACCCATGTTTTTTATGAGATGTCCAACAAGCTCATATAGGTGTGATAGTCGGGTGTTTACAAATTTTAATCTAAATAGCATAACTTCTGTTGAAGTTCTTTTCTTTATGAGGCTTTTTACATTGAATGTTTGCAGAGATCTATAGCTAGGGGTTCAATAAAGCTTTGGTGATAATAGACACCCTTACCTGATTCTGTCATCTAGTTTGAATTAATCTGAATGTATAATAACAATAATGATAAATAATAATAATATTGACTGAGCCCTGCGGTGGGCTGGTGCCCTGTCCGGGGTTTGTTTCCTGCCTTGCGCCCTGTGTTGGCTGGGATTGGCTTCAGCAGACCCTAGTGACCCTGTAGTTAGGATATAGCAGGCTGGGTAATGGATGGATGGATGGAATACTGATTGAGGCTTCTGAGCTAATATAGAGTGTATTGTGACCAAACCTAAATTGACACAATACAAGAAACAGCTCCATTCAATTCTGTCAACGGCTTTTTCTGCATTCAAACCTTTACATTGAATATATTACATCAAAAAAAGTGCAGAAGATTAGATGCTAAATATGTTTTTAATAAATCTGATTTGATATCATACAAAATATTATAGATGGGAGAGCCTTTGTCTATATTTTTGTGGAAGCTTTCTCTAGGATTTAAAGTTATATCAAAAATTATTATTTACTGTATCTATGGAAAGGCAGGAGCTCAGTTTTAGCTTAGAATATTTAGTAAATTATTGCTTTAACTTGCTAGCCATGACTATATAAGCTGAAAACATTTTTAAAAAAGGGCCTCTTACACTGAGAGGAATGAAAGGGTGCATAGAACTCCTTAAATGTGTTAGTTATTTAATTGTGCCCCTTGATTGTACCTCCTGCTATATTGTTAATGTCTATAATTGTGTTTAAAACTTTCTGTATTTGTGGCACTAAAATCGTATTGGCCCTTTCTTTATGTTCAAAATGATGATTACATTATTTAAAAACTGCTCTGTTTCTATTGCAGTAAAACATTAAAATCTGTTTGTAGAGAAAACCTTTTCTTAACAGAGTGCCCAAATTAATTAATTATATTTAAAAATGTAAGAAAAAAAAAAAAAAAAGCAAAAAGGTATATCTAAAAAGTAATCTTTAAATAAACAAGTTAGTCCAAGATTCAAATATCAAAAACCAAACAAAAAACAATCCAGAATGATGAAGAATCCAAAAATCCAAAATCCATGAATAAGCCAAACAAACAGTAACTAATATCTGAGTGCTAGTCCAAATGTTTTAATAACAACAACATTTATTTATATAGCACATTTTCATACAAATTATTCAGCTCAAAGTGCTTTACATGATGAAGAGAAAATAGACAAAATAAATAAAAATTTGAATAAAAAAGTAAGGTCCAATGGCCAGGGAGGGCAGATAAAAAAAGAAAAACTCCAGACGGCTGGAAAAAAAAAATAAAATCTGCAGGAGTTCCAGGCCACGAGACTGCCCAGTCCCCTCTAGGCATTCTACCTAACATAAATGACCTCAATCAGTCCTGATTGCATTCAGGGTTCTCATGGAAGAACTTGATGATGACGGTCATATGGACTTCTGGCTTTTAATCCATCAATGTAGGGACATCACAGTGCTTTGATCAGGTGGTGGTGGTGCAGGTCGCGAACCAAGAAAACCGGAAAAAGAACAGAAGAGAAAGTAGGGGTTAGTACGGATTTTGGAGCCACCATAAAATAATCATGATAATTAATTAAATATACAGAGCATTAGGATTAAACTAAGATGAAGCTATGAGAAAGCCATGTTAATGTAATGTGTTTTCAGCAGTTTTTTGAAGTGCTCCACTGCATTAGCTTGGCAAATTCCTATTGGCAGGCTATTCCAGATTTTAGGTGCATAACAGCAGAAGGCCACCTCACCACTTCTTTTAAGTTTAGCTCTTGGAATTCTAAGCAGACACTTATTTGAAGATCTAAGGTTACGATTTGGAGTGTAAGACGTTCCGAAATATAAGATGGAGCGAGATTATTTAAGGCTTTGTAAACTATAAGCAGGATTTTAAAGTCAGTTCTAAATGACACAGGTAACCAATGTAGTGACATGTAGTTGACTGGGGACATCAATAAAACTACAGTTCCAGGGAGGCCTAACCTCCTAAAGTCTCAACACAAAAAGCAATAAGGCTCATAAAACATAAATACATAATTAACATTGCACAATAATGTAAAATAATTAAATACCAAAACAGTTCTCATTAAGAAGTAAGAAATACAGACAGAAAGGAAACATAGCCAGAACTTACAAAATAATTTTCAAGAGACAAAGAGAAGGATACATAAAAGAAAAGACATCTACATCAGGCATGAAATCCAGACTATACCATAACAACTATAATGTGCTGGTAAAAATAAAGAACATTCCCCAGAGTTTGGGGGTAGAAATCTTCATGAAATATTATTATCATTAATAAAGTAATAAATTATCACAGTAGTTTTAGACGTTAGAGCTGCAATTGCTAAAGACATATCTAAATCTACATTACGTACACAATTAAAACCTTCAGCTATTCTGAGGTTAAGAATGCTCATACTTGAAATAATTATAAGAATCTTAAGAACAAATTCCTTAGCATCAATATTTAGTGCATATTAGCCAGAATTAATTTAGATTCATGTAGTTTCCCCTGTGGTGGGCTGGAATCCCGCCCAGGGTTTTTCTGCCTTGCGCCCTGTGTTGGCTGGGAGTGGCTCCAGCAGACCCCCGTGACCCTGTAGTTAAGATATAGCGGGTTGGATAATGGATGGATGGATGGATAGTTTCCCTACCACTATAATATATTGCCCTTTACTGTCAAACAATATAGAATAACAGTGATTACAAAATTAGTTGTTTAGTGAATTGAGGTACCTAAGGTCTTATTATCATAGTTAGAATGAAAAACCTGACCAACCTAGTCTTTTTTTTAACTGAGACTGATTATTACTTCTGAAGTGGGTGACCTGTAAAAATATGTTTTGCCTTAAGGTAGTGCAATGTGAAAGCACATTTTTCAATGTGCTAGCAGTGCTGTATATCATATATAGAAGAAAAAAATATATATACACTACACTATCTATCTATACTATACTATACTATACTATACATATATATATATATATATATATATATATATATATATATATATATATATATATATATATATATATATACACATACAGTGGGATGAAAAGTTTGGGCAACCTTGTTAATAGTCATTATTTTCCTGTATAAATCGCTGGTTGTTACGATAAAAATGTCAGTTAAATATATCATATAGGAGACACACACAGTGATATTTGAGAAGTGAAATGAAGTTTATTGGATTTACAGAAAGTGTGCAATAATTGTTCAAACAAAATCAGGCAGGTGTATAAATTTGGGCACCGTTGTCATTTTATTGATTCCAAAAATTTTAGAACTAATTATTGGAACTCAAATTGGCTTGGTAAGCTCAGTGATCCCTGACCTACATACACAGGTGAATCCTATAATGAGAAAGAGTATTTAAGGGGTCAATTGTAAGTTTCCCTCCTCCTTTAATTTTCTCTGAAGAGTAGCAACATGGGGTCACAAAACAACTCTCAAATGACCTGAAGACAAAGATTGTTCACCATCATGGTTTAGGGGAAGAATACAGAAAGCTGTCCCAGAGATTTAAGCTGTCTTTTTCCACAGTTAGGAACATATTGAGGAAATGGAAGACCACAGGCTCAGTTCAAGTTAAGGCTCGAAGTGGCAGACCAAGAAAGATTTCGGATAGACAGAAGCGAATGGTGAGAACAGTCAGAGTCAACCCACAGACCAGTACCAAAGACCTACAACATCATCTTGCAGCAGATGGAGTCAATGTGCATCGTTCAACCATCCGGCGCACTTTACACAAGGAGATGCTGTATGCGAGAGTGATGCAGAGGAAGTCTTTTCTCCGCCCACAGCACAAACAGAGCCGCTTGAGGTATGCTCAAGCACATTTGGACAAGCCAGCTTCATTTTGAAATAAGGTGCTGTAGACTGATGAAACTAAAATTGAGTTATTTGGGCATAACAAGGGGTGTTACAGCATTCCAAGAAAAACACCTGCTACCTACAGTAAAATATGGTGGTGGTTCCGTCATGCTGTGGGGCTGTGTGGCCAGTGCAGGGACTGGGAATCTTGTCAAAGTTGAGGGACGCATGGATTCCACTCAGTATCAGCAGATTCTGGAGACCAATGTCCAGGAATCAGTGACAAAGCTGAAGCTGCGCCGGGGCTGGATCTTTCAACAAGTCAACGACCAGAAACACTGCTCAAAATCCACTAAGGCATTCATGCAGAGGAACAAGTACAACGTTCTGGAATGGCCATCTCACTCCCCAGACAAGTAATGTTCTCTCAGGTTCTAGGAGGCTTAAGATGCCCCCTGGCAGTGGCCACGGGTCCCAACGAGTTGGAAAGTCTCTCCTCCTCTCCCGTGGTCCTCTCCTGCTCCAGGACGGTTGTGTCCTCCTGACCCGAAGCTTTTACTGCCACCTTCCGACCTTCAAGCGCCCGGCCGGTAAGAACCCCAGCCGTCTGTGACAATATATATATATATATATATATATATATATATATATATATATGGAAGTGAAGGTCTGTGATTCCATATGTGTAACTGTAGCTAGAAATCCACAGCAGGAGAAAATGAGTCATGCATCCTAAAATAGTTTTTTTATTCCTAAGCTTTCGAAAACCTACCAGGTTTCATCATTAAAGGAGAATGATCAATGTACAGGAATCAAAGGAAATATACAGCAGGTAAATGGTGGGGGTGGAAGAGGGAGTTGCAACGGAGTGGATTAATAAAGTAAGGTTTGTAAGGTGTTGGTCCTAAAAGTCTTTTTTATTATTTGGATGTTTTTCTTTTTAAGCCTGCATATGCTGGGTTCAAGTTTTGGTTAATGGCGTTTTCATTAGAGAGCCAAGATTCAGCCAGCCCTCTGGCACTCTTAGTATATATATATATTACTTTAGATGTTTTGTATTTTGATGATTCTTATTGGGCTTTTAAAGATATTGGGTACTGTGTCAAAGAAAACAAAGGGAATAGACAAACCTTGAGGAAACATAAAAAACTCTGAAGAGCCATTGACATCTTAATCAGAGCAAATGACATGATGGTCTTTTGTATGTCAATGAAGGGGAGAACGGGCCCTAACCATTTGGACTCCATTGCTGAGCGAAGTTCTCCCTGCAAGCGCATTTCAAAATGTATAAGAGCATCTAGTCCAATTCTCAACAAGTCTAAAATTAAGGCAAGGAATAAAGTCTCAATTTGTTTGTGCTACAGGACAGGACCAGTGAGTCCTTCATCATCTTTGGCTGAAACTCCCAAACAGATAAAGAGTGTCACTCTGGCACTAATATCAACTTGCTGCAGGATGCAGCTGGATCAGAACATGAAGTCGAACATGCAGAAAAATACTCCAAACTTGGGTAGATTGATGGATAAACTGTGGACCCTTACATTTCCAACATGCTGCAGGAGTAGCACATGAAGTATTGTGCAGAAAATACTCCCAACTTTGGGATGCTGATGATTGAGTTGAGGAGATGTGGAATGTCACAGCTACACTACTGCATTCTGCTAAATAAGCACAAATTCTTTCTGGATCCCGGACCTTAGCACAAAGTGTGTTTGTGAAGTGATACTTCTGTGATGAACTCTCATCATCCACTTTTATCTGAAGGAAAGTCTAAAATATGTGGCTAACTCTCACTGTTAGTCTTTTAGATGATGAGGGATAGTTATGGTCTTGTTGTAGATGATTTTATTAAGTGGTGGAATTGTTCCTTTTTATAGATAAATATTTCTAAAACAAAGAATATGGCTGTAGATTGATTTTCAATATTCCCATCCTTCCCTTCTCTCAACAATAACAGTCTGTAGACAAACACATACACAAATACTCAGAACCAGTCCTTGATAATACGCTGATTTTTGATGTGAATGTGAACAATGAATAAGAAATGCTTTTCTTTCTTAGAAACCTTAATTGTTCTAAAGAAGACTATTTTATACATTTTTTTCAATTGATTCTTTTTCAGGTTGCCCTAGGAATATTGGATTTAAAAACAAAGACTCAAAACTATTGTCAAAATTGCTAGTAAAAATATTGCCCTATGGCAGCCCTCTCTCCCTGAGCCATAGTAGGTTAGGAAGAAACCAATTCAGTTCCGTCAGATAACAGTCATCTACTATTTCTAGAGTATCAATTGATGCCATCAGGTTCATATTTAGGATCCTAAGACTCAGAAATAACAAAGTTAGGAACCTTTAATTCTAAATGTCATCAGCTCTCTCTGTGATTGATATTTAAGCAACAATATTGTAAAAAGGAGACAATGCCTTGTTTGATCTTAAAGCTTAAATGACATACAGTACATGTTCCTGGATTTTTCTCAAGTTAGTTTTCTTTGGTTCTAGCCTCATATGTGATTTTTGGCTTTGACTTGTTTAATATTTTTTTTTAATATGTTCCAGATTTCTGATTTGACCTGCAACTTTATTTATTCCTATTGTTTGGGCAAAATCCTTGCAGAGTGCATCAAATTTGCTTGTATGTTATCACCTCGGTGCCATAAAGTTTAATTAGATTAGTTATTCAGAGTTATCTTTCAATTAAACCACAGCTGTCTTTTGTCATTTTTGTGTGTTAAAATAGTCCCAGCATCACCAGTGTTTCGTACTTATCTGACATTACCAGATGGATACTATAAGCAAAAAGAAGACCTAAAACAACTGCCTTTTGGATGAACTATATAAATCTATTTGCAGTCTATTCCACATATTTTTTAACTGACAGAGCAAGAATCTGCTATCCGCTATAATGGATAATAATCTCTATATTTTGAACTCTCTGGCTTAATTATTACAGAATATCAATTCAAATAAAACTTTCTTTCATATACTGGGCTAAAACAAATCAGACCTAAAGAGTCAGACATATATGGGGTCCGTATTTATTTTATTGTTTGAGTAAACAAAATTATCTGGAACTCAAATAATTTGGGAGTCGTAGTTTATATGTACTTTATAATATTTATTCAAAAACACAAATTAAGTATTGTGGACACTTCATATGAGATAAGTTTGGAAAAATATGTAAAGTTTGGTTCTCACTGGTTTCTTGCTTTGTGTTAAAAATAATTACTGTATACAGTTCTGGTATCAAAACCTTCTGCTGGGTCTTATCTTCCTGAAATGCCTAAAATAGAGTAGGTCTGTTTTTTTGTCTGATAAATATTGTTTTTTCAATCGTAAATTTAAATGTAAGTGAAAATATCAATAAATTGGGGAATGTTTAAATCATAGTATATTCTGATCATGTAACTGTAACTGACAACATTTTAAAGAAATAATAAAATAAGGTTATTAAAAAATAATGAGGACAGAGTAGGGTCATTAATAAACATATATAGATTTTAGCTGGTACTTTAAGACTAATTTAATTAATACCTTGTTACTTCATTGTGTTATTTTTTACGCAAAATTTCAGTTATAAAAAATACAATTTACATACTCTAAATCTGTACAGCTACAAGATGTTATTTAAATATTCATTGCTTTTATCATAATATTATATAATGAAGTCTTTAATGCAGGTGGCAAGCACAGCTAAGGTTGACTAAAAGAATGAAATGTATAAATAACGCATTAGACTTACAGCAAAGTTACCAAGTATTTTTGGAAAGCATATTATATATAAATTTTATTTCAGATTTTATTAAGCAGTATGGATTACAGAGCACAAGGTCACCAGGTGATTCTACAGTGGACCCAATGGGCAAGTGGCAAAAAATGTAAAGGTGTGACGCGCACACTTAAGGTGACGTGCACATTCAAAAGACATGGCACGCAAAATTAAATATGGTGCCACACAATTAAAAAAGGTGATGCACACAATTAAAGAAGGTGACGTACACATTCAAATGAAGTGACACGCAAAAATTAAATGTGGTGCTGCGCAAAATTAGAGATGAGTCACTCACAATCAGAGGAGTGATGACAAGTAAAAGTGTATGGAAAGGGTAGGTACCTTGGAAAAACAAAAGGAAAACTCTGATTGGTGGAAAGGTTTGCCTGTCAGTGCACAAGGGAAGTTTCCAGTTAAGTTGTGTGTTGAGTGAGGGAAAGTTAGTATAGCATTCTTTTTTCAATTACATTGTTGGCGGTCACAGTTCCTGATGTATGTACATGATGATGTACATTAACAGGCGGACATCCATTTCTTTTTTTTCCCATGAGGATGAGGTTAAGAGCACACACTGATACAGTGCATTGCCGCACCCACCACATGACAAATCAACTCAAGATCCAGATTAGGACCCAAGTGCAGCCAAGCAATGGGTGATACCTCAGTACCACACTAGTTCAGATAAAAATGGAACAGTGCGAGGTTTTTTATGGTGGCTGGAGTGCCAATTCTGCCACCAACCACCAAGTTTTTCACTGCAGGTTGGAGGGGCTACATGCAGGGCTGGATGCAGATTAACATCATACCCAGGACGGAGCAATTGAAGGTTAAGGGCCTTGTTCAAGGGCCCAACAGAGCAGAGTCCCTTTTGGCATTTAAACTATCCCAAAGTAAACTGGAGGTACTCCCTGTTCTTTTTTTTGTCGGCAGTGAGGTGCTTGATAGCTTGATCCAGTTTGTTGATTACACATACCATTTTATTGTAATAAGAATCACTAAAGGAATTATTTGGAATCTAATGGGTGCTCCATGATGATTTTATGGTACTATATCATTGGCGATGTATTTCAGCAAAAGAGACAAAAAATTTACCCTCACACTCATGATTTATATGTGCTTCGAGTGTCCATTACTTTGAGAGTTCTGGATATTGCACAGTATTACATATATACAATATCTAAATTTGCAGTTGCCATGTAAATGAACTGCAAAAAGGAGTACAATGTTAAATATGTTTAGGACTACAAGCATGTTTCATATTTTTCTGCTGGCCTTTGCCCTATTACAATACTGAAGACAGCTCAAGTGAACTGTAAATCATGCAAGCAAAAGTTCTTCTTTGATTTGATTGGCTAAAAGACTTGCTTTTTGTTTTGCGCAAGAGTATCAGTTATACAGAATGCATCCTGTTAGACTGTATTTTATAGATTAAAATGCAAATCTTAAAACCCATTTACAGCTGGTGTAGGTATAAGGCATGACATATTAAAAAACAGCATATCTGTGATGAGTTCCTGAAATGGACAAGTGCCTCATCCACTGCTGTTTCTGAATTGAGCTGCAGTAGGCTGTACTCCATAGTATTTTATATTAATGATGATTTAATACTATTAATATAAAGTTTAATTTGAACAAATTATTATTTTGAAATCCAAGGATCATTTGTGTCCAGTCAAGCTGATTACAAATACCATTTGAATGACTCAATTTATATTAAACCAATTGAGACAACTATTATATTCATGTGTGTTAAAAATGTTAATTTTTTTGGTAGTTAAATAGAAATTATTTGTCAGTCAGACATAACAGTAGTTGTGTTTGATAAGCATTGTTATTCTATCTTGGAAGCTTGCATGGTTACTTCCATCCATCCATTTTCTAGCCCACTAAATCCGAACACAGGGGTCTGCTGGAGCCAATCCCAGCCAACACAGGGCACAAGGCAGGAACCAATCCTGGGCAGGGTGCCAACCCACCGCAGGACACACACAAACACACCCAGCACACACTAGGGCCAATTTAGAATTGCCAATCCACCTAACTTGCATGTCTTTGGACTGTGGGAGGAAACCGGGGCGCCCGGAGGAAACCCACGCAGACACGGGCCTATTAAGCAACAGGTCTGGTTTGGAGGGTAATTACGATCACCAGAACCCTTAAGCTGTTTTTCATGAGAATGCATGCTGGTGACATTATTTATGTTGCAATTCTGTCTGTTATTCATTTCTATGGAAATATGTGCATTATAATAATTTGATCAATTTCACACTGCATACCAATATCAAGTGTTACTGTCACTTCTCCAGTCTGTTTTAATTCTCTGGTACGACTGCTATACTGCCAAGCCGCTATTCCTGCCCATGGGAAAATGCACCAAAAGATATTAGGAGACTTGAATCCAGGAATGAAAGGATTTCATTTTCAATTTCAATTTCAAGCAGAAGTACATCTTTGACTGTGACTCTGTATGTTAAAAGCTACTGTGGGTTTTGTTTGCCATTTTAGAAGTATTATGGTAAAGGACTAATATTGCCATGAAAATTAAATTGAAATTTCTGTTTTACTGTATATTAACCTATTTTATATATTTATGTATGTAACTGAACTAATTTTCACTATAGTTGTAAACTTATTGTTTTCTGAGCCTGAACTCTGTGAAGAGCACTATACAAAAATGAACTGAACTGTTCTGAAATTTGTTTGGGAGTCATAATGTTGAAAATCTACAATATACTGTATTGTGATTGTAGAGGGATAACAAAGACACATGCTTTTGGTTATTCAGGTTACTATTCTGACTTTAAATTATCATTCACAGCATTCAGTATATAAACATGTTATTATATATTTTTGAACATTGGCAAAACACTTTACGTATCTAGTCTTATTATTTTTAATGATCATTTCTTATTGTTAAATGCACAGTTAATGCAGTATTTTAGGCTGTTCATAGCTTGTGTTTAATGGATACTTAAAACGCAACTGTAATATTTACATTAACTATAAAAAACAGTTTAAATAAAATATTAAACAATACAGAGCTAACAAAGCAATAATTCTGATTTTAAAAGATTATGTTCCTATGAGATAACTGGATTTTGGTGTTTCATGTAAGATGAGAAACTTTTTTGTTGCTAAGTTGCTAGTGGAATTGGAATCAGGGGAAACTGAAGGTTTTATTGTTGTATTTTTCACACATTTTATGTGAAGTGTTTTTAATCTTATATTAGTAATTTTAGAATATTTAGTTGTGGAATGTCTGTCTACTTTTGGAAGCATTAGTCCATGCCACAAGATCGTCTGTAATTTCAAATTTTTTGTTGACAGCTCCAGCCTATGAACAGAACTGTACTGATTTCTTTGCATGAAATTAATCATACCTTTATTTCTCTTCTAATTCTTTATTTGTTCACTTAATTGTGTATACACTGTCTTACATTTTACATGCTAGATAATGACAATAGATGCAAGAAAGAATCTTGTTCAGCATCCATAAGTAGTTGGCATTTTTGTGTTGGAGGCTAAAAGATTTTATATAAAGACAATCTTAACAACTAAGATTAAAATAAAAACAAAATGTCTTTTTTTTTGTTCTGGCTTCAGTGCAACAGGACACCTTTCACTCGATTTCTCATGGAAATGTTTTTTTTTTTTTACGGTATACAAACAAAAACAGAATGTGTGAACAAATGTCCGTGTGATTGAAAATGATATTTAATATTGATATATTTGAAAGCATGTTTTTTTTAACAAATTAAATACAAATAATAATATTATTCATCTTTCTATAAAAGTGTGAGTAATTAACTGTCCTTTGATTGTTAAATATCATGAGGAATGTTGTTTAATTTTTGCAGCTGTCATAATAGTGCACTGCAAAGTGTTTTTAACAGTTATTTTACATTGTGTTATCTTTAATAATATGCATTTGCGTTAAACATATCCATGCAAAAACTCACATTTGTTGTATTTATTACTTCTTGTATTGTCTTATCTTGTATTGTATATTGTTACTGTTAACTGTGCTTATGAGAAACTTCAATTTATGGTTGGTATTATTGCCTTATTTTATATACCATTTTAGAGTTAAAAGAGTTAAAAATATATATTGCAACATATACTATAGAAAAGCATCTTTGTGTATACTGCATACCAACATTTCCCTGATAAGATTAACCAACCTCCTAAAATAAGTTTTGAAATTATCTTATGGTACACTCTGATATGAATGTACTGAGAGAACAGAAATTAATTTTAATTTATAAGCAAACTAGCTGAAATACCCAGCGTTCATTGCCCTGGAGGAAAATAAAGTGTTTTTTTTTTAATTGTTTGAGAAAAATATGTATAATTAAAAAAAAAAAAACTTTAAAAATAAAAATAAAGTAACAAACAATGAAGACTCATTAATGTGCTTGTCTTCTGGTCTTTTATGTATATTATCATCCAGTCTCAGATGCTCGGAACCAGGCAACTTTATTTAATTTCAACAGCAACAGGGGCGCGGTGCTGCTCAGACATAAAGAATACTGGGAGTCAACTCCAGTTCACCCTCTGGTGGTCATTCCAAGTGTCAACTGGACGATAACATGCATATAAGACCTTAACATCACCACCACCCTACCTAGAAGGGCTGGGTTAGGGTTGATTTCACTATAAGGTATTTTTAGTCGACCAATGAGAAACATGTACCAACTTTCATGAAAATTGCTCCAGCCATTTGGAAGTGATGCTGGGACATACATACATACATACACACACATACATTGACTTTTTATATATATATAGATTTCATAAAGCAGCTGTGGCCACCAGGGTCTGCTGCAGTTACCAAAACACCCGACACACACAAGCTTGGGCACAAGATCACAAACACAAGGCTTTTAATTTGTGTGTTAATAGTTTCCCACACCACAACCAAAGTAACAGTAACAACAGACAGACACTCTGTAACTCTGTCATCTTCTCTCTGTTTCACTCTCTTCTCCACTCCTCCAGCAAGCTTTGTCCTCCTTTTTCCTGGAGTTGATGCAGATGGCTACTTTTATGTGAAACCTGGAAGTATTACCAGTGTCCCATAATCATGGACCTGGAACATTTCTGGGTTATGCTGGAGCCCGACGAAACAGGTCTTACAGTTTCTCTCTGTGCATCCTGTCGGCGCCATGGGATCCAACAAGGCTGAGCTGAAGAACTCCAGTTTCCATTATGCCACAACCCAGTGGGTCTGCAATGTAGTGATAGAGAAGAGACAATGCCCTGCGTACACTATCTCCCCTGGTTTTTCCAAGTTGCTGGGATCCTGCTTATTTAACAAATAAACAAAATACTTTTGGTTTCACAAAAAGCATAATTTATTACTAATACAATTATTAAAAAAAGTGGATATATGTATGTATTTACATACGTATGGCAGACAATAAACAACTGCTAAACCAGATGTCCTTTTTTTCCCCATACACTTCCTCTTTCTGAGTCCTACAATATCTCTATACATAAAGCGATAAGACGTCCATCCAGCATCCTTGCCCCTGCCCCGGCATTTGGTCCTTCCTCGTCCAAAAGACGATAATGAGGCGGCAATGTCAAATGAATGAGAGGAAGTGGCTAGCATAAGACAGTAAACCGTGCATCATTTCGTTCCAGCGCCCACAACAGGGCTGGGATTGCTGACAAAGAAAGGCAACAAGTAGCACAAAGAAAGAGGGATGTAAGGGCTAGAATGTCATGTCAGTTCCTAACCTGGTAAATCCATACTAGGGTCACAAGGTGGGATGATACCTATCCCAGGTAACATTGGGCGCAACGTAGGAATAATACCTGAACAGGATAGCAATCCATCACAGAGGACTAGAATGGTCTGTGAAAAAAAATGCAAGAAGAAGTACAAAGAAAGAGGGATGTAAGATATAACTGGTGAAAAGATGCATAATGCACAATGTGATTGAAAAAGATACACTAAACATTGTTTCATTAAGCCCGTTTTAAAAGGGCATTTCACTATGCTGCTCGAATTTATAAATTCATTTGTCCATAACTTTGATTGTCAGCCAGACAGAGAACACAAATGAAAGTGTACATATTTTTGTTTTTTTCATGCCCTCTCAGTATCAGGTAGCATCAATTAATTCTGTGATTATATACACAGGAAATGTGGAGGGGTTTGTTTGAAGAAGAGTATGAATCACTTGACAACTAGTACAAAACATGACCAAACAAAAGTGTAAACATCAAGATGAATAAAACATAAATGGCTGTTTTATCATTCAAGACAAGATGAGTTTGAAACCAAATGTGTTCTGAGTAACGCCATTTATAGATAGATAGTACAATACTTGATTTGTTCAATAGGAAATTTAGCTTTTACTGATGCTCATGAAATATAGAAATAAATATAAAAACATCAACCACAAAAGTATACAAGAATTCTAAAAAAGATAAACTTCTGATTTGGCCAATGATATAAGAGCTGTTACACTGAGGAGATTTTATAAAGGCATATTGCAGCTGGAGAGAAAAGGATCCCCACTACAGTTTACGGGGTGGATCTACCATCAGGATGTTCTGGGTGTATGGCTAGGGGCCCCCGATAGCAAGGAGCCATTTTACCAAACATCCTCCCCACAGGGCTCGAAATGACCAACTCCGCTGGATGAAACAATTGAGTCTCCATGTGCCAAAAGCAATAGTGGAAAATATCGTGCTGCATGAAGTAACTGGGTGTCCGCATATTGTTGAATGGATAAAGGTAATATCAACTCTCTGCAAATGAGCTAAGTCACCCATAGGCCTGTGGGAGGCTTAATTCTGTTTGTCTTTTGAATAACTCATTGGCAACAGTACTCGGTGCTAGTATGTCAGAGTTAGAGGATATGCAGAATTGTTTATAATGGACATTTTGTGTTTTTGTCTCTTTCTGTCCTGTGTTACTACCTCCAAATAGTCAAGTGTATATCCCATAACTGAGCATGCCTTTTTAATTAAGCTTTTTGAAGTGATGTTCCCTGCCCATCACGCCACAATGTAGAAAATCCTACTGGTATGTGTCAGTGGAAAGTAAAGGTCCTTGTGACAGAAGCTTGTATGAACTCTGCAAAGGAAAGTGCTGTTGTTTAAGAGAAAAAGTCGATCAGCAAAGTGCAGTGGTGGACCTATGTTCTTGGGGCCCTGAAGGTTGAGCTGTCATGGAAGCCCTTTCATAAACAGCAATAAGGCCTGAGTAACAGTTATCTTCGTCAACGGGGTTGTTCAATGACAGATCACCAGAATTTTTTTTTTAATTATACCAGTATATGTTGGCATTTTAAAAACCCCTTCTCATACAGTAGATACCCAGAATTTTTAAGCAATGTGGACTAAAGTCACTTCAGGGGGCCCTCCAGGATTAGAGACTCTGAAGCTGAAGCTTCATTAGTTTCATAGTAGACCTCTCCCTGGCAAAGTAACAGACTATTCTGTTTTGGCATTTCTCACAGTTAAGCACAAAAATAAACATCAATGGAAAGCCCAGTAAATGAAAAGGGTATATGTGAGTGTGTGGTAATTTTTATAACCATGATAACTTGATTAATTAAAGCATATTTCATTAAAATATATGTGTTTTGCAACCAAAAAGGACCTAAAGTGATGTTAAAGAAAAAGAGAAAACAAACTAAAATAGTTTTTCTTTTTTGCCATTAAGTAATATCAGAAAAAAACCCCGAAAAAAATGTACTAAGAAGTCTCTCCATTATATATAAAAAAAGAAATCTTGGAAGGAAACGAGATTTGATTTTCTCTGAGAGACGTCCTGCAAGAAAGAGATTAAACCATGCCTGGGGCTGGAAATAAAGGACAAAGAGTAGATGACAAAGTAGAACATTGTAAAGAATTCAAAAATGTTGTTGCGGTACACATGCAGAGAAGGTTAGAGGTAATGGAAGTACGAAAATTCGAAAGTCTCAAAAAAAGGACAGGAAAGATCGCACTAGCACAAACAAACAGAAATTATTACTCCATGAAATAACAGAAGAGTGAAAAGAGATCAAATATATTTTTTGGATTTAAATTTTAAGATGGGAACTTGTAGATCATCTAATTTGTGTTGCCAGTGAGAATTAAAAGATTCCAAAAATGTTGGTGCAGTATGAAGTCCCGAGAGACAAATACTTTTAACATGAGATTCTTTCATCTAAGGTCATCTAACCTCAGTTGTATGAATGCTTTTGTCAGACACAGTTCCTGTGCTCTCAGCTCTAAGTCGTATGAATGCTTTTGGCAGACACACTTCCTGCACTCTCAGCTCTTATAAATTTTATCAGGACAATAACAGAAGTTAATTCCAAATATTGTTTTTTACTAAAGTTTTAAAGTAAAAGTGAAAATAATGCATGTATTAACAATTCCCATGAAAATAACAATCTCTTTAAATTGTATATCCGGTAAACCAAAACCAGGGGTGGGCGAGCACAGCGAGCAGAGGGCAGAGCCCCCTAGTTTAATTAAAAGCTAAGAAGTTTAAATTGAATAGAATTATCTATTTGGTAAAGTGTAGCATACCAAACATTCAATCTGTGGAAAAAGAAAAATGCTAAAAACAAAAATTACAGAGTGCTTTTGTAAAGGTAAATGCATGTATACCTTTTAGCACAGTGTTATACCCCCTAAATTACATTTTACTATATTCTTATTAGAAATTTAGCTAAGTGTGAAATTCTACAGCAAAGAAGTTAATCTTTGACTCAAACTATTTACATTGGTTGAATAAGGCGTTGCAATGAAAACAAGTGTCTACTAATAAACAGTGAAAATGCACATTACATTAAAGCAGCCTAATATACTCTTGAGGACATGCCCTACTCTGCTGGACAAAGGGGAGCCCAGTCTCTTCAACCTAAACCAGCAAAGACTTTAAGGAGACTCAATACAGATCTTTTAAATTCTTGTAGGTGGCCATCAAGATACCTTTTATTTCTTCCAGCTAATCAGAGAATAAAACAATTCAGTGGAACTAAGAGGAGTCTATTTACTTAGGGTACTTCCTTAAATAGACCAGTACAATTCTGAAGTGGAAGTTACTGTAATAATTAAAGGTATATATTCTGCCTTCCTTTAATAACTGCATACATTAGTTGGATGAATGAAAATAGTTGAAGTCTTTTTTTTTTTTTTAAGAAGTTCAAAGAGTTTTTTTTGTGTGTGTGTGTGTACATTAAACTATTTCTCCATCACAGTGTGAGCTAGTGTGTGGTATGTTTCAGATGAGGCAGCAATATATTTTGACACAGGATATAAAATTTCATATCACAGGTGATTTTATCTGAAGGAAAAAATATATCAGAAAAAAATTAATGAACTGCTAAATACAATATTAAAAAGAGGTCTGCCGAGTGTGAAGGTATTTGCACAAGCAGGCTCTTGCACTATGCCTGATGTTAATGAACCCTCTCAAAAATGAATAGAGTTTTATCCTTATTATTATTTGTTGAACTAAGTAATCTACTACAATCAGTTACTTTTTGCTTTGGTTTTATATTATGATTATGTTTTTCACATCTTCATTTTGATTAAGTGGTTGCATGTGTTGTTGCTATTCACTACTTTTATTTCTGCAATATCTCCCAATACTTCATGACTTTTATTCTGGCAGGCTGAACCTCTTCAAAAACAATATTTATTTCTATAACACATTTTAACACAAAGCATGTATTTAAATGCTTTGTATGAAGAAAAAAGAAAACCATCTTCATTGCTGCATCAGTCTATGATCTTTTTTTCCCAATTCCTAACCTCTTTGGTCAGGGTATGGCTGGCACACCATTGTGCTCCTTGTGCCTCCAATTGTTGGAACTACTCTCACTCACTATTGCCTTAAGGCCTTATGGAGGAAGAGCATCTTAGCATCATGTGCTCAAAGTGGTAGTATGAACCATTTTCAATGCCATGAGATATAGCAAGCAAAACCACCATGGAAGAAACACAATTTCATCTGAACAGAGAGGATGCTCCAACTTAAGCCAAGAGTGTCCGGAACACAGGACTGGGAGCTGAAGGTTAAACTAGGGAAGCAGCTATATAAAAAATGTCAGCAGGTATTATTGTAGTGACCTATCTAGACTTTGTGCTGGTACAGGAGGTATCCAAATAGGTAATCATGTGGGAGCTGACTATCCCTTGGAATGAATGGATGGATAGCAAGAGGGCCAAAGATGAGAAGAACAAGTGTCATAGGCAGGGTTGGCATGCATGGTGTAGTTCCAACAAGATAGGATGCAGATTTCATTATCGATCAGTCTTTGTCTAAATTCTACATTGTTCTCAGCATCACTAGTCACACTAGAGAATGATAATAAAGTCAAACACAAAAGCAAGATCTCAAGTGTGCTCTTCATAAGATCAAAGAATCCATGGACTTTGCATTCTATTTGGACACACTATGGAGTCTGAAGCACCCTGACTCGGTGACCTGATACAGGGTGTCTGATATATGCAGACCCCAAATACCTAGTTTCCCTAGTCTACAGTATATCCCCGATGATGGATATATATTAACAGAAGCAGACAAAAATAAGTCTCTGCCATAAAAGAGTTAAATACAAGGAAAAAAAGACTTGCTGAAAACTTTAAAGTAACAAAGCTCACAAAGACTTGCCAAGATACTGCAAACTATGCCAGCAAATATGTTAAAACCATTGTGTAATCTTGCATAAAAAGAACAGAAATGAGTGGCTAAGCAGCTGTAAAGAGGCATTCCAGATCACCAAACAGGAGTTTTAATTGGTAATATGCAAGTTCATTATGATCAAACAAGTCTCTAAGGTTAGTTTATGATGTATCCCCATATGGTAAAGAGCTGTTATCTCACTGATGATGGAAATAAATCTGAACTCCTTGTTACATTCACTTCAACAGTGCTGTCAAGCACAGAAAGGTGGATGAAATTCAAATAAGAAGCACTTCTCATGTCAAGCTGGCAAATTTCATCAATATCTGTATGGCAATTTTTTTGGTTAGATTGTTTGTATTTATTAATATCTCCAATATTATTAAACTGAAAGTGAGTTTTTCTTATCTTCTCCAGAAACTTAAAAAGGCCTGCTTTAATTGATTCAGCTACATAAGATATAAAATGTGGTGCATTAAACTTAAAGTAATATAAAATTGCATAACTTTGAAAAGTTTCAGAAAGACTTTTAAGTTGTATGGTGTCTACCTGCTCAGCCATAGTATGTTGCATAACATACAATAACAATAACTCAGTAATTAATGAAGAGTCCAGAGTCATCAATTTTATATTTTTATTCTCGACATAGGCATCATTTAATTACAACTATAGGTGGAGTCCCACATGCCCTCTTGTGATGCAGCATTGTAGACTGAAGAAATCTAACAGGTTTTAATCAGCTAAAGCATTTCAAACAAATCAATCAGCATATAGATAAATGCCATGGTCCAGAAATCCACCTCTGCTATTAAGTATTATATAAATTCCCAAAATAGTTAATCATTAATAGTCTTTGCCGATACCTGGTTTAAAAGAAGCAAGACTTGTTATAAGTTAACTATATAAGAGAACAAAATGTAAAATTAAATATACTGTATTTGATCTAATTTTCTAATTCGAATGTACTTGTACAAATGTCAGGATGTCCTATTTAAACAGGCAGGCAATTTTAAGTGCATTTTTTCTGTTACAATTAAAAAGTAAGATCCTTAATTTTTGAATCACAAACATTAATTAACCACATAATATAAGACTTGTGATAGTTGGGATGACTGCCTGATAAAGCTGTTATGTTAAATGTATACAGATTATAAATCTGATTTCAAACACAGTTCAAAACCTATTTGAAGAGTCTCCTACAATATCAGATTCTGGATCATCCATTTGAGTCAAACATATTTAACTTATTCCTCACTTGCGTGTTTAAATACACAGTAATATTTGTTAATGCACTTACACTCAGTATAAATAAAGTCCAAAATTAATTTTTACTTGCCTTTTGACATCAATAAAATACAATATGTATAGGTCTAAAAGAGGTGGGCACATATTCTAGAAGGGAAGTGTTTCAGTATAAATAAAATGCAGACTAACATTCCCTAGAGGTCTATATGTCACAGTTTGTAAAAGATAATCTGGACAGACTGACATCTGCTGACATTATGCCCTACAGAAGAACAAAGGGATCCAGGACAAGGAAGAGGTGGGAAGGAGGGCATTAGAGGTTCGTCTTTCTCATTGACACTCATGCTTTGGGATTATTTGGCAGTACAAAATGGGTAAACCACCATTAGAGTTTGATGTACTTCATTTATCAATATAGTGCCCTGGAGGTAGACAATCCAGTTGCACTAACATATTGAAATGGTAATAGAAGATGAATATTATATTAAGAGTTACTCTGAACTATTAATTGGCAGCAAAGGGTCCTAGAAGGAACAAAGAGGCTTCTGTGGCAAGTTTTAAAGGTCTAAAAAGCAGAGCTTCACCACTTAATAAAAAGATAAGCACAAGAGAAGGGAATTGAATACCACTACAGCATGCCTGTGTAATAAGATTAAAAAAACATTTTGTCAAAATACAGAAAATAAATAATGACTGTTCAGGATGTTATAAATCAAAATCCTTTTACAAGACCTTATTTGTGTTCCACAAATCAATGGCAGCTCCTGGTGTTGAACGTTTTTATGTCCTGCCCGAGGTATAAGGGTATAAGTATGGCCAGTCTGTCCTAAAAGGAAAACAGGAGAAGAAATTCCTGACAGTGCCCCCTCATTCTTGGGAATGGTTTTGCCATCAATATTGGAGTCATGTAGCTGCACCCTACTTGCATTCATCTGACACCATTTAACAAAATCTTTGGGTTTAGTTAAGCAGGGGACTGTGTGACTGCCAGAAGGCGTTGGGGAAGACAGTCGACAGTACAATCTGAGGCCCTGGAAATTGCAATGGTGAATTCTCTAGAAGGATATGGTGAGAGGAGTTTAAAGAGGAGAACTGAACAAGAGGATTTTTTAGGGTGTTAGTGCTCTGTGTTGGGACAGTGGACTAGTGGACATGCCAGCCCCATAAAAGAGAGGGAACATTTGAAAAGCTTATTTTGAGATACAGTAGCTTGATCTTTTTATTTTTTATTATGATAATTTGTATTGCCCAACTTTTTATCCCATCCTTTCTTCTGCGTAGTCAACCTTTCTGCTTGGTACATTTTTTCTCATCTTATCACTCACAATGTTGTACAGATGATATTTATATAACAGTCATATGAACAGATCACATGAACAGAAGTATACATTAGCCACTGTTTGGAATATAAAGAGTTCTTGCAGTGAACCAAAGATCTGGATGCTGATATATTATTGCATTACAAGCAGATTCTATACCAAAAACAGTTTAATTTAATTATTTAAAACGGTAATTCTTTTATATTAAAATAAATTAATTTTTGTATACTCATTATTTTAAACAACTTTCACATATTTACTGACAAATCTAATTCATTACATTTTGGTTTTTAATATTAATATCTCTAAAAAGTATAGGGGCATTTACTTTTAGTATTTTTGAAATTTTCAAAATTTTTAAATAATACTTTTTTAACAAACATAAATGATTTGCTTTTATCTTTGGTTTTATTTAGCTGTCACTTTCATATTCCTATTCTCCTTGTCCTAAATATTTGTTTTTGTATATTTTTTTCTTTGTATTTTAATCAAAAATAGAAATAACAGTATGTGCTCGATCGAAATAAACAGTATTTTGAAAGTGTACATGTACCTGAATCCATCACTTGGTCTTTATTAGCAGTAGTCTAAAATATGCTCTGCACATCAGACTGCCAGATTGGTAATAAAAATAAAGCACTAAAGTCTAGGGCTTGATGACCTAACTCTCTGCTATATTACAGCCCAATTTGTTTTTAATTCACTCAGTACAACTAAACACAATTATGGTTTGTGTCAGACGATGTCAGTCTGCTGGCTGACTGGATAATGGCATAAAGCACACGGAGGACAAAAGCTCTGTTTAAAGTGCATCTGGGCAATAATGCATTTGGAAAACTATAAACTGGAGAGTTAGTAATTTCTTCAAATAAAAGGTATAAATGATTATAATTCTTTAAATGTTCCTTCTTTTACATGCTTTTAAACCAACTAATGCTTCAGGCTTTTAACAGTATTTTTATAAGGCAAATTCAGAGGGCTTACATTTTGGTGGCATTTGAGATGCTGCGCCTACCTTGTAATTGATATGAGGGTATAAAAAGTTGATAGCTCATCCTAAGTGCTGCTTTAGTGGCTCTATCATATTGGAATAAATCTACATTGATACCTTAGTGAAAAAATATGTTTAAATGAATAGCATTATAAAATACTGTTCCTAGACTGCACTGTAATTTAATGCACGCAGTTACAGACTTGGACATTAGTGTACATCTCTTAGTGTATATCATTGTCTGCTTTTTGTTAACAACAAGATTGTGTTCAACTCATATAAACATAAAATTGAATATCTGAAAAACATAAAGAGCTGTGATCAAATTGTATTAAAAACTGCACATGAATAGATGTAACCTGTACTGGATTACTTAAACTATATCTGCAGAGCTTCTAGACCTTTGGAGCTGGGGTTGAGAATTTTATTTAATTTTTGATTTTTTTAACAATAGTGTTAACAATTATTTTTCCATGTGTCCTCTAAGTAATACAGCAGATATTGTGGCAGATATGGTTTCTGCTTACCTGTTATACTGTATGTACTCCTTCAGGCATCTCAAACAACACAGTCATTTAATAATATCTCCTAGAATGTGAGAGGCATTTAAATTGTGTTTAGCTGATGTGAATCTGAAAGCGGCATGTGAACTGCAATGTTTAAGATGAAGAGCAGATATCTTAATTAAAATTATGCCATTTTTTTCTGGGTCACAACCACAAACAGAAAAATAATGTGTGTGCCTGTTTTTTGAAATAAAGCTTTCATTGTGATTATATCTTTTCATATTTTTCTGATTTAAAGGTGTTAGAAGGCGCACACACTGGCAGCTGATATGATACAGGCTACATTATTACTGCCCTGTGTACAACATGCTTATTTATGCCAAACATAAATAAAAAATAAATAAGCTGACCACCTTTAGAGAAGCAAATGACTAATCATAATGGGGACACAGATGGAAACTTATCAGGGTTAAATTTCACACAGATGCTAAGTTTTTCTTGCCACAGAAGACCAGCCATATGAAATAAGTTACCAAGTGGCATGGTAAACAGACATTAGGGATCTTGAAACTCAACTTGATGCTACTTGGAGATATTAGGCGAAGAGGACAGATTAATTTTGTTGGGCTGAATGGCCTGTCCTTGTCAAAATGGCTATAAGGTTTAGATGGTCTCATTTTCTAAACTTCATATCAAAACCAAGCACAATCCTACTGTCATTGTACTGCCAGGTACACTACAAATCACAACATATATGGAACTGAATTATGTTCATTCTTAACTGAAGGTGTTTAGCTGGTTGTCCTCTCACTAAGGTTGGAGTCTGAAGTAATACATAGATAAGGCCATTAATCTGTATTGGTAACCATGCTGAAATAGTCTTTTCCCAGCTTGACGCCTTCGCTGTTCATCACAAGATATCTTATTGGCAACATCTTCTCTGTTTTGAATAGAACTGATGAGAATGGTGATTAAACAAAGTACACCTGCTTGTGATTTAGGGAAGACCCAGGTGTTGTTAAGTTAGAAAAAGAAAAGAAAAAAGAAAGTTGCTTTTTTGCAAGTTGGCCAGCAGCAGCCTAATTTATTAGAAAACAAAACCTTGGTGGAAGTGGAAGTCGATTTTGATGGTGATAAGATCTCTGCAAGCAATGGTGGTAAACCCTGTAGAAAGAAGAAATGAAAGGGATATGTTTGGTACAGGAAAAGAAAGTCTTAATAAAAAGAGAACAAGGATTAATTTACACCTAAGATACATTGCCCTTTGTTTGGTAACATTTAATAATTCAAAATAACAACTACCTTGCCAGGTGGTGCACTGGTTAGTGCTGCTGCCTCACACTAAGGGTTTAGCTTCCAGTTACTTCTTGTGTGGAAATTGCATGTTCTCCATGTAGGCATGTGTTTCCTCTGGGTGCTCTGGTTCCACAACCTGCAAGTAAAGTGAGCGGACATTGTTAAACTGGCCCTAGTTTATGTTCACGCTACAATGACTGGAATACAGTCCAGGGCTTTTTCCTACTTTGTTCCCTATGCTTGCTGGGATAGGCTACTGCTACCCCAGATTAAGCGAGTTCAGGAAATTGATGGAACTGCTTTGCCTGTAATGCATTTGATTGATTCACCTTAACAATTCTAATGAGGGGAATTAATTAATAATTTGTATGAAATGTAATGACTTTTTCAGAGATCTTCTGTAGTATCATACCTAGTAAGTCATTAAAGTAATTATAAATTGGTTTGCCTATATGTTTCCATCTTTCTTACAAAAATGGCAAGCGCATTTATTAATTCATACTGTTCATTTTTTTTTGTAACAAGAAAAAAATGCACTCAAAAGCAACAAAAAACCTTTATAATTATCTTGACCAAGTACCATATATATTTTTGTAACACAGTGGAGATGTAAAATGAGCATATATCCAATTCAAATGAAGCATCAAGGTGTCGCAATTACTGCTTAATGAATCGAGAATCCTGACTTTGAATGCAAAGAATGGTTACCATCAATCTGAAGTTTGCATGATCTCCCCATATAAAGTATGTATAGGTCTTCCTATGATACTTTGCTTCTCTCATGCTCTCAAAGATGTGCGATTTATGTTAATTGGTGACTTTACATTATCCCTGTGTGGATGGGTCCACTTGACTAAAACTGAAAGCATTTACTTTTGCAGCCAGGATACTGTATTATATGGGTGGCTGCCCTAAACCTTGCCATGTCTCTTGTCCCTTCTTATTACAATATTTTTAGACTTTGGTTAGTTCTTCTAGCATTTGTCTTTACAGACTTATAACATACTCTTTCAGCATGCTGCTCTATGATCATGTCTGTCTTTGTTACTTCTAACTCCAAGCCAACAAATTTTATCTTGGACAGTTTACACCTTTTTCCGTTACTTATGGTGAATTCAGAAAGTATTCATACTCCATCATTTTCTACACACTTTCCTGTGTTGTAGCTTTAGTTTTAAATGGATACATTTTCCATTTCTGCCCATTAATCTACACTCAGTAACTCATAATGACAGAGTTAAAGCATGTTTTCAGAAAAGTTTACAAATGTATTAAAAATCAAAAACTGAAATTATACATTCATATAACCTTGCTGTGGTACTCCAAACTCAAATTAGTTGTGTAATGCTTGCTTTATTTATCCTGGAGATGTGTCTAGAACTTGAGTGGAGTCCACCTGTGGTAAATTTAATTGATTGGACATAGTTTGGAATGGCACACATCTGTGTATATAAGATCTCACAATTCACACTTCATGTCAGCACAGAAAACAAGCCATTAAGTCCCTTAGCATATTGGCCTCAAAAACTGTGAAATGGAACAATTTTGGAAAAACCAGGACCCTAATGCCTAACCCTAACTCCTAACGCCTAAATTTAACCCTAACACTGGAGTTGGCCATCTGGTTAAACTGAGTGACCAAGCAAGGGCCTTGTTTAGGGAGGTGACCAAAAATCTAATGGGCACTCTAACAAAACTTCAAAAGTCCTCTGCTGAGATGGGATAGCCTGTTGAAAGGATGACCATCTCAGCATCATTCTGTCAATCAGTTGTTTATCGTAAAATGGCTTGTATGGAAGCCACTCTTGAATAAAAGGCATTAAAAGGATTCTGAGAATTTGAGGGAAAAAAGACTTTCTGATCTGATCAGGCAAGAAATTGACTCCTTGTGCAGAATTCTAAGTACTATGTCTGGTGGTCTGGCAAAGACCAGATAATGTTCATCATCTGTATCACCGTCCCTTTGGTGAATCGTGGTGGTGACAGAATCATGGTATGGAGCCGCTTCTTAGTGACAGGGACAGGGAGACTGATCAGAATTAAGGAAAGGATGAATGCAGCCAAATATGAAAGGGTCTTGAAGATGACCTGCTCCAGAGTGCACGCAACTTTAGACAAGGGTGTCAGTTCACCTTTCAGCACTCCAATAACTTGAAGCATACAATGAAGACAAATACTTCAGGAGAATACATTTCTGACTGTTCTTGAGTAGTTCAGTCAAAGCCCAGGCTAAAACTCCATAGAACATTAGTGAGAGTGAGAGACTATTTAGTGAAGATAAGTGAGAGACTTGAAGATGGCAGTTTATAGATGCTTCCCAACCAGTCTAATGGGGCTTGAGAGGATCTGCCAGGAAGAATGCAATACAGTGCCCAAATCCAGGTTTGTAAAGCTTGTGGAGATTACTCAAAAACCTGAGAAGTTTTAATTGCTGCCAAAGGATCTGAATACTTACATGAATGAGAGATTTCAATTTTTGAGTTTTAAATTTGCAAACCTTTCTGAAAACATGTTTTAGCTTTTGTCACTATGGTTTATTGTATGTAAATTCTCAGGCAAAAATGACACAAATATCCATTTAAAATAAAATCTACACCACAATAAAGTGTGCAGAAAGTGAAGAGGTCTGAATACTTTCTGAGTTTCAATCCATTGTATATACATTACATAGTTTTTTTCATAGTGAAAGTCTAATCTTTTTAAAATTAAGCCTTCCATTGTCTCATTTGACATTTACTATTTTGTATCTGTTTTCTCTTTCATTCACATTGTTCTCGTAGTTTTTATAGTCAACATATTGCAGGATAGTGACACAAGAGAAATAATATCTTCTCCTAATATGCTGTTCTTAAATGAATGTATTGTGAGTCTGTACTAATGATTCTTCTAATTGTAATAATCTTTTTTTGTTTGTTTTTTTCGTGGTTATAAGTGTATTTGATAGTGTCACAATCCAGCTTACTTTATCACAAATATTTTTTTTAATTAACAGCAGTCAAATACTACAAGCATGTCAAACTCATCATAATACAACACTGTCTATGTTTGTATTTGTTATGACAGGCTTGGCAAAAAGCCCTCACGTTTTTGAGCAAATAAAATCAGACATGTTGAGTTTCTATGTTTCTAAGCGTTGTTTGATGCGCATTGGGCTATAGGTTCTAGGTAATTTTTTTTTCCTCACAAAACACATAATTCAAACTGACTTCAAAATAATTACATTTGAATCAATATTGAGCGGGGCCGGCTCTACGCTGGGGCAAGAGGGGGCAATGCCCCCTTAAACAAATGTCCTGCCCCCTTAAATCAAACTTTTAGAGGATGAGAAAGAAAATAATAGATTACCCACAAACTGAATATGGGCAAGATTTACTACAGTAGCTGGAAAAGGCACAAATGAGATGATAGGTTTCACCTCTTGTTCGCTCTTTCCCTTTGTGCTTTGTTTGTGCGCAGCTCACACAGTACTCCGTAGAGATCCCCCACTCACCCTCCCCAGCTAAACATCCAATCACTGTTAGTATGCTAATGACTCGGTGTCAGGTTTCTCAGTAGGCAAGGCAGAGCGAAATGAGCTTGTCAACTGCATGAGGCTTTGAGGAAGCAGCAAATCTCTGTCGTCAAAATCATAGCGACCCGTGAAATAATTAACAACAACTAAAAAATACATCTATATTTGTACAGTCAATGGGGGACTAGTCCATTGTTCTTCTCACAGTTTCAGTCTGGCAGAGAAGTGTTTCTTTCTCAATCCCACAAGCACCACTGCTGCTGCATAGAGCCGACTGGAGGACCCGTGTCTGTCTATCAGACCCAACACAAAGCCCCGCCCCAGCTTTCAACTCTGCACTCAGTTTTCTCGTTTCATATACTGATATAATCACAGGGATTTTAGTAAAGCTTATTTATTCACTTTCCAAACCAGCTACCAGCAGCTCACAAAGGGAAAGTTAATGATGTGAAATGCATCCTATTTCCCAAGCTTTTAAAAAGTGTGATGCTGCTCCTGGCTGTACCAATAGCATTAGCAATGATGCTGTTGCTGGTACATCAGAGACAGCAGCTAGCATGTCTACTCCTGTGGCATCAACAGGCACTGCTTCTCCTGTACCTCTGCCAACAATTGCTGCCCCAAAGCAACCCGCTCAGCTACCCAGTGACTTAAATGGCAATACACCATCCCAGCCAATACTGGGTAGTTACCCCAAACGTGTATTAGGTGGTAAAACATTAAGATCATTCAATCCTGCCTGGTATCGCACACAACCATGGCTGGAGTACTCTGTTGTGTTGGATGCATGCTTCTGTTCCCCTGTCGGAAATATGGCAGGCACTGTTAATGAGAGGGATGTAGTTTTACCTTAACTGGTTTTAACAACTGGAAAGCAGCACTTGATCGAGACAAGGGGCTACAGAGGCATGTGTCCAGCCACAACCATGTGCATGCTTCAACAATCTGGACTGAGCATAAAAGCAGAGAGGCCAGAGGGGGGACTGTGGATTCAATGTTGGTTGGTAAAACACAACTTGAAAAAAACCATTACTATGTCAAGAGTATTGGTAGTGCTATAAGGTTTCTCTGTTTAAATGAGTTGGGGGTCCGTGGGACTGCAAAAACCTTGAGACATGATGCAGCGAGTAATGATGATGACATTGCTTCAGGTATTTTTCTAAAACTGATGGAAAATACCTTAGAGAAGGATGAGAAGCTAGCAAGCATTGCTAAGGGTATCCCAAAAAATGCAAAATGCACATCTAAGGATATCCAAAATGAAATTGTCCAAACACTGGCTGACATGGTGCTTGGAGAGGTCAGGAAAAAATATGAAAGTGCTGATTCTGCAGGGTTTTGCCTCAAAAGTGATGGGACCAGGGATAGGTGCAATGTGAAAAATGTGTCTGTGATAATACAGTTTGTCAGAAATTCCATGCCAGAGGAGCATCTTATTGGGTTGCTTGACTTGTAACAACTTGATGCAGAGTACATCACCTCTGAGATCCTGTTACACCTTTCTGATGCTGGCTACAGTGCTGACAGTATACTTAGTCAGTGTTATGATGGGGTTAGAGGTGGTGTACAAGCTCTGCTCCAAAACAGGCTTGAATAGATATGTCCCATAGATCCACTGCTACAACCACCAACTGCACTTAGTGGTTGTGCATGGCATGCAGAGTGAGCCGTGTGCAAAAAGATTTTTTAGCCTATCTAGTTCACTCTACAAGTTTTTTCACCACCACTATATGCTCAATAAACAAGGCTGCTTGAGATCAGATGGACAAGACACTATGAGGTGAGGTGACAAGGTGCACTGTGGACAATCAAGAACAAATCCTTAGTATCCTATCTGAGATGACAGAGGATGATGATGCTGCAGTTGACCTGTGCACCGAGGCATCAGGCCTGCTATGCCAAATTAAGAGGCATCACTTCTTTGAGATTGGAAAGTTCCCAGTGCGGGTGCTTGGTGTCTTGAAACCAGCAAATGCTATTCTACAGTCTCAGTCAGTTGATCTGTGCAGTGCTTCTGAGGTTGTTAGTGCAGCACTGGACTCCTTAAAAAACATCCGTGAGGATGACTGTTGGGGAGTGTCATCTCCTGCTGAGGATGAGTCACATCCAACAAAGAGAAGGAGAACAATGAGCAAACACCTCACCTCAAAGTGTTGTGCTCTCAACTTTGGGCCATACAGACTCTGGTGACCCTACCATTTCCCCCCCATCAGTCTCTGAAAAGATCCCTGCTCAACATCCTTGACAGGGCCATTTCAGAAATGGAAACTAGATTTTCACACAAGAAGATTGACCTGATGAGAGCCATATCTAGTCTTGCACCCAAATCTAGCGCATTTCTAGATCCCACCCTGTTGCACCCTCTGGCTGTGATGGCTGGCACTGTAGCAGATGTTGTAAGTCTGAAAAATGAAGTTCTTGTGCAAAACAGATGCTGCTCAAAAATTTTCAAAGGAAACAGACCTGTCCACTGTGTGTAAACTCCTGCAGGAGTACAAGGAAGCCTTTCCTGAGTTGCATAAATTGTATGTAACAGCCCTGGTAATTGGTGTGTCTTCAGCATCGTGTGAGAGTTCCTTCTCCACTTTGTCACGGGTACTAACCCCCTATCGCACCATGTGACATAAAAGAAAGAGGAATTTGGTGATCTTGGCCCATGAGAAGTCCATAACAAATAACTTGGATATGATGAATTTGTAAGAGTTATTGCAAAGGGAAACGGGTGAGTGGATTGAGGAGAAAGGAGAGCAGAGCTGTTTACTTGCAAACAGAGAGTTCAATTGCTTACAAAACAAACAAGCTTAAAACAAGACAAAAAGACAAAAAAAGAAGAAAAAAGTTAAAATGTTCTGTTCTAAATCTGTTGTGTTCTACAAATTAGTTTGAGAATTGTAGGGAAAGACATGGTGAATTGTTTTTTTTTTAAATTACTATGCCAACCCTTTTTAGTTTTGTAAATATTGGCTATATTGAGAGGTCTTATTTTATTCTTACTTTATTTTGCAAATTTATTTGAGAATTAGGCCATCCAATTAAGATAAAATTTATGTTGTTGGTTATAAAGATCTAGATGAATATTTTATTTTGTTCTTTATTTTATTTTTTTTTTTATTCTATTTTTTCAGTTTTATTTTTCAAGACTTGGTGAATTGATTTTTTTTTAATAACTTGGCCTACCCTTTTTAGTTTTGTTAATATTAGCAATAGTGAGAGGTGTTATTATTGGGTTCTAAAATATTTGATATAGGCCATCCAATTAAGGTAAATGTCATGTTTTTAGTTGTTATAATCTGATGAGGAATATTTTATTTTCTGTTGTTTTATTTTTCAGTTTTCCTCCTGAGGGATTACCACCTTGTCGTGGTCATAGGGTTTGCGTGCCTCAGTGACCCTAAGAGCTACACCAGCAGAAGCTTAGCCTTCAGGTGGGACACTCAAGTTGGAGAGGTCTTAGGGTAGAGGCCTGATGAAGTGCAATCCAATGACATGACCAAAACAGTTATCCAGAGTACCCCACCCCTTTCCAGCCTCCATTGCCACCATGTGCCCCCTTCACATTTCTGTCTGCCCCCTTAAATATGCCTGTCTAGAACCAGCCCAGATCTTGAGAAGGTGTAGCATTGCCTGAAATAAAAGGCATGAAATTCCAAGGACCAATCTCCACCAATTGCTAAAGTCTTGGCACTGCATTTGTTTTTGCAATGGACTGCAATTTACTTCAGAAACATTGACAAAACAGCAATTTTAATTAGAACATTGAAACAATTTAGATGAAAACAGGCCATTCAGGCCAGAAAAGCTCAACAGTTCTATCCACTAAATTATTCCAAAAAATATCAAGTCTAGTTTTGAAGGGCCCATGTTCCATGTGTTTCTGGTTTTCTGTGTGGAGAAAAACTAATGTTTGTGCAAAAATGTACCCTTAACCAGTTTCCAACTGTCTCCATGTCTTCTTGATGAACTCATTTTAAAGTAACAGTCTTGATCCACTGTACTAATTCCCTTCACTTCAATCATGTCAACTCTTAATCAACTTTTTCATTCTTTCCTCATACCTTGTCCTCTGTAGCCTTGGAGTCAGTCAAGTCACATTTCTCAGTACTTTTCCCAGTGGTGTAAAATATATTCATTATTAACTTGACCGGGTTCCTCTAGAACAGTTGTTTTTTTTTTTAGTTTTAAATCACCTTAGCCTGGCTTTTTCTTTGTAACTTGTTTATTCTTGTCTAAAAAAATGGTTCTTTATTGACATTTTTATGGTTCTTTATTGGGTTGTGTGGATCACCATAGAGCCATTGCGTCACAACTTTATTCCATTCTGGGAAAGGTTCTCTGCATATAAAGATGGATGTTCGTGCTTTGAAAAACTTCCTAATATTAAAAAAAAAACAAACTGAAATCTTTAATGAATAGTAGGCTACCTAGAAGGACAGTAACGGACAAGTAAGAAAACCTGGACTTAGCCTGTGTAACTGGACATGATAACAAATCTGTTATCATTTATTTGTGGTTATTCACTCTACGGGCCTGTTATGGATCTAAATAAACAAAGGTTCTTTCTGGAACCTTAATGTGGATGGGTCTTTTGGAAACTAGACAAGGTTTCCCTATGGCATCATTCTGAAGAACCTCATTGGCAGCTTTATAAGAGTGTACTTTGCTCCAACTATTATACTTTTGTCTTCAAAGTTAGCATGGCCTTGCTGCAGCAAAGCATCCACATTGCATGATACGTTAAGCACCATGTTCTACTGTATATTAGTGATGTTAGAGTCTTCTGTTTATAATGAACCACAACAGTATTGAGACACAATAGGTCAGATAGATAGATAGATAGATAGATAGATAGATAGATAGATAGATAGATAGATAGATAGATAGATAGATAGATAGATAGATAGATAGAACTTTCTAGGGAGAAATTTGGCTTTTTACAGAAGCTGTTTAAATCAATAAATACACAAACAGGAAGGTAAATAAATAAATATATAAACACACCTTGATCTGAATACACACCAGGAAGACTATAAAACAAGAATATTACAAAGAAAGAAAACGTCTGTCTTGGCTGTCACAATCACAGTGAAGCATTATGCAGACGTATTGCTGTTGGTATAAAGGAGTCCCAGCAGCATTTCTTGAGACACTTTTATTGACTACTTCACTGGCTGAAAGTCCTTGGTGTTAGTATGTCAGAGAAAGGATGTGCAGCTTTGTTCATAATGACAATAAGTTTTGTTTTAATTCTCTCCTTTGTTACCACCTCCAAGGGGTCCAGAGTGTGTCCCATAACTGAACTTGTCCTTTTAATTAGCTTGTTGAGTCAGTTGGCCTCTCTTGAAGTGATGTTACCAGCCCAGCACACCACTGTGTAGAAGATTGCACTGGCCATCACAGATTTATAGAAGATGTGAAGGATGTCACTTTCCACATTAAAGGAATGTAGTCTCATAAGGAAAAAGAGCCCGATCTGCCTTTTGTTACATAGATCCTCTGTGTTCTGAGACCAGTCAAAGCTATCTTTAATGTGGACCACATATGTTAACAACTTAGCAGTTATTTTCAAATGCAGACTATTTCCTACTTTTAGAATTACCAGTAATTTCTTGGTGGCCTCCTTGACTTAAATTGTGCTATCCTTAATTAAATGCTCAGTTAGATACTTTTTCTGCATAGATTTTTAGTTGTGTTGTATTTTCCTTTTCTTTATATTTGGGTTATTCTGTCTTTATGATGTGATGAGTTAACAAAAATGGCTCTTCTCAAAGTTGTGTTTAATCTGAACTCCCATAAAATACATTCAATATAAACAGACAATATGTTGCTGCTTATCACACTTTCAGAATTGTTTGAATCATAAATGTAGACGAAATGTAGAGAATCTGTAAAATTTTCTTTTCATACTTTTTATGATTAATGACAAAACCACCATGCTAAATATGCTAAACATCATAAGAAACATGATGTGAAATGTGCTTAAATAATTGAATAAGAGTGGATGTACATAAATATGCAACATGGACAGTGAATGGGCTGGGAACTGAATCCAGGTCTATAAATCCATGAAGCATCAGTGCAAAGTACTGCACCCTAGGCCTGCGCTAGTATCTGAAATAACATACTACACAGAGGAGAATATTTCTTTTTTGGATGGAAACAAATGATAAAGTAGTCTTGAAACATCAAGTTCAGAATATTATACTGTAACACCATGTTACTTTGTCACAAAAATGTGAAGAATTTCGTTTGTTTTAACACTTGGTAAACACCCTGTAAAGGAGCAAATGCTGTTGCATTTTTAAGACAAAAAATATGTGAAGAGTGTTTTGCAAAGAGCTAGTTTCTGGATTCCTTATATTAGCATTTTTAACAAACACATTTGTCTGAAATCTGCACCTTTAACACTGTCCATAAGCTATTCCTAATGAATAAAATGTACATGTCATTCTTTTACATAATGAATGTTATAAGACATCAAGAAATGTTTTTTCTTTTAAAGTTAAAATTTAGATTGGATAAAAGATTTCAGTGATACCTATTTCTTTTTCCTTTTAGGCAAATAAAGAAAAA
This sequence comes from Polypterus senegalus, assembly GCF_016835505.1. Lineage (NCBI taxonomy): Eukaryota > Metazoa > Chordata > Cladistia > Polypteriformes > Polypteridae > Polypterus > Polypterus senegalus. The sequence continues at coordinate 127,068,252 of NC_053157.1, read as the reverse complement.
ATGCTGTATCATGATTCAGGCCATCAAAGAAAATGATATATATATATATATATATATATATATATATATATATATATATAAAAGAATATATGCAAATAAAAAGAATGTCATACATGATGACCTTATGCACAGCAGTTTTATAGCTGAAATTTACTGTAATTTATGAAAAAATCTAATTTATATTGCCAATCAGTTTGTGCTTAAAATATTTGATAGGCATTACTATTATTGTATCTCATAGATGTATGCTCAATTTGAGTATTAAAATGGAAAATCATTACCTTAAAACTGAATTTATTATGAAAATTGATGTCAATCACTTGGGATCAAATGACAAAATGAGTATTTAATGTATAATCATAATAATTAAATGCTTTTAATGGGAATTTTTGGCAATCTTGCATTTTCCCATGTCTTCAGCATTTTATCTACAGACAGAATATATTTATGTATTGACAAAATCTGCCTTCTTTACAAGTAAAATATAAGTCAGTTATTAGAATTATCACCAAACTATATTTTTCGTTTTTATCATTACAAATGGGGATTCATTTCAGAGAAAATGGTGCAGTGATTCTAATTTTAGCCTCAAAGACAGGTGCTGCAGAGCTGACAAAAATATCAGTTGAAAAATAGCAGACTTGTGCACAATTTCAGACATATAAGCAGGTAGCATAGAGCTAATTATTTCCACAAATAGCATTTGTGCCTAACCACAATCTGAAAAAAATATGATCCCTTTATTTTTTATAGTATTTGTTCACTGAATTTTAAAGGAAATTTAAACTGTATACCAATGTACAACCAGCTTAAATTATGATGATAAACTGTCATAAATCATCAAATCCTTTGCATTTAGTGATAGGTATCAACTTTTATTTGATTGGGTTTGTTCAAATACTTATTGATATTAAAAAAAAACATTATGCTGCCAGTCTTATTTTTAATAAAATTAATAAATCAAATGTGTTTGTGAAAAATATTTTAAAAAATGTGTCCTGTTGTTCACCCACTAATGAACACATTACAAGATTACTGAAGCGGACCCTGGCAGCATCAGGCACATAGCTGGAGTTACTGCCACATGCAATGTCAGTCTGCTGCAATGCACAGTAACACATACACCTGAATCATTTACATCAGCCTAATTAAGAGTTACCAAAAAGTAATTAATCAAACAAAAAATATCCCTTTTATTTTCTCGTGATGTTGAACTTTTAGTGAACCCTGCTGAATTCCCTTTCCTTTAATTTTGGTGAAGTTTGGGAACATTTCCATGATTTTGTGAAATCAGGGAAATATTCACGAACTTTGCCAAACTCTGCAAAATGAAGTCAATTGGGAAGGAGGAACTGGACTCATTTTGAGTGGATTATAATGCGCTTTGTGTCCATGAAGGGCTGCCAACTATAATAGATCAATTTCTGTGGCCAAATATGTGATCTGAGCTCTGAGGCAGTAATGTTAAAGACCGTGCCATTGTGCCTCAAACAACAAAAGACACATATGTAACGAACACCAAAAAGGAAATACAACAAATGGTACCAACTAGCAAACCTTAAATATAATTTGATACTATCCGTATGTATGGTGTTCGCATTAATACCACGATTCAATACAAGTTAGAACCATACAATGAGACTCTGCCTCTGTAGTTAGAACATAACATGGCAAACATGGACGCAGTATTGCATGATTGGCTAAGAATGTTCGAATACTACAGTGATGCTGCTGGACGGCCGAGTATAGTAAGTCGGTGTTAGTTCAAGAGAGATAACAGTAAGTTCGGTTGGTTTTTGGAACGTTGGTTTGTTTGGGTGTACTGTCCAGGACTAACATTGTTGACTGACTTAAACCCTTCGACAGTTCCGGAACCTTAAGTAATTTAGAACGTATTGCCATTTGCTTGGTATGTCGAAATCTATCTTTGGGCAGTTCAGTTTTGACATCCGTCCTTCTGACATCTATTGGCAAACTGAGAAATGACGACAGGGTATTAACCAACGGTCATTGTTTAAATTTTAGCTGAACTCAGATCTAAAATGACCATGCAAACATAATTATTACTCCGACTCTGATTACAGTCGTAAAATATGGTTTGTTTTGAAAATTTGTTTGCCTGAAAAAATCAAATGAGGTGCGCCGAAGAGCTCAGTTCATGTCTCGCAACCCTGTTTAAACAGGAAACACTTCATTACATCGGCCAAAAAGGTCTTATTTAAGCACAGATCAGTGCCACGATAACAAAATCATTTCAAGGACTTAAAAAAACAAATAATTCTTTGCAGAGAAAGTATGAATTTGTAGCCCGATTCAATCGGGTTCCCAGTCGCTAGTAAGTAAAAAAAATATAGATCACTGTGCTCACAGAGTTCCACTCTTAGGCCACACATTGGCTGTCTTTCTTCTTCCATTAATTAGAAGGAAACTACTTGTATATACATAGTAACAAATCTTTTCTTGTTATTATTTCACAGTGTGTCCTGCGTTTTCTGATGGCAGGAGGGGAAGGTGGAAGGCTCCATTAAGGCTTGTTTTGAGATAGCTGCTGGGCAATTGATTTGCATGCTGTTGTGATGTGAAATTTTGCATACAAGTTGATAAATATTTTATGTCTTTATTTGTACTTAGGTAAAGCAATGTAATATTAGTGTTACATTAGTGAGAAGCATTCATGTTTACAACCCCGCCCTCTCCCAGGACTAAGTCAGGAAAGTGAATTTAACGATAGGGTTGGACGGGGAAGTGCCTAAAACCAGTTTGGCAAGTGTTTCTCTGCTAATTTCTCTCAACCCCCATAGGAAAGCCAGGTTGCCTAACTGCCAAGCTTTACCTTAACATATGGTTTTGGGGGCAGGTCTGAATATGGCTGTTTGGAATTGGCTTGTATCAGAAGCCTTTGAGTACCATGATGTCCTATTGGCTGTAGGGGTTGGACAGAACATCTATAAATTTGCTCACTCCCCCACTCTCTCTCTCTCTTACCAAACTGATGAACTGAAAAGGACAACACAATGAAGAGCACAGCTCGGCAGCCATATTGAGACAGGCATGCGGTCTGTTCTGAATAAAGTTGACCACAAAATGATGCCTTAACTAGAAACATTTTAAGTAACTAACAAGTCTGTGTGCCGCCTGAAACGACACATCACCATTTATTAGGTTGTATGGTTGCCAATATTCAAATGTACTTTGCATATTGTTATTATTTATGAATATTATCAATAATACATTGTTTTAATTGTAACTTAACTCCTGCTTGTCTTTTACTACACCTAATTGCCTGAGTCTATAGATGTAGAAGGGAAGGTGGGGCGAAATTTTATGGGACAATACCTTATAAACAGTGGTAAGTCTAAGCGATTTGAGGCATTCTGAGAAAGGCTACATATTAATAATACAAAAGGGGAAAGTAGAGTAATATGTTACTTTACCAAGACAAAACACATGCGGTGCTGCATTGCCACTGCACAGAGATCAGTGTTATATACAGTATAGTAATCCCTCCTCGATCGCGGGGGTTGCGTTCCAGAACCCCCCACGATAGACGAAAATCCGCGAAGTAGAAACCATATGTTTGTGTAGTTATTTTTATATATTTTAAGCCCTTATAAACTCTCCCACACTGTTAACATTATTAGAGCCCTCTAGACATGAACTAACACCCTTTAGTCAAAAGTTTAAACTGTCCTCTATGACAAGACAGAGATGACAGTTCTTTTTCACAATTAAAAGAATGCAAATAGATCTTCTTCTCTTCAGGAGCAGAGAGTTTCAGAGGGAGAGAGAGAGAGAGCGCTCGCAAAGAAAAGCAAACAATCAAAAAATCAATACTTGTGCTTTTAAGTTTGCCGCATTTTTAGAGGAGCGTCAGGATCTTCTAAGCAAACAGCCTCTGTGCAAACAGCCCCTCTGCTCACATCTCCTCCGTCAGGCACAGAGAACGTCAGAGAGAGAGAGCGAGATTAAAGCAACAATCAAAAAATCAATACATGTGCTTTTGTGCTTTTAAATATGCCGAGCACCGCAATAAAGCGCATTTTTAGAGGAGCGCCAGTATCTTTTAAGCAAACAGCACCTCTGCTCACAGCCCCTCCGTCAGGCGCAGAGAATGTCAGAGAGGGTGAGAGAGAGGCAGAGACAAGCAAACAATCAAGCTCCGCGCGGGATGCATATCTTATAGCATTGAGGAGTTTTAGTTAGTAAGTAATACATGCTCTGATTGGGTAGCTTCTAAGCCATCCGCCAATAGCGTCCCTTGTATGAAATCAACAGGGCAAACAAACTGAGGAAGCGTGTAGCATAAATTAAAAGACCCATTGTCTGCAGAAATCCGCGAACCAGCAAAAAATCTGTGTTATATATTTAGCATGTGCTTACATTTAAAATCCGCGATAGAGTGAAACCGCGAAAGTCAAAGCGCGATATAGCGAGGGATTACTGTATCTGCTTTTTTTAAGCACATGTGGGATGGATATCTGGGATGACCCACATACAGCAGTCAAAGAGCCTGGGGGACAAAATGGCCATGTGTGGAAGAAACAAGTTTGGTTAGAGATGGGAAAAAAATATCACCTAGTGTTTTTAAGTTCCTTGGTGGATTGATGGGCTTTGTCAATGTATCTCAGTTCCTTGTGTGCTTTTGACCCAGACATGGCAATGTCAGTAATAATTTTGAAAGTGTTAGGCCTTCTCTGGGGCCCAAGAAAAAAATATTCACCTAAGCCAACCACACGGCTAATTGTCAGGAAAATATTCAGCAAACAACAACACTGGCAAAAAAAGAGTATTTAGTGCAAAACACTTTGGCTAATTTCTCTGATCAACACTAACAGCCACTAATAGGGTTTAGTTGTTATGTGCCACATCCATAAAACTTATATCCTTCAAAGCTTGTGGAGAGAAAGAGAGAGAGAGAGAGAGGGGTTTGGAGGATGTCACCACATGATGAACCATCCGGATTGAGACCCGTGTGCAGCAATGCAAAGGGTGACACCTCAGCACCACACGGGAACAGTGTGAGTTTTTTTTACAGTGGCTGGAGTGCCAATCTCGCCACCAGCCTCTGAGTTTTTGTTGCGTGTTGGGGGAACTGCTAGTGGGGCTGGATAAAGGTTAACATCATACCCAGGATGAAGCAGTTGCGGGTTAAGGGCCTTGCTCCAGGGCCCAACAGAGGTGGGTCACTTCTGCCATTTTTGGGACTTGAACCGGCAAACTTCTGATTGCCAGTGTAGAGCCCTAGCCTCAGATCCACCACCTGTGGAGAGATAATACAGTTAAAATGTTAGATGAAAAACAGTTAATAATAATGACTAAAACAAAGTGTGTTGGCTTAAAATCTTTCTCTTTATAAATTCATCTGTGTATAAATATCAACTTTTCAAAAGTGTTAGTTGTCCCAGTATCATAGCTGATTTAACAAAGACACATTAATTAGGGACATGTGACAATTTTCGTAAACCGGTCTTGTTTGCTAAGAAGATGATAGATACCTGGCTAAAAGAAGATGGCTAACAGTCATGGGACAAGGTTTTTAAACTGGGACCACATTGGTAAGGTTAGTTGACATAAAATGAGATCTAGCCAACAGTGCAATGCAGGTCTAGTTTTCAATTCATGCAGCCAAACAAGCATTGCAGTCATCCAGTGTATCATATTTTTGTGGAATGAAAAATGAAATGAAAGTATTGAACATTAGACATTTTATCTAAACATTATGGCAATGTATTACAACACAGGTTGACAACCAAGAAATTAATTTTGAATTGAACCTTTGAAGTGAACTCAATTTAATGAAACAAGTTTGACCACATGTACGGTAGGTACGTCTTTTATTCATTACACTAAACATGATTTTGCTTTTCAGCAATGAAACAGTCACCTTGAAGTTAACGTTTTATCAGACCCATGATGGGTTATTTACTGTATATACAATACATATTTAGAATACTATATAGACTGTCACACTGCTTCCGCAGTCAGTATAAAACAAAAAGACCTCAGACCTCATGCATAACGCTGTGTGTAGAATTCGCACTATAACATGATATAAGCACAAAAGCAGAAATGTACTTACGCACAGAAAAATCCAGATGCATAAATCTGTGCATACTCCAATTTCCGCATTCTTCCGCTCCATAAATCCCGGTCAGTGTGAAAAGCAATGCGCATGCACGCGCATGCTGTCCCGCCCAAACTCCTCCCAGAATTACGCCTCTTTGAATATGCAAATCAAAATAAATAGCCCTTAAGCTCAGCGTTCTGTGAAAAGACAATGGGAAAAGCACGGGGGAAAATATAAGAATTTCAGCGAATACCAAGTGGAGGCAAAGCAAAAACATACTATTTGTTGATTTAAACAGTGGAATAAACAACAAAAGGAAGTTGATCGAGTGACATAGCGTGTTGGAGAGCTCAAGTTCACAAAGTCACACAGTGCCAAAATAAAAAAGAAGTCACATATCAAAGTCGCCTTGAAAAGGCGAGTTGTAGCCCACCATCTGAGCTTATTAGGGTACAGGCAAAAAAAAATAGGCACACAGTGGGAAAAAAAAACACGAAATGTCAACTTTAATCACGTAGTTTATTTTGTCATTAAAGTAGAAAATCATAAACTTCATCTTAAATTCGTTTAATTTACTAGTTTCTTAAATCCCATCGCAGCTAAAGTAGCACGTTAAATGTTTTGTTTTGTATTTGATCTTCAATGTGCTCTATGTGTGTGAATCACTACGTGCTTCCGTTTTTTCTCTTTCTCCGACAGGACACAGAATTTATTACATTTGTGATATTACAGCTCTCTCTAAATAATTAAAATACTGAGATGTATACGTGATATCATTTTCATGATGATTGGAATAAAAGCATGTTATTAAACATGGAAACACAATGGCGCAGTGATTGTTCATGTCTCACACAAGATGCTGCTGAGCCATGCGCGACCTTCGATGAAATAATTTATTGCAGCAGTACTGTCTCTTTCAAACGTACTAACTTCCAGTTCCTGTTGTTACTTTTCTTTCCCAAAATACCCAATCGCCACACAATCAGCTCTGTAATAGACGTTAAGCCATCTGTGAGCTTACAACGACGATTCTTCAAAACTTTTAAGGAACCTCGAAATATCTTCATAGTACATGTTTAATTATTCTATTCATCTCTCCTTCCAGTGTTGCGCCAGCCTCAGTAAATATACAGCGTGAGGCAGGAACAATACGTGAACTTGCTAGCGCTGCAGCACCGTCTCCTCACATGTTTAATTATTAACAATACAGATTATTTAAATGAAGTTAAAGTTTTATCTGTATAATATAATCAACATATCTTGCTGCATTTCATCTTAAAAATGATATCGTCACCATATGTAAATACGCGCTTTATAAAGTGGCGCAGGTTTTGTAATATTATAACTGTAGTGCAAGTTCACAGTGGGGTAAGTGTACTTATAAGTACAAACAGTTCTATAAGGAGCAATTGATTGAGTATGTTTATAGTTCTTGGGATGAAACTGTTTCTGAACCGCGAGGTCCGTACAGGAAAGTCTTTGAAACGTTTTGCTGTGGCTGAGGCTGCGTGTGCTTGATGCTGTATACCGATAATTCTCTTTCCGGTCAGCTGCTGCTGTGATTCCCCACTCAGATTCAGTAATATAAATACTCCAAGTGGTGCAGTGAGAGTAATATGGAAAAAGATGATCGTATGGCAACCCTTAAAGGAAGCAGCTGAAAGAAGAAAAAGAAGAAGAAGAAGGTGCAGTGAGAGTAACGACGCTAAAGCAGTTATGGTATTTGGAATACTATGGCTATTCCCTGGACCATTATATTATTACAGGTTAATTGCAATCAGATGCATTACACTAATAAACAATGTGCGATTAATTTCAGTGTATTTTTAAAGCCGCGTCAGGAAAGGATAACCACACAGGAACAGTAGCACTGCTTTGACACTGGTTGCTGCCAGTCTGTAAAACCAAGCGGAGAACATGCGTATGACAAGGTATGAGGTACCGTGGAAATGTGCATGGCTTTACGGCAAGTGTAGGTTTTATACATCGCGATTTGAATGTGGAAACGTTCTTACGCAACATTTCTGTGCATACGCACCATTTATACATGAGGCCCCTGCTGTGTGTTCTTATGGTGATACGGGTTCACTCCATGCTCCCATCTTCCTTCTGGGAGCCCTCAAACCCGACACCGTCGGTAATGACACTGACGAGCTTGGCAGTGAGGCACAATAAACCAAGGGGATGGTGCTTTTATTAAAACAACAAAACTCAAAAACAGTGTTCAAATTAAAGTGCAGTGCATCACAGTTCCTTACATAAAGAATCCATAAAAAGCTTTGAACTGTGGAATTTAAAAAAAATAAATAAATCCTTTAAAAACGAGGTTAAAACAATGGCTGGAAGCAGTCTCTTTAAAAACAAAGCCAGGTGTGTTCGTCTACTAGCAGCTCCCCTGCTTCTCCCCTACGGTCCCCGCAACAGGGGAGTTGCCTTACTAGTAAAATGCAGCTCCATCTTTACTTGTCCAGTAGCCCTCCGATCCCTGGCTACATCAGGCTCCAGCCAGACCGGGACTTGGGTTTCCTTCCAAAGCGGCTAGGGCACTCTCACTGGGGCTTAACATGCCCAAAGCCTCCTCGACTCCACTTCATTCACTGCGGTGATGAACTAACCTTCTCCCGGTCACTCTTGCTCCAAACAATTGCTCAGCAGCAGCGACCACCACCATCGGCCCTCGGTACTGGCAAAACACCTCACTCATGGCTCTCCTATCAGCTGCATTAAACTGTCGATCTCACGCACCGGCTTTCTCCTTCCTGCTTTCTTCTCCATTAATCTCCCATTCTTTCTTGTTCTCCCCTTTCTAGCCACCTCACACTTCCATTAAATATCACGGGGTCATGGATCAGGTGTAAAAATAAGAGGCTCCTGGCAATAATTATGGATGTGGATGACTCCTCACCTGTGCACTTAAGTGAGGACCATCGGCATCACGAATTGCCCCAGGAACCACTTCGGCCACACAACCACGCCTGCTATCTAAGCCGCGAGTGTGGCGATTATTTATTTAAAAAGTGGCCCTGTTGACTTGAGCTGTGGACCTGCTACACCACATTCCACCCCCCATAAGCTCCAGTTGCATGGGAAGGCTCCATGCCACTGCCAACCCTGTGCAACTGGCGGCCCAGGTCCACAGCTCGGCCACACTGCACTAAAATTAACCCAAGCCCCCCTTGTAAAAACAGGACATAAAAGAATAAAAACTTTTAAAATGACAATAAAAACAATCAATAAATAAACGTTCATTAAAAAGCTCTGTAGTTTAAAATGTCCTCCTCCAGCTTGGGTCAGTGGGTTATTTAAAATCTGGCACCAATCCCGCTTGCTGCTCTTTCTCCAGTTCTTCTGACCCCACTGCCAGCTCATCCCACCACTGCCACCAAAGGTGACGATGCGGGTTCACTCCATGCTCCCATCTTGCTTCTGGGAGCCCTTGAACCCGACACCGTTGGTAATGTCACCGATGAGCTAGGCAGTGAGGCACAACAAACCAAGGGGTTAGTGCAAAAGTGTAAAGTGCTTTTATTAAAACAACAAAACTCAAAACAGTGTTCAGATTAAAGTGCAGTGTATCACAGTTCATTAAATAAATAATCCATAAAAAGCTGTGAATTGTGGAGGTTAAAAAAAACAATAAATAAATCCTTTATAAAATGAGTTTAAAATAATGGCTGGAAGCAGTCTCTTTAAAAACAAAGCCAGGTGTGTTCGCCTACTGGCGGCTCCCCTGCTTCTCCTCTACGGGCCCCGCAACAGGGGAGTTGCCTTACCAGTAAAATGCAGCTCCCTCTTTACTGATCCGGTAGCCCTCCAATCCCCAGCTATGTCGAGCACCAGCCAGACCAAGACTTGGGTTTCCTTCCCCAGAGGCCAGGGCGCTCACACTGGGGCTCAACACGCCCAAAGAATCCTCAACTCCGCTTCCTTCACTGCGGTGACAAACCAACCTTCTCCCGGTCACTCCTGCTCCAAACTATCGCTCAGTATGAGTGACCACTACCGTTGGCCCTCGGGTGCTGGCCAAACACCTCACTCGTGGCTCTCCTATCAGCTGCATTAAACTCCCACTCTCTCGCACCGGCTTCTCCTTCCTGCTTCCTTCTCCATTAACCTCCCATTCTTTCCTGTTCTCGCCTTTATAGCCACCTCGTGCTTCTATTAAATATCATGGGAACGTGAATGAGGTGTAGTAATCAGCGGCTCCCGGCAACAATTATGGATGCAGACAACTCCTCACCTGTGCACTTAAGTGAGGACTGTCCGCATCACAAATAACCCTGGGAACCACTTCGGCCACACAACCATGCCCCCTCTTTAAGCCCCTTTATTGGACCCGCTACACCACAGTCCTGTTCTCATACAGGAATTCAAGAATCAACCAACTGATATGCAAATTTTACAATCTAGATGGGCAACTAATTGTCTTGGTTGGCATTACATTTTTTTGTTGATGTAAAAGAATGTTTCATAATTGTAGTCAAGGAACATGCAAGGATTTTTGGACAGTAAATCATCAGTGAATTGGATTGTTTGTAAAAGCAACAATACTAACTAAAGAGACACAGAAAACAGGTGACAAGGCAGGAATAAAAATGGTGGAAAAAAGAATTTTACAAAGGTTTTTGCAGTGTGCTTCAAATATAAAGAATTCTTAGCATATTAGTGTGTCACCATGATTATATGCATTGGTTTAACATCTGAGTGTTGTTTTATTTCCCATCATCGAGCCATCCATCCTTCGGACATCTTTTCTCCAAACCTAGCCAACTGGACACAGCTGGAGAGCCAAGACCTCAGTGACAGATAAGAAACTTGCTCTTGTTTGTTGTTCTACCAGAGACACTTGTTTGATGATGGTGATGTGCAGCCTTCTCAACTGATTGTGTTAAGAAATTAAATCAGGATCAAAATCTATCTAATTTCTATAATCTAATTTTTATAATAGTTTTAATAATTGGATCCTCTCCTGACACCATTAAGTTATGAGATTAAGTCAGGGAAGTGCTAAATACAGATCATGCTAAACCTGGATGTTCTTAAAGAAAACAAAACAATCACCTAAACTTAAATCAACTGACTACACAAAAACATATACATCCACACACATAGTTATTACATGTTGGTGGGCAAAAAAGACACCAAAGGCTGCTGATGTTTAAGAATGGGCCAGGTGCATTGACCAAACAAGGCTTGGAGATTATTCAGACTGAACAAGTCCTAGAAATTATCTAGCGTAGACACAAACAAAACTTCTACCAACCATGACCTGGAATTAGCTGGTGCAGAAACAAATAGCATAGCACTTCCTGATTTTTGTGGGCACCAAGCAGCATGAATAAAATTGAAAGGACCACACTAGTTGACACTATGTTCAGCATTACCTTTGGCAGTCATGCAGCAAATATCATAATTCCTTAAGTATTAAGAAGAAGACAAAGGAATCCTGGAAAGCCACTCAGCTGGCTCCACAGTACTTGGCAGTTGTTCTGACAGACCCAATAAGTATTGTTCAGAAATAAGTGTTTCTAGGAATTAATATAAAAACAAACATTATTTTGGGAGATTGTTCTTCCTACCTTTACTTAGTCCAATTTTGTTGGTTCCTAACACTAGATCCTAAAAACAATAAAATGTTTCCCCAAAAGGTAAAAAAACATAAGCCTTCAGCTTTTAAATATATTCATCATGCTATGTTTGAATGAGTGTTTCTGTTTGTGTGTGTGTGTGTAGCATGGCATGGTCAAAAATACCCATGGTGCATACTTAGCACACCATTACACAAACAGAAACATAATACCTAAAATAACCAAAAGTCTTATGCAAAGAAAACCTCCAAAAGTTGTGGAAAACATGCATAGCACCCCCATATTCTGACTAATTAACCCTAAAAATTAGTATTTATGGCACTTTACACTGTTAATTAGAATTGAATTAGTGTACTAATGAAAAATATGAATAAAATCTTATTGTTTTACAATTTTTTTCTACAAAGGGCTGCAATCTCATTCAGGGTTCATTCTTGCCTTGTGCCTAGTGCTGCTTTTGATGACCCTCAAGAAGTAACCAGGCTAGAAAATGGCTGGATGGGTTTTATTAATTATGCAGTTGAGCTTACTGTATAGGAAGTCCAGCTTTAATTTTATTTTCTGTGCAGGCAGCTTCTTTAATGATGGTTGTCCTTATTCCACATATTTATACATCTGTGAAATATTGCCTCACTGCTATATACTTTGATTTGCAAATCAAACACATTTCATTTTCATTATTACTTCTTTTAAATTTTAACTTTTAACAATTCCATATCACTTCTGTCACTCATTACTTTTGCCTGCTCTGCTTACTATTTAACTGTGTTTCTCTGAATTGACTCTAAGTTGTTTACAGTATCAGTATCAGTACAGAGTAGAGGTGCCTGTGCTATATTTTTTATTAGATTTATCCTGGCTGTCTGAGAAATCCTCTTATATCATGGCTGCAGATATGTAGTTTAATGAGGAAAATGTCATAAACATTTTAAAGAATACAACAAAGAAAATTAAATGCTGTTTAATCCCTGCAGCTGTTCCTTTTCAAAAACATTCACACTTGAAGAAATTAATTCAGATGAAACTCACTAGTTCCATTTTCCTTTTTTAACTGATATATGATATATTTTTCTAGCAGAATTCAGCTTTACTTCCCAAAAATAGTAATCTAAACAATGCAAGATAAATATATTAAAATTCATACCAAACAGAAAAGGACTTACCAAGTCACAGAAATGAGAAGCCTATTACTCTGCAGCCTTTCTTAATTTCTCTACATGACATCTATGCATGCTAGCCAACCAAGCTGTTTCTTATTTTCAAGTAGTTCTATCCTTTTTCATTTAGTAATGGAGACAGAGCCAAGAGGGGCTTGTGCCAACTGCAGAGAAGTGATTAACAAGGTAATGAGCGCTTATAGGTACTGAGTACTTTACAAATCATAATTTGCAATGCATTGTATTCTCTGAAGAAATTCTTGTAATTCAAAAACTATCATGTACATAAATCAAAACCTATACAGAAGTGACTCATTGGACTAGGTGGCTCATACTCACAGCATAATATTGTAACATTCACTAACTGGTAAGGAATACTGCAAATCTCAGTAAATGTGTCTAGGAATTGTAATGGTAAAGAAATTACTTCAATGGATAATTAAAATGGAGTGCCTCCTTTCAGACAAATAATGTTGTGCCGGAAAGATGCTGCAGTTGGGATATTACATACATAGCATAACCTTCTGAAACCTGCCTAATTCAATTCAGACTTGCAATGCACTAGTACCACATTATCCTAACAAAACTGAGAACAAGGCCAGGATGTACCCTGGGTGGTGAGTCAGTCTACTGCAGGAGTCACTGTTGCATACATCTTCACTAAAACAAGGCCACCTTCTGGGAAGAAGACCAGAATACCCTACCGAAAAACCCACATAGAAAAAGCAGTCTTTTCTTGGCATGGAGAAATCGTACTTTCTAGCAGATCAGGTTGAATGTGTTTTGTATTTGTGGTCAACTTGCATAATAACAATATTTTCGAGACTAAATGAGGTCACCCATTATAACACGATCTGCAATCACATTACGTCTTGATGGTATATACGAATTATATACAAATTTTATTCTTCATGGAATGTATTACAAATGTATAGTGTGTTTTATTAATTATTTGATTGAAATACATTTTTTCTGCTGCCCTCTTTTGGCTGTTTGAAGGCTTTGAACATTGGGGAATGTTAATACATTGATGTCTAGTGTTAAAAGTGTTAGCAGAAATTAAATAGAATTTTGTTTTCCTAATTTTTGTTGCATCACTGTTTTCTAATTTTCAACATTTACTGGCTGTATTGGTGGAAAATAGCACACTATTACTAGGGGCTTGATTTCACTGTAGACATGAGACACCTTCTCACTGATGATACATTTTATAAACTCACGCTGACTTCAGTGGCACATACAATATTACAGACTCAAACATCAAACATGTTGATGCGAGTGCTTGCAGCAATAAACATCTTTTAGTTATCAACTTCTAGTAATTTTCCTTTTCACTTCATTAGCAATTTAGGGTTTTGGTTTTGGTAACAGTATGTCCTTTGGTTATTGACTTCTGGCAATTCTCTTTTTAGCAATGTTTTTCAATTTGCGTTTTGGTTTGGCAGCTTTTTGTGACTATTGAACCTGAGCCTCAAATACAGTTTTCTCAGTAGAAATACATATCCAAGTCCAACTGAGCATGTGCTGATAGTGTGTCGCCACACCCACCACACCACAAACAACTTGGATTGGTTCCTGTGGGCAGCGAATGACACCTCAGTACCATACTGGAACAGTGTGAGGTTTTTTAAAGTGGCTGGAGTGCCAATCCTGCCACCAGCCCCCAAGTGTTCCCTGCAAGTTGGAGGACCTGCTTGCAGGGCTGGATGCAGATTAATTTCATACCCAGGACGAAACAATTGCAGGTTATGGGTCTTGCTCAAGGGCCCAATGCAGTCTCTTCTAAGGCTAGCCACATTATACTTCATTGGCAGAACTAAAAGGTCCTTCAGGTCTACAATCTAGTTTTTGTGCTGTTATTCCAGGTTTCATAATAATTTTATTTCCTTTGTTGTTTCCTGTTTGTTCTCTGCTGAAGTTCTAATGCTAATCTGACTCAGTGTAGCTTCAACACAATAGTCTGAATGGTTTTGTTGAGCATAGATGTTTGTCTGAAAATAATTTTCTTGTCTGTGTTACTCATACTGTTGGTTCTAGTATTGGGCTTTGATTTCTATGGAATTCATGAACTGCAGCCTGCCTCCCATCATTACCATTGTGATATAAATGACAAAAGAATATAATCTCTGTATTCCGTTAGTAGATTTGCTGATATTTAGAATCTGTAGGATGGAGACTTTAATAATGTGAACAGGCTGAATGCACCCCCAAGAAGATTTGGTCGCTCCTTCAAAACCCCCTCTTAAATGGCGATTCAATGAGAAACAAATACAGTTTTTTACCTCCTCTTTGCTAGATCAGCTGCAGGCTTGTTGCTGCTGCCATCCTGTGTGATCTGCATCTCGTGCGATGCTTTAAACATTTAAAAGTCTGTACTGTAGCTCTCCTTTTGTCACATTGCCTTGTCTATCTTCCCCCAGACATGCTCTGCTTTATTATGCTGTATTTGAATAAAGTTTCTGTTTCTTGAAAACTCTGAATGAATCTGTGCAACTTTGTGACCCAAGCATGACAATAACTGAGCAGTAAGTAGGTTGAACTTGGTGCAGTGAGCCAGTTCGTTTTGTTGGTGTACATTGTATCTGACTAGGAAGAGTAGGACTGTGTTGCTTTCTCAAAGTCTAGAAGATGCGTGAGTGACTACATTGTTTTAGGGGTTATGTAGGGCTAATTGATGTTTAGACACCAGGGGCTGCTGGAATAAGTTTAGCTCTACTGTTTTTTTAGTCAAAGTAGGGTGTCTCCTGACTCCAGGAGTGAGTTTAAAACCACTTTTTACAATCTGATCAAATTAACTTTTAGCATAGAAGGATTGGGAGCCAAGGAAATAGTCAAGATCAATGCAAAGGGATTGGTTTGGTTGCATTGGAGATGTGGGTTAGTAGGTGAGCTTCCTTGCCTGGTCAACAGGCTTCAACAACCTCCTAAAAAACACATTGGCTAAAATATATGTTAGATTAAATAAAGATGTTCCTTAAAAACACCGCAATTGATGAAATTACAGAATCTCAAAATTTAAAATATTTAAAAAAAAATCCAGTAGGTAACCAAAAATACTAATAAAATAAATAATGGCAAACCAATAACTAGGGGGGCACGGTGCCGTTCACTTTGCATGTTTGCATGTTCTCCCCACGTCTGCATGGGTTTCTTCCGGGTGCTCCAGTTTCCTCCCACAGTGCAAAGACATGCAGGTTAGGTGCATTGACGATCCTAAATTGTCCCTAGTGTGTGCTTGGTGTGTTGGTGTGTGTGTGTGCCCTGCGGTGGGTTTGTTTCCTGTCTAGCGCCCTGTGTTGGCTCCAGCAGATCCCTGTGACCCTGTAGTTAGGGTTGTATAATGGATGGATGGAAACCAATAACTGAACCAAAAAATAATAATCAAAAAACAACACTCAAATGTGCCTTATTTCATTGTTGTAAAATGAATGGCTATTATCATTGATTCTAATACACCATACAAGGCACGTTCACAGCACAAATTAGAACACACTGACTGCCATAAGTCTCTATAGACTTGTTTCACGATTCCTAAGGGCAGCAGCATGTGATTTTGTGTTTTCTGTAATCCCATTATTCTCTGTAATATAAAAAAATATAGCCAAATTCAACTTTAATCTTTAAAGCTCAGTGCATTATCAGGTCTTTCTTGACAAGTATAGCACCCAGGGATGGATAAATGCAGCAAGAAAGAAAAGTACAAATATAGAAAAAGAAAGACAAAGCCATGTTTTTTACATTGACCTTTGTGAATTGGGAAGGGTTGATCACCCATCTCTTTAGCACAACAGCAATCACCTTGTTCTGCACATGTCTGTTGCTCTCACATCTTCTCTGTCAAGTTCATCAGCCAAAAAAAAAGGCAAAATCATTGGGAGATGCAAAGTATATACTACTATCTCTTACCTTGGAACATATTTATGACTAAAATGAATCTTCTTCTTTCGGCTGCTCCCGTCGTTAGGGTTTGGCACAGCAGATCATCTTCTTCCATATCTTTCTGTCCTTTGCATCTTGTTCTGTTACACCCATCACCTTTATGTCCTCTCTCACCACATCCTTAGGCTTTCCTCTTTTTATCTTCCCTGGCAGCTCTATCCTTAGCATCCTTCTCCCAATATACTCAGCATCTCTCCTCTGCTCATGTCCAAACTAACGCAATCTCGCTTCTCTGACTTTGTCTCCCAACCGTCCAACTTAAGCCGACCCTCTAATGTACTCATTTCTAATCCTGTTCATCTTCATCACACCCAATGCAAATCTTAGCATTTTAACTCTGCTACCTCCAGCTCTGTCTCCTGCTTTCTGGTCAGTGCCACCGTCTCCTCCCCATATAACACAGCTGGTTTGACAACCGTCCTGTGGACCTTCCCTTTCACTCTTGCTGATAACCTTCTGTCACAAATTACTCCTGACACTCTTCTCCACCCATTCCACCCTGCCTGCACTCTGTTGTTCACCTCTTTTCCACAATCCCCATTACTCTGTTCTGTACAAATTACTCTTACTGTACAAATGAATACTAATATAAAGAAAGAGGAAAAAAAATCTATTTTCAGTGTTAACAGAAACTGGAAACTTCAGTAACTAATTAGAAAACTGTAGTATACATCCAATAGAAGATGGTAACTAAATATTCCATACATTACATCAGTAAAACGATAGTGGCCTGAAATATGAAGTAATCTATGGCAAGATAAACAGTGAAAAATAAATTTCAGGGCATTCAAAAATATTTTTAAAGAAAATAGATAATATCTTTAACCTAATTATATCCTTTTCGATTGTGGGTATTAAACTTTGTGATGGACAGGAAGCACGGGCTGGCATCCCAAAAGGGATGGTACATTATAACTGGCTAGTAGGTCGCCATACTGAATAGCTGAGAAGAAAGGCAGGTTGTTCCCTGCCTTAGTCATGAGGTTGGCAGAAGGTGGCAACCTCTGAATGAATATGGTGACATCCTGTCAGGGATGGACCAAAGTTCCTTACCTGGCTGGGAGGCCAATGTAATGGAGAAACAGGATGAGATTATCTATTCGGACCAGTGTCTCCCCGATACGCTAGAGAGCACCCTTCTTGGCCTAGGATTCCCACATGGACCCCTACAGGGCATGCTATGACCTGTAGATTCATGGGGCAGCCCTTTAAGTATCTGTGGAGGCTGCCAGGGGGAGTACTTGCTTGACTATTTTGGGGTCTGCGGGAAAAGTAACACATCTCTATTAGGATGCAAGTGCGTGTGTTATGAATGGTGTGAACATGCGACTCTTAGTGCAGGGTTATGTGGTCTTGACAACCATTTTGGGATAATATCTAAAATGACATGGAAACATGGTTAGATTGTTAGTTTGTCATTTTGACATTACATGTTTTACTTATAAGAATGTTTAAAATCGGAACCTGTACTTTTCCAGATTATTTGTCCTTATTTTTTTGAGCATATTTTGATATTTAGCACAGCTTTTTTTTATTTTATTTTCAGAACTGTTGTTTTTAAATGCTCATTTTGAGTCTAGGTAAGTAGGCAAGGCACCCCCACTAAGTAGGTTAAAGTTTAGGTTGTGAAGCAAATCCTTGTAAGCAGAACATAATTCAATTATTATGTTCATATTTTTGTACCTGTGTAAAAGCCTGTTAGGGTTATACGTCATGTGCTTTTTTTCCATTTTTGTCACCTACTTGCTGACAAACCAGGTGACTCCATGGCACATTTATGAAGATTCTCATTCTTTTTTCCAGAAAACTCAGCTGGGAACAAAGTAGAACATTTTTGTAGTTATAAATTAAAATATTGCTTTGTGGTACATTATATTACCTTTCCATAGTGAATACCACCCCACTGTGCTTTTCAAGAACAGATCCATAATACAAGTTTTTATAAATATACTTTTATTTCAGCACATGCAAGTAAACTGACATACACAAAGTGGCACAGTGGGATTTTTAGTTTAAAATTTAACACCTTATCAAACTGACAGAACTGCTTTCCTACACACTTCATTAAAAATCATTTTATGCGTGTAATCTAAATACTAACTTTGAATCACAATGCCACGATTTTCAAAAACTGTTTAACAGTTTACTTCATGTAAATGGCATAATTTTAATTCTGTTAGGAAGGTAAGGTTGAGCCATTACTATGTTTGTTTTTCATTTCAATAAGTAAACCCTGTTTAAACAGCTACTGAAAAATGCCTAAAGCATTAGAAATTAAATGTTTCCTTGCAAATAAAAATGTAATTTATTTCAATTGCCTCATCTGGTACTGACCTTCTCTCATGTCACAGTGTACATATTGTGTCTCTGTAGATGGTAGGTAGATGATTAAGCATTTGGGCTTTTGACGCTAAACAGCCCATGAACTTTAACCTGAAGTCCTTCTCCCAAACTCTACTATATTTTCAATTTCAATATTTTTTATTATTATGTATTTTTGTCACCTTCATTGGCTATTAAATATTTATATTCTGATGTAGTGGTTAAGACAGTGAGCGTTGATCCAAAAAGCTGCAGGTTCAGTTCCTGCCTCTTCCTCTTTTTAAATGAATTTAGTCATTTAACCAACCTATGCTTTCAACTGTAAAAAATACCTGTATAACAATCACAAGTGTCTCACGTATAGGAAGGTTTTTGGTGTGACTCTACCACTAACACAGTTTCCATTTCCTTTAGAGATGAGAACTCTCTAGAAGACTATCAATGTTACTTCCTGTCCAGACAGCACCACAAGTGGATATCTTCAAATATCTTCTGCTACTTAAACCTCCACCAACAGAAAGGAGTTCATTTGGAACATGACTTCAGAGCAGGATGGACTTTCTTCATTATTGAGAAGTCAACAGAAGGCCAGAAGAGTCTATTGAACGTCACAGTGACATATTTCTTTTCAAATCCTTTATGTTTTCATTTAATCAACTCAGACATTAAGCGGGATGTCCCCTGATATCTCAACACTTCTTTTGTTTGTTTCTCTTCACTTTACAAGTGATATTGTATCCTGACATAAATAACATAAAATGTTAAGAATTCTTGGAAATAAGTTATTATATGGCTCTGAGGCTAGAGATCTGCACTGGCAATCGGAAGGTTGCCGGTTCGAATCCCGTAAATGCCAAAAGGGACTCTGCTCTGTTGGGCCCTTCTGCAAGGCCCTTAACCTGCAATTGCTGAGCGCTTTGAGTAACTGATAAAAAAGCGCTATATAAATGTAATGAATTATTATTATTATTATTAGCTAAAATATACATAAACAGTAGTTTCCTTACAGACCAGTTTCTAATCCAAGATGATGTTTCCATTCACACTAAAGTTTCTGAAAGCAGGTTGGCTAACTCTAAAGAAGTGATAATCTCGAAAGAGCACTGGGATCAAGAAAATGCATGAAGGATACAGTTCTTAAACAACCACCAGAATGTCTAATTATTTTTGCCAGTGAATTTTGATTTTAGTAAAAAATTGTGATTAATTGTGAAACAGTTCTATACATCTCCTATTTCCCATTTGTACTGTTCAGCACATTATGTAACACCAGTAATGGCACACTGCACATTATACACTTGACTTGAGCATTCATAGTTTTCATATTCTTTCTCTGTACGTTTACCGTTCATTGGCTCAGAGGTTGATGCACTTGCTACTTCCTGAGCAGCTCTTCTTTTCTCCACACTAGCAGCCCACTTCTCTTCTTTCGTCGGCATCTTTTCACATTAAAACTGATTAAGTCAGTGTTTGTGTTGCAATTACTTAGTACATTTTATTTAATTTTTCACTTAAACTGGCACTTAAGTCTTCAATCTGCCTCAAGAATGATTTAAGATATGAAGAGGTAGGAAGAGTGACAGCAAACGTGGTAGGGATGAGAATGCACGGTCACCTTGCTGGCTGCTGCTGAGAGTTGATTGTAGAATAAAATAATATAAAAATATAAAGAGGAATAACCTCAGAGGTCATTCATCACCCTGAAAGCAGATGGTAGACGTCACGTAGTATATGTGTACCAAATTTCAGGTCAATAGTTCAAACAATTTGCAAGCTACGGGTGATTTAAAATCCTGGACAGACAAATAGACAGCCACAGTACCGTATTAAATAAGAAGACATTACTTGAAGTGACTCTCCTAGTTGGAATATAGTTTTTGAAGTGCTACTATGAAAGTATCTGATTCATATATTTTCACAAATGTTTTCCTTTGCGGCACATCAAATGTTCCAATTTTAGAAATTCATTATACATCTTTATGGTGTTCTGTAACATTAATTTATTTACTCAAACAGTTTATCAATAAAAGCAGATTTACCATAATCTGTGCAATGGGTTCACTAAAACATTTGAAATTTTAAAACATTTTAAAAGACCTTTTAACAAACAGGTGTATTTATTGTTTTACTGAATACAGGCAATAACTTAAAAGCATAATCATACATGCATAACCAAACTTCCCTACTGTTTGGAGCCATGGGAAATGCATAGAAAGTAATACCTAGGATGTGTTGTGGATCACTTCATTTTGTGCCTTCAAGTGAACTTAAGACAATTACTCTCGCTGTTGTACACCTTACACATATGGCTGATTTCTCACTGTCCACCCTACACAGTATCATAACGCCTGGTTCAGAAGTCCTTCTTGACCGCTCTGGAGAAAGCAGGCTCTGCTAATTTCCTACACTTTATTCAGCTTCTACTTTCTGTACTTCCCAGCACATTGGTTCCCCTAACTTCTCTCAACCTCGTAGACGTCTCCTTATAGAGGCCTTTGTTGTTACTACTGTCACTGAAATGCTGGACTGGCCCATGCAAAAGGGTGTCCACCTCCTGGAAACAGGTTTCCAAGCCTTCTGAGTAAATGGGCCTTTCCAGAGAAGTCACTCTTAGTTAGATGTGGCTGGCCCCACCCCATCTGTAAGTGCTTTGTATGTTGCACTGGTCACTGTGGGTTATTAAGCCAACACAATCTGTAAGTTCTTCTGGTCTGCCAGCTGCTAAAATATCAACTCCCTAATATAAACTGGAAAGTCATTAATATTTCTACAAATGAAAGGCATATAATTATTAAAGTTCAATTTGTTTTGGTAAAATACAATCACATTAAAACTGCATTTATAAGGTCATTTGACTTATCATATTATAACACAGATTAAAATGTATATGTTGTAAAATGTGCTGACATAGTGAATCTTTTTAACGAGGGAGATTTTTAAGGGCACTGTCCTGACTCAGCAGAAGTCAGTAAAACATTTTTTGTTAAGGGATTCAGGAGGTAAAGTGAGCTCAAAAATATGTGTAAAGGTCAATACCAGAGGAATAGGAAAAAGATCTTTTAAATCGCTTAATAACAATTACAGTCGTTAGACAAAGCGGAATCAAAACTATTAAGGAAACACGCAGAAAATCACACAGCAAACGTTAAATCGAAATTAACGTCTAAACACGAGTGAGAAAATAAAACTTTTGGTAGCCCTTTAACTAGTTACTCTGATGGTGTCATATGTCACACACTCCCAGGGAATCCCAGGAAATCCCTGGAAAGCAATGGAAAATGCAAGAATCGCACAATTCCAGTGATCACAAAAATCTAGTGTGATGTCACAAGAAGATGGTAAAAAAACTGTACCTTTTTACAGAAATGAAGACAGAAAGATAAAAGCACCAAAATCAAAACCCCAATTTAGACTCACGGAAATCCAAGAAAGACTCTGTAGTAGGTAGAAAGAATTAATCATATACACTGATTATAGCAGGTACACTGGGGGAGTATTTGGAGACTGCATAACTACTTATCTTCCTTTTCAACTCACAGTCAAACAGACAAAGAACTTCAAGAAGGCTTCTAACTCTGTTTTAACTCCTCCCCTTTCTGTCTCTCCTACTGCAAAACCAGCTGTCAACTGTAAGTGCTCATTACTCAGAAAAAAGAATAGTCAAACATAAAAGCTGGGTTGATAAAAAGAAAACAGGGAACTAAAAATGCAAAACAAATCTCACAGTCAAAACACCTATTTTAATATCTTACAGATTGACTTATAACCTTTGCTCTAAGTAAATACCTAGGTTCACAAGGTTTTAGTTGTTTTTTATTCAGTATCTTGGATGTTAAAAGCAGAATGGGATTCCCTAAAATAGTCACAGAAATGACAAAATCACATCTACACCACTGTTGATAACAAGACCAACAATGAGCTTTCTTGCCATCAACAAAGATGACAGCAACCAAAATTGGAAATGAAATATTACCAACAAAGTGAAACAAAACAATAACAAAAGTAAATTCTGATCAATCCCAAAAAATAATGTGTTAAAATAAACTTTTAAATGTTAACAATTGATTGATAACACTTTTGATATCAGCAACAGAGGAGGGAAGAACTACAGCTAATGCCTGCTTTATTCCATCTTCTAATACATTCCAACTTGACCTAACCTTCAGGCTAATTAAACTGGGTTACCTATGTAGGAGTGGTGAAGTTGTGGGGTGTTAACATCTTGAAGGATGAGTGCTAAGGGTTAAATTGCTTTTCTATCCATGCAGCGGTCCTGACAGATTTTATTTGAGCCCATATTTGTATTAGCTCATAACTGCTTTTAGCCCATGTTTGATTATTTTTCTCAATTGCCTTAGCTTATACATTGACTTGTAACAAGTAATGCAGGAGCTCTTAAGTCTCTTTCTGTGTTTTGTACAAGAAAAAGCTGCATATGAAAGCTTGTTTCAAAACTAGCCTTCGCATTAGTTTTTAAGATCATTTTGTTCTTTCAGAGAAATGATGCTTGATAAGAGCTAAATGATGACATACTGTATTATATGAAATTCTAAAAGCAGTATGCTCAATTCAACAACCACACACACATTTTATGAGCTGCAGCAGGGCCCTGCAGGGTGTAGATGCATTTATGTGCGTCTAGCAAAAAACCCTTGCTTCAGACTGATAAATGCTTAAAGTGTTTATTTTTCATCTATATAATAATTTCAAATGCCTCTGCACCTGCTCACAACCAAGCTCTTTGTATGACATCAATGTATTTTTTGACAGTGTCTAAAGTATAAAAAGTGTACAGTGCGTATTCAACAGATTGTTTAATGAGTTTACAAAAGTCATTAGAATCAGCCGGTATCAATGTTTACATAACATGTAAATGAAAAACAAATTAAAATTGGAAATTATTTCATCTGTGTTTTCTTAAAGTATTTTTACTTTCAAGATGAACATAACACCTGTGTATTTCATTATCTACAGACTGCAATCCAGCTGTGAGAAGTGAGCAAAAAAGATTTCACAACAAAAGTGTAAGCATCAATTCATGATATGTGTTGCTGAAATTGCAGCTGCGGTCTCCTTAAAGTTTTCTCTTTTGCTTCCCAGACACTCTCTGAAATGTCTGTTCCTTTTTTATTTTTAGTCAAGGCCAGCTGTGTATCATCTCAGCCAGTGCATCACAGCAGTTACCCAAAATCCTATAATTTATGAAGTACAGATGTGCACAGAATTCAAGGGCAAATCAGAAAGTGAAGTTAAATGTTATTATTTCTGATGTAAAGTAATATCTCCTTCTGATAAAGCAACAACCTTAACCTGTTTAAGGGCTTGGAACGGAGCAGGCGTGCAGTGGTCTCAGGGACAAATGGAGTTCATTTTCAGAGTCTAGAAGGAAATGACATTAGGTATAAAATGCCTGGTTTTTGGGGAAGAAGGGAAATACATTTGTTCAGCACTTCTGAGGTGTGCAACTAAGCATATTACCAAACCAATTATTAGATTAGATTAAACTCCTGTGTTAAGGCAGTAGGGTTTTGGTTTGGTTACTGTTTAGTTTTGAATTTTGTTCAATCCACTCCTGTGTGCTTGATCCTGTGGATCATTTACACTGTTTAAAAAGTGGTTTTTGTTCAACTTTGGGTCAAGCACGCAAAGCATATACTTACAATTTAAAGAAAGAGTCAAGGACAAAGAAATAGAAAACATCAGATTAAAAGATGACTTTCATGAATGTCTGCCCACATTTAGGAATATGTTTAGTTACTATTTATTTAAGAATGTTTTGAAATTATGTTTTACATTTATTTTATTAATATCAACCCTACCATTTTTTATTTGTGATGCCATTTCTTAGTGTTTAGCCATGGTTTAAAGTGATGATGCTGGCTACCAGTCATTTATGCATAAATATTATCAGTTTGAACATGATGGCGCCGACTGGTGTGGCTGGCCGTCTGCTCGTCTCTCTAGTCTATGTTTTAACTTTGTTTTTATGTTTTAGTTTATCCCAACGGTCACTGTCCTATGATCGGGAGTCTTTACTAAACATATTTTTTGGCCTACTTTCTTTTCAATTTTCATCTCCTGATTGGATTTTTTGTAAACCTCCACCTTTGTTTTATTCATCTCCTGACTTCTTCACCTGAACGCTGGTGTTCACCTATATCAGTGAGTTGAATGCCCCTCGGAGACGCAAATGCACCTGCCGCCATCGTGGGAAAAGAGCAGGTATTGCTGTTAAACAACGGCGACTCAAGTCCCAGAGCTTTGATTCCCGATGCCTGCAAGTTGTCTATGACCCATCTTCTCCTGCTCAAGACATCATTACTATTTTATGGGCGCTGGACACCGGATTTAATTTCTCCATTTCAAGACAGCATCACTTTTCCTCTGTCTACAATCGAGTAGTAAACACTGCTAATCTCCGCATGCTCACCCGTGCTTATCCTGCAATGAGCTCTTCTACTTCCATCAAGACTGCTCTCCTGAACGTGAGATCAGTGTCTAATAAAACTTTTATTCTGCAAGATTTTATTACATCAAATAATCTGGATTTCTTCTTCATTACTGAGACTTGGATTTTAAATGGTGACTCTTCATGTTTTACTGACTTGGTTCCATCAGGTTATTAATTTTTAAAAACTCCTTGTTTGACTCGTCATGGGATGGGCATTACCACTGTTTTTAAAAGTATGTTCTTGTGTCGGAGCCTTACAAGGGGTCCGTTTAGCAGCTTTGAACTTCAACTTCAACAAGTGTGCAACTCCCCTTCTCTGCTGTTTGCCGTGGTTTATAGACCTCCTTTAATTAATGATACTTTCATTTCTGAATTCTCCGATCTCCTGGATGATATTACCCTCTCCCATGACAAAGTATTTATTGTTGGTGATTTCAACATTCACGTTTGTTGTCAATCGAAACCTTTGGTCAATGACTTTTTATTACTATTGGACTCATTTGATTTTATACAGCATATTAATATGCCAACTCACTCTCTCGGTCACACCCTTGATCTCGTTCTTACTCAGGATATTTCAGTGAATAATATTGATTTATCTGATGTTTCTTTCACTGATGACTTTTCTATAATGATGGATCTGAATATTACTGTTGATGTCCCGACTAATAGCTGTCCCAAACGCTGCTCGCAATATTTAAATTCTTCAATTATATCTTATTTTAAAACCATTTTCTGTAGTCTTTATGTGCATGACCAAAATAATGATATCGATGATTCTGTCGTAAAATTTAATTCCTCCTGTAAAACGGTTTTAGACACAATTGCTCCACCCAGAATACACAGCAATAAGGTAAGACCTGCTCCCTGGCTAAATGAAAATACACGATCATTGTGCCATGCCTGTCGAACTGCTGAACAACGTTGGAAAAAAGATGGACTGACTGTCTCTAAACAAATTTTCAGGACTTCTCTTTTTAATTTCCAGGCTGAAGTTAAGAAATCTAAACAAGATTTTTTTGCCGATTTAGTATCCCGTCATTCTAAGAATCCTAGGGTCTTATTTAATTCAATTAACGCGGCCATACACACTCATTCTGTGATGAGATTAAATAGCACTGTTCATTCATGTGAGCAGTTTCTATCATTCTTTGTCAGCAAAATTTGATACTATCCGCCGTGGCATTGTTCAAACTGAATATAAACTTCCTACTGTTAATCATGTCATTGCCCTACAATTCTTTGATCCAGTCTCACTTTAACTGCCAAAAAGAACTATTGACACCCTTAAACCAGCTTCCAGCCCCCTCAATATTGTTCTACCACATCTCTTAGTGGAAGCCTTTGATGTTTTTGGCCCATCCTTACTAACGATTATAAATGATTCTATTAGCTCGGAGGTTGAGCCCTCATTTTTTAAACATGCTGCAGTCCGTCCCCATCTAAAAAAGGCAGAATTAGATTCTGGAGTTTTAACCAATTTTTGCCCAATTTCCCAACTGCCATTTCTGGCTAAAATTCTAGAAAGAATTATTTATAATCAATTGGTCGATCACCTTAACTCCAATAATTTATTTGAGATCTACCAATCTGGCTTTAGGCATTATCATGGTGTTGAAACGGCACTCCTGAAAGTGTTCTCTCTTATTACTGACTAAGATGATGCGGCAGTCCTTCTCCTCCTTGACCTGTCTGCTGCTTTTGACACCATTGACCATGAAATATTGCTGATGAGGCTTGAACATCTTCTTGGACTTAAAGGGGCTGCTCTTAACTGGTTCAGGTCATATTTAACTGGTAGACAATTTTCAGTGACTTTTAATTCCTCTTTTTCATCTACTGCTCCTCTTAAATATGGTGTTCCTCAGGGATCCATTTTGGGTCCTATTTTATTCTCTATATACCTTCACCCTATTGGAGCGATTTTTAGGAAATTTAACATTTCTTTTCACTGCTATGCTGATGATACTCAGGTTTATATTCCTGTCTGCAACTCTACAACAAATCAACTCCACAACTGTCTGTCTGAGCTAAGATCCTGGATGGCTAAAAATTTTCTTGATTTAAATCAAAATAAAACGGAGGTGAATGGAGTGGGTCCATCAGCTAATGCCCAAATTGGTCTTGGACTTCTCGGCTCTTTCTCTGTCTTTTCCAAACCTCAAGTCCGCAATCTTGGTGTTACCTTTGATAGTAACCTTTCTTTTGAGAAACAAGTAAATTCTGTAGTCAAGAGTTGCTTTTTCCAACTTCGTCTTAGGTAAGATAAAGCCTTTTTTATCTTCTAAAGATCTGGAGAAAGCTACTCATGCTTTTATTTTTTCTCACCTTGATTACTGCAGCTTGCTGTATTCTGGAATTTACAAATCCCTGATACACAGGTTACAGCTGGTCCAAAATGCTGCTGCTCGCTTTCTGGTTGGGGCCAGAAAGTATGACTCTGTTTCTCCTATTTTAGCTTCTTTACACTGACTGCCTGTCAGTTTTCGAATTGATTTTAAAATCTTGTTGCTAGTTTTTAAATCTTTACATGGGCTTGCTCCTGCCTATTTATCTGAATTGTGTGTTTTACACCAGCCATCCAGAGTGCTTAGATCTTCTTGTCAGTTGTCTCTGGTTGTCCCTTGTACCAAATGTAAAACCAAGGGGGACAGGGCCTTTGCAGCTGCTGCTCCTCGCCTGTGGAACTATTTACCTAGTCATATAAAGGAGTCATTTACAATTGAACTGTTCAAAACAAGATTAATGACTCATTTCTATTCACTTGCATTCCGTGACCTTCAGTAATACTGATGGTTTCCTCTTTGTGATTATATAACATTATTTCTATTTATTTTGTATCTTAATTTATGTTTCATATATTTTATTATTATTTATGTTTTGTGTTAATTGTTTTTGTTTTTCTTTTATTCTATTATTGTAAAGCACTTTGGCCACAGCATTACTATGTTGTTTTAAATGTGCTATATAAATAAATTGACATTGACATAAGATGGAGACATGCAGCAGATGGTGAGGGAAAGTTTTGAACTCTCTTCCTAAAACAAACCCTTTCTTTCTTATTAATGTTAGTGGAAGTTAAAAGAAAATCCTAGTGTTAAGAAATGTCCTTTCTTAATTTTTTTTGACTTAGATTTTTGTTTTGTGACTTAAGAGCTCTGGTATAGTTTGTCTCTTACTGTTATTTGACATTTTGGCTGTCTCTCCCTTACCCCTGTTGGTTTTCTTATTTGCCCATCTTTTGTTTCCAATCTGCCTACTGACATGTAGTGAACATATTTAATTCTTAGCAAAGCCTGTGTTTTGTAGATAATGCATATTTGGTGGCCTTAAATATTTATGTGTAATTAGAAGACCCCTTTTAATACAACAAAATAAGAAACACAAATACAGTGCAATATAAAGTACAAGTAAGACTTTTGTTGTTAAATGAAATGTACAGAAAGAATCTCTCAGTTGAGAAACATATATTAAGCTTTATTATAACTATAGAAAAGTGCATCCCACTAGCAGATCAGAAAATGCAAAAATGCCCTCAGAAAAATAGAATATTTTATCTGTAATTACTTGCTGTGACTTGAATGCTTGTTTTATAAAGACACATAGTAGTAGCAAACAGCTTCTTTGTGTTTTATTGGGGATATATATATATATTTTTTTTTTTATAAATTGTAGTTCACCTTTTCAACCAATAAGCGAGTACTGGTAAATCTTATTACTCTGGATTTTTATCTTCCAAATGTCTTGGACACAAGAAAAAGAATTTGAGTTCATATAAGAACCAATTTTTACAAATTGTGGACAAACTGGACAGAGACTGCAATGTAATTTTATAGTCTGGTGAGGCAGTATGAAGATGTTAATAGAGCTGTTGGTGTTAATCCTGTTGGATGTAAGTATAAATAGAAAAGGACAAGATAGAGTGAATGTGGTGAACTAGGTGATTAGGTGAAAATAAGTAATTAAAAAAATTTTCATCATACCTTTTATATGGCATAGGAGTCCAGGATATTTGTAGAGGTCATATGTGTTGTGCTATGGAATTCCAGACAAAAGTGAAACAAGAAATGATCTTCTGTTGCACTCTTGTACCGTCTACAGACTTTCCTGCCTGACATTTTGAAAATAATAATATGGTTATCTCCAACAGTGCTAGTCCCAGTAAATTCTGAAGAACTCACTTACAAACCATCTAATGTGCCTTATACCTTGGACTGTCTGGCCATTTTTGGGTTTTGGTTTAGATTACAGATACAATAAACTAATATCCTGACATCTTTCCATTTCCACATTTCTTCTCTTTCCAATATGCTTTGTGTTTATGGAATTTCTAGTACAGAAGCTATCATTCCCCAGATTTAGTGTTTGTATCTCCCAATTATTACAATGCTCTTATCTATAGTTAGAACTTTTAGTTTTGACACTTGTTTACTCTAATTATCCATTCTGAACACCTCATTATGATTTAAAGTTGCAAAGAAT
This sequence comes from Polypterus senegalus, assembly GCF_016835505.1. NCBI lineage: Eukaryota > Metazoa > Chordata > Cladistia > Polypteriformes > Polypteridae > Polypterus > Polypterus senegalus. Next base: position 127,038,246 of record NC_053157.1, on the reverse strand, counting down.
ACTTTGTTGATTAATACCTTTTCATTAGGAGGTTATTGCAATGTCCTTTAAAATATTTACTAGATATGTGGATATTTTGTGGGCATCCATGGTGTGTGGCACATTTTTTGTAGACAGAGTAGTCAATGTTGAAAGTCTTGTCATAAAGAAACACCTCTAGGGCTACCAAAACCTCACCTGGGGCCTCATGCATAACACCATGCGTAGAATCCACACTTTAACATGGCGTACTGACAAAAGCGGAAATGTGCATACGCACAAAAAATCCAGATGCATAAATCTGTGTAAACGCCAACTTCCACGTTCTTCCGCTACATAAATCCTGGTCAGCATGAAAAGTAACGCACATGAATGCGCCTGCTGTCCCGCCCCATCTCCTCCCAGAATTATGCCTCTTTGAATATGCAAATCAATATAAATAGCCCTTAAGCTCAGTGTTCTATGAAAAGGCAATGGCAAAAACATAGGGGGAAATTGAAGAATTTTAGCGAATACCAAGTGGAAAAACATACTATTTGTTGGTTTAAACAGTATCCACATCAGTACCAGCACCTACAGATTCCACATCATCAGATTGACTGTTACTATTTTGATCACTGCTATTATTATCAAATTATTTATCTTGCAACAAATCTAGTTGTTTCAAAACAGCAGTAGCTTAGCACCTTTTTTGTGATGGCATAACTACGGACAGTCTATTTATAACACTATTTTCTGCATTCTGTTGCAACCAAATACAATAAATAAATAAATTTCAATGTCTATCTACTAGATGGCAACACTGTAGTACGTAACTATGACAGAGCAGCATAGATCAGCAGCATGCTGGTTATGTCTATAGATTTGAAAGACATGTTTTTCGCTGACATCAAAAGGCACTAAAAAGAAAACCTAGGAGTGTAAGAATTTTAGGCATTGCATATACATTTTACAAAATATAATTACTAAATGTCAGACATTAAAGGAGATTAAAAATCTCAGAGAAATATATTTTAAACTGTTTATGAAATAAATTGAGTTAAACACTAATGCTGCCTCACACATGAAGAGTCAACCACATAACCTGTTTTTTTTTTCCCCTGCTCAGGCCATCATATAAAATTCATTTCGTAGGTTTGAATATACACAAACAACTTCAAATGCATACTTTTAAAGCAGACAGCATTGACCTCAAATGATTGGATTTGTAATGCATTCTCAAATTTAATTCCACATTCAGAAGCAGATCCAATAGACATATTGGTAACCTAAGAAAAATGGGAAATGAACATGCATTATGAGTAATGTTAAAATATTACTTTTGCTCATTCTTTTTTCTTCAATGTTAATGTTCAAGAACCTTTGACTGCAACCAATAAATAATTTAATGCATTCAGCTAGCCCTACTTTTGCAGGCTGTTTATTATTTTTAAGTTAATAAATATTTCAAACATTGCATATAAACTGTCTACTGCTGCACTTTTGATCCTTTTGCAGAAATTAAACAAAATCCTAAAGTTTCTTTTAGCTCATCTTAACCAATTTAGACATTTTGAATTCAACCTAATAACATTGCCTAGTGGCCAGTTCCAAACAACCCCCTCATTAGACAACTGTGGTGCAGTAACCCTAGGGATTGTAACATCCAGTCCTACATCTGAAATTTGGGGAACTTTTACAGAGTCTTTTTTATTATTTTCATCATGTAAATTACTGTACCATTTCAAGACTTGCCTTTTGTTATTGTTCAAATGGGCCTAAAATAAAAAGTGTGTGCTTTGAGCAATATACTAATGTTTAAAAATATTTCAATTATTTTAAAATTTGATTAAATATAAAAGCAAATATTTTCTAAAATAATCTTTATTACTCAGACTCTTTCCATTTTTCTCACTCTCTCACTGTAACAGCATGACTGGTTAGTTTAATAAGCTTTAGTTCAACATTTTCTGCCAATTCAAAATCTCTCAACTTTAATTGAGTCATACAATATCCCAGCTGAGGGAACTATGCTCATTTGGACTGAGGTTTTCTCCTTGAACAATAACAAATATACTAGGACATCCAAAATGATTAATCATTTCAGACAATTTGTTCCAGCTGTTTAAGAATCTATCAAGTATATAATAAAATTTTTATTCCAACAAATGATCCACATAACCTGAGCAAATCTGCTCATTTTAGCTCATTACATGAAAGGCACATGATGATTGCAAGCTTTCAAATACAGAAAACTTGTACTGAAATACACTTAAAAGGGATCTCTTATTTTAGACTGTGTCGAGGCAAAATTAATATTTTACAGACTACATACTGTAACATTGACACATTTTGGACAACTAAGATGAATGAAAGAACAAAAAGCAGACTCATATGGGAATAATTTCCCTTGTGATCAATCTCTTCCAAATTCCTCCAACCCTTCACAAGTGGAAAGTGTAAGTAAACCACTGTTTGAGTCTGCTGGGGTGGATGATGTTTTACTGTTTTTTTTTTTTAATTTAATTTGTCTGTTTAAACATTTTCATTTTTCACTTTTCATTTTGTTTTTACATGTAGTTCTGCATGTTAATGCAATCATGAATTGCCACGAAGATTGAGCATTTCTATGCTGTATGTGTTGGCTATGATATTGATCCCATATGAAAATTGACCACGGCAAAACAATGGAAGATAATTTGCATCTGAACATTTTTACTTTGTTTTGTATGAGTGTAAGAGTGGGTCCCATTTTAGCCAAAAAACTAATGGCAGGTAATGTTGCTCCACTGGCTGGGAAGAAGTAGTATTGGAAAGAAATTTAACAGCCTACCACATCAGTGTCTCGTCAAAATGACAATAGAACAAATACTGCCTAGCAGAAAAAAAGTGAAATTTGAAACTCCTCTTCTCCTAGAAGACACCTATCACATTATTGTGTGCTAATTGAGAACTAAAAGAAAAACACAAATTTACTCATCATATTTCATGAAAATAAATTAAAAAGAATATTTGAAGATTTTATTTCTGTTGCAGGACTAAACTGAAGCTAAGTATGAAAATCATGGCAAATCAACCAATGATCCTTTAGGGTGTTCTTAGTAATGTCTTGATGTGATAATATTAATAAATATTCCTCACTGTAAAAGAATGAGGTCATGTACAATTTATTTGTTGATTAAAACCAACAGTACAGGCTTAAAAGAGAATTCCAAATGTTTAATGGTATTAAATTATACATATTTGTAACACTGATGTAATATGAGTATTATGTCTAGCCCATGTCACACATGTGCGCATGAGAGGCAGTCAAGGGGCTCAACTAAGAGTAAAGAACTGACTCAGAAGGTGACAAAGGATACTAATATTTCTTCTCCCATCTCTGCTGATTACAGGATGGAAAAAACACCTAAACACCAACCGGGTTCCACTTCCGCCTCCGTCCACACCCTCCAACTGACCTCACTTCTGCCTAGTCATTTTGGACCCTTCTCTTCCTACCCCCAGCATATAAAGCCAATCACTTGCCATAGTCAGTTGCAATCTGTACTCAGTCTGTATAGACTACTTTCTTGCCGTGCCTGGAAAAACCTGCTGTTAATATGTGGGATGGAACCGCAAACATTTTTTTGTGTATGTTGTGTGCTTTTTTCACACGCATCAAAATGATCAGAAATCTGGGTAAAAAATGTATCATTATTTATGCATTAAATAAATCTCTCCATGTACATAAACTTAAATAATCTTTCTCTGTCTCATATCAGTTTGAACTCTATGTGTAACTTGTTGCCATCCAAGCAAGTGTTAAGAGTTCACATATTTGTAAGTTATGATCACAGAGTGCCTGTTAACTGTTGTTCAATAGTCTTCTTAAATGAGACCTTACTATACTGATACCTATTCATTTAAAAATAGTTAGAATCAGTATTATTAAAATTCTTATTTTGCTAATTTTTTATTAAGATCATTTCTAAAAATGCAATTGCAGCATCATTTTTAGAAAACATTATCTAATTTTTAACTCTATTTCTAAGTTGCATATATATATTCTTCGTTATCGATTAGGTAGTATTTGAAGTCATAATCAGTAGAATATTACTGTTTATTAATAATAACTTAATGATAATAATTTGCCCAATTGGAAGAATCTTAATCTGTCTATTATACTATAATGGAAAAATGAATGTCCAATTTTCTTTAAAGTAAGACAAAATTAAATTCATCTTACACTTTTAAAAGTAAAGGTGCCAAAGTGGTTCTTTAAAGTGACAATACAGGATAACCATTTTTGGTTCCCAAAACATCCATCTACATAAAGGATTAAGACTGAACCTATATTTATTTTCACCGGAAACAGGTTCCATAATTAGCCTTGAAAATATTATAACAAATGTATTAAATACCAAAAGGTGCATGATTTTAAAATGACTCGTGCTGCCTGCAATAACACTGGTTAAGTTCAGGTTTTCTTGATCTGTTAGTATCCTGCTAATTAGCCTACTCTACATTAAAAATGTCTTTGTAGTCCACATTTTAAGAACTTTTTCAAAGTGCAAAGAACCAACTTCATATACAAAGAGCCCCTCCAAGAATGAAATACTGCTTTGTCAATTAATGGTTCTATGAAGAAGTTGGATGTGGCAGAAATGAGACGTTGATATGGACGTGTAAAGTTACAAAAAAATGACAGAGTAACAAATGAGACAATCAGAGGTACAACAAAAGTGGGAGAGATATCTAAGAAAGTACAGAAAAGTAGGTTGAGGTGGTATGGCATGTCATGAAGGTAGACAATGAACATGTGGGCAAAAAGAGTAATGGGAATAGATGTACAAAGGAAGAGAAAGTGAGGGAGGCCAAAGTGGAGCTGGATGGATAAAGTAAAAGAAGATCTGAAGGAAAAAGGTTTGACTGGTGTGTAGGTACAGAACAGAGCTGTTGGAAGAATATTGACCAAACACATGAACCCTTCATAGAAGTGAGAAAAGGTGAAGAGGAAGAAGAAGAATATAAATTACATCCATTGTCTTTCAAAATTTCTTGTGCAAAGCCAAATAACACAGCTAGTACTATGTAAAGATGGTATGATATGTAGTGGTAAACACAAACAACAGAGCTCCACAGTTCTGGGATCAAATATTGGCACAGACAAATCTGTGTGAAGGTTTCTTTTCAAATTTTTTAGTTTATTTCTGCAACCCAAAGATGTGTGTGTTTGGAAGAAAAAGCCCCAATAATCAATTATCAAACTTATCAATTTAAAGGTTTTAAGATACTCCCTCCCACATCCATTCCTCTTATGTCATACATGTTTAGTTGCTGATACTAATTTAGCATTTTTAAAATAATAAACAAAGGCAGAAAACATAAAACTTAAAACATAACATTTGTTAATTAGAGAAATGATTAATTAGTCCTTATCTGTCATCCTCATCCACATCCTCGACTGACTTAAAATATAGAGTAAGGAAATACTACCTATGGCTTCAGACAAATGAATTTGATTAATGTATCTTGGTAATTGCTTTCCTATTCAAGTATACAAAATTCTAGCCTTGTTACTTTAAAGTATACAGAATATGTCTTACTTTTAACCTCTTGCAAAGGCTTAGGTAGAGATAACAGCATTTTGAAACATCTTTATTATAAACAATGGCTTTCATCATAACAGATTTGAATAGGAAGTCAACATTGCCTATTGCAATTGCCACATTGCAATATAAGCAAGAGTAAGCTCTGTAAAGAGTACACAGTGTGAACCAAAGGTCATAATTAAAAGAATTATAAGACAATAAAGTTAAATTATAAAACATAAATATTGATATTGATAAGCATTCTTGATATTGATAAGTGTGTGAAATTCTACAATGATATTTTAATTGGCCTCTGTAACTGATAATGGATATTTATGTGAGAATGTCCTGTGATGGACACCATGACCACAGTTGGTTCCCATCTTTATTTCAGTACTTCTGGGTCCATTTGAGAGTTAGTGTTGTGGATTTGTATACTCATGACCTGATGCATTTCATCTTTTTTAGTTTTATTCCTCCATTTCGCAAGTGTCCAGGACGAGGATGAATTAGGTTCTATAGATTAAAAGGGAGAAATTAGCAAAATCTTAAAACCTTAAAATGTGTATCACTCATAAATGTCATAAATAAGCATCAGAGGATCTCCTTATGGACTCTCTCGAGGAATTAATAAATACACTGGAAGGAGAGGGGTCGCTATTGCTAACAGTCTTCTCCTTCTCTCCCTGCAGCATCAACTTCCCAGTGAGAGCACCTAACTCCACCCCTTCTGGTTCCCTGACCCATAAGAATCCTATTTGCCGGGAAGGAGGCATCATTTTGGCAAGAGTAACCCGACAGACAGAAATCCCGACCAAACTGACCGTAATCCACAGCTAGAGCCAAACCTTTATTCTGTTGTTTAAAGCCTGAGGGCAGGAGTTATAACACCTCAGGTGTTTTTTTTTTTTTCATTGTTATTTTAAAATGTGGTGTTTGCACCCCATATCTTCCCTGGTTATCTGATATGTATAATTACAAAAAAAAGCAAAACATTGTCATAATTTATGGGTTATGTATGCATATTTCATTTGTTTATCTACTCTTGACATACTCTGATAGTTGTCTAAATTTTGAGGCGCGAGACTCTAGAGACATCTTTAAGTTTAAATATTTAAATTATATATAATATGACTATGTCGTTTGAATTTTTCAACAAACCCATTAAAGTTTGTTTTTATTATTTTCATTTTATGCATACCTTTTGGTCCATTAGATAGTATTCATTTAAAATAAAGCAGAACCATTCTCAAAGAAATTTCACTGTCAATAGTGTGAGTGGACAGGCTAAAAACCACATGCAACACAGACATTCATTTCTGGCTTGTTTATTTTTACTATATAAAACATAAAATGAAGTTTCCGTAACTGATTAGAAAATATTTGATAACTCTGTTAAAAAACAGCATGACAAGACTTTCAACTCCTTCATTTCTTTATGCACTCATGTCTCTGTGTGGAGGGACAAGTGATACATCTGCAGTGGTGTTCAATCTAGCAATAAACGGTGAACAAGCTGCTCTTGACAATGCCATTTCTTTGGTTGCAATCAGGAGAGCCCTTGAGGCAACCGTTTATAAGAATATTTCTGCTTGCCTAATAACCCAGATTATATTTATGATGTATGATATTTTTACTTGCTGCAGGCTAATAAATATCGATGATTATTACCACATCTTCAAACTTTTATAGGCAATGCTTGTGATGTGTTTTGTAAGAAACTGGCTCCAGATGTTGTTTATGTGTAAATAGTTTATTCATTTTCATTAATATACCTTAATGTAATTATGCTGTTGCTTGACTCAAAATGTAGACAAAAATACATTCAAATAATGTAAATGGAGCTCTGTATGTTCACAGCATAAATACAAGTACAAAAAGAAAGAAAGTTTGTGCAACAGCAGTTACTTCTTATGTAGATAAAAAAAATACTATATAAACAGTATGTCTTTGACTAAATAATCTGCATTAATCTGAATTTAAACACAATGTTTGGTTAATCTATATATATAATAGTCAATGTGTGTATGTATGTTCCAGCATCACATCCGAACGGATTGAGTGATTTTCATGAATCCTGGTACACATGTTCCTCATTGGTCAACAAACAATACTGTAGGGTGAAATCAGCTGTAACCCACACCCTTCTGGGTAGGGTGGGGGGTGATCTTGTGGTCTTGTATGCATGTTATCATCCAGTTGACACTCGGAACGACCACCAGAGGGCGAACTGGAGGCGACTGCCAGCATTCTTTATGTTTAGCGCCACAGTGCCCCTGTTGCTTCTAAAATTAAATAGAGTTCCACGTGTGGAATTGTGTGTGTCTGTCCCGCCCAGAAGTAAGGCGTAGAGTCAGGGTGAGGGCTCCAGCACCGAGGATACGCAAGTGAGGCCAGTACACCGGCAAAAGAAAACCTCCTAAGAAAGACAGTTGCTTAGCTGCTAATACACAAACAATGCAAGCACTTTTGCAACATGAATCCTTCTAGCAGAGAGATGCCCAGAGTAGTTCTGACGATTTAAATACTTTGTAGGATCCCATGCAGCTTACACAGTAAGTATATACTAGGTGACTGTCAGCATTCTTTATTTTTGAGCAACACCATGCCCCTGTTGCTTTTCAAATTAAATATAGTTGGCCGGTTCCAAGTGTCAACTAGATGATAACATAAATACAAGACTGCAAGACAAGGACATTAGTAAGTCTTTGTTTCTTAGTTTATTTTTATTTTTAACGTTGTGTTTTTTTAATTATGTTTTTCTCAAACAATTGAAAAAACCACGAGGGCGAACTGAAGGTGACAGCCAGCATTCTTTATGTTTGAGCACCACCGCGACCCTGTTGCTTTTCAAATTAAATAGAGTTGGCCGGTTACGAGCGTCAACTGGATGATAACATACATACAACACCGCAAGACAAACACATTAGTGAGTTTTTATCCATCCATCCATTATCCAACCCGCTATATCCTAACTACAGGGTCACAGGGGTCTGCTGGAGCCAATCCCAGTCATCACAGGGCGCAAGGCAGGAAACAAACACCGGGCAGGGCACCAGCCCACCCCAGAAAACCTACGCAGACATGGGGAGCACATGCAAACTCCACGCAGGGAGGACCCAGGAAGTGAACCCAGGTTTACTGTTTGTTAATTTATTTTTCTTTTTAAAGTTGTGTTTTTTTTAATTATGTTTTTCTGAAACAATTAAAAAAAACCTTTATTTTACTCCCGGGCAACGCTGGGTATTTCAGCTAGTGAATGATAAAGATGTTGTGGCATTCATTTACTTTTTTATAGTCAGGTAGAATATTTGCATAAAATGTGCATGTTCAGCATATTTCAGGGGTTAAATTCAAGCTGTAAACCCCAAATTGGTGTTCAGGCAACTGAAGCCAATGGAACATGTAAGGCCCTACATGTTCTGTGAACTCTTAAGTCATATAATTTCCCCCCATGTCCCTAGCCTAAAGCCTAATGTTTGGGAAATTAGACAATTTTCACTGTTAAATAAATGTCAGGAGGGTCAACTTCACAGAGGTGGAACACATAGACTTCTTAAAGATTCTGCAACACAATTTAATTACTTACTACATTTATATGTGTTTCCTCTGGGGTCTCTAATTTTTATTTCATGTCAAAAGAGTTTCAAATGGAAAATGCAATAAAAGCTTTATTTAAATTTTTTAGACTCACCGGTGTGGAAAGTTCATGGATTGAGCTTTCCATGCCATAGTGTAATGATACTTTTTAAAAGCTAACATATCTTAATCTAAACATGTTAAGATGTATGCTGTCATTTCAGAGGGCTAAAACAGCCAGTTACTTTTAGCATTTTATATAGTTTCAGTGGATCAAATCATTTCAGAGATTCGAAATGGAAGGATGAGGTGTTGATGTTGGCTGTGTCAGGCATGTGTTTCATTTACTTTTATCGAGTCATTTTTCATTATCGAGTCAAGTTTCATTAATTTCAGTTTTTATGTGTTGCCATTTCATTCTTAACAGTGCATACTCTTTATTTTGGAATACAAACACGGTATGCTGAAATACATACACATTGTACTTAAACACCCTCTATTATGAAATGCATTACCCAGTATATTGAGATTACTTCCAATACATTAAACGTATATTAACAGTGGAGAGTAGGTGAGCATTGATATGCTTAATATTACTAAAATTTGCTAGGTATAGACAATTAAGAAACAGCTGAAAAATAGAAGAGTTGCAGAAATTTTTGGGTAATGTCATGTCATTTTATAACCCACTTAATCCAGACCTGGATGTGTGGGGTTCCTTGGCTGGAGTCTTTCCCAGCCCGGACAGGGCGCAAGGTAGGAACAAACCTTGGACAGGCTGCCAGTCCATCTCAGTGCAAACACACATACAACCACACAAAACACACACTAGGGCCAATCTAGCATCGCACATTGGGATGAAATTGGAGTACCCAGAGGAAACCCATGGAGACACAGGACGCAAACATTTGTGTGTAATGTGCTGTTCTAAACCTCATCACGATAAAGAATGAACGTACTGTTAAGAATGAGGTATGTCCTAAACAGTACTTCATTAGCGTTTTCTTCACCTTCTTCTTTATTTTGATGCTGTCGTTATGACGTTGTTTACTCTGTATTTGTAAACATATTTCTTCTGTTGCATGTCCTTCATCCTGTTGTCTGCTTACAGGTTACCCAGTATTTATGGTTCAGGTATGTCCTACATTTTTTAATACTTTTCATTTAATGTATCTTTTTTTTTAAAAATTCACTCACGTTGATTGTTTATGTAGAGCAGGGGTGTCCAACTCCAGTTCTGGGGACTCATGTATAACGCCGTGCATAGAATTCACACTAAAACATGGCATAAGGACAAAAGCAGAAATGTTCGTACACACAAAAAAATCCAAATGCATAAATCTGTGCGTTCACCAGCTTCCACATTCTTCTGCTCCATAAATCCCCGGTTAGCGTGCAAAGTAAACGCATGTGCACACGCCTGCTACCCCACCCCAACTCATCCCAGAATTTTGCCTCTTTGAATATGCAAATCAATATAAATAGCCCTTAAACTCAGCATTCTATGAAAAGGCAATGGCAAAAGCATGGGGGGAAATAGAAGAACTGCAGCGAATACCAAGTGGAGGCAAAGAAAAATGTACTATTTGTTGGTTTAAACAGTGGTATAAACAACAAAAGGAAGTTGATCGAGTGACATAGAGTGTCGGAGAAACTCGAAAGCTCAAGTTCACAAAGTCGCACAATGCCCCTAAATAAAAAAGAAGCTGTCAGATATCAAAGTTGCCGTGAAAAGGTGAGTCGTAGCCCACCGTCTGAGTGTCATATGAGAGCTTATTAGGGTACAGAGAAAAAAAAAGGCATACAGTGGGAAAAAAGCATGAAATGTCAACTTTAATCTTGAAATTTCCACTTTAATCACATTGTTTATTTTGTCATTAAAGTAGAACATCATGATGTTCATCTTAAAATTGTTTAATTTACTAGTTTCTCAAATTCTATCGTAACTAAAGTAGCATGTTAAATGCTTTGTTTTGTATTTGATCTTCTATGTGCTCTGTGTGTAAATCACAACGTGCTTCTTAAACTGACTTTCTCTTCCTACGACAAGGCACAGAATCCATTACATTTGTGATATTACACCTCTCTGGATAATTAAAATACTGAGATGTATACTTGAAATCATTTTCAAGATGATAAGAGTTAAAGCATGTTATTAAACATGGGAACACGTTGGCGCAGTGATTGTTCATGCCTCACACAAGATGCTTGCTGCGCCGTGCGCGACCTTTGATGAAATAATTTATTGCAGCAGTACTGTCTCTTTCAAACATACTAAGCCCCAATTCCTGTCCTTACTTTTCTTTCTCCAAATATCCAATCGCCACACAATCAGCTCTGTAATAGATGTTAAGCCATCTGTAAGCTTAGAACGCCAATTCTTCAAAACTTTTAAGGAAAATTTATATATCTTCGTAGTACATGTTTAATTATTCTATCCTTCCAGTGTCACGCCAGTCCCAGCAAACATGCAGCGTGAGGCAGGAACAATCAGTGAACGGAGCGCCAGATCCTTGCTAGCGCAGCGACACCATGTCCTCCATGTTTAATTAAAAACAATATAGATTATTTAAATGAAGTTAAAGTTTTATCTGTATAATACAGTATAATAAACATATTTTGCTGCATTTCATCTTAAAAATGATATCGTCATCATATGTAAATATGTGCTTTATAAAGTAGCTCGGGTTGTGCAATATTATAACTGTAGTGCAAGTTTATAGTGAGGTGATTGTACTAATAAGTACAAACAGTTCTACAAGGAGCACTTGATGGACTGATTGAGTGCATTTATAGTTCTTGGGATGGAACTGTTTCTGAACCGTGAGGTCCATACAGGAAAGGTTTTGAAGCGTTTGCCATGTGAGAACAGTTCAAATAGGCAGCATGGCTGAGGCAGCGTGTGCTTGATGCTGTATACCGATAATTCTCTTTCCGATCAGCTGCTCCGAGTTGTGCAGTGAGAGTAATATGGAAAAAGATGATCCGCTGTAGCAACCCCTAATGGGAGCAGCTGAAAGAAGAAAAAGAAGGTGCAGTTAGAGTAACAACGCTAAAGCAGATATGGTGTTTGGAATAGTTTGGCCATTCCGTGGACCATTAGATCTATAAACGTACTCAATCAGTCCATCAGGTGCTCCTTGTAGAACCATTTGTACTTATAAGTACAATTACCTTACTTTAAACTTGCGATACAGTTATAATATTGCACAACCTCAGCAACTTTATAAAGCGTGTATTTACATATGATGACAAATATAATGTTTAAGATGAAATGCAGCAAAATATGTTTATTACATTATACAGATAAAATGTTAACATCATTTAAATAATCTATATTGTTAATAATTAAATATGTGAGGACACGGTGTCGCAATGAGCTGGCTCCCGGTTCAGGGATTGTTCCTGTTTTGTGATATATTCTTGCTGGGGCTGGTGCGACCCTGGATGAATAGATGGCCAGAATAATTAAACATGTACTACAAAGATATGTCAATGTTCCTTAAAAGTTTTGAAGAATCTGTGTTCTAAGCTTACAGAAGGCTTGACATTTGTTAAAGAGCTGAATGTGTGGTGAGTGGGTACTTGGAGAAAGAAAAGGAAGGACAGGAATTGGAGGATGTGGTGGGCTGTTGCCAAGCCCGGGGTTTGTTTCTTGCCTTGTGCCATGTGTTGGCTGGGAATGGCTCCAGCAGACCCCCATGACCCTGCAGTTAGGATATACCGGGTTGGATAATGGATGGATGGAATTGGGGGTAGTACGTTTGAAAGAGACAGTACTGCTGCAATAAACTATTTCATCGAAGGTCGAGTACGCCGTAGCAAGCAATCTCTGGACGCCAGCTCGTCACTATCACTGTGCCACCATGTTCCCATGTTTAATAACATGCTTTAACTCCTATCATCATGAAAATGATAGTAAGTATACATCTCAGTATTTAAATTATTCAGAGAGCTGTAATATCATGAATGTAATGGGTTCTGTGTCCTGTCGGAGGAAGGGAAAGCCCGTTTAAGAAGCACATAGTGATTCACACACATAGAGCGCATAGAAGGACAAATACAAAACAAAGCATTTAACATGTTACTATAGTTATGATGGTATTTGAGAAACTAGTAAATTAAAGATTTTAAGATGAAGTTTATGATATTCTACTTTAATAACAAAAAAAAACTATGTGATTAAAGTGGAAATTTTGAGATTAAATTTTCATACTTTTTTTTGGACTGTGTGCCTATTATTTTTTTCTTTTCTCTGCACCCTAATAAGCTTCTATATGACTCTCAGACAGTGGGCTCTGACTCGCCTTTTCATGGTGACTTTGATATCTGACAACTTTTTTTATTTCTGGCACTGTGCGACTTTGTGAACTTGAACTTTTGAGTTTCTCTGATACTCTATGTCATTCAACCAACTTCCTTTTGTTGTTTATATCACTATTTAACCCAACAAATAGTATGTTTTTGCTTGCTTCCACTTGGTATTCACTGAAATTCTTCTATTTTCTCCTATGCTTTTGTCATTGCCTTTTCACAGAACGCTGAGCAGAAGGGCTATTTATATTGATTTGCATATTGAAAGAGGCATAATTCTGGGAGAAGTTAGGCAGTGGCTGCATGTGCGTGCACATGCATTATTTTTCAAGCTAACCGGGATTTATGTAGTGGAAGAACATGGAAGTTGGCGAGTGCACAGATTTATGCATCTGGATTTTTTTGTGCGTATGCACATTTTCTCTTTTGTCCGTATGCCATGTTTTAGTGTGAATTCTATACCTGGCGTTATGCATAAGTCCCCAGGACTGGAGTTGGAGACTTAAAATAATATTTACATGTATAATTACATTTTTAATTACTTTATATAACCTTGCCACTAAAAAAATATGTACTTCAATAGAGATTCAATAAACCTACCTATTGTCAGTATTTACCATTAAATTTGTTCACAACAAAAAGGCAATTTTTCCCAATTTGATGAAAAAATAGAATAAATAGTATTTTGCATAATAATACTGTTAATACTGTTCATAAACACCAGTTTTAGTGTATCAGGGTCTCAAGCCTTGTTTACAGAGTTGCCTCGAAAGCTTGCATATTGTAATCTTTTTAGTTAGCCAATAAAAGGTGTCATTTTGCTTGGCTTTTCTCTACATTCATAATGGCTAACACGGTACAACAACCTAGTACTACAGATATGGCATCCTAATTTGATGAACTAGGTATAAAATGTAATTAATGATTTTAAATTAGTGGTGGACTATAAATAAGAAACAATGTTATCCAAGATACTAATTACAAATTTGCCTTTTCAATATACAAATATTTAAATAAAGTGTATAGTTAATTTCTTCCTTTCCTCCTTTTTCATTTGGTACTATGAAGTGTATAGCTGCTTGAAGAGTGAGTTCCCAATCTGTAACATTAAAAAGTATCACTTTCATAAATTGGCATACATTATTTACAGTATAAACTGTTGGTGAAGCTAATGGACACCACATCATCCCAAACATAGGTGTTCTGCAGGGTTGTGTCTTTAGTATCACCCCTTTTTTCATTGTATACTAACAAATGTATTTCATTAATGAATTTATTTCTGAACACAGAAGCTACATGTAGAAACAAATGGTAGCTAAAATGAACAAATCATGTAAGTTACATAACCTGGAACAAAATATCAATGTTTATGGATTTAACGCAAGAGACCTTAATAAATCAATGCCGAAGTTGTAGAGGTGGTGCAGGACTCCATGCTTCCAGGCCATACCATTTCCAGTTGTCTATCATGTGAGGTCAGCCCATCCATTATGGTAACCTCACCAGAGCCTATTCATTATAAAACAGTTTATTAAGTTTAAAGTGTTACAGAAAGTAATGGACTTTTTATAAGTAACTAGCAAAAAAAACACTGTCATAACACAACATAAGCTATTGAATAGCTAGAGAGAGATTCTAAAATCATAGGTTACCATCTGTCACCGGTGGTCTCACTCAGAACTTCCACACTAAAAGCTTTCAAAGAGATAATCTGACCCATTGTACCCTGCCAGTGCTCTGCTGACTCTTCTGCTGAATGTTAAACTTTTGAGGTCTATCAAGAGAAATGCCACCAGCTTTTATTACAGTACTGTTAACTCTCCGCAAGTTGTAAGTTGTATTACCTTAATGTGTTGACTGTTTTATATCTATTGATGAAAATGTCCCACTATTCAATTTATCTGGAGGCTGGTGGAGAATGATTATTACTGTTATTATTTTGTTGTAAATTGATTTATTTGTTTCAGCTTCATCAAATCAAATACCATGCAACTACTGTTATGGTAATAAAGTATTGCAAAATAAATATCTCCCATACTCACACTACATAACTTATACAAATGTGGCTTACTTGCTTTTACCTCCATCTTTCTTTTTTTCTTTTTTCTTTTACAATTCTGGCTATTTGTTTATATTTACTGTTTTCCTAAGCTGAATACGTTTATTCTTTGCTTTGCAATACATACAGTAATGCATCCTTCAAATCCTCCTAATTACCTTGATAAAGCAGCATGATCTTTTACTGGGAGATTTAGAGATGAGCTATTGTAAAACATTTCTCTCTCGTCCAAAAATCCATATCACTAATGTACCTTCTTTCAGATCATGTAGAAACTATAATTTCGTGACAAAGATGTAACTATTATCAAATCTGTATTCTCTGGAACAGAAAAGTGTTTTTTAAGTACAGTCACAGGTAGGATTCTCTTAGCTTTCAGGTGGAAATTTCCAGAAGCAGTGACAATCTGTCACAGACAAACCTGCTTTGTAACCTGATTCACCTCAGGTTCTCTTCAGCAAGAGCTAATAAATCCTGTTTCAACACTTGTGAACATTCTGAAAAGCCTGTGTTAGCCATTCACTCTTTGCTCAACTTCTCCATTTAAGTTAGTACTTTCTACTGGTGATCAATGAGTGAAACTGGAACAAAGGATTTTTTATTTTTCAGGTTTTCTTTTTTTTTATCTCTCTTGCTATTATTTTCTTTTCATGCTCTACGTTTAAAGAAGAGCAGATGTATTTTATGTTTTTAGAAAAAAAAACCCTGATTATCATTCATTCCTCTTAGATTTAATAATAAGAGCTGTGAATGGTGATGAGTCTCATTTATATTTACTGCCATTTATTTAAACTAAACATTTATCTGGTATTTACCTTTTCTTTAATTTTTACTTTGATTTAATTTAAGTTAATCAAGCGTATTCCTGTCAAATTAAAGCCCTCCAATTACTTCTAAAAGAAGGTGTATGCAGCTGAAATATTTATGAAAATTTCTAGAAATAAACAGATTAGATTTCTAGTTCATAATGCGTCACTGAAGTCTGCAGTCTTTCAAGTACATTTTATTTTAATGGCAATGAAAAATATCTACATTTGTTTTCTTCCATCAAGCAGATTATATGAATGTTTTTAAGGAGTATTTGACTATAAATAAAAAACCTTTGCATGACTATATTCATATGAACTTATTGCGAAAATAGCTGTTCATTTGTAGTCGTTTAATTTTGATGTGTGATATATTTTTAACGTTTCCTCCCACAGTCCAAAAACATGCAGGTTAGATGCATTGGCGATTCTAAATTGTCCCTAGTGTGTGCTTGGTGTGTGGGTGTGTGTGTGTGCGTCCTGAGGTGGGCTGGCACCCTGCCCGGGGTTTGTTTCCTGCCTTGCGCCCTGTGTTGGTTGGGATTGGCTCCAGCAGATCCCCGTGACCCTGTAGTTCAGATATAGCGAGTTGGATAATGGATTGATATATTTTTAACATTTAGACTTGTTTAAGATTTGGGAAACAAAATATCAAAGGCCAAACTTGACTTCTAGAAATGCTAAAATATAATGTGTTATAAATTATACAGCATGAAGCTGCTGTGTTAGAGATGTACGATGTATTGTATTTTAGCATTTGATAGCCTTTTTGCAAAGCAAGCCATCCAGACCATTAATTTGCAAACTAACATTTTCTTGATTTATATGGATTTCATGCTAAAATCATTGGTAGAAACTTAATTACCACAGACCCTCACACCTCTAAGCAGTTTGCTCCAGGACGTTGTACAAACTAGAGGTGATACGACCCATTCTTCATTTGGTTTCAATTATCAAAGAACATGTAGAAGCTGTACAAGAAGATTATTTATTCAAGAAATATCACAATTTCAGGAAGCCCAAGTAATGATTCACTCTGTGATATTTTTCAATTAAAAAGACTAATTGTATCTGACTCTTGACCTTGCTACCCTAACCTGAATTTAATGAGTTCAAAAATGGATAGAACAATGTCTGAAATACCGTAATTAGCTAAGCTATGTACTAGTATATACTAACCTAAACTTCAGAGTCAATTGATTCTTAAAGTGCTATTAAATCTGGTTGGTTGAGAGTCAGGCACAAGATTCTGTACACAAATCTTTACAAAAATAAAATTTAAAATACTTAAGCTTTGATAAACTTAATGACTAAATGAACACTGTTAGGTAAATACTTTTGATGGATTAATCACTATAAATGACTCAGTATAGTAGCAGTCACAGCTTGACAAATATAAAGCTTAACAGAGAGACTATAATGGTGAAGGAGGAAAAGAAGAGGGATAGGTACACAGTGTTGGTCTGAAATGAGAGAAAAGGCCACATTCGGTATTGGGCAGTGAAACAGAAGTTAGGCGCAGCCATTAATGAAGGATTCATTTGCATTTCCAAATATAAATATTAACTGTTGCTGCTATTGTCGAGGTAATATTTAAAGTTAATGCTGATAATGAACTGTAGAGCTGTTGTTAGCTTCGAGGAAACATGAATGCACAATTTTTGAAGCTATGGTGAATCAAACCTCAAATAGAAAGTAATTTCACATAAAAAAGACCCAAAATCTTTATTTCTTCATCTATTAAAAATGAAATCTGACCATCTGCTGAAACACAGCATCCTCAGACATAATCTGTAAAAATTACAGGCAAAAAAGAATTAGTTCTTTTATCAGCTCTGCCTGTGATAGACAAGAAAAACACTCCACCTATGCTGATTAAATTAAAAAAAAATATGAAAATACAAAATCCATGCTGTTTCCAACGTTATTATTTAATACAGCACAGCAACAGAGCAGGTTTTTCCCTAAAGTACACACCGTGTGGGTAAGCTACACTAATGTATGTAAACTTCAAGCCTTGCAGAAGTAACATCATTCTTAAACAGAGATCTCCTCCATCTGTAATTTATGTCAAATGGTAGTCCTTAACATTTTTTGTCTTCAGTTATAGTTGGTGTGTTATTAGAACTAAGATCCCTGGATAAATAACTTACAGTATTTATGTTACATGTCCTAGAAAGGATTTTAATTGAGTCAAATCTACTGTATTAATTAAATGACACTGTTTGATTCGCAAAGCATGTAGTAAAACTTTTTTGCTTTATACTTAACAGTTTTGTGTTTCACATTGGAAATTGTTTATATAGCATATGACAATTTGAAATCTACTAAATGTGATTCAAGGTCATGAAGGAGTCTGTACAGACAGTTTCAAGCTCTGCCCTGGATCTGCTGCTAGTCCGCTGCATGGTGCACTTATTCAGATGATGACATTTTTATGATTATTTTTTATTTGATTTCAAATTATAGGACGAGGATAACAGTATAAATTTTGAACCATTGCCCACCACATCCAAGAACTAAAAAGAGAACTGAGTAAAATTAAATTTATAACACATTCAGGTCACTGTAGTCCCAGAGGCCCACACATCCGGCTGAGCAAAAGAAAACTGGAAAATTGTAATCAAACTGAATCATGGGCCCGCTTGTCATCCATGACTTAATCATGGAAATAGTGTTTTTCCATTTACTGATAGTTTAAGCCAGTACCCCATTGATCCATATGGCTGACTGTTCTAGCAGAATAAAATTGAAAAAAGAGGACTTATAGACAGAGAAAGTAACAAGGTCAAGGTTCTTCTATTGGAAGCTGTAAGAACTTTGGCTGTTACTGTAGCTATTGAAATAAAGTGCTGGTAATGACCAGAGAGGTAAAAGGTAGAACAATCTAAAAGTAACTGAGGCCCGAAGAACAGTAGGACATTCCCAGAATGTGTGAAGAAAAATGCCCTGTAAATTAAGGGAACACAGGTAACAGAGTGGATCAGGAGCCAAAACCATCAGGAAACATTTTCTAGGGTAATGATAAACTCTATGGACAATGTTATATTGGTTGTGTTGATGATTATTATTTCTAGAGGAATTTTTTATGTTTTTAAAAATTGTGTTGCAACACAATGGCGCTGACAGGGATAGATCAGTGATTCATTTCTGACTGATTGGGACAGGTGTAATTATGAAATCCCAAAGGTAGGTATAAAAAAAGTAAATGCATTTAGTGGAAAACAAATAAGAGGTGAATAGTCAAATAATGGATGGTTGGGAAAAGGGGCAGAATGTCTTCCACATGTCCTGAGAACAGATTTAATCTGTAAATAGAAAAAGAGAGAGAAAGAAGGAATTATATATTTATCTTTTAGAAACAAATCACAGAATGTACTGATACCTCGTGAAGCCCAAGTTGGATAAGAGATGGTTTGCACATCAATGATTAGAGACTTATTGTGAAGCAGTGGAGTGTCAACATGGAGTGGGGCCAAGGTGCTTTTCTACCTAGTGCCAAACACTCAGAATTTAATTTATAAGAGTATTATATTAATCTACTCCTTTTTTTGTTTTAAATTTGATAAATGGTAACTGCTGCAGAGTGTGAGGGGAGACAAGGTTTGTTTCTATAGGTAGACAGGACTAAAGGGAAAGTGGAGGGTTTAACTAGAGGGAGATCGGACATAGGACAAATACCCAATGGTACAGTTCAAAATCAGGAAGAAAAATACCTCCAATAATCTGGTTTAAATCAAAATGGGGTGTTTGATAGCAGGTCTTTTACCAATCCATCAAAAAGAACTGATGGCTGATCTGACCTGGTACCAAAAGGAGGAAAGTAGTGGAAAAAGGGAGCATTGAACTGACAAAATTTTAAACAAGAATATTAATTTTAATGATTGCCAATCTTGACTGAAAAAGAGAGAGAGAGATGAAAAGAGAAAGTGGTTATTCCAGGACAGCATTGACTGTTTTACTTCATTAAACAAGGTATGGAAATTTGACAGCACAATATCAGTAATGGATGGGGTAATGTCAATTAATAAATATGTAAAAGAGTTATAAACAGGAGTAAAGGAAGAAAAAGAGAGAGATTGACAAGCCCAGTTTATAAGTAGCAGTGCAGATTTTCTCCAGTTAATTTTATAGCCCGATAAGGATTCATATGTGTGAAAGAATGTTAATATATGGGGTATATCAGAAGGAGCGTTTCCTAAAAATAGAAGAATGTCCTCGGCGTATAAGGATAATTTATGGCTGTATTTTGAACTTGAATAGGCATAAAGGTATCTAATGCACATATAGCAACGTCTAGAGGTTTCAGCTACCTTATAAAAAGCAGCAGAGATAATAGCCATCACTGCCTAGTGCCCCTGAACACACAAAAAAGATATGACAAATCTGAGTTTGTTAATACTGAAGCAGAAGGACAAGCATACAACAATTTGATCATGTCAATAAGTACAGTATTAAACAGCATTTCACTCAGAACTACCAATCCATCCTATTAGCAGCCTTTTCTGTGGCAAGTGAAAAGAGTGCTGCAGGGGCTGAGAACGAAGGAGCCGTGTGTAAAATATGCAAAAGCCAGTGCATACTGTTAGCTACATAACAAGACGCCATGGAGCCGGTCTAGTCAGAGTGAATCAGTTCAGGAATTACAGATTTGAGACAGTGAGACAAAACTTTAGCTGATATCTTAGAGTCTGAATTCATTAATAATAACGGAATGTAACTGGAACACAGTGTGGGATCTTTACACTTGTTGAGAAGGAGCGATATAATATAATATAAGTTTATATTAGAGTGTAAATTAGAGGAGGAGAGAGCTGTGTTGATCATTTGAAACAGTGAGCTGGATACAAGTGGCAAAAAATGCAGAATATAATTCTGGCTGAATACCATCGGGACCAGGACCTTGGTTTTTTGCAAATGAATTTAAGGCAGATTTAATTTCTTCAGCTGAAACCGGCCTCCAAATGGGCAGCATCATTTTGTGACTGTTTTGGCAAATCAATAGATTTTAAAGAAACATCCAGTGTGTTTGATGATGGGGTTTCATCTGAAGTTAAAAGTTCAAAATAAAACACAAAAACTTGTACTAATTTCCAAGGGGCAATCAGTGGCTTTACCAAATTTTAACTTGACTTGGGAAATAGAGGCAAACAAGTCACACCTGTGCAATCTAAATGCTAACAAATAGCTTGGTTTAGTACCGGACAGATAGTAACAAGTGTGTGTGTGTGATGAATACTAGGTCTGAAATACATGGGCAGATTTTTCGCAAGATCATCAATATTCTTACATGCCAGGCAAACTAAATTGGATGCAAAAGCAATGGTCAGGTCTCTAATATGCCCTTAATAGCCAGCCAAACATAATGTTGGATCCTGAACAGAATCTTTGTTCAAAGCTATAAACTCCTTAGGTTTAGCAGAGGTCTGTTTGATTAAATCTGCATTTTCCAAAAGAGAAGTGTTAAAACACCAATGAGGGGACTTGGAAGACCTAAGGGTTAGTAAAAAGGCAAAGATTAGCTCACCAGTGGTCAGACAAAGAAGATGAGGTTAAAAAGGCATTAATCGTGCAGGCGGCAAGAGATTTTGTAAATTAGAATATAATCTTTTCTGGAAAAAGATTGAAATGAGGAGAAAAAATAAAAATCCTTTTGCAGAAAGTTTTAATAACCTAAAAGAGTCTACAAGCTTAGATCCATAGTAAATTTGGCAAGTGTGCATGAAGAGTGGGGAAAGTGCTGTTTAATCAAAGAAAGTGATTTATCGAGCAGGGAGTCAATAAATACATTCACATCAATACCAATGATTAGTTGGAATTCAGAAAAAGAAGGGGTGCATTTAGTAATATCAGTGAAAAATGTATTATTATATGGACTTGGGGCATAGACTAACACACAAGTTTCCTTCCACTGATCTCCATAACAAAACCTGCCTTCCAGATCACCTCCAGAACCAAGAAACCTAGGGTGCAGAGCATGATGAGCCAGAAGCAATGCTCCACATTTTTTTACCTGAGGTAGAGGAGGATGCAGCCACACAGTAGTGCTTGGAGGCAACATCCTGTTACTCCTTGCTCAAAGGAGCAGATACCGGTCCTGCTGATGGGTTAAGGACCTTCTATGGCTCTGTCCAGCTCTCCAAGGGTAACTGCCTTTCTCCTGGAATCTCCTCCATGCCCCTGAGACTGTGCTGGTACACACAGCAAACCTTCTGGCAATGACACGTATTGATGTGCCATCCTGGAGAATTTGGACTACCTGTGCAACCTCTGTAGGGTCCAGGTATCGTCTCATTCTACCAGTAGTGATACTGATTGTAGCCAAATGCAAAACTAGAGAAAAAACAGTCAGAAAAGATGAGGGGGGAAATATGTCAGTGGCCTCCACCTGTTAAACCATTCCTGTTTTGGGGGTCATCTCATTGTTGCCCCTCTAATGCATCTGTTGTTAATTTCATTAACACCAAAGCAGCTGAAACTGATAAATAACCCGCTCTGGTACTTAACTGACCAGATCAATATCCCACAAGTTTCATTGACTTGATGCACTCTTGATTAAAAAGTGTTCTTTTAATTTTTTTGAGCAGTATATATACAGACAAACATGTTTGCATATAAAACTACAAATATGTATATGAAAGAACAAATGTATAACCATTACAAATAGCCATTCCAGATTAATATGCAGGAAAACAATTAAACAGTATGTTACGCTATTGATGTGAAATAGTCAAAGCGACCAAGTACAAGTAGACATAAAGGAGTCAAGGGTATTAAGTACTTTTTGACGGTTGGTGAACAGCTGTTGCCCTCCTGGAAAGAAAATCCAACGCTTGTCTGGATGAATCAGAAAAGTGAGCCAACCAATTTGCCAAGCCTTTTTGATCACCAGTGACATGACCTTTTGTGTTTGTACGGTGTGGATCAAGTAATCAACAGAAAAGTAAATCTTACAACCTTAGCAGGTTACTATTTTGATTTTTGAATATTGACTTGGTCAGAATAGCGAAGCAGAAAGATGATAATTGGGTGTGGACATTTATAGTCACTGTTCCTTGTATATATTGAGTGTGGGATTGGCTAGGAGATCTATGCTGGAACCAGAAGTGGAGTTAGGTAGTCTTTTCTTCTGTGGATCTGTAAAGGAAGGAAAAAAGGTCTTAGAGTGCCCTACCAACCCTTGGTCTGGTGTAACCACACATTTAGTCAAGCCTATCAACTGCCTCCCATGACAGCATGTAGTAATAAAATGGCACTACACTTTTAGTTTTCTCTTATACACTGCCTTGGAGTAAATGCGTAAGAGACAAATGTGTGAAATCTAAAGTGTCATCAATCAGCAACAAATAGAAATAAAAATAAATAATAAATTATGATGAACTGCATTGATATTGGGTGATTAATTTTCCTTGTCCATCCAGACCTTACTCAGGTCCACCACCTTTGCCCTTTTTGCCCTCATAGAGAAGGCTAAGAAATATCAGAGCATTATTTAATATTTACTTTTTAAAATCTTATAATAAAATTAATTGTAACGGGAAGCTCAAAAATGTAACATTCTGCAATAGTGGTAAAAATAATATTCATACCAAATTATAAATAAAAATTTTTTTTTATTCAATATTTTGCATTTTTTTGTTATGTTTATTTACACTATAAAGTTCCTTAAGGTTTACAAATTTCATGAAAATATTTGATCATTTGTTATGGCTGTGTAAATCCTTATCTGTAATCAGTAAAACAATTTAATAGATGGGTAACATAATAGCAGAACATGCTATCTGTAAAAGAAAAGTTATTTATCACCCTCACACACTCTGCCACCAGAGGGGTTTGTAATTGATGAGCCCAAGATATGCAAATGTCAAAAATTACAAGTTCCATTGTTCAGTGCTTTTGTGTGTTTTTTTTATTTTCTTCAGCAATTATTAGTACTTTTTAATATCATGATTAATTGCTTTAAATTAGGAGTGTGGATTGTAAATTATAGCTTGCTCCTAAGTGTTGGGTGATGAGCAAATACGTGACATGTGCCAAATGCACATAATTCATTCATAAAAGCATCTTTTTACGTTTTTTCTGTGTTTTATGCAGCTAAAATGTATGTTTCCATTTATCAATCTGTTTCTAGGCATGTTTTTTCTGATTCATGATGCAGGAAAGGGGCACAAAAGAATATCCTGGCAACACTGAGCACAAGACTGGAATCAACCCTGGAGGGAATGCCAGTATGTTACAAATTATTATTAAATACTGTAGTTTACATTAAAATATGATGTAAATATACAATATTGATAAGTTTACTGATATTATTAATTTATGTACACACTTTACACATGTCACTTTATTAGCAAAATAATTTGTATGCATGATTTTGTTCAAAACTATGCAATACCAATTGTCACAAAATGAAACATATAAAATGGCAATTTATTTATATATAAGGCTTCATGATCATAGCCAATAAGTCAATAAATTTGAAAAAAAAAACACCACATAATTAACTATGATTACTAGCCTACTTCCTATACCAAGAAAAAGTAATTGACAGCAAAGATTTAACCAATCGGAAAAAGCCCTTGGCTTTGATTGACAAGTGACAAAACCATCAGGAAAAGAGGCATTTGGGAGTAAATAGTACTGGCATTAAAAAAGCTATTTGCAAATGTGCCATTTAGAAAAGTCAGTTAGTCATTTCCCAACCTGTTATAACCTAACACAGGGTCACAGGGGTGTGCTGGAGCCAATCCCAGCCAGCACAGGGTGCAAGGCAGGAACAAATCCCAGGCAGAGCGCCAGCCCACCCCAGGGCACACACACATCAATCACACACTAGGGACAATTTAGGATTGCCAATGCACCTAACCTGCATGTCTTTGGACTGTGGGAGGAAACCGGAGCACCTGGAGGAAACTAGAAAAGTCACATTGTGAAATAAAAATGGTCTTTAAAAATAAGGCCATTTTGAAATAAATCATGTGTTAATAATAAAATATTGACATAGTACTACATAATAATTAGATGATTTTTATATATTGATGCATTTTTTTCACAATTTTTAATTCATTCATACATTGCTCTACTTTTGCAGGCAATTATTTATTTCATATTTGCCATTTTTGCACAAATGGTATTCCATGTAAAACTGTATAATTAAAGTTTATTTTAAAACAAAGCACTTTTTAATCTCCCATGACAAAAAAGTAATATAAGTAGTTCTAATTAAATTGTGCACATAGCCATTCTTGTCAGGTGCCATTGAATACTTATACATATTGCATAAAAAATCAGATTCATTTGCTTACACAATGGAATGTACAGACAATTTAATGCTACTGTACATTTTCTTAAAACAGTTATGTTGTAGCAATGAAGGAGTCAAAAAAGCATTGCAAAAAGTAAACATAATATTTATTGTAAAATCCTACAGTCTATTTACACTACATTATGCTGGCGTTTTGGCTTGTTTATACTTTTGAAACATTGTGTGTAAAAGAAGCCTTTATGCAGTTTATGAAGGAGTTTGGGGACGCTTATCAGAGATGATATGATACAGAAAGTACAGTCTTTCTAGTTGTGATTGCAGTGACCACTAAACTGCCCCTAGAGTAGCAGCTAAATTTTTACATTACATGTTAACTGTTTTGTATGGTTTAATTGTGCAAATGCTCTTCATTCTGTATCAACCTTGTTAATAAATACTACATACACTCCTATTCCATCCATCCTTTAATTGAACCCACACAATCCCATTTGAGGATCATGAGGAGCTGAAACCTGTTCCAAAAGCACCTAGTCCAAGGCAGCTGTCAGCACCTGACATGGCTCTGATCCACTGCAATGCACTACTCATCTGCAGGAATCAACACACATTTTCAGTACACATTCCAGTATGATTCACTACAAAATAAATAGAAAACACACATGACTATTAAAGCATTTGTTTTTCATTTTTATTTTTGTCTCAGTAACAAAATGATTTTATTTGAAAAACGTAAGTATAAAATGACTCCTGCAAAACTAAAAGATATAATTTCCAATATAAAATACATGAATAGTAATACTTATCCATTGATTTTCTTAACATGTTTAGTCCATTAGAGCAGGACTAGGAGGTGGTATAGGATTTCAGTGTCTCATGTCTGAAATTGCCAGTCTTGTTTATTTTTGTTTTGTATTGTCTTTTATGTTTAATTTTTAATGAATAAAATGTCCCTACGGCTCAGCAGTGTCTAGGCAATGGCTATGATCATGAAGCCTTGCTTTAGGTTATAAAGAAAGCAACCTTTAATGTAATTTGATCCTACAACAAGACACTCTACAAAGGGCTTCTAGAATGTTTCTGCTATTAGCCTGTCCCTGTCTCGTAATTGTCTATACGTTTTCATTCAGCTTGGTTCTGAACATCACTAAATGAGAGGCTCTTCATAAACATAAGGAAGCAAGTTAGATACACCGTGATCAGAAGTTTGCAAAGGCATCTTTTTCTTCAGATTCCCAAGTGCTGCACCCCAGATTCAACTGAAATACATTTTAGTATTGTCTGTGAGCGCATGGTTGTTGCTGCTGCATTGACGAGCATGGTTAACTGGATAAACTGCTTTGATGCTGAACATACAGATCAACTCTGCTGCAGTACGTGTCTGGCTTAGCTACCCATCAATTATTTGAATAGTTGCCTCAGCGGCTGTCTTAAAAACTGGTGTGTTATTTCTCCAGGATGTTTGTGCAGCTGCTAAGACAGTTAGATGGTTTTCAACTCTGTTTGGGAAAGATCCAAGAATCAAGCTGTCTCTGAAGCACTTCTGAATGACTTACACTTTATTGATTATTTTATGTAGTTATTTATGTTATGAAGTGTTATTTAACAAGCTGAGGTTTCCTTTCTTTTTAACTGAGGATACACTTATGTAAGAATGCTGATGCCCCCGCGACAAACAGCAAATAATGCAACTAAGTAATTATCTGAGGCAGGAACGAACACTCATCCACTGCAGTGCCCACTTTAGGTCAGTTAGGGGTTATTAATTAACCTAAACTGCCCACCTTTGGGATATGTAACATAGCCACAACATCCACAGAAGACGCATACTGATGCAAGTAGTATATGTAGACTGCACAAGGACATGTTTCCAGACCAGAAATTGAATATGGCTTTGCATGATTTTGAGATACAAGCTTTAAATCCTGTGTTATCATGCCAGCCGTAAAACATAAGCAGTGCCATTTGAATTACCTTGACATTGAGGAACTTTTAAAATATGCAAACATGTATTCATTAATCTATCCATTTTATGAAGCTGCCTGATCTATTACAGGGCCGTGAGGTGATGGAGCCTGTCCCAGTAGAACTGGGAGCAAATCTGGATAAGACAGCTGAGAATCACAATTTACCACACCTTTACTTTTCTATACTGGGCCAATGTAGGTATCCTAACTGGGAATCAAAAACAGGTTCCTGGAGTGTACATTAACAATTCTACCTACTGCATCACTATTCTGCATCCAGATGATTTATAATAATAATAAAGAAATGCTTCCTAATTATCATTGCTTTCCAGCTGTATTAACATGACCTAT
Source organism: Polypterus senegalus (assembly GCF_016835505.1). Taxonomy (NCBI): domain Eukaryota; kingdom Metazoa; phylum Chordata; class Cladistia; order Polypteriformes; family Polypteridae; genus Polypterus; species Polypterus senegalus. Next base: position 127,010,377 of record NC_053157.1, on the reverse strand, counting down.
TTTTCATTATAAATATTTTTAAAACAAATTACGGTCCCAAAAATTGAAATAGTGGGGCTGAGTTATATAATAAACAAATGGTAAAGTTTTAAATGGAAATAAAATCATTTAAGTAGCCTTTGGCACACTCTTCTAACTATGAACCTGTATTGAAAAGCCTGTAATGTAATTACAAAAGAGGGTTAGGAAGGCAGATTATGCATAAATGTCAGGGGAATAGAGAATTGTAAATTCTAAAGAACCTACTTATCATGGAGGAAGGCACGTACTAATAGGTACTTAATTAGCTATGCACTGAAGCATTTTTCCAGGTCACTGTTTTGAGAATATGTGCCACTGCATACCTTTGAGCATATACACATTGCTCACTGTTCTAATGAGACATATCACTTTTAATCTAAATTTGGTTAAAACACTGTAAAGAATGGTGCAGACACCTAGAAAATTGCATAACAGTACAATTTAATATGTTTGCTTTGAGGAGTAGAATGCCATTAGTGCCCAGTAGTTGGTAATGTAAGTTAATAATCTGAAATTTGCAGTTCAACATGAATTTTAAAATATGTTTAATATTCTGCTTTCATACCCAAATATACTAGATGCATATGCGAAGGCAAAGCAAATATGTCTACACAAATGGAATAAAACAAAAAACATGAGTATCTAGTAATGGAAATTTTACACCTAGCTGTTTCCTTCTTATCATTCAGTAATCCAGTCAAGTTTGTTGCTCATGCAAACACTACCAGTAGGAAAACTGTAGCATGCAAAAAGACTGATAATAATTTTTACTTAGTCAGAAAACTATTTGCCTAAAGAAATTCTTCCATATAATAACTTAAATAATTTCAATTCTTCATAATTTAACTCTTTGCTGCATTGCTGTGTACCGTTAATGTTACAGAGTAAGCTTATTATTGCATAACTTTATTTTTTTATTGTACTGTATTTGTTAGGGCCATTCAAGAATTTTAAATAAGTCCCTGCTGGAATCACCTGATATGCATGCACAGCCTACACGGTAAATAAGCATAAAGTGCAGTATTATACAAGAAAGAAAATTCATCCCTATGATATGAAAGTGGGGGAAAAGGATGCAGATAGAGCTGTTATATTCTACTGTACTTTTATTCATAGCACTATTTTAAAGGCCTCGTCTTTTGTAACATATTAGAAAGCACCACCTGGGGAAAACACAAAAGTAAACTCATTTTATTTTTAGCAAAACTAATTTTTAAAGGACCTCATACAGCTGTATCTTACTCTTCCTCATCCAGTGAAGAGATTAGTTTAAAACCACCTGGGGGACACTACCACAGGCTGTCATCAAAGACAAGCACAATAACTTAGCTTCTCTTACTTTAAAAAACAATACGGCAAGCAAGCTGCATAATGAAATCACTCTTTACAATGCATTTCTACAGAGACCATACCTAAGATGGCTGAAACAGTGGTGTTCCTGCTAGATCAACAGGACCTGAAAAAACACACATAATAAATTGACATGTCCCCCTCTCTAAAGTTTACTTCAACCTTACTCACAGGTTTATCAGTCCAATAGCGTTAATCAGTGACATTGCATTGAACTGCTGAGGCATTTCTGAGAAGGCATAGGGATAAAGAACTGCCTGCACCCAAAACTTGATTTTGCACAATGACAAGCACCTGCACACACCATGCTGTCAGTCACCGAGTTTTTAACCTAAAAACATTGTGGTTCTTGCTTTACATCCCCCATATTTACCAGATCTCACTCCTTGTGATATCTTTATATTCCCAAAATTAAAACTAACACTAATGGAAACTAATGCAGCCCCAATGTAAGCTGCAAAAATTGACAAGATATTTTAACTTCTTCTTCTTCTTTTGGCTGCTCCCGTTATAGGTTACCATAGCAGATCACCTTTTTCCAAATCTTCCTGTCCGCTGCATCTTACTCTGTTACATCCACCACCTGCATATCTTCTTTCACCACACCCATAAACCTTCTCTTAGGCCTTCCTCTTTTCCTCTTGCCTGGTAGCTCTATCCTTAGCATCCTTTTCCCAATATACCCAGCATCTCTCCGCTGCACATCTCCAAACTAATGCAACCTCGCCTCTCTGACTTTGCCTCCAAACTGTCCAATTTGAGCTGACCCTCTAATGTACCACACAGTGGGATCTGCCCAAGATGTAGGACTCAAACTATCTGTGAGCAGTCTGGGTAAAGCCAAGGTCAGAGAGGGTGGTAAGAAGTATCTCATGGTTGACTATGCAGAGGAGCGATCTAGGACTGATGACATGTTGGTAGCTCTAGCTAACCATAGCTGGTCGACCACAGTCAGTAGAGTTGTCTCAGTACAGGTAGTTCCTTTTGAAGCCTGTCATGACCTACTTTAGATCTATTTGGTAAAGTAAGATTGTTTTCTTTAATTTGATGCAGATGACTTAATTGAGGTCCTGCCCTAATTATTCACCTATTGAATTGCCCACTTTTAAATCATCATTATGATCAATCATTGTTAGTGTGGTGCAAGTATAAAAAAAGAAGCTTGTTTGGGTTTTAGGAGAGAGAGAGTGTGAAAAACAAATGCTTTGGGTTTAACAGAAGAAGGAATGGAGAGTTAGGGCTGGAGTGTTCTGGATTTTGGTTTTTGTTTTTATTTTTGCCTGTTAAAAGAAATGTAACTGTTGTAAGCTCACCTTTCAGGTGATAAATGTGGATTGAGTATCTAGCTGCATAAATTTTGTTTAGCTAGATAGCGAAGTCAGTGTTGTCCTTCTGCCTTGCTTCTGTTTTGTGTGAAACTGTCTAGCTATCTTGTGAGGTTTTCTTTTTGACAATAAACGGAGTCTGTTTTTATTTAGCTGGCTTAGTTTTTTTTCTGTGTTTTGTCTCCCTCAACTCTCTCACTTGTGTGCAGCCTATTTATATACCCTTAGGTATTTGATAGGCTATAACAAAGCTGTACTAGCTGTTACCGAGCAATTTGTTCTGTATGAGGAAATAAGGGTCTTAGTTAAATACAGTGTGTTCAAGTGTTTTGGAAAGAATGGAAAAGAGAGAGGCCAGTCTATAATTATTAATTTGAGATGGTTTGAGAAGTGTTGTTTTTGGGTGAGTGGGATTATGTGAGCATGTTTGAACAACATAGGTAAGTTACTTTGCCCAGTGATGTGTTAATGAAGGTTGTAATTGCACACGTAAGTATGTGTGAAGGGATGGCATCAGTTGGTCAGTTAGTGGGGTTATTGGAGAGGAGGACAGTTGCAGAGAATGTGGAGAATGTTGGGTGAAGGCATAATGGCTAGCAGTGATGATGAGAACTGACTGCTGTTGGCAGCCAGCCATTAGTAAAGTCATCAACAATTATGGAGGTTGAAGGAGGTGGTGGTGGAGGGTTTAAATGGAAGGGGAAAACGGAGAACAGACAGCATATGTCAGTAGTACTGTTAATCCTGTTCTGGTAGAAACTCACCCTAGTTTGTTTGTAGTGGCAGAAGATGTTGGAAGGGACTGATACCTATGCAGGTCTGCCTGAACCTTTGACTTCCTCTATTTCCTTTGAGCTGTCCTAAGCTCAATCTGTTGACACCTAATTGCTTCAGAAAGCCAGTGGCAGGAGGCCTGGAAGATAGAAGACATATATTGTCAAGGCAGGAGGATAGAGCTGAGCATAGAGTATCTGTGCCAGCATTGATCTCTATATAGAGAAGTGGCCGGGATAAAGGAAAGCAGAGGATACTGAGGAAGAGAAACTGGTGAGAGACAGGGAGTGGAGGTGATGGTTGAAAGATGCTTTTGAAGAAGTAGATGAGTGAGAAGGGGGAAGAAGCAGAGAGAACTGAGTTGAAGCAGTCAGATATGTGTGGGGAAGTGACAGTTGCATCTGGGGGAGTGCAGTGCATTAACTAGCTTACCAAACTAACTTAGGCATCTGCTAAAAAAAGTTAGGAGGCTATAGTGTCGCATGTGTGTGTAAGTTAGAAATGAGGGTTATAAGAAACGTTCTCCTGCCACCATAAATTGTGCTTTGTGGTCACTGCATTTGCTTATTTTTTACAGTTAACATCCCACAGTAGCATTTCTAAACTTCTAGACTTACAACGCCACAAAAGTTTTTACACTTTTCTACTTATGCTAATTATAAAAATAATTAGGTAATTTGTAATCAATTAATAAAAGCATAAACAGACATGATACATTTTAGAGTGCCTAAGCAACATAACAAGCTGTTTGAATATATTACCTTTAAAAGATACATTTTATAAATGTTACAAGAAAACTTTTGCTCTGTCCAGTACAGTTCTACACATTCCAGACAGGTTTAGCACCTTCTTCCAACATCTGAAGAAAAGTAGGTCATAAAAATTGTGTACGACTCTAACAAATATTTCTAAATATGTACTAAAGCTAATGGTTGGCTCAAAATACAGATCATTCCATGTGTATATTTGTAATAAATATCATGCAAAGCTAAATATTATAGTCCAAAAATGTGCCTTACTGCTTTCTTACAGCAGTTACTAAATGGAGTGGGATTACACACAAAATCACAAAATGCAAGCGGCCAATAAACGTATGTGCAAGCTTGTTGTTTTTAGCAATATATCATTTTTGACAATTGCTGAATGATGCAACTAGAAGAATGAACAATACTGTCTGCATAAATGTTAAATTTCAAGAAAAGACTCATTGTTGAGCTGCATTGTCCAGTCTTTAGCATATATAGTATCTCCAGTTATGACATTTTCCTCTTATTTTCTGAAGCGAACAATAAAAGTCGAGCCCTCAGGCCCTGCAAAACATACCATCACTCACAAAGATTAGTGTGGCCAGTGACTCTGTCGTTCCATAAAAGATGGTTATGCTTGCAGAAATTGCTGAGTAGCACAAGTTTCAAAATAACGCTAATCAAAAATCAGAAAGTTTTAACAGATGACAGTCGATCAATCAGACAAACCTCTAAACTGTGAAAAACATAAATTACAAGTAGTTAGGGCAGAAGTTCAAAGCTTTAAAATTTATAAATTTTCTTTTTAACAGCAAGATTATTTTGTTTATTTTTGAATTTATTTAAAATATATAACGGCCCCCAAACCTTAAATATTATGGCACTCACTATGCTACCAGCTAATGCATGTTCAAAATCCGCCAGCCAAAGGGAAAGAAACCTAAAAAAACAAATTCAGTGTTAAGAAAGGAATGATAAAATATAAAAATATGAAATTAAAATTAATTTAAAGAAAACAAAAAAGGGGAAGATCCTGACAAATAGAAATAATGCAGTTACACTTCCATTGTAAAACTGCTTTTTTCCATCCATCCATTTTCCTAAACCTGTTTATCCAGTGCAGAGTCATGAGCAAACTGGAGCCTATCCCAGCAAGCACAAGGCACAAATAGGAACTATCCCAGGATGCCAGTCTTTCGCAGGGTGAACACACATGGGCCAATTTAGGAATGCGTGTCCTTGAACTATGGGAGGAACCCCACGTGAACAGAGGAAGGACATGCAAACTCCTCACTGGGAGCACCAAGATGTATTGCAAGATGTGTTGCACCACTCCCTCTGTACCACTGTGCTGCCCACCTGCTTTCCTTAAAAACATTATTAAATTGTGGTACTGAGAACTGATATCTATAGCTTTATTTTCTTTATTGGAGATGCATTTTATCTTTTTTTTTCAGCCTGAGCTGTATAACACACAAAGTTCTTGTTCTTTGCCATTGTTCTTTATTTCTGCCAACAGCTCTATATACTGTAGATAATGCTGATGTTAGCAAGGCTTTATTCCAAAATCATAAAAGCACTGATTAAAAATGACACCAAGATGCTTACGTTAGCAGGGCTTTATTCCAAAATCATAATTGCAGATAATTAAAAATTACGCCACAAATAGAAGTAATGATGCAATGAAGCTAAATAGCTATGTATAAAAATTTAAACATTAGCTAATTTCAAGAGAGATTGCAGGACTTTCCAGAGTCTAAGGATTGGTTTAATCTCTGAGATTATTTTGCATAACACTATGAAAAAATACTTCTAATTGTGTTACAAATATATTGAGATGGAGTGGAACTGCATAAACAGAACCACAAGTACCATTGCCATATGACAACAGACCATTACGAAGGTGGGATCTGTGACTCTGTATTGTTATTACTGGAGCACGACTACAAATCGGGTAGGCCAGCTCATTACACATGAGAGCTTGTTTCACTTTAGTGCAGGGAAGCAACAAAGTGTTTTGAAGTGGGTATGCAAAATTTGTTTTCTGGGCCGATGGTAATTTACTTTAGTGGGCATTATAGTTTCCTTCCATCCCTAATCCAGATAGAGTGACGTACTTTAGTCCACCACAACCTTTTGGGGGATATTTTGTGAAGGGTGTCAGGCCTTTGAAGAAGAAATGCTTTATTTTAGTCTGCCCTACTATGGGCCCCACTGCAACCCATCTTTTACAGCCCACCCCATTTGCGCCTCCGCCTCAGTGTATAAGGTTGTCCTAGCATGCACGTTGAGATCTTTTAATCACAAGAATAAAGCTAGAGCAAGAAAGACTATTAAGTTGTTCGGTTTTCTGTATTTCAATAAAAGCTCCAATACTGAATAAAGCTTGAGTACGGTTCTTCAAGTGCCAAAATAAAATTCTTTCTGCTCAGTTCTCTTCTGTGATGTATCGCCTTGAGCACACTCTCTCCCTCTGTCCTTTCATTTTGGAGGCGTCAACACTAAAGGCAAAGGTGCCAGTCATCTGCTACTATATATATATATATATATATATATATATACTGTGAGCTGGAGGGCTGATTGCACCCCAAATAGAGACAGACGCCCCTGGGAAAACCACAAACCCTGAAACACTGACTACCCTCACATTGCTCCTTATCCTTGCACTATAACGCGTAATACAAGCCTCGCGTGGTACTCCGCCAACTTATAAGCCTTGCGCAGCACCTGTCAGTTTTGGGAATTGATTGTTTGCTTTTTTCTCTCTCTGCTTCTAGCGGAACTGTCATCTCTGACTTGTCATGGAGCACGTTTAAGCTCATGTGTTTGCGGTGTTTGAATAAAAATCCTTCTTGTTTCTACGACCTCCTGTGTCTCTGTGCAAATCTGTGTCCCAAGAGTGACAATATATATATATATATATATATATAAATATTAATATGAATAGACAATTTATATATATATATATATATATATATATATTGTCATATGAATAAATTGGAGCCATAAAAAGGTTTGGGGCAGCCACCGTATATTGTTTTCTGCTTGCAAAATTGAATTAAATGGCATACAGTTGTGTACAGGTTTGAGTCGAAAAAAGAATTGCCTAGATGAGGCAAAGATGGCAGCTCTAAGGGATGGTAGAGGAAGTGGCGTCATCAGGGCCGGAACCGGAAGTGATGTCATCAAGGCCAGGTGGGATTCCCTGTAAGTGGTCTGCAGTGGAAAGAGAGGAAAGATTAATGCACCTCACCACCCCTTGTCTGGTGTGGAATTATCCTTGTTTGACCCCTTTAGCTACCTCCCATTTGCATATGTGTGACTATACATATAGATAGACACCTACCCAATGTTGCTGAAATGCAACTGAAGTGTCTGTTGAGGGTTGCTTGTACATTGCTGAGGCAACCGCAGGTTCGCAGCACCACCAAGGCAACTATAAGTTCACAGCTTCCCTGCATAACATGACTGTCATCTGATGGGTGAACATTATAACCCAGCCACTGACCTGGCCCTGTCCTTGCTCGTTTGCTGTGTCTGTATGTATTGAAGTGGTAGCTCTCATTTGAAAAAATACCCTGACTGTTCCAAGTTTTGATTGAAATAAATAAAGTTGATTTTCTTGAAGGACTTCTCTCGGGTGCAGGACAGTGATTCAGGCATCACTACACACACACACACACACACACACACACACATATATATATATATATATATATATATATATATATATATATATATATATATATATATATATATATATATATATATATATATATATATACAGTTATACAGTGTACACCCTAAAGTTCACCTTTCTAGTTTGGGAGAATATTGGCCCAGTTCATTAATATCCACTTTTTTCATTAACTGATGCTGAAAAAGATGCCTCAAATCCAAAAAGGTGACATGTTCACATATAAGGATCAATTTGTTCCTAATACAGGGGTGCCCACACTTTTTCGGCTTGCGAGCTACTTTTAAAATGACCAGGTTGAAATGATCTACCTACATTAAAGATTATATATATATATATATATATATATATATATATATATATATATATATATATATATATATATATACTGAGTATACTTTATACAAAAAATACAGTATATGTTGTCGTACCTTGCATAGCTGAATAACCTTTATGGCACAATAACAATTCAATACATTTATGGACACTACAGTATTTGGATTCAGTAATCTTCATGTGGGAAAAGGCTGACTTGCATAAATAAGTAGAGCCGAATAATGCAGTCAAGGAGCTTTTGGAATTCAGCCGAGTGAAAAATGACGGCTGTCCGATTAACTGCGATTTTAGTTCCCTCTCTTTTCTCTTTCTCAGATCGCTTATCGGAAGGAAGTCAGTTTCGTACTTTTTATGAACAGTTCGAAGGTGCCTTTCCACATTTTCCTTCTTTAGAATAGCAATGATAGATTGTCAGACAAATGCACTTCGATTGTGACATTGTGAGAGAAAAAAATCCTCTTCTAATTTCACATAAAGCCCATACCCTCCCCAAACAATTTTTTTTTATATCCCTTCTTTAGTCGATATAAATTGGAAGGCTAACTAGATCACAGCTGGAGTTTTGCAGTAGCTCGCACATTTGATCGTGCATGCGGGATGATTAGCATGTTAGATGAAAGGAGATCTCAGACTGGCCACCCTGTATGTTAATCAAGTGGCAAATGCCATAGGGAGGATATATGATGGACTAATGTTTAAAACATTTTTTTTTTAATAAAACCCAATCTACCTGCATTACCTTTGCGATCTACCGGTCGATCGCGATCGACGCATTAGACATCCCTGTCCTAATACTATGGTTCTTAGTTTCTACTTGGACAATGAAAACCATATTGCTTGGTAAACAATTTGCTTTTTCACTTCATTTGTGTGTCATAAGCATTACATTTAGCCTTGTAGGTAACTTTATATTAATTATATGGGACTAAATATAATCATTAGCATTAGAACACCCAGAGTATGTTCTTTTAAGCATTTGCCACTGCAAAAATATTCTTATAGTTGTGCAGTGTACTCTTTCTTTGCTCTTACTGCTAGAGTTTTAAACATTCAGTAGAGACCTCCTATGAGTCCCTCTCAGCATTTAATAGGTACCTGCCAAAGGAGTATTTTTATACTAATAAATCAGGCTGTATTTGAATATACAGAAACAAAAATTATATCTGTTTTACCAAAATAATATATGTCATAGCTTTGGTAATTTTTTAATAAAACATCAATGTAATTTCAGATTTATAGTAGTAACATGGATTTCCTTTCAAAATATTTAACTGCCTAGAATTTTACATCTCACTTATTCAAGCAAAGTCTTATCAAAATTATTCACAATTAGGTATCCTGTTGTTTCATGCCACCACCCCCAAAGGTATCTATTGTATATTGACAAAAAGAGAGATTCTTTTATAATTTTAATGTGTGTGTAATTCACAAATAGCACATTTTTAGAGGAGCAATTTGTCAAATTTCTATTAAAAAGAATGTTTTAGAGCAACCCGCAATACAGGAAGGAAGCCCCAAATATGTGAGTGTTAGGCTGCCTGGCATTCTTGAATTCAACCAATGAGTGTGCACAGGTGTGTATGTTACTGCCATGCAATGGAATGACATCTTACTCTGTGCTGTTTGGCCCATTTTTTTTTCTGGATAAGTCAGTCTAAGCACGTTTAAGAAAATTTGTGGATGCTTAAGTGCAAGCTAAATAATTGACACATTTAGAAAACAAAATATAACATCAAACCCACTTAATACAGTTAAAGATCACAGGTCCAAAGTCTATTTTGGCAGCAGTAAGAATAAGGTAGGAGATGGACCTGGACTGGGCACTAATTATCACAGGGCCCAGTGACACACACACTCAAAATCGCACTCAAAGTGGGTCCAATTTGGAATTGCCAAGCCACCGGACCAGAATGTCTTTTAAGATAACTAGATGTGTAGAATGTGTAAACTGCACACTGACAACATTCTGGTGCTGGATTCAAACCTTGTCCTTGTATCGTTTGTTGAAGTCACTTGATCCATTATAAAACACAGTGTGTCGAAGACTGTCCTGGAAGCATCAGGTAAACAACAGAAACCGGCCATATTTCCACTAAAATGTGAACTGATGACCACATTCATACTTCCATATATTGGGCTAAATTTCTTTGTACTATAAACATTGACACCCTAGGTCTGTATCTGTGAGACTACTATACATTAGTGCCATCCTACAAAAATGTACTTTTACAAAAAAATAAATATACTGTTTATATGTAAGGCTGCACAGACTGCCACACTAAAAGACTCAAACCATATTGCTGGTAAATCAAGTACAAGTTTAGAAAATGATTATCATGTATCAAAATGATTATCATGTGGGATATATCAACAACTTGGAGATAAAACTCAACAGTTCATGGTATGAATTCTAGAAGCCCTTTCTGTGACATAATTTAGAGAAGGAGACAGTACTTTGTAGTGTCTAATACAATGATTTTAAATTGCAAAACTGTCTATAGAAACCATACTTAAGACTTATTGTGTTTCCCTGAGTAAGCAAATTATCCAGCCCGTGTGCTACTTATAAAATTCATATATAGTGCCTATAAAAATTAATTCTCGAAAACATTGAATTACAGTGGATTTAATTTGGATTTTTAACATTGATAAACAGAATTAAGATTCTTTAATGTACAGTAAAAGTGAAATCAAATCACTGCAAAGTGGTCTAAATTAGTAACAAATATAAAACACTAAATGATTAAACAAGTATTAACCCCCTTCAAGTAAGTATTTAGTAGATGCACATTAGACAGCAATTACAGCCATGGATCTGTGTTCACAGGTCTCTATCAGCTTTGCACATGTAGACATTTCCATTTGATCCCATTCTTTTTTGCAAAATTGCTTGAGCTCTGTCAGGTTGCATAGGGATTGTAAGTGAACAGCCTTTTTCAAAATCAGCAAAGAACATTAACAGTTGTTTTATGCCATTCCTATGTAGCTTTGGCTTTATGCTTGGTGTCTTTGTCTGGCTGAAAAACAAATCTTCTACTGAGGCACAGATGTCTTGCAGGATTCCTCTGTATTTTCCTGCATTCATGTTACCCTCTACCGTCACAAGACTTCCAGGGAATGCTTCATGGTGGGGATGGTGTGTGTTATTGATAATGTGCGGTTTTTGGCTTACACCAAATGTGGTATTTAGTATGATAATGAAAAAGCTTATGTAATTACACTAGAGGCTTTGCCTCCTGCGGGCTTTTCTTGCCAACCCCGCTGCCTGTGCTATGCGCCAGCAACTTCGCATCTCTGATGCTTTCAAACAACAAAACTTTTAATTCTTGCAGACAGGCCTCTTCATTGGGAAGAAACACTACTTGTCCCTGATGGCAACACGAATTAGATGATCTATAAGTCTCTGACTTAAGGTTTAAAGCCAAACAATATCTACATACTTCTGTCATATCAGCTATGTCCATATATTTGATCTCTTTTCGCTTTTACCTTTTCGTCAATATTGCATTAAATTTTGATTCTGTGTTTGGAATTACATCATGACAACGCAACTTATAACTGCCTGTGAGTTAATATTGTTTCTTTCTCGCTATATGAACTGTGTCTGACAATAGCATTCACACAAATGAAAAATGATTGAACCGTGTGCATGGTTGTGGATGTTTTAGATGTGGGCAGGACTTTTCCAAATCTCTTTGCATAAAGTCTTTTCTCACGAGTCTTGAAATTTTCTCTCGCGGGATTTCACTTTCACCAAACAACCAATCTTTTAATTCTCGCAGATATGCCTCTTCATTGGGAAGAAACACTACTTTTCCTTGATGGCAACACGGATTACATGGTCTACAAGTCTTCAACTTAAAGTTTAAATCCGAACAATATATTCGATATCTTTTCACTGTTCCATTAATTCACCAAGTAATAATTTCCGATTGTTTGTGCTAATGCGATCATTTTTTTGAGAATTTACAATTTTCATACTTCCATTATCTCTAACCTGTTCTGCATGTGTATCGCACCAACATTTTTGAATTCTTTACGACATTCTACTTTGTCATCTACACTTTATCTTTTATTTCCGGCCCCCGGCATGGATAAATCTCTTGGCACAAAGTCGCGTCTCGCAGGACATGAAACTGTCTCTCTTCAAAAGATAACTTCTTGTCGCAGGATAAAAAGTCTCGTCTCCCAAGATTTTTTTTATTATATTAGATAGACAATAGGACCTTTAGAGTCTTGTACTTGACACATGTCTCTAACTGAGATGCCACATGTGTTTGTTTTAACAGAGGTTTTCTCTTTGATACTTTTCCATAAAGCTGTGACTGGTGAAACACTTCAGCAGCAGTTGTTGTATACACAGTTACTCCAGTCTCAGTTATGGTAGCTTGTAGATCCTTTAGAACTGTCAGAGGTCTCTTGGTGACCTCCCTCAATACTCATATTCTTGCATGATCACTCAAATTTTGTGGATGGCCTGCTTTTAGCAGATATGCAGCTGACTGATTTAATTGGACTCCAATAGATATTCAGTGACTTGCACATTTTCTTGTGTCTATCCCCTGACTTACGCTTTTCAATCACCTTTTTACAGACATGCTTGAGGTGTTCTGTTGTCATCGTTGTGTAGGTTAGGAAACAATACTGAGTTACCACAGGCTGGACTTCACAGATAAGCTGGATTTGTACTACAACCAATTGAAACCTTTTGATCTCTGTTTAACTAATTATGTGACTTTTAAAATCAATTGGCTATACCAGTGATGATTCAGGTGTGTCATACTATAAATGCTTATGCAATCAAAATAAATAAAAATAAAAATAATTTAGAATACTTTGCAGAGATTATGTTTTCATTTTGACATTAAAGAGTCTTTTACTATAGACGAGTGTCAAAAAAAGAATAAAATGTGCACACTTCTAAGGGAATTAACATTTTTTATAGGTATTGTGTGTGTGTGTGGGTATATATAGTAGCCGTGTAAGCCCGTGTTGTAAAAAACTCAGACTCCTAGAAACCATGGATTCTGGCACTTCAGTCAATCAATTGCATTGGCTGTGCATTAGTGGCTAAGTTCTGCAGACATGCTTGCCTCTGTTGTTTATCCGCAGCTAAGCGAGTTTCTCTCTCTTCTGAGGTTTCATTTTGCCGATGTGCTCGCCTCATTTGAGTACTAGCAGCTAAGCAAGTTTCTCTTTCTCAGAGGTTTCACTTTTCCGACAGATTTGATTTCTTTGGGCTTCATGCTGTACCTACCCTCCCACTTCCCGGGCCGGACAGACAGACACACACACACACACACACACTTCCACGAATAAACGTTTATATATAAGCTACTAGCAAAATACCCGCGCTTCGCAGCGGTGAAATACTGTCTGAATATTTGTATTAATAAAAAAGTAAACATTTTTAGACTGAACGAAAATATGTAAAAAATTAATTGTTAAGGATCTCTCTGTATATCACGTTGTCAGTTCGGCCCTCTGGTTGTAATATGACTAAGCTGTGTGCTGAGCTCACTCTTGAGCATGCAACATACAGTTGGCCATGTGAAAAGCAATCCCGCCTCAAATCAATGCCAACCTTTTGTAGTGTTTGTCCCTGAGACTTATTAATTGTCATTGCGAAGCAGAGCCTTACTGGAAATTGAAAGCATTTGAATTGAAATGGGAGATTAGATGGTATAACGGGGATGCGAGGAATAAAAATAAACCTGAGGCACTGCCAGTAAATATAGTTGCTTCAATTAGGTTGTTTTGTAGAGATGTGACCTGAAGTCTTGTGCCGTTACAAAGTTTCGGTGGTTGTAAGTTTCTGCTTCCTTGGCGAAGGTCGTAAACGAAAGAAGACACCGCAGTGAACACAGAAGAGAACCCGTGGATTAAATAAAACCTACACAATAACTGTAACAATCGTAACAAATGAACAATAAAATAGAAGAGAACCCGTGAATTAAATAAAAGGTTGCGTTGGTGAAGCAAGGAAAAAGCACTTTCTTATATGTCGTTCGTTTTTAAAACAGTGCAGAAGCTGTGAGAAAGCTGCTTCCTTGGCGAAGCTCGTAAACGAAAGAAGACACCGCAGTGAACACAGAAGAGAACCCGTGGATTAAATAAAACCTACACAATAACTAAAATAAATGAACAATGAAACAGCGGAGAACCTGTGGATTAAATAAAAAGGCTGCTTCGTTGGCGAAGCAAGGAAAAAGGACTTTCTTATATATCGTTCGTTTATAAAACAGTGCAGAAGCTCTGAGAAAGCTGCTTCCTTCGCAAAGTAAGGAAACGACTGAAGAGACGGCAGGGACGCGGTAAGTGTTCGGCAAGGCAGCTGAAGTGCTGCATTATGGGATCTGTAGTTTATTGTGTTACCAGTGCTTCATATCCCCGGGCCATTAATAACAATAATACAGTATATAAAATGATCTCGGGCCGGATATAATTACACGCTGGGCCGGATGTTGCCTGAGGGCCTTGAGTTTGACACATATGGAGTAAATAGAACTTGAAAAGATATATTTTTTCGTACATCGAGCCCACGTGCTATTGTGGTTTTGCTTGCATGCCTCAATAAGTTATCCTCCCCTCGCTGTTACTTTTTTACCGTTCATCTAATGAATACACTGAGTATGGCTTTACCAAAACAATCATTGATGGCGAATAAAGTATCCATTATTCGAGTATGTAGATCGGGGTATATATATACATATATATATACCAGCGTATCAGCAGAGACGTAGTGTGTTAAAGAAGCTATGAAAAAGAAAAGGGAACATTTTAAAAATAACGTAACATGACTGTCAATATACAGTATTTGTTTTGTGAGTGTTACTGAGTGTTGCTGTCATCAAGGATTTGATTATCATTATTTCTTTCAATCAGGTTCGTATTTGTAGGATGTGTTGTGTTCAAGTTACATTCCGTGTTTGTCAATCGTTGTAAAGATGACAGGTTTCATTCATCGATTCGTTTCTTACTGCATCAATAAACAGCTCGTCTTCTTCTTTATCTGAGACCGACACACTGCATGCACGGGTTTTTTTACACTGTCTTCCTTTAGCGGGACATTGACTTTTCCACCGTGTGCTTTGTTTCCACAGTAGCTGCATTGATGTATATGCTTGTATGTATCAGACGCTTCATATTTTTTTGCTGCCTTTTCAATTGTGTAATTCGTTTTTGTTCAGCTCTTTGGAACTGTTGCTTTTTGTCTGTGCACTGCGTCAGTTCACGTGAGCCGCTCGGTGTACATGCATCAAAGTTTCCCAGCTGTGCTGGTGCCATGTCGTGCTATGTCCATGGCTGTATCTAATGTTACCGAAGTCCCGGCACTTAAAACTTTCTCTCGCAGTTTCGCTGAGTTTGTGCCAAACACCACCCTGACCATCTCATTTTCCTCTGCATAAGCACAGTCCTTCACCCGTGAATATTTACCCGTGGCAGTTTGCTATTGGATTGCTGCTGACGGACGGCCTTATATGGGTAGGCACTAAATTACAAACGCCAGCGACAGCCTGTCTATGAACTTAATTTAAAGTTTAGGTTTACATCGTGCTTTGTTTCGAAGTAGCAGAACTCATGAATATGGTTGTATATGTCACTCGCTCGCTTCTTACTGTTTCGCTGCCTTCTCAATTATATAATGCATGTTTTCTTCAGCGCTTTTTGGGCCTCTTCCTGGTTTTCTACGTACTGCGTGATTACGTGGAAGGCGTGATGATGTCACACGAAACTCTGCCCTCACAGGTTTCAAGCTCATCTCCATTACAGTAAATGGAGAAAAACAGCTTCCAGTTATGACCATTACGCGTAGAATTTCGAAAATGAAACCTGCCCAACTTTTGTAAGGAAGCTGTAAGAAATAACCCTACCAAATTTCAGCCTTCTACCTACACGGGAAGTTGGAGAATTAGTGATGAGTCAGTCAGTCAGTGAGTGAGTCAGTGAGGGCTTTGTCGTTTATTAGTATATATATATATATATATATATATATATATATATATATATATATATATATATATATATATATATATATATATACTTTGTACAGGTGCCGGTCATAAAATTAGAATATCATGACAAAGTTCATTTATTTTAGTAATTCCATTCAAAAAGTGAAATTTGTATATTAGATTCATTCATTACACACAGACTGATGTATTTCAGATGTTTATTTCTTTTAATTTTGATGATTATAACTGACAACTAATGAAAGTCCCAAATTCAGTATCTCGGAAAATTAGAATATTGTGAAAAGGTTCAATACTGAAGACACCTGGTGCCAAACTCTAATCAGCTAATTAACTCAAAACACCTGCAAAAGCCTTTAAATGGTCTCTCAGTCTAGTTCTGTAGGCTACACAATCATGGGGAAGACTGCTGACTTGACAGTTGTCCAAAAGACGACCATTGACACCTTACACAAGGTGGGCAAGACACAAAAGGTCATTGCTAAAGAGGCTAGCTGTTTACAGAGCTCTGTGTCCAAGCACATTAATAGAGAGGCGAAGTGAAGGACAAGATGTGGTAGAAAAAAGTGTACAAGCAAAAGAGAAAACCGCACCATGGAGAGGACTGTGAAACAAAACCCATTCAAAACTGTGGGGGAGATTCACAAAGAGTGGACTGCAGCTGGAGTCAGTGCTTCAAGAACCACCACACACAGACGTATGCAAGACATGCTGAGTGGTCCAAAGTTACATTCTCTGATGAAAGTAAATTTTGCATTTCCTTTAGAAATCAAGGTCCCAGAGTCTGGAGGAAGAGAGGAGAGGCACAGAATCCACGTTGCTTGAGGTCCAGGGTAAAGTTTCCACAGTCAGTGATGGTTTGGGGTGCCATGTCATCTGCTGGTGTTGGTCCATTGTGTTTTCTGAGGTCCAAGGTCAACGCAGCCGTCTACCAGGAAGTTTTAGAGCACTTCATGCTTCCTGCTGCTGACGAACTTTATGGAGATGCAGATTTCATTTTCCAACAGGACCTGGCACCTGCACACAGTGCCAAAACTACCAGTACCTGGTTTAAGGACCATGGTCTCCCTGTTCATGATTGGCCAGCAAACTCGCCTGACCTTAACCCCATAGAAAATCTATGGGGTATTGTGAAGAGGAAGATGCAATATGCCAGACCCAACAATTCAGAAGAGCTGAAGGCCACTATCAGAGCAACATGGGCTCTTATAACACCTGAGCAGTGCCACAGACTGATCGACTCCATGCCACGCCACATTGCTGCAGTAATCCAGGCTAAAGGAGCCCCAACTAAATACTGAGTGCTGTACATGCTCATACCTTTCAGTTGGCCAACATTTCATTGCATTGGTCTTAATTGATGTTCTAATTTTCCGAGATACTGAATTTGGGACTTTCATTAGTTGTCAGTTATAATCATCAACATTAAAAGAACTAAACAATTGAAATGCATCAGTCTGTGTGTAATGAATGAATCTAATGTACAAGTTTCACTTTTTAAATGGAATTACTGAAATAAACCAACTTTCTCATGATATTCTAATTTTATGACCGGCACCTGTATATATATATATATATATATATATATATATATATATATATATATATATATATATATATATATATACTAGCAAAATACCCGTGCTTCGCAGGGGAGAAGTAGTATGTTAAAGAAGTAATGAAAAAGAAAAGGAAATATTTTAATAATAACGTAACATGATTGACATTGTCATTATACATATATATACACACACACACAAACATATATATACATATTCACATATATACTGTATATCTATTAGGAGTGGGACTCGATTAAAAAAATTAATCTAATTAACTAGAGGCTTTGTAATTAATTAATCTTGATTCATCGCATGTAATCGCACACGTAAATTTGCCCCAAAGTGCAAATGTTTTTTTTAATTTAAAAGGGTTTTAGTGGGCGGCAGAATCAAATAATAGACATGGACATGAATATTGTAAACTCAAGCTCTTTTAATTTCTGAAAAAATGCATTTAAACTGCATTTCAATTCAAATCAGAATCATCATCCGTGGCTAAAATTGGGCAGACTTAAAAATAAAGTGGCATTCTAAGTACTTTAAGTACATGTTCAGAATGGTATTGTCTTTAAATAATAATAAGAAAATTTTCAACATAAAGTGCAGTTTTTCATCTTAAAAAAATAAGGCAGAAACATAAAAGTTAATTTGACCACCTTCACCTTTAAACTCTGAGTAACCTTAGCCAAAATTATTTTGTACATTAGGCTAAAACAGTGTGATCATTGAACATTTTGTAATTAGATGTAATTAAAATTACTAACGGTCACGGAAGTCCAATGATCCCCAATAAGAGCCACAAAGTCCGCTTTCTGTAATGCATCTAATTTTGCTTGCTTTTCAGTGACATAAAGCTGTTGAATTTTACTTGAAATAGTCTCTCGGCATGGCAGTTGAAAAGTTGGATCACCTGACGCTAACTGTAGCACATTTTCTAACCCCCTATCTTCCACCACTGTTAGTGGTCTACAGTCTAAAGCAATCCATTTTGCGAGAGAATTTGTAAGTTTGACCGATGTTAACTTACTAATTTTGGTCCTTTGGTCATTTCATCAGTTTTGGGCTGCCGAGACCTTTTGTCGGTACTCAAACTCGTACTGCTAGTGCTAACAGCATACACAGTTTCTGTGTTCGCTGTAACATTTTTTGCATTTAGATGGTACCGTAAAGTTGAAGTGCTTCGGTGTTATGCAAGCTCCTTTTTGCAGTTTGCACAAAACTTTTATCAAGGCTTCCGTCGGGTAGTCTTTTGAAATGAAATTTTCCTCCAATCAGTCCTAGCAACTCATTTTCTTCCGACTTTTACATTTTTGTAGCTCTAATGTGTGCATCAATGTAATCGGTGTACCAGGAAATCATGCATTGACAGAAGTTCCCTTTTGCTTGGAATGCAAAGTGTGATTAAATGCGTTATTTTTTAACGCGTTATGGAGCACATGCATCAAAGCTTCTGAGCTGTGCTTGTGCTAAGAAAAGGAAACCTTTTAAAAATAACGTAACATGATTGTCAATGTAACTTTTTGTAAGTAGTTCCAGGAGGATTCAGAGTGTGGAGAAACTCTAGAGACAGCGTTTGTATTAACTTGTGGATTTTTCTGTGAGTTTTTGGTGGCAGCGTCACAAAGTTGCTTCCGCAAGACCACGTTAGCTGCGGAACTCAGCTCAGAGCGAAATGAGGTGAATGGGAGGGGAGATGATGACGTTACTCCCCCACCCGCCTCAACTGTCAATCCCCCCACAAACACAGTCTCTCGGAATTTGCATAAGCACAGCCCTTCACCAGCAATTTTAACTTAGTTACAAAGTGATCAAAACTCTTGTTTATACCCTGCGTCCTCTCATTAAACTTGTATCCCGCATTAGTCGTGGGCATGACAAATGCCAGCAGCAGCCTGTCTATGAACTTAACTTAAACTTTAGGTTTACACCGTTTCCAAAGTAGCTGCAGTCATGAATATGCTTGTATGCATCACTGTGCATGACAAACGGCAGTGGGAGCGTGTCTATAAACTTAATTTACGGTTTACACCGTGCTTTGTTTCCGCAGTAGCTGCACTTATGAATATGCTTGTATGTGTCACTCACTCGCTTTTTATTGTTTCGCTGCCTTCTCAATTGTATAATGCATGTTTTCTTCAGCTCTTTTTGGAGCTCTTCCTTGTTTTCTACGTACTGCGCTCACAGTCAGTTCACGTGATTACGTGGGAGGCGTGATGATGTCACACGAAACTCCGCCCCCCCATGGCCATCGAGCTGAACTCCATTACTGTATATGGAGAAAAATAGGTTCCAGTTATGACCATTACACGTAGAATTTCGAAATGAAACCTGCCCAGCTTATTTAATTAAGCTGTAAGGAATGAGCCTGCCAACTTTCAGCCTTCTAACTACACTATCATTTCGAAATTCTACGCGTGATGGTCATAACTATATACACACACACAAACACCTATCTACATTATATATATATATATACACACACACACACACATACATACATACATACATACATACACACATATATATATATATATAATTTGTGTGTGTGTATGTATGTATGTGTGTGTATATATGATGTAGATAGGTATGTATATATATATATGTGTATATGTAGATATGTATATAGATATGTATATATGTATATACAGTAGATATGAAGATATGTATGTGTATATATGTATGTATATATATATATATATATATATATATATATATATATATATACAGTAATCCCTCGCTATATCGTGCTTCGACTTTTGCGGATTTTAAATGTAAGTATATCTAAATATATATCACAAATTTTTCGCTGGTTCGCGGATTTCTGCGGACACTGTGTCTTTTAATTTATGGTACATGCTTCCTCAGTTTGTTTGCCCAGTTGATTTCATACAATGGACGCTATTGGCAGATGGCTTAGAAGCTACCCAATCAGAGCATGTATTACATATTAACTAAAACTCCTCAAAGCTATAAGATATGCTTGATTATTCTTTTGACTGCTTGATTGTTTGCTTGTCTCTGCCTCTCTCTCACCCTCTCTGACATTCTCTGCGCCTGACGGAGGGGTGTGAGCAGAGGTGCTGTTTGCACAGAGGCTGTTTGCTTAAAAGATACTGACGCTCCTCTAAAAAATGCCGCTTTATTGCGGTGCTCGGCATATTTAAAAGCACAAAAGTACACGTATTGATTTTTTGATTGTTGCTTTAATCTCGCTCTCTCTCTCTGACATTCTCTGCGCCTGATGTAGGAGATGTGAGCAGAGGGGCTGTTTGCACAGAGGTTGTTTGCTTAGAAGATACTGACGCTCCTCTGAAAAATGCCGCTTTATTGCGGTGCTTCAGCAAACTTAAAAGGACACGTATTGATTTTTTGATTGTTTGCTTTTCTTTGCGAGCGCTTGCTCTCTCTTAAATTCTCTTCTCCTGATGCAGACACTCCTTTGAAGAAAAGATATATTTGCATTCTTTTAATTGTGAGAAAGAACTGTCATCTCTGTCTTGTCATGGAGCACAGTTTAAACTTTTGACTAAAGGGTGTTATTTCATGTCTAGAGGGGTCTAATAATGTTAACAGTGTGGGAGAGTTTATAAGGGCTTAAAATATATAAAAATAACTATACAAACATTTTTTTTCTACTTCGCGGATTTTCATCTATCGCAGGGGGTTCTGGAACGCAACCCCCGCGATCGAGGCGGGATTACTGTATATATATATATATATATGTAGACTCAAACCTATTATGACAGCAGTAATCCAAGCTGTGAGAAAACAGTAAAAAGGAGGCGTGTCAGACGTCGTGATACATTTTCTGATGCAGCTAGACGAAAACAACTTTGTGACAGTGCCGCCAAATACACAAAATAATTACTTTGACAATCATGTTACGTTATTTTTAAAATGTTTCCTTTTCTTTTTCATAACTTCTTTAACACACGACATCGCTGTGAAGCGCGGGTATTTTGCTATATATATATATTATATGACAGAAACACTCATAACAGTAACAAAACAATTACATTGACAATCATGTTAAGTTTTTTTTTAAATGTGTCCTTTTCTTTTTTCATAATTTCTTTAACACACTACTTCTCCGCTGCGAAGCGCAGGTATTTTGCTAGTATATATATATATATATATATATATATATATATATATATATATACACATATACATATTGTGTCATGTTTATGCACATGGCAGACAGCTTTGGTGATGACACTATATTCTAATGCCTTCTCTTCTGCTACCTTTGCAGAATGAACTCTGTGTCAGTCCACCTTAACCTACCTCTTCCTGCCACATGTCCTCTTAAGTAGGAAACTGGCCATCATGTCTCAATTCACTTTAGAACTTGGGTCTCCGAAGACGTCAGTTATATGGGGTCACCAAGGTCTTTACTGTTGTCAGTTTCATCATTTACTATTTAATAGCAATAATAATAATACATATTCAGGAAAACATCTCTAACAAGTCACCTACGTTCTCAGTGGATGTTCTAATAGTTAACAGACAAACTGAAATATGACTATGTCAGCAATGGGCCATGTCCAAAATTTAGATCAGTCAATAACAGTGGGTCCTAAACTCAGTCCTGGGGATGTTTTTGTTCCAACCAACCTTTGTTTTTCATTGGACTCCTAATAATGAGTTATTATTTCCCAGTTTTTGTGTTCTGGAGTCAATGTAGAAATTATAAAACTAAGTATGGTAGATTTTAATTAAAATATACTTAGTGGTTATATGGGGAATATACTGTATATCATTTTTTAAGTTGTTAATATTTTCATCCTAATTTTCATTTTATTTTTTCAGGTGTTCTGGTTATTTAATTGATAATTTACCATTTAGTGGGTCTGATTCTGAAGCAGTTACAGCTTTCATCTTCCTGGGTGTCTGCTCTTCTTGTTGTTAATTGTCACTATTAAATTGACAACTGACGATTAAATGAAGGGAGTAAACTATGCAGGAAAGTGGGAAAATAATAGGAAAACAAAAAAGAGTTAAGCATTTATAGCTTTAGAAAAACAAATAAAAATATTTCTTATAAATGTAAAAACCATACTGTTGTGCATTTTCAAATGCAGAACAAGAGAAAAGATAAAAAATACCTGCTAATTAATTGAGATCAGTTTTCTTTCAGTTATTATCACTGATTGTGAATCTGGATGGAGCAAAAACCTGTAGCCACAGGGGTTCCCCTGGACCATGTTTGGGAACCACTGGTCTATTCATGCTTTTAACTAAAAAAAACAGTTGCACCAATAATTAAGATGACAACTAGCAGAAAGGAAAAAGTAATAGATAAAATTAAAGTTATAACTATCATTATATAATTATAATATAAAGATTATAATTATATAAATATATATGGTAATATTATCTATATATATTAATCATTGAAGATGTTTTATGTCTCTCTGGTCCAGAGAAATCAGTTAACCTTGTTTCAGATGCTGAGATTAAGGTGGCATCTGTCATGACCTGAGTAGAGCAATTTTATTTAATGTGCTCCAGTGTTAATGGCTCAACTGGATTGCTAAACTAACTCTCTGTATCCTGTGTAGTAAACTGCTGAAGTGCTGTAGTTATTTAAAGATGGAATATTCATATTTTTAACAGAAAATTAAAATGAGCATTAAAAAAAACGTCAAATATAAAAAGCCAAACATAAATTTCTCCCATGTTTACTAAAATTAATGATTGCTATCTATTAATTGAGAGATTTTAGGGGTTTGTCACTTGTTTCTTCAATTTTACTTTGGTAAAAGAGCTTCAGGAGCACCATGAATATTTATTGACAAGCAAAGCTGATCTCATAAAAATACACTGAATTAACAATCTCTTTACCCTTGGAATCGTCAGTTTTAATTTTGTATATGCATTGTTGTAAGTTTTTCATAAACAGCATTAGCTTTTTAAATATGCTTATCAAATTCACAAATGTAAAAATGCATGAATTTATTTCAAATGTGCTTATTTAAAATAAATGGAAAGAGTTTTATTTCTCGTTGTGACTCATCTTTAAAAGTAAACATAGCAACCACACATTTAATTCTTCTTTTGAAATTCTGTTCTCTGTGCTGCTTAAGGATTACAAAACTGCTCCCTTGTTTAATCCAGCTTTTGGTATTGATTATCTATTTACAATTTCTAGACAACTACCTCTTTAAAGGTAACAACTAAAGCATTCTCAGGAGTTAAATTTCACATTTAGCCTGCATATGCTGGGATAGCTGTCATTTTTCATTTCGAACCTTTAATTTACTTAAGGCTACCTAAGTTACCATACTCGGTCTTATTCCAATTTATATAGAATACAGTAAGCCATTTTCTCTCTGTCTGGCAGTTTCAACTAAAGGAAGCTTCCTTCGAAGTGAAAGCAGTTTTTTCTGTAATTGAAGACATTTTGCTTTAGCTGCTCAGGTAATTCATTGAAAAGGGTCAAACTGCAGTCTGCATCCACCAATGTCACTTTGGACACACTCAGTCATGATGTGACCACCAACACCTCTTGAAACATCATTACCAGAGGACAAATCAAAGGCAGGAACTTTACTGAGTTAAGAAAATCAGCACAATGGAGTTAGGAAACTAAGATATCAGCAAGTTTGCTCTAACTGGGTTAAACTTCTGAGTTCACCCAAGATCAAGTGTATTTAGTGTTAATACTTGTGATGCACCGTTTGTTGGAATTAACTTTATAATGCATATAAAGATAATATGAATTGCATTTAATTCTAACAAAAGATGCATTGCCAACATTAGGACTACTGTTAAGAATCTTATACCAAATGCTGTAAAACTGACAAGTCCAAAAACAGATGAACAACTGACACTTTTAACAAAATAAAGGAAAACTGAATTAGAAAAAAAGAATGGGAATAGATGGAATACTAGTCTCATTTCATTTTAATAAACATTCTCGTGATCTGCACTCATCATTGTAACAAAATGAGAGCAGGAACAAAATGTGTGAATAACTAACTAATTCTGTTTAAAGCTGCTGTAGCGTGCAGTCAGGGCCCTTGCCCGGCTGGAAAGCCTCCACGCTGGAAGGACAGGGAGAGCAAGCATGACCAGAGCATTACCTCCCCCAGGACTCTACATGGAAAAACCCCCACCCCGCCCCGGTTTGCAGTGGTGCCTCATTGGAGTTGGACTTTGGTGCAGCCCTGTTGGGATCCATGGGTGCTGCAAGGGGTGGCTGCAGCAGGGTCTGCTGAGCCCTTTTGAGCAGTTCTTCTGCCACACCTGGAAATGCTGCTGAAAACTAGGCCATCAAGCACCTGGAGTACTTTTGGGTGCAGTATAAAAGGAGCCAGCAGCCATTACTCGGAGAGCTAGAGTCCGGAGGAGGAAGACTAATCTTGACCAGAGGAGTGGAGGAAGAAAAAAGAGAGAAGGAAGGATTTGTGTTGTGCTTTGTGCTGGGAACTGTGCTGTATTTGTCGGAAATGGGGGAAGGCATTTCCCACGAGGTAAAAAATTAAAATGGTGTGTGCTTTGAACTTGTGCCCCATGCCTGCCTGTGTTGGGCTCAGGTGGTAGTGCCAGCCTGGTGGTCCACACTGCAAAGAGGAGAATCTGGCTTCTTATAACACACGTTTGGAACCCCTGCAGCCATACTGTCAGTGACTCCTGTCTATGTGACAGGCAATGGGCTTAGATTTGATTAGTACTTTTTTATTTTCTGTAACTTTTTTCTTCTAAAGATTTTCTTTATTTGTTTATACTGCAGCATATGTTGGAATGAAAAATGTTTATTCATACTTAAACCTTAGAATGGACATGTCAATAATGATACCCTTGACTGAGTGTATCTGTAGTGACATGGTTGATATTGCAGACTGCAGTTACACTCTGTTGAATTCATATGAATTAGATGATGCTTATGCACTTAGATGTAAATGTTATACCAATGGTTTCTAAATTATTGTGGACCAGGCTAGCCTATGTAGAAAGAAATAATGCTGGAACTGCATTAGGTGTTTTGCACTTCTGAAGGGTAATATTCTCAAAACACAGGGAGAAAGTGTGGCATAATGGATAAGGCTTTCGACTTCAAACTCTGAGGATTTTAGTTCAAATCCTGCTGCTAACACTGTGAGACCCTGAGCAAGTCACTTTGCCTTACTGTGGTTCAATTGCTAAACAAAAGAAATATAATGAATTGCATCTCAAATGTTGCAAGTCGCTTTGGATAAAGATGCCAGCTAAATTAAACAAGAATTTCAATATGTTTTCATCTGAAATTTGCATTTGAATTTTAAGACCTGGTCCTCCCTGCGTGGAGTTTGCATGTTCTCCCCGTGTGGGTTTCCTCCAGGTACTCCGGTTTCCTCCCACAGTCCAAAGACATGCAGGTTAGGTGGATTGGCGATTCTAAATTGTCCCTAGTGTGTGCTTGGTGTGTGGGTGTGTGTGTCCTGTGGTGGGTAGGCGCCCTGCCCAGGATTGGTTCCTGCCTTACGCCCTAGGTTGGCTGGGATTGGCTCCAGCAGACCCCCATGACCCTGTGTTTGGATTCAACGGGTTGGAAAATGGATGGATGGATTTTAAGACCTCTTACTCATTTAACATCAATTAGTTATTTAATGTTCCTTGTCCTGTCATCTGCTTTTAACATGATTAACAAAAGGTCTCTCCTGAACCATCTGCTTAGCTATATTAAGTAAAACACAGAAGTGAAATCTCCTTTACTTGGATGTATTTTTGCTTCTCCACACATGCAATTTTTCCTCTTGAATGGTGATTGCACTCTGTAATATGTTTTCTTCCTGAGTTTTGTGCTTGGTCTACTGACCTTCAGTATGACATTTAACTACGTTACTTTACCCACCAAACAGCCTCAGGCTCCACTGAAAGATAGAAAACACTAATCTTGACATGAAAATCATTAATGGTATAGAATCTGTAAATAAATGTACTGCTACTGTCCCTCAACAAAAGTGATTTTGCTGAATCACACAGTCACACGTGATATTTCTGAAACTAAGGTTCTAGTTGTTCCAAAGCCTCACTACATAGCTCTTTATGAATTTTATTTTAGTTTGAGTTTTTTGTTCTATTTAAATATCTGCCAAGATATATTTATGTCTACCTATACAGCACATATTTTGAAAGGGGCACCCACAGTCCCAAATGAAGGGATAGTATAAAGAATAAGGAGAAATAAAATGAAGGAGAAAGAATGCAAGATGGATAGGCAACAAATACCTGCAGAAGGGTGGAAGAGTTTAGGAAAAGAGGGAGTAGATGTGTTGTTGGATCTAATGTGGAAAATCTATGAAGGGGACAGAATACCAGAAGAGAGGCGAGACATTGTGATTGTACCCATTTATAAAGAGAAGAGTGATATTCAAGATTGGGGAAACTATAGAGGGATAAAGCTGATGTCACACACAGTGAAAATTTGGGAAGGGGTTATAAAGTAAAGTTATAGGGAAGAGACAACCATAGGAGAGGAGCAGTTTGGTTTTATGCCAGAGAGAGGAAAAACTGATGCATTATTCAGTGAGTCAGCTCAAGAAAAACAGAAAAATTAGCATATGTTGTTTATTGACTCGGACAAGGCTAGTGATAGAGTGCCATGTCAAGAGGTCTGCATGTGCATGGAACAGAAAGGAGTATCAGAGAAGTATGTGAGGACGTACAGGTATGTATAAGCAAGTGATTAATCAGGTTAAAAGCAGTGTTGGGGTAACAGACAAGATCCCATGATACCCTATTGTCTCCAGGGGTTGGACAGGAAACCTTTAAATTTGTTTGCTTTACCCCCTTTTTCTCAGACCAAGTGATGAAATACCATCTTGCACACCATGAACTGAAAAAAAAAACACAATGAAGAGCACAGCTCAGCAGCCATATTGAGACAGGCATGCGGCCTGTTCTGAAAAAACCTGGCCACAAATGATGCCTTAACTAGATACATTTTAAGTGACTAACAAGTCTGTTTGCCGCCTGAAACTGCACATCACCATTTATCAGGTTGTATGGTTTCCAATACTCAAATGTACTTTGCATATTGTTATTATCTATGACTATTATCAATAATACATTAATTAAAGTTTAACTAAACTCCTGCTTGTCTTTTACTACACCTAATTGCCTGTGGTTATAAATGTAGAAGGGAAGGTAGGGTTATATGGCACAATACCTTATAAACGTTAAATCTGTGAGATCTGAGGCATTTTGACATAGGCTACATGTTAATAACACAAAAGGGGGAAGTAAAGTAATATATTACTCTACCAATATAAAAATAACCCCAAACATTTCTTGTTTTTATTATTTTTGAATGTATGGATTACAAATTACTGTTCTGTTTTTGACTAGATCTAGTTATGTATTAATTCCCTGGTTCTCAGTTTTCTGCCTCATCTTTGAGTATGATTATTGTTACATGTATTACAACTATATTATTAGTTTCTTGTCTTACTGTTGTGATTTGTGGCTTGCCATTCATCTTGTGATTCATCTCCTAATTCCAATTTCCAGCATCACTGCTGCCTTTCCTATATAAAGCATAAATAAATGTGGGAGGACTGAAACCATCAAAAGAAAAAGACACAAAGGAAGTCCCCAATACTCAGAGAAGCCTTATAAAAGGAGCTTTGGACTTTGTCCACATGATAGGATGGCTGGTGCACAGTGCACATTCCAAGAATATAGTGCACAATCATTTGCAAAATACCTCCTTCCTCACAATGTCCTTTAGCCTTCTGTGCAGAGATCCCTAAGGTGGCCTCAGGCTTCCTTGAATCCCTCAAACCAATCCAATTCAGGGTCACAAGGTCTTAAACCTATTACAGAAAAGCTCAGTCCAGGGCAACAACCAATCCTGG
The DNA here is from genome assembly GCF_016835505.1 of Polypterus senegalus. Taxonomy (NCBI): domain Eukaryota; kingdom Metazoa; phylum Chordata; class Cladistia; order Polypteriformes; family Polypteridae; genus Polypterus; species Polypterus senegalus. Next base: position 126,981,749 of record NC_053157.1, on the reverse strand, counting down.
AGAGAGTGCCAATTATCACATGGCATAAACATAAGAACACAGTTACTCAAACTGAGGTGAATGTATAGCTGCCAATTAAGATAGCTTGCAAGTCTTTTGGGATGCATTATAGACAAGGGGAAAATGTGCAAATTCCACAAAGATGACTGTGCTGGATTCAAACCCAGGGTGCTGGACCTTCAGTAGATCATTTGTCTTAAATTAGCAGTTCAAAATTATATCATTGTTTTTGGGAGCAGCACTGATTTCAATAAAGCAAAGAATACAAGTGAAAATTGTAAGGTATTTCATTGTCTTTAATCACTTCCTAGATGCAGGTGTTCTGCTTGCATTCTTAAAGATTTTTTTCTTCTTTGAACACTTCTACATCTCATTGCCTGGTGAGGTAAAAGCCATGAACAAGCACTGTAAATTGATTTAATTTTCCTCTTTCATACGGAAGGCCATTTCCCTTGAGATATTGTTCGGTTTATGACTGCACAACTGTGTTACAATTATTTTTCTATTCTTAAATTCAATGAAGGAAATCATTTTTTTCTTTTTAAAACTTCAAAAGGTGCTTGTGGGTGATCTGAATCTTATTCGTTAGCCAAGGAATACTTGCAATGAATAATATACAGTAGCTGTAAGAAGAAATAACTCATCGCCAAGTCCCCAGATATAGGCATAGGTTCAGTCCTATTATGCTTACCTACTCAATTAAATGTGTCAATTTGTTAAAGGGAAGAATTATTTCTGATAAAACAGTAGTTGCAATAAAACTTGGGTCTGCTGTGCCGTGGGAGTGTTTTCTCATACATGTCTGAACTAATTGAATTTACATAGGGGCAGCTAACTTTCACACCAATATGCTGTAGCATTGTATGACACTTTTTATCAATCAATTTTCTTCAATAAACACCTGAGCACACAGTAAGCTTATATAAATGTCACTGCTCAGAAATCATAGACTGTGTTTTAGGAGAGTGTATCTATTTCTACTTCATTTCATTGAATTGGAAAGTGTTATCAGGCAGGTTGCAGCATACTTTTTTTATATAGCCATAGTCCTCACAAAACATGTGTGAGATGAGAGGTGGTGGAGGTCCATTTATAGGTATTTTGGCTAGTGGCCAGATTGAGGTTGGGGTTACAATATGGACCCTGAATTCCTTCCAGGTTAGTAATTGTGGATAGAACAGTTGGGCAGGTTACCTCTCAACATCATGTTTCTCTGAGTCTCCTTTAATGTGGTCCTGAAAGCTCAAACAAATAATCACATTCTGAACATAAACTCCTTCAGTTCCACATTATAAATAAGACCGAATGCCTTATGAGACTAAAGATTCAAAATACAACATCAACATGGAGAATCACCATTTTGTTAACTACATGAAAAGTGTATAGCTCAAATGTTGGGATCCAAAACTGAATTAAAATTTCAATTTGCATGCTATACTTTTCACTGCAATGGGGTGTGATCAGTCACCAGAGTAAAAAATGTTTCTAACAAATAGTACCATATGGCACTTCACTTCACAATCAGCCACCTCTACTCTTGATCCATTAGTTTTCTTCTTAAGTACATTATGGAGCATTCCAATCACTTGACTATCTGTCCCAACAATGCTTCAAATCCTGTGTTGAATGCATCACTCTGGAAAATAAACACTTTCAGAAACGTTAGGAGCTGCCAAAAATGACCATTTAATTTAGGGCATGTTTTAGCTTCATATTGCAGTTTTGGCTAGAGATCCTAAACATTGTAAAGGCCAACCCTGACACAGACAGGTGTAGGACACAAAATAAAGTGCAAGTCCCAGCCTTACAGTTGAAAAGTAATCCTGCCGACTATGCCAGTGTGACAAAACCTCTAGAGGGCTCTGGTGTAGCTGCAGAACCCCATGGCGGTAACCCCAGATCCCAACAAGACTGTAGACAACTCCATCCCACATGAAGCCATGCAGGAGTCCGAGGCACCACTGTCACCCATGGGGGCTGCCATCTTATGTCCCGGGGAGGTACTGTTCTGCCCATGCTTGCTCTCCCAGTCCTCTCAGCGAAGAGGCATCCTGGCTGCTAAAAGAGTATAAAACTCCTGTACTACCTGATTTTGGATTGTCTCTTATTTTTAGAGTATGGTGATTCGTTGATGGCACCTGTGTTGGACATTTGTAGGTTTACTTTACAATGACCTGCAATAAATTCTAAATATGTTGTTTCTAATAGTCCAGAAAATTCAAGTATTGCTACAAGATGGCATAAGCATTCTTTCCAGGTTCCACTATAGACAATAATCTACAGAATGTGCAATGAGCATTATGTGGCTTAAGCAGTGTGTAAAACAGATGTTGAAAGGATGCCACAGCCCTTATGGAAAAGCATAGTTTTACCAATGTTCACTGGGGTGCTAAGTACATTATTTCTTTGCAGAATCCATCAAAGAAGTCTGCCAATACCCTTTAGTTACATCTATAGTTGTATCTCAATAAGCTGATTTACCCTTGGTATTGCTAGGGTTCAGCCACGGCTGAATATACAGATACCACCATTTATTTGTATTATTTGTGAAGAATTTCTTTAAAGCAGGGGTTCTTAACCTGTGGTCAATGGATAGGTTTCAAGGGGTCCATGAGGGTCAGATAAAAATTAACATTTATATTCACTATACTGCCTGGTACTGTTGATTTAGTGTAGATATAGTAGTTGTAGTATTAGTAGTAGTAATGGTAGTACAAAATGTCATAGTAGATCTGTTTTAATTTTCACAAGAGGATTGCATTTCATAATTATAATAAGTGGCTGTGACTTTTTTCAATAATACTTTGTGTATGTCATATAGGTATGAGACACTCAAATCTTGATAAATAATGTACATTATATCCATTGCATGCAAAGATGTGTTTATGTGACTATTTCTGGGGAAGGAGGTCCATAGGTTTTATCAGATTCTTAAAGGGATCCGTGACTCAAAAAAGGTAAGGTTGAGTATCTTTCACTTCCATTTGGAGATAAGCTTGGGCTAAATTAGTTTTTTTTCAAGCATTCTCTACCTGGTAGTGATGCAAATATATCTTCAGTATGAGGCAGAGGATATTGTACTGTATATCGTACTGATTATTTTAAAATTTGTGCAAAGCGACAAATATTGTTCCTTTTCTTTTTTATTACAGGAGCAATGGGTGTAGCCAAGAAGTGATTCTAGGGACTCTGCGGGATTCCAGGCAAAAAACTCCATGGGTCCCTCCAACTCACCATCCTTTAAGTTTAAACATGGTCAAATTTATTATATTAGTGAAAAGTATAAATTAATAATATCAACATGGAGGTATTTAATAAACACAAATTCTTTATTGTAATTTTGTGAAAGCAGATTAAATAAAACTTTGCAATAAATACAACATTTGTACAAAAAATAAAAAAAACAATAATACAATAAAGTACATTTTAAACATATAAATAAATAAAAAATTAGGCAAGTTGCAAATGAATATAAGGTACACATGGTATTAAAAAATAAATACAAATTGTATATTGTAATATTTAAAAAAATAGAAAGTGCAAATAATGGAAATTTAAAAACAAAAAGTGGCTTGTAAAGGTGATAGAGTAACTTTCAAAACCACTAGTTGCAGACTTTGGCTACAGCAAATGCAGCTGCTTTGTCCTCCAGGGTCAAAGGTATCAAATACTGCATGCTTTTGAAGTTAGAGCTTGAGCTGAAAGTCTCTCCTGGTACGTGGTAGATCTCAAGTGAGATTTAAACAGCTTTAAAGATGGAAATGTCTTTCACTAGCGATAACAATGATAGGAATGGTCCTTGCTAATAGACTACATTTTGACTTCTTAGACGCCCGTCTCACTGTTACCCACTCAAAAAGCAGTTGAATTGGTGTTGCTTAATTTGGCCATGCACTGACTACTCTGGTGTCTGGAGAGACTAAAGCCAAATCAGATATAGCTGAATTGTCTAAACAAACTCAGTCAATTAAATTTTTGCTTCCAGACATGTAAGTGCTCTTTGTAATTTATGAAATCGGCTCTGAGTACATTTAACATTACTAAAAAAGTATTGTTCATCATGAATACTGAAACTCTTAAAACGGAGGTTGGGGCTCCTTTTAGGACTGTTTCCATTCACGTCATTATAGTGTGTTGATGCTACTTGAAGGAGAACTCCTGTAGAGTTGTCGTTTCAATGATTGCCTATATAAAGGGATGCTCTCAGGGGCTCCCTCACAGTACAGGGCCTCAGGCAATTGCTTGTCCTGCCACTGTGCCCTTGGTGTAGCCCATTTACTCCACTCTACCTTAGAGAGGATCCCTGCTTTCTCCAAGCATTCTAGCTCAGCTTCCACTCTAGGGCAAACTGCATAAAGCACAGGTCGAGCCTTAAAGAACTTTAGAGTGTTGTTTTAATTCAGCTCATATTTTGCCTTGATGTTCTTCAGTGTTAATATCCCTTTTTCAAATATATGATCAGCATTTACCAAAATCTCAGTGAGAGTTTTATTTTATTTATACTTATAAGTACAATGTGACAACACCTGTAGTGCTTTTAAAGCATGCTAAGCCAGTTGTATGTTGCTGAACCGTTTACATCAAAATAAAGCTGGGGGCTCTTATTGCAGAATGTACAAGTCTACCAACTGCTGCTTATCCTTTCATTCCACATTTATAATTACTTTACCCCTTGGGGCCAACTTTTCTGCTGAATATGTCTTTAATATTACTGGTCTTCTGAAGTGGTAGTATTTATGAAGACAATTTTTTAGTCAGCTAGAGATAAAATAGCCAATGCAGAAACAACATTTAACTCCATTTTCAGTTTAACTTGCTCCACTTCTGGAGTCATCCATATTATTTCATGGTCTGTACAACTAATCCTATAGAACTACAAGCTAGCTAGTTCAGGAGCTGGGTCTTAATACTTCCACTAGATCCATATTGACAATGCTTTGAAAGCCAGCTCAACACTGCTATGTATTCTGAAATGCATTCACATTTACATTGAGTTCATCGATTCTACACTTTCAGCATAAGTTGCAGTGGATGTTAGCGTCTTCTCCGTTCACAATTTTTTTTTTAAACTGAGCTCTTGTGTGGAAGGTTTAAATCGTACCTCATTGCCAATTTTGTTAATTTTAATCCCAATTGACCCAAATAGTGAAAGTAATTAAAATTACAATTTACAACGAACTACACTGCTCACAAAAATTAAAGGAACACTTTAAAGAAACACATTAGATACATCAGATCTCAATATGAAGTTGGATATCTATACAAATAACGACAGGGCAATGTCTTAGGAACAAAAGGATGCCAAGTCTTTTAATGGAAATAAAAGTTTTCTGCCTACAGAGGGCTCAATTGTGTAGACACCCTAAAATCAGAGTGAAATGAAGATGTGGCAGGCTAGTCCATTTTTTCAAAAACTTAATTTCTGCTACTCAAAATGCTTTTCAGTACCTTGTGTGGCCCTCACGAGCTTGTATGCATGCTTGACAACGTCGGGGCATGCTCCTAATGAGACAACGGATGGTGTCTTGTGGCATTTCCTCCCAGATCTGTATGAGGGCATCCCTGAGCTGTTGTACAGTCTGAGGAGCAACCTGGCAGCGCCTAATGGACCGAAACATAACGTCCCACAGATGTTCTATTGGGTTTAAGTCAGGGGATCGTGAAGGCCATTCAATTGTTTCAATTCCTACATCCTCCAGGTACTGCCTGCATACTCTTACCACATGAGGCCGGGCATTGTCGTGCATTAGGAGGAAACCAGGACCTACTGCACCAGCGTAGGGTCTGACAATGGGTTCAAGGATTTCATCTCGATACCTTATGGCAGTCAGAGCACCATTTCCTACGCAGTAGATGTCTGTGCGCCCCTCCATGGATATGCCTCCCCAGACCATCACTGACCCACCACCAAACCTGTCATGTTGAACGACGTTGCAGGCAGCATATCATTCTCCTTGTCTTCTCCAGACTCTTTCATGTCTATCACAGCTGCTCAGGGTGAACCTGCTCTCGTCTGTAAAAAGTACAGGGCGCAGTGGCGGACTTACCAATTCTGGTGTTCTTGAGCAAATGCCAGTCGAGCTCCACGGTGCTGGGCAGTGAGCACAGGGCCCACTACAGGACGCCAGGCCCTCAGGCCATCTTCATGAAGTCTGTTCCTGATTGTTTGGGTAGAGACATTCACACCAGTGGCCCTCTGGAGGTCATTCTGTAGGGCACGAGCAGTGCTCAGCCTGTTCCGCCTTGCACAAAGGAGCAGGTATCGGTCCTGCTGATGGGTTGAGGACCTTCTACGGCCCTGTCCAGCTCTCCGAGAATAACAGCCAGTCTCCTGAAATCTCCTCCATGCTCTGGAGATTGTGCTGGGAGACACATTAAACCTTCTTGCTGCAGCACGTGTGGATGTGCCATCCTGGAGAAGTTGGACAACCTGTGCAACTTCTGTAGGGTTAAGGAATCGCCTCATACTGCCAGTAGAGATAATTACTCAAGCCAAAACTAGCACGAGTGGAAAACCAGCCAAAAAAGATCAAGAGGGAGAAACTTGAAATGACCTCCACATGTAAAACCAGTCCTGTTTTGAGGGTTTTCTAATTGTTGCCACTTTAGTGCACCTGTCATTAAGTCCATGAACACCAATACAGCTGAAAGTGATTAACAATGACCTCAGCTGCTTAACCAACCAGAAAATTATAAGACAGGTTTAATTGATTTCATGCCAGGCCCAATAAAAAAAGTGTTCCTTTAATTTTTGTGAGCAGTATATATACATAGCATCATTTGTCGATTTTTTTGAACTAGTTAACGACATTCATATTTAAGGCCAAGGGCTATAGAAAAGCAATAGGGCAATAATGTTCTTCAAATTGACAAAACCAGCTTCTACAGGCCACAATGGCTGTATGCCTTTGCTTATAACGTGCTTGCAGTTGTGTCAAAAGATATAGGGAGATACAATAAGAGAAGCAGTGATGGAGATGTGGAGGTAGCAGTCTCTTTTGTTTCAAACAACAAATGGACACAAACTAGCAATAAGTAATATATATATATATATATATATATATCATTGTACTCACAAGGTTTTAATCTTCAGGACAATGATCGGCCATGCAATGCAGCATTTATTTGAAGTTGTATGTCATGCAGTTGGCATGTTTATTTTGATTCTGATCTGTGAAGATGTTTTGCACTTTTTTCTTACATCAAGAAGATAGAATACCTTGTATCTAGTAATAAATCTTTTGCTAGTATTAGTATTATTATTATTTCACAGAGCCTCAAGGTTTTTCTGTCTCCTGAAGGACCCTTTAAGTTTTGTTACGATGGGCACAGCACCATGTGGCTTATTTTTCAACATTCTGCCTACACTTGTTTTCCCTTACATGAACCCAGTTTGTGACCTCCAACATTTGGTTTGTGGTACTCTGTACTACCAGTTAAAGTATATGTACTGGGTGACCAACATCAGACCAACAGAACCTCAATTGCAATGACCTGCACACTTTGAGATGACCAATTTGAAATAAGGCCAAATGGCCATTGCCAAATGGAGCCGGTCAGCACAAGACTGTATATTTTTGTGTAAACAGTATGTCGCACATAGCATTACCAAAGTATGCTAATCCACTGAAGAAACTAGTCTGGTGTTAATAGATTTACTTTGTATATTTGCTCCCTGACCTTCGTTTGGTTGTAAGATCAAGTTATCTATCAATCTATTTCTTTTTAAACAGTTCAAATGATCAATGCCAGTGTGCTCAAAGTTCAGAGTAAGAGTTGGGAACTAATGTAATAAATATTGTGAAACCTGTGTGCATACAGCCACCCTAACCCTGACACAGACAGGCAGGAGACAGATTTTAGTCCACACAGCGCACAGTTTATTTACAGTTGTCTTCACAGCACACCAGGCTCCTTTCTGTTGCCAGTCCTTCTGCCTCCTCTCCTCCTCAAGAGCTTCGTCCACTTCCTCCCAACCCAGGCCATTTAGTGATGGTGGCTGGCACCTTTTACAGAGCACCTGGATGGAGTCCATGTGCCCAATGAGCTTCTTCCAGCACCACTTCTGGGTGTGGTGGAAGTGCTGCCAAATATGTCCTTGTAAAAGTCCAGGCACCCCCTGATGGGAGCTATGGGCCCCAGCAGGGTTGAGCTTCAAAGCTCACAACCCGTGGCCCTATGCAAGCCAAGGGGGCTGCTCTCTGTTGGTCCAAAATCAAGGCGTTCTGGGTGGGTAAGTCCCCTGGCTGTCAGCCACAATGTGTGTTTGAAGGTTGCCTGTATTCTCTTTCAATTTTTGAGGGTGTGAAGCTTCTCAAACCACTTTTATAATCAACTAATATATTCCAAGACATTTTTCTTGGTATCTCGATAGATAGATAGATAGATAGATAGATAGATAGATAGATAGATAGATAGATAGATAGATAGATAGATAGATAGATAGATAGATAGAATTGTATTTGTCCCAAGAGGAAGTTTAGCTTTTTATAGAAGCTCATGAAATAATAATAAACAACAACTCCTCTAAAACACATACAAGGTATAAGTTACAGTGATATATTATGGTATTTATTTGCCACACTTCTGTTGATTAATTCCTTGGTTATAAGTACTTAAAGATAGTGTGCCATAAAGAGAAATTGCAGCATTTGTCATAATGACCATCGGTAGCCGCCACCTAACTCAACAAGTTTCAGAATATCCGTGGTTGAATTCTATGCAGGGTAAGAATCTGATGGACATGTGTGGCACCTCTGATTACAATGAGCCCTGCAAATGCGACTAAATGGTTCCCATTCCCTTCTTTCTCTCATTTATATCTTCCCAATAGGTAATATGTTTCTGCCCCATGGTATTAAATTTCATTGTTACGCTGATGACACACAGCTATATCTATCCACTAAAGCCACTTCTGTTTTCCCTCCATGTCATGGATGACTCTCAATTTTCTCCAACTAAACAGCAATAAAACTGAGCTGCTCCTCATTGGTTCTAAATCCACACTTGCTAAGGTTAACTGTTCTTCTATTTTAATTAACAATATTAACACAAATATCTCTTCCCAGGTTAAGAGCTTGGGCGTTATTCTAGACAGTACTCTCTCTTTTTCTTCCCATATAAGTAATGTTTCTCGGACTAACTTTTTCCATCTCTGAAACATTTCTAGACTTCATTCTGTTCTTACGCAACAAAGTACTTAAATATTGGTTAATGCCCTAGTCACCTCACGTACAGATTACTGTAATGCTATTCTATCTGGCATCCCACAAAAACTTACCCATCGCTTACAACTTATTCAAAGTTCTGCTGCCAGGATAATAACCTGTTCTAAATCCACTGAACATATTACACCTATTCTCTCTCAACTTCACTGGCTCCCTGTTAACTACCGAATACAATACAAAATACTGCTCTTAACATTTAAAGCTCTCCACAACCTAGCTCCTTCCTACCTCACTGATCTCCTATAGACTTACACTCCCTCTCGCTCCCTCAGATCCTCATCTGCAGCTCTACTTTCTGTATCACACATCAAACTCTGTTCTATGGGAGCTCAACCATTCTCTGATAGTGCTCCTCAACTCTGGAACTCTCTTCCTCTCATATCCGTCAGCTCGATTCAGTAACATATTTCAACACAGCCCTCAAAACTTATCTTTTCAAACTGGCATACAAACTATAAATTTAACAGTTATTGCCTGAAACCTTTGAATATTTACTACTACCTTATTGCCTTTTGATTTATCATATTTTATTAAAGTTGTTTAATTTCATTGTAAGGTGACTTTGAGTGTTAAGAAAAATAATAAAATATATTATTATTATTATTATTATAAATAGAGAGCCTCTATCCAAAATAATGGAGGCAGGAAACCCATGGAATCAAAACACTTACTTAATCAATGTGTCTACTAACTCATTAGCTATTGGTCACTTCTTAAGAGGAAAAAATTAGCAATCTTGAACAATGTTTCCTCTACCACTAATAGTGTGGTAGAAAATCAGCAATAAATCCATTGTTAATTGCACCTAAAATTGCAAGGGTGAGTAGGCGGAGAAATAGGCTCTAGGAGGCCCATTGGATATTCCTGGAAAGTTTTTGGCCATATTACAGTTTTTACAGGCAGGAAGGGAAAAACATTTTCTCTGACATCTTTGTGCATCTTACCCCACCACAAATAATGTCTAATTGGTCCTGTGGCTTGAATATACCCATATGTCCAAAAAAGTTTAACTGAAATTGTCAGACCTCATTGGGCATGAATGAGTTTAAACACTAAATCCTCTGCACAATCCTATAAACCTTTCCTGTGGTAGAATGTTTTGTTGTTACTACTCTATAAGGTCAAACTGCCTAGACAAGACATTCACCATACCATTTTTGTTTCCAGAGCTATATGAAATAACAAAGTCAAACAAAAACCCCACATTAATCAATCTAAGTCTAGGTTTATGTGTTAATGAAACATCTTTGCAATTTATCTGATGTAATAAAGCTGAACTGATAACATTTTGCACAGACCCCAAATTTATTTAATGATAGATTTGGTATTTCTCATGTTGAACTTGTTTCTTTACAATCATGGTATATATTAATTTGCAAAATATAACTGTGTTCTAAAGTGAAGCATTTTTTATAAATTTTAAAAATACCTCATCTGGCCTTGCACCTTACAAAATAGATCTTAAGGAAAACCTGGGTTTAAAAGTTAAAAAAGGCATAAACTTACAAAGTATGCCTGGGATGTTGGCCTTAGAGGCAGAGTTTCAAAGAATAGTTTATATCTGAAAATGGCAGATAAAAAGAAAAGGTTAAAATGGGCAAAAGAACACAGAGATTGAATGGAAGATGATTGGAAAACTATATTATGCTCAGCATTCTGGAGTCTTTTCTCTGTTGCAGGGGGACAATATAAAAATACAACTCAGGACCTGTGAGGTGCTTGTTGCTAAAACTACACACTCTGATGTCCTTACGGATCTCGATAAATTTGTTAATACCTTTACAGCTCCTTGAAGAAGTGCTATATGCCTCCTGAAAAAACAATTAAATGAAAAAACAATTATCCAATGTATACCTGCATGCCTTTGGTATGTCATTGAGTAAAGCAATGCAAGTGTACAAAGATATTTTAAAATGGCCTGGACACATTTGTTGGTAATCCTAGATAAGATCATAAATAATTGGGATTTGAGTGATTTTTCAAGGCAGATGTGTGTTTTTATTAGTATAACACATATCTTCAACCATGCAATCAGTCATTCAGCCTGTTTAAATGGAGAAAAGTAATCATTCTCTTGTTTGATATCATCATGTGTCCCACACTGAACATGGACCAAACAAAGCAAAGGAAGGAGCTGTCTGAGGAGATCAGAAAAAAAAATTATAGTCAAGCATGTTAAAGGCAAAGGCTACAAGACCATCTTCAACCAGCTTGATGTTTCTGTGATACCAGTTGCAAATATTAAGAAGCTGAAGGTCCATGAGACTGTAACCAACCTCCTTGAATGTGGCCACAAGAGGAAAATTATCTCCAGAATGGGCAGAAGATTAGTGAGAATGGCAACACAAAAAGCTAAGGACAACTTCCAAAGAGATACAAGCTGAACTCCAAGGTTAAGGTCCATCAGTGTCTGATAGCACCATCTGGCACTTTTTGACTGACAATGGGGTCAATGAATTTGCTAGGGAGAATGTCCTTTGGACACACGAGACAGCTTTTTTGGCCAACCCACATGAATGTAATAACAGATTTCAGGGGTGCTAATACGGTTCTAAATGTTTTTCTAATAACCTATTAGCATGTAAATAAGACTAATTAAGGATCGCCAAGGGAGGTTACCATTAGAACACTGAAAGATAGTCATTATAAGCAGTACTAATATCTTGGACTACATTTCAAGTCAATTTAATGGTATCTTGTGAATGATAGGTACCAATTTTTATCAAAACCATGAAAACGTCTAGTTTCTACATCAGTGTTCATTTCTGCCTTGCTGAAGTTTAAGCATAAAGTCTTTCACACACCAAAAAACTTACCAGAATATTCTGGTTCCAGAGGCGTAATGATATTGTATTGTTAATTAATATAATTTGAATGATTTGAATAAGCTGATAAAAGAACTTGCTGCGGATTTTCTCAGTTGTTGATCTGTTGCATTGGTTTAATCTGTAGGCTCATCTTTAATGATGTTGATATTCTGTCTTCAAAGCTGCCTGTTTTAAAAAAGATAAATCAGCAATAAAAGTCAACCTATGTGCTATTTTTGTTCTTTTGAAGTGTGTGTGGGTGTTTTTGGGCTAGCATTAGCTTTCAAAATTAAACAGCCTATTTTTCAGGAATTCTGCAATCAAATACACACCTATTGCCTCGTGCTTGCTATCTGGGCTGCTAGTTGTAATCCATTTATGAAGAATAGTTAATACACTACTCACAATAATGGCCATAAAAGAAAAATCCAAACGATAATTCTCATATTTTCCAAAATTATTTTCATATTATTAACCAATCTGGTTCTTTGAACAAGATTTTTTGCTACTGCATGTTTAAGCATACTGACTAAATCCCAGGCCATGTAAATGGACTTAAATTTTTTCATATATTCTGAAAAATAATGGGAAAGATTTTAAAGCTTTAAAGAAATTTTTGAATTTTCAAGGTTTAAATGATTTAAAGAAAGTGGAGTGTATGGTGACATCAGTTTAGCACTACTGTCTCTGAAGTTCAGAGACCTTGTTTCGGGTGAAATCATTGTCTGTGATATGTTTGCACATTTTCCCTGTTAAGGTATCCAGCCACTAAGCTTTCTTCCCAAATCCCAACTCTAAAGTTGGGGCATGTAGGATTGAGAATGAGTGTGTTTGGTGACAGGAATCAACTGAAATGGCTCAAAGTCGCAACAGTCTTGTAATGATCACAAAATGTAATATTAAATGGATTGATGTAATCGACTACAAGATTTATTGAATTATATTTATTTAATAGACTACTTGTCCCTACCATTGCGAACCAGCATGTTACAACTCCCTGTACGGTTTCTGAGTAAGCTAATTATGGCAGCAGCTGCACCACAATAGTTCCAAATACTGGGCAAAATTCTCCTGTGTTGGAGTAATTCAACTGAAAATCTGGGAAAATGGGTGTAAAAAACAGATGGCGCTCCACAACAGCACTAACTCAACTCATGAACACCTGAAGAGTAAGCACCCGAGAAGTATAGCACAGGCCAATGATATTGCAAGTAACCCACTTAAACTTATATTGTTGTTTAACAGCAGTTCATCAAGTATCATGAAGCTGGTTAACTGGAGAAATTCATGCTAGTGACTCGCATTGGGACAAAAGTAAGAGCCAAGGTATTTCTTAGGTCAGAACAAATAAACTGTCTGCTAAATGTACTTGTCAGTTTTCACCATTATTACTAGAGAGTATACTGAAGTAAAATAATGTTTCAGTATGCAGACTTGCTAAATATGATTGAAGAGTCTGTTAAATGAAAGTCAAGTGGCTTTATTGTCATACTATCCACACTCAGTATTGAAGCATTTTGCAAGCTCACATTTTTGTCTCCAGAAGAAGGTTTGAAAATACAGCTGAAAGTGTAAACCCATGAACAAGAAGCAAAAACAAGAATGAGATAGATAATGAAGCAGCAACACTCCACAACTGTGACCAAAACCTCATGTCATATTTAAAGAGAAGTGATAACAACAATAACAAAATTTATTTCTATAGCACATTTTCATACAAAAAAGTAGCTCAAAGTGCTTTACATAATGAAGAACAATAAAAGACAAAATAAGAAATTAAAATAAAACAACAGTTAACATAGAAAAAGAGTAAGGTTCGATGGCCAGGAAGGACAGAATAAAAAAACTCCAGACAGCTGGAGAAAAAAATAAAATCTGCAGGGGTTCCAGGCCACGAAACCGCCCAGTCCCTTCTGGGCATTCTACCTAACATAAATGAAAAAGTGCTCTTTGTATTTAGGGTTCTAACAGAAGGACTTGATGATGCTGGTCATGCAGACTTCTGGCTTTTAATCTATCACTGTTGGAATATCATGGTGGTTTGAGTAGATGGTGGTGGCCACCACCAAAAGGACACCGGAAAAAGAAACAGAAGAGAGAGTAGGGGTTAGTACAGATTTTAGAGCCACCATGAATAGTTATTATAATGACTTGGATATACAGAGTATCAGGATTAAATGACAGTGAAGTTATGAGAAGGCCATGTTAAAATAATGTGTTTTCAGCAGTTTTTTGAAGTGCTCCACTGTATTAGCCTGGCGAATTCCTATTGGCAGGCAATTCCAGATTTTAGGTGCATAACAGCAGAAGGCTGCTTCACCACTTCTTTTAAGTTTTGCTCTTGGAATTCTAAGAAGACACTCATTTGAGGATCTGAGGTTACAATTTGGAATATAAGATGTCAGACATTCCGATATATAAGATGGGGCGAGATTATTTAAGGCTTTATAAACCATAAGCAGAATTTTAAAGTCAATCCTGAATGACACAGGTAACCAGTGAAGTGACATAAAAACTGGAGAAATGTGCTCGGATTTTCTTGTCCTGGTTAGGATTCTAGCAGCTGCATTCTGCACTAGTTGCAAACGATTTATGTCTTTTTTGGGTATACCTGAGAGGATTGCGTTACAGTAATCTAGTCAACATTCAATCAATCAATCAACATTTATTTATATAGCACATATTCATATAAAAAAATGTAGCTCAAAGTGCTTTACAAAATGAATAGAAAAATAGAAGACACAATAAAAAATAAACTTAAGTCAACATTAATTAACATAGAATAAGTAAGGTCCGATGGCCAGGGGGGAAAGAAAAAACAAAAAAAAACTCCAAAAGCTGGAGAAAAAAAATAATATCTGTAGGGGTTCCAGACCACGAGACTGCCCAGTCCCCTCTGGGCAATCTACCTAACATAAGTCAAACAATCCTCTTTGTATTTAGGGTTTTCATGGAAGGACCTGATGATGATGGTCACGTAGACTTCTGGCTTTCAGTCCATCAATGTTGGTGCATCATGATGCTTTGAGTAGGTGGTGGTGGCGCAGGCCGCCACCACAAAGAAACCGGAAAAAGAAACAGAAGAGAGAGTTGGGGTCAGTACGGAGTCGACTGAAAACAAACGCGTGAACTAATTTCTCAGCATCTTTCAGTGATATAAGAGGTCTAAACTTTGCTGTTTCTTAAATGAAAAAATGCTGTCCTATTGATCTGATTAATATGCGATTTAAAATTCAGATTACAGTCAACAGTTACCCCTTAGCTTTTTACCTCCGTCTTGACTTTTAATCCTTATGTATCCAGTTTATTTTTAATAGCCTCACTGTATCTGTTATTGCCAATCACTAAGCTTTCAGTTTTCTCTTTATTTAGCTTGAGAAAGTTACTATTCATCCATTCAGAAATACAAGTAAGACATTGTGTTAGTGAATCAAGAGAATCGGGGTCATCAGGTGCTACTGGTAAATACAGCTGTGTTTTATCAGCATAGCTGTGGTAACTCACTTTATGCCCCGAGATAATCTGACCTAACAGAAGCATGTAGATTGAGAAGCGCAGCGGAACCAGGATAGAGCCTTGTGGAACACCATATTGGATATCATGTGTCTTTGAGCTGTAATTCCCACAACTAACCAATAATTTTCTCCCTGCCAGGTAGAATTCAAACCAATTTAAGACACTGCCAGAGAGGCCCACCCATTGACTAAGGCGATTTCTAAGAATATTATGATCAATGGTGTCAAATGCGGCACTCAGATCTAAGGATGAGAACAGATAAATGGCCTCTGTCTGCATTTACCCGCAAGTCATTTACTACTAACTAACATTTACTACTAACGAGTGCAATTTCTGTGCTGTGATTTGTTCTAAAACCTGACTGAAATTTATCAAGAATAGCATGTTTATTGAGGTGGTCATTTAACTGCATAATGACTGCCTTCTCTAGAATTTTACTTAAGAAAGGCAGGTTAGAGATGGTCTAAAATTTTCAAGAGCACAGGGGTCAAGATTATTTTTCTTAAGTAGGGGTTTAACTACAGCAGTCAAGACAGTCTGGGAAGACTCCCGTATCTAATGACGAATTTACTGTGTCAAGAATATTATCAATTAGCACGCCCAATACTTCTTTGAAAAAAATTGTTGGTATTGGGTCAAGGACGCAAGTGGAGGGTTTCAGTTGAGAAATTATTTTATGTAAATCAGGTAAATCTATTCTAGTGAAAGAGTTTTATTTGTTTATAATGGAGTACTGGGGTTTAGGAGGATTCTTAGTGTTGGGTAGATATACTATGTTATTTATGTGTTCATACTATGTTATTTCTAATATCAGTAATTTTTTGATTGAAAAATACAGCAATAGCCTCACAGTGTTTACTAGAAGTACTTAGGAGGCATTCCTTTGAGTTACCTGGGTTTAGCAGACGATCAATCGTCGAGAGTAAGACTGGGATTACTAGCATTGTTATTTATAATCTTTGAGAAATAGCAGCGCCTCTCAAGATGGACAGTGTTATTGTATTCTGTTATTTTAACTTTTAATATTTCATAGTGGATTGTTAGTTTAGTCTTCCTCCATTTATGCTCAGCTCTACGGCATGTTCTCTTTAAATCAGACACTCTTTGGGTCTTCCATGGTATAAGAATGCTAGAAGATTTTTTAACTGTCTTTTCAGGTGCAACTATGTCAACAGCAGCTCTCACTTTAGTATTAAATCTTTCCACCTTATTATTTACATTATCCTCGCTATTATAGTTGGCACTATAAACGGACTGATTCCTTAGAATATTTTCTAAGTTTTAAAGTTGCTGATGAGTGAAAGAAGCGTTTTTTTAACAATATGCTTCTCATGAGTGTTTTCTATCATTATTTCTATACTAAAAAGTAGAAGAAAATGGTCTGATAGACCCGTATCAATGACCTGCTTTATATCAACTTTTAGTCCTTTAGTAATTACTAAGTCTAACGTATGACCTGCTTTATGTGTAGGCTGATTAATGAGCTGTCTCAAATCAAAAGAGTCCAGGAGGTTCATGAATTCTTTTACTTTTTAGTCACACTGATTATTTATTTGAAAATTAAAGTCGCCGACTATTAAGAGTGTGTCATAGATCGTAATTAAAATTGACATTAAGCCAGATAATTCCTCAAAGAAAGATGTGTTAAATTTAGGAGGTTTATACACGGATAATACTAGAACGTGAGAATCTCCATGAATAATAACGGCGAGATACTCAAAGGACTTGAATTTACAAAAATTGACATCTTTACATTTTAAGCGGATTGAGTAAATGTTTGCTAGTCCGCCGCCTCTCTTTTCTTGGCGATCCACACGAGTAAAACTGTAATCTGGAGGCGCAGATTCGATTAAAACAGCTGCGCCATCTGAGCTAAGCCACGTTTCACTTAGTGCAAGATTGAAATATAGTCACATATGAAGAGGGTCTTATCTCAGAGTATGTGGACATGCTAAAGTTCCCCCATTGTAACACTGAGATCTAAAAGAATCCAAAGGCCCAATTGTTTGATGTTTTAAATTGGTCTGCTTATATGAAGTTATGTTAACAAGCCAATTATTACTCAAATATATAATTTTTTAGTTGTAGGGTTTATTGATTTTATTTTATTATAATATTTAATAATATTATAATATTTATAATACTACGGGGATCTGCCCCGTGCTCGCTTTGCGCACCCACCCCCGGGTTTGGTTAACTGGATTTACAATTTAAAGAGATTGTTATTTTCATTTCATTCATTTTCATTAATTTATTATTTCTTGATATTTGCCAGTGATAAAGCTGTAGTGAATAATAGTGCCCAGGGCAAGGTACATTACAGGCACTTCACGTCTCTGCCTCTCGCGTTGTGAAGAGGGGGGCTGAACACATGCTAAGGAGATGCTGTCGTTCCTCCGAAACCCCCTCTTAAACAGTGATACAATGGGGAACAAATACATTTTTTTACCTCCTATATGCTTGATCAGCTGGCATGCTGCCGCTGCTGCTTGTGCCATGCTGCGTGATCTGCATGTTGTGGCGCACGTCGATCATTTAATAGCCTGTACAGCAGCTGTCCTTTTGTTTCACTTCCTTGTTTCATGGTACGTTAAAGTGTCTCCGAGAAAATCACGTCTCGACCCTAGATTTGTTTATTATAATAGAGTTTTTATTGTTAACAGTGTTGTTTGACTTCTTGTTGGAGTTATTTTAATTGTGTTTTTTTATATCCTAATTATTTCAAATTCAATGAATAATATGCATTTACTTGGACAACATTAGCTATTAGATTAATCATTAAAATAGGTCAAATATTGTTTACACAATAATGGTTTGTGGCCACCCTAAACATAAATATTTAACACAAAACACCCATGCATCCAGAACTATACATTATTAAAGTATGAAGCATTCTGTATTGCTGTTTGCACCATAAAATATCTTTTGATTGTGTTGTATAAATCTATGTATCTATCTATCTATACACCAAAAACTGATTGATTCATTTGAAAAGGGAAATAATTAAGATATGCACTGGAAAAGAAGAAGAGTGAAAAATCAGTACAAAAGCATATGGGAGCTATACACATCATTCTTAATCACAAAATGATATCAAATATTATGATGTATTACACTGATATAGTAAAATTTGTACTATTTTCCAACGAATATTTTAGACTATTACCTAAAGTATTATTATGCACCCCAAGAGCAATTAACTGATCATGACTTGGTGGTGGGGTGCCTTGGAAGGATTAAGCAGCTGCTGGAAAGACCTAGAAAACTGAAATAGGTAGTCAGGGTATGCCAGGAATAAAATTGGGTGGCTCTGTGAATGATGAATTCATCTCTCACTTCTGGAAGACCATTTACTGGATCTAAGAAAAGGCAGGCAACGTTTCACTTCACTTAAGATCCCAATTTTCCATGACAAAAATAATATATATCATGATTATGAAAAAATCAACTAAAATACCAAACCTGTCCTTTAATTTGTGATTTAAAATTGTTTTTGTATGAAGGATGTGTTTATGTGCATAATACTGTCCCATGATGAACTGCCTAAAGCTAAGTTCTATTTCTATTGAAGTCCTAGCTTCCCATGACTTTAGGTTTACTAACAACGAGAATATTAGCTTTAATTATGTTCCGTTTATAAAAAAGAAAAATATATATTATTATTGTTCATTCTTTGTAAAAATATTGTAATACAAATGTCATTTTAAGAATTAAAAATGTATTTTTTACTTTATTCAACTCAGAACCTGAATTGCACTGGGCACATTGCATGAACTAATCCAGGATGAGGTACCAGTTCCTTGCAGGACACACTCATACACACACCCACATTTACTCATACCTGGGCAGTGTATAGTCCTAGCATGCACATCTTTGAAGTAAAGGGTGAAAACTGGGTTATTGGGGAGTGTGACGGTGCGGGTCCAGCTCCATGCTCCCTCTTCTCATGTCGATAGTCATCCCCAAATGAAGCAAGGGGAATATGTAAAAGTGTTTGGTGCTTTTATTAAAAACAATGCAAAACAAGTGTTCAAAAGTGCAGTGCATAAAAATATTCAATAAATAAATAATCAAATTAAAACAGGTGCAAAATATGAAGGTTAAAATCCACTGGCAGGAACAGTTCTTTCTTAAAGCCCGGTGCCTTCTTCTTTTAACACTGATGGCTCCTCTTCTTATCCCGTATGGCCCTTGCAGCAGAGGAGTCGCCATACTGACAGGTGCAGCTGACCTTCCACAGGTCCAGTTGCCTGCCGTCCCATGGCTACGGTAAGTCTCCCTCACTGGGCTGGGACTCAGGTCCCTAACAGCCATGGCACTCATGCTAGGGCTCTCCTCCCAAGCCTCTTTGACCCCCACTGCCTTCCCGGTCTTCCACGGCTGGTAGCGCAACTTCCGGTCACTGCTGATCCTTGTAACAGTTCAGCTGGAGTGACCACTTCTTCTGCCCCCCGAGTGTCGGCCACACACCCCTTCCCAGGGGCTCTGCTCCCAGCTGCCTGCCTTCTCTCCCGCAAGCCTTCTTGTGTTTCACTTTCTCTCTCGCACCTGCACCAGTTCTTTCCAACTCCTACCTTTTTCTCTCAGTAACTTCCACTCTGTCTTTTCTTTTTCATCCTCCCCCTCCTTGCACTTGTGCTTCCCCTTTTAAAATGGGGAAATGGCACAGCTGTGTCAATTAGTGTATGACTGTCTACTCCCACATCGCGTCCAGGAACCGCTCTTGCCACGCTACCACCCCCCATCTTGCCAAGACGCAAGTGCGGAGATTATTTATTTAAAAAGATGCCGATCAGCTGTGGACCTCACTTTACCAAAGGGAGAAAAACTCACAAAGACACAAGAAGAATATGCAAACAGTGCAGACAGTGACTAGGCTCTGGATTCAAATGTAGGCTTAGTCACTGTTTGTGTACAGTATATCAGAGCTGTGAGTCAGCAATGTTAACCACCTTACCACCTACAAATCATTAATCTTATATATATCACCCTAAATCTGTGTGTGTGTGTATATACAGGTAAATATGTGCAGATTATAAATGAACATTGTTGGACCAATCTCTGACAAAATTTCACACCACCCTCATTCAATCAGAGAAAGACCATAGACGAATTTCCGACCCAGATTTTTACACTGCTTTTTTTTTTTTTACAGTTTGAACAACAGTGCCACTTGGTGGCTCAGAGCTAGTGAAACACAGATAAGATCAAACTAGCAGACAACTGAACAGAGCTTAAAATTACTTATCCATGAAATGCCAGAATCTGCTTCTAGTTTACTTTAAAGAATGCTCACATCATAAGAGGCTGCCTATAGAGCAAAGGACTCAGATGAGCAGAAATGGCTTACAGATGTAACAGGATTAGGGAAGGGACCACCACTGATCAGAAAGGAAAATTGACAAATTTCTTCATATTAAGGTGGGTATAGACAGAAAAATTGGAATTAGTTACAGCTGTGACTCTAGGAATGGTGCATAGATCACATAAGACCAGTAAAAGCACTTCTATTTTATAAAAGAAAAACACAATGTTTGCTTTCAAACACCAGATCACATGCTTCTGGGTCCATGATGTGCTTGCTCTGTGAGGAGCAGGGGAGTGGTCATAATACTGAACCTGGCATTCTGATTATTTAAACATTTTGACTAGTCTAGTTCATCTAATACTCTAATGTAGAGGGTTTCCCTTGTTTGACTTTCTTATTACATTTTCGCCCAATTCCTGAATATTCTACTCTTATGTAAGGGTCTACTTCAGTCTTGTATCAAGCACTAAAACCAGTGGAACTGCTAAAAAAAATTAGGCAACCTCTCTCATATTTATTCAAAAAAAGTAAGACAAGAAGTCTTTGAAAGGTCATTGTTTTACTCCTGTTATTGTTGCTGACACTATTAACCAATTACAATCAGTGTCCTGAGACAGTTGTAAGAGTCAATCGTAGAAGATTAATGTTTAATGTTACATTCATAAAAGTGTTTGCTTATTTTCTATAGAATGTCAGTTTCTCATAGTTACTTAGAATATGGTACAGCCTTTTGCCCCATGTTACTGGCGCTTTTCCACTGCATAGTACGGCACAGCACGGTTCAGTACAGCTCACCTTGGTTCGGCTCAGTTCGGCTCGGTTTGCGTTTCGACTGCAGTTTATTACCGCTTTAGAGTGGGCGGGATTATTCACGTGTCGTTATAGTTGCGCCGCCTCTACTGCTCGCTCTTCATTTTTTTTAACTTGTCCCTACACTTTTTGTAAGTCCGATGGTAGCCATGTGCGCCCAAGAGCTTAGCGACCTCC
The DNA here is from genome assembly GCF_016835505.1 of Polypterus senegalus. Taxonomy (NCBI): domain Eukaryota; kingdom Metazoa; phylum Chordata; class Cladistia; order Polypteriformes; family Polypteridae; genus Polypterus; species Polypterus senegalus. The sequence continues at coordinate 126,959,904 of NC_053157.1, read as the reverse complement.
TGAAAAACTTTTTCATTCCGCGTCGCCCCATCCAGCTCTCGCTGGATCTGCTCCTCGGCTACTAACGAGAGGAACGTCTGTACTTCCTCAATAGACCACGAAACAGCCATTTTTGGTTAAAACAAAATGGTGCGTCCGAACCTTCGCTGGCTGTGCTAAAAATCTAGTGGGTCTGTTGTGTCTCGTGTCACAAGTTCAGTGACACAGTAATGACGATTTTCTCCGGCCAATCAGTGACCAGCAGAGTTTACACGTCACGTTTTGGTAACGGTTCGGCGCGCTTGGAACCTCGGCTGAGGTGGTACTAAAAAAAGGACCAGGTACCAGGTACTGTTCCCAGTGGAAAACTACCCAAAAGTGAGCTGAACTGAACCGTGTCGTGCCGTACTATGCAGTGGAAAAGCGCCTTAAATTAACACGAAATAGAACTTTATTAGCTATATCTATAAAACAGAATGTTAATTAAGTTAGTTAGGAAATAGTGTCACCGCTAGCATGGACTGATGAGATTGGCATACAGTTTTCTGACCATGCTTAACAACTGTATGACCAAATTCAGAGAAATGATGTTAAACAGAACTTTTCTTAAACAAGAACATTTCTTTTATTTAATGTCAGTTTTGTCTTTATTTTTGTGTGAATTGTTTTGCCTTAAATTATTATGGAACGTTTAAAATGAAGATCTTTGGTTTGTGGAATTATCTGAACATGCATCACATTATTAGCAGAACTACCCTATGAGGCAAACTGAAGAATTAAAAGTTGCATAACTTTGGTAATTTGGGACAAATGCATCAACAAGAATACTGAGAATCTTAATAGCAAGGATTAACATGTTTAATAAGGTGATGTCCAGCAACCTTCCCCATAACTGCTGCAATATATGCTGGAAATGAGTTCTGGCCCATTATGGCTCAACTAATGTAATAATCTTACTTAAAAATGAATTCAAGCAAACTGACAAATGGAGAACTCTTGGGCATCGTCAGTACACCAAACAAGAGCAAATGGGATCCAAGGCAAAGATATAACCATTTTCATTCTCTTCCTTTCTGTTTTATAATAAAAAGTCTTAGTTTTATAATTTGGGATGTCTTCTTTCCTTCATTACATTCCTTCAACAAAATATTGTGTTATTTTATACAAAAGTATTCCAAGCAAGAAGCCGAGTCTGACATTACTAAAATATATTTCCCAACTTTTTTTAATGATTTAGATTAAAACAAAACCTAAGGGAAATAATGATTTTTAAAGAGCAGGTATTTTGTTCTATATATGGTTTGGAGACTCTCTAAGCTAATTATTGCACACAGAGACATAGAGAGCTGAAGTAGTTCTTCAAAGTAAGCTACAGAAAGTATACTCTATGCAGCATAAACTGCTTTTGAACTTGAAATTAATAATCTTTCCTGTAAACAGTGGCTATAGGCAAATGAGATCAAGAAAACTTATATCTTAAATTGTAAAGGTCACAATTTAAAAAAAAAAAGAAAAAAGGGACTTTATATGATACTATAACAGGTATAGCAGGTTATGCTGCATCAGTCATTTTGAGCACTGATTGTACTTGTAATCTAATGCTTAGATGGAAATACATTTTGTCTTATAAGGTGAACTGACTGGCATGTTTGAGGAGCTGTGTGATTTTAGATGAATCTGATTATGTCTTAGACTTTAGAATTTCAAATATGGTTATAAATGAGGGCAGCAACCTTGATCTCGGCACAATACACCTAAAGAATGTAAATATGTTTAAGAAGAAGTCTGAAGATGTTTAACGTTGACTACAATAACAGTGCTGAACTGGGTGAATAAATGAAAAAATAAATGAGCTCTCCACCCAGGTAACTAGAAACAGGATGACTGTCACAGATCTAAGAACTGAAAACTGATTAAAACAATTTAGTTTTTCATATGCAGCTGGCCTGGGAATTCATTGGAATCCCCCAAGAAAAGCTGGAATTTATAACAGAGGAAAGGAAAATGTGCTTTTCCCAGAACAGATTCATTCTATCCTAGATAAGCTTATTTTTAAGTCAAAGTTATTACTTGTATATATTAATTTCCCACAGAAAATTGTGTTCTAAAGTGAAGATTTTTTTTTAAATTATTTTATTGCAATCATTCCATACAAATCAATCAATTTTTACAAAAAGTAGGATTAAGAACAAGTCGACCCCCACCCCTGAGACAGAGAGAGCAAGGCCAATGGAGTAAAACTTAAGGTTTGTAAACATACCTAAATTGATGAGTTTGATAAGCCAATAGAGATAGATAGAGAAGAAAAAGAAATGTAGAAATAATTGCTTCATCTGTGCTTTAAGAGCTTATTCTAAAATATTACTGATTAGATCCTGCAATGTTTTGAAAAAACTGTACAGATCCTCTAACTGAGTATTTGATTTTTTCCAATTTCAAATAGTATAGAACATCGGTTTCCCAATGACTTAAAAGAGGAGAGTTAGGATTCTTCCAGTTTAGCAAAATAAGTCTGCGTGCCAAAAGAGTAGTGAATGCAATCACAGTTTGTTTGTTCTTCTCCACTTTAAACCCATCTGGAAGAACCCCAAACACAGCTGTTAATGGGTTAGGAGGGATTGTGAGACCAAGGCTGTCTGAAAGGTAATTAAAAATTTTGGTCCAGAATGATGTTAATTTGGTGCAGGCCCAGAACATGTGGCCCAGTGAGGCTGGGACTTGATTGCAGCGTTCACAGGTTGGATCCTGCCCTGGAAACATTTTGGAGAGTTTTAGGCGAGACAGATGTGCTCGATATATAATTTTGAGTTGAATAATTGTATGCTTTGAGCATATGGAGCTCGAGTGAATTCTCTGCATTGCTACTTTCCACTCCTTTTCTGATATATTGATTAAGAGATCTTTTTCCCAGTGTCCTCTTGGATCTTTGAAAGGGAGGGACTGTAAAATAATTTTATATATTGCAGAGATGGTGTCTGAGTCCTTGAGATTGAGCAATATTTTTCCAGCATGGATGAGGGTGCAAGATGAGGAAAATCAGGCAGGTTCTGTTTAACAAAGTTCCTAATTTGAAGATAGTGAAAGAAATGTGTAGCTGGAATGTTAAATTTGGAATGTAATTGTTCATAGGATGCAAAGACGTTGTCTATATAAAGATCTCTAAGCAAGTTAATCCCAAATTTTTCCAGATATTAAAAACTGCATATGTTTGCGAAGGTTGAAAGAGGTGGTTCTCTTGCAGAGGTGCCACAGATAAAAGCTTCTCCATCTTAAAATGCTTTCTACATTGGTTCCATATTCTGAGTGAGTGAAGCACAATTGGGTTATTAGTATATTGCGAAAACTTGCATTTATTGGAGCACAGAGCAGGAATATAAAGAAGTACTGCAGGATTTTACTTCTATTGCAGACCAGCCTGTGTATGTTCATCTATTTGTGTCCAGGTTTTATAGCTTGTATGTTTGCTGCCCAGTAATAAAACTGGAAGTTAGGTAGAGCCATGCCACCTTCTGCCTTTTGTCTTTGTAGGGTCGCTCTTTAGATACGTGGATGTTTTGAGTTCCAAAAAAGTGAGGTTATTGTTGAATCTAATTGCTTAAAAAATGATTTATTGATGTATATTGGAATGTTTTGAAATAAAAAAGGAGCTTAGGAAGAATATTCATCTTAACAGTGTTAATTCTTCCAGCTAGAGTGAGATGAAGGGTTGACCATCTATGCAAGTCTTGCTTAATTTTTTCCATGCAGACAGCAAATTTTGTTGATAAAGAGCTTTATGTTTACTTGTGATGTTTACCTAGGTATTTAAACTGTTCTGCAATGATAAAAGGTAGGGTGTCTAATCTAATATTATATGCTTGAGAATTCACTGGAAAGAGTACACTTTTATTCAGATTAATTCTGAGACCAGAGATCTTTTGAAATTCTGTGAGTGCTGTTAAGACTGCAGGCACAGAATTTTGTGGGTCTGATATATACAGTACCATATCATCTGCATATAGAGAAATTTTCTGTTCCAGTCCTTCTCTGATAATCCCTTTATCTGATCAGCATTTCGACACTGTATTGCCAGTGGTTCAATGGCGATTGCAAACAGCAGCGGTGACAAGGGGCATCCTTGTCTAGTACCACGTTCTAGTTTAAAGTAGTCTGAACAAATGTTGTTGATACAAACTGAAGCTTCTGGATTGGTATACAGTAGTTTGATCCATGCACAAATGTTCGGGCCAAACCCAAATTTCTCCAATGTAGTAAAAGGTATTTCCATTCAATCATGTCAAATGCTTTTTCTGCATCCAATGATAATAATATTTCTGGGGTGTTTGACTTAGTTGGTGAGTATATTACATTAAACAGGCGTTTAAAATTTGAGGATAAGTGTCGACCCTTGATAAATCTAGTTTGATGTTGTGATATTACCGAAGGGGAGCACTTTCTCCATCCTTCTAGCTATAATTTTGAGAGTATTTTAACGTCATTATTCAAAAGTGAAATTGGTCTGTATGATGCACATTGTAATAAGTCCTTATTTTGTTTAGGAAAAATGGTGATTAATGCTTGGCGAAAAGTTTGAGGAAGAGTTTGATTGTCTCTGGCTTCTGTAAATGTTGCTAATAGGAGGGGAGCTAGCTGAGTGGAGAATTTCTTATAAAATTCTGCAGGGTAGCCATCAGGGCCTGCTGCTTTCCCGCCTTGAAGTAACTTTATAGAATCTAGTAATTCTGATAACGCCAGAGGTTTATCTAGTTCCTCCGCACTATGAATATCTATTTATGGTATCTGTAATGTATCCAGAAATGCATTAGATTGTGTTTTGTATTCTTTAAACTCAGTAGAATATAAGAATTTATAGTAGTCTCTAAATGTGTGCATTATATTTTTGTGGTCGATGATTTTGTTTCATCTCCATTCGTGTTGGTGATTACTGGGATTGCGTTGCGGACTTCTTGCTTGTGAATTTGTTAAGCTAAAATAGTAATCATAGTAATGATGTCTGGATTTATAAATTAGTTGTTCAGTTTCTTTAGTTGTCAAGAGGTTTAGTTCTGAATGCAGAGCCTGCCTTTTCCTATGTAGAGCCTCTCTTGGAAGCCTGGCATGTTCTTCATCTATTCTAGTAATTTTGTTTTTTAGCTCTGCTACTTTCTTGTTTTCTAATTCAATTCTGTGGGAAAGATATGAGATAATCTGTCCTACTAAGAAGGCCTTAAGAGTTTCCCAAAGTATTCCTGCAGAAATCTCTGAGGATGTATCTAGGACTCCACGACATGCAGAGGAGAGAATGGTAAAGAGCAGTAACTTCGGCGCTATATGCAATCATCAGACACTCCCCATCTGCCCGTTGTTTTGTTATACTTTTACACCAACTTATGTTCCTGTGTGAGCATGCTCAAAAAATACATGTGTAATGCCATGAAAAATGCACGCAGACACTTCATTTCGCAAACAAAACAAGTGCACTTTTATTCAAGACTACCTGTATAACCGAAGAAAAAAGAAAGCAAGTTACAGTAGGCAATTGATACGACAGCTTGCATGGTGCAATGCTAAGAAGTGCTGATTTCCATTCTGTGCTATATAAAATCATCACATTCAAATATTAACAGTTCCCACACACCCAAGGACCGTCCTTCCTACATTTACAACACGCGACTGAGAGAATGGAACTGAATTTAAAAAAAAAAGCTAACCTTTACAATTATCATGCATTTACATATTCGTTTTCAAATAATATTGCATTATTATATAGGAGCTTCACTGTCTGCCTATCATATAGTGCCTTTCCTTCCTACCTACCTATCTATATATCTATCCCCTTAGCTGTTTTTTATATATCTATTATACAGTGCCTTCCCTGTTTATTTATATATCTAGTGCCTTCTCTGCCTGTCTGTCTGTCTGATTGCATATAGCGCTGAACTCACTGCTCTGTACTATTCTGTCCTCTGCATGTCCTGGAGTACAAAAGAAACAGCACCATACAGCAACATGTGCGAACTGGCAAGATCGGGGAAAAAACACGCGGTCACTGATTACAAACCGCAAGATGAATGAAAGAGACATTATATGTAAAAACATCATCTCACTAATGCAATATTATTTGAAAACGAATAGCGTCAGATCGGGTTTGAATATGCGCCCGATCTGACGCTGTTCATTTTCAAATAATATTGCGTGTACTGTGCGTTGAAACTGCATCACTGAATAAGATGACTCCTTCTGTAACAGCATCAGCGTGTATTCAAACCCGATCTGACGCTGTTCGTTTTCAAATAATATTGCATGTACTTAACTATTTTAGAATAAAAACATACATTTGATTTCAGTCAGTCTGTAAGAGCCAGTGTACATTACGGAAGCGTATTAGGGCCACGGTGAAAAAAAAAATACGGACACAGTGAAGAAAAAAAAAATCTAAATGTCGAGATTAAAGTCGACATGTTGACTTTATTCTCGACATTTCCACTTTATTGTCGCCAATTATGTCGAGATTAAAGTCGACATTTTCCACTTTATTCTAATAGTTTATTTTGTCAGTAGAATGTCGCAAACTAAACTAAATCTTAAAATGAATGTTTAATTTACTAGATTTTCTCAAACCCCGTCATTAATTAATGTAGCACATTAAATGCTTTATATTAAGTGTTCCCGACCCAGTTAAGTTGTGTTTACACGGATTACTGTAGAAACGGAACACACGTGAAATCGTGTATTCCAAATAATGATCTATTCTTTCCACTCTAAAACTCCACTTCACTCCCAGATAATCAATCAAGGCATGAGCTGGGAGAAGTTTGTGCACGTTTTAAGTCGTTGGGGGGATGGAATAGCCGACTCGGAACCAGTGGTGCGCTGTCAGATCCGGAAATCTCTGCATGACAGTCTCGTGCACCTTCTCTTTTAAATTCTTGGGCAATTTGGCTTTGCCGTTTGTCCCACTCCAGTTCAATGTAACCCATGGGTCTCAATCACAAAATCAGCCAACACTGTAAACAGATGACACAACAAATTATATACTCTGAAACGTTCATTTGAACATTTAAAAATACAGTATATACAAAAACATAAATATAAAAACAATCAACTATTATTGTTAAAGTCAGTCTGCTGTTCAGGATCAAGTTTACGGGCTTCGTTTAACGTTGAAGCACTAACTGCCAAAGTGCCACCGTGTGTGTGTGTGTGTGTGCGCGCTCCGGCATTCGTCAGGTTTGTCTGAGCTGGCTTTAACACAAACACATTTGCGCCAGCAGGACGAAAAAACATTTTAGCACCATCTAACAGTCAGTAATAAGGAGAAGTCAGTACATTCTCCGTTGAGATTTCTCACATTCCACTCCTCCTAAGTTTGTCTTTTAATGAAGTTCTAAGAAAACTAAGAAAAATATTTTGGGTCACTTAAGCACGAAATAGCACGGACGCAAATGATCAAGATTTTAATTGTTGTCATTTTCTCAAACATGATTTTCCAACTTGGCGTTTATAAAGATTTAGACAGACTGAATTTAAGAATGCACCCCTAGTAACCTAAAAAAACACACACAACACCGAAGAGCAAAGCGAGCTGCGCATTCACACCTCAGACCGTCTTTTGTCTTGTAAATGAGGTATCCTAATTCACCTTCCAATCCCCACCAGCACACACACTCTTTGTCTGTACTGTACACTGTTGCTGTTTGTTAGGGCACTTGGTTATACAGAGTACTTTAATGTATAAAACACTTACTTCCTGGTTTGTTTTATTTTAAATATAGCTTATTACCTTATTCAGCAAAATAAACAATGTTATCTTTGTGTTAATTATTAACGTATTGATGTCTTTTAATTAAGGACAAAAATAGACCATGCGCTTGTGTTTAGGACTGCTGAACAGCTGTGTTCATAGGTTTAATCAACGATTTACAAGACAACAGTTAAAGCATTTGTGGATGAGAGGTGTGTGTGTGTGTGCGCTCCTGCATTTCTCCGTTGGCTTTAACACAAACACATTTGCAGACAGGTCTAAAGAACCCTCCCCGCCAAAAAACACACACAGAGCAATTAGCAGCATGTCATAGTCAGGATTCTCCACTGAGGTTTCTCACCTTCTAAGTTTGTGTTTGCTCTTTTGATGGAGTTCTTAAAACCCAAAAAATTATTTATACTGAGAAAAATTATTATGGGTCACATAATCACAAACACAAACTAGCACAGATACATATGATCAAGTGTTTAACTATTGTTTTCATTTGTTTCTATGACCAGTAATAATATTAATAATAATTATTATTGTTAGCCCAACTCTTTGACTATTTAAAACAAAGCGTCTCCCATTTTTGCCCATTTACTGTAAGTAGTTGGTTCAAGTAAATGTTTTTTAAATACCCAAACAATCCCCAACAATTAAAACACACACACGACTTTAGAAATAAAATGTATTCTTCCAAAACTAGTCAATCGCTTCTTAAAACCGTTCTCACCTCTCCGCCAGTGTCTTTTGTTAATCTAAATGTGCTGATAAAAGAAAAGCTGCAAGTAGCCGGCTATTCCATCCCCCGAACGACTTAGAACGTGCACAAACTTCTCCCAGCTCATGCCTTGATTGATTATCTGGGAGTGAAGTGGAGTTTTAGAGTGGAAATAATAGATCATTATTTGGAATACACGCTTTTCACGTGTGTTCCGTTTCTACAGTAATCCGTGTAAACACATTTTAAAACAGAAACGTTTTCATATTGTAGTAGTAAATGACAAAATGTAAGCATAAACTATATAATGTATGAAGCCTGAAGTCCAAATATCAAACACTTTCACAAAAGGAACAAATATAACAGAACAAGTATGCTTTTATTCAAAAATATAACTGCAGAAAAACGCCTTAACATGCGACATTGACACTTGTTTATGTGACTGCCTCCGTAGCAATTGAATCAGCTCCGACTGGAGTCAGAAGACCGTGAGTTCGATCCTGCACCACTTTGTTTTGAGAAGTAAACTGCTCTTAGTCTTACTATTTTAGAATAAAAACATGCATTTGATTTCAGTGTGTAACAGTGTAATTTATGATACTTGTAAAGGTTAGTTTTTTTATTCACTTTTCATTCTCTCAGTCGTGTTCAGGATCCTTCCTACCCCCATCTGAGAATGCTGTTTTCACATAAAGATGCGCTGTAGCTCTGCAGTGTACTTGTGACTGCATTCTCGCACCAATGCTTGCGAACTGAAGTGCCTGCATGCAGTTTTCGTGGCATTACACGTCTATTTTTTGAGCATGCCCATGTCGCTCAAACACAGGAACATATGTTGGTGTACAAGAATAAAAAACAAGTGCACTTTTATTCTAGACTATAAGTGAAGAAAAAATAAAGCAAGTTACAGTAGGCGGTTGATCGACAGCTTGCGTGGTGCAATGCTAAGAATTGCTGATTTCCGATCCGTGCTGTATAAAATCATCACATTCAAATATTAACAATTCCACACACCCTTCCTACATTCACGACATGTGTACTTGTTGCAGTGTACACATCTCTCTGTGCTATGGTTCCTATTACACTGAATGAGCACCTGACATTGTACTTTCTTCCCTGTTTAAATAACATTCGAGTATAGCGCGTCTCCAAATAAATCACATTCGAGTATAGCGCGTCTCCAAATAAATCACATTTGAGTTATAGCGCGTCTTTATGTGAAAACAGCATTGTCAGATTGGGGGGGGATCGTGAACGCAACTGAGAGAATGGAACTGAATTTAAAAAAAGCTAACCTTTACAATTATCATGCATTTACACTGGCTCTTACAGACTGACTGAAATCAAATGTATGTTTTTATTCTAAAATAGTTAAGTACATGCAATATTAGCGTCAGATCGGGTTTGAATACACACTGTTACAGAAGGAGTCAGCTTATTCAGTGCAGCACTTTCAACGCACAGTACATGCAATATTATTTGAAAACGAACAGCGTCAGATCGGGCGCATATTCAACCCCGATCTGACGCTATTCGTTTTCAAATAATATTGCATTAGTGCGATGATGTTTTTACATATATTGTCTCTTTCATTCATCTTGCGGTTTGTAATCAGTGACCGCGTGTTTTTTCCCCGATCTTGCCAGTTCGCACATGTTGCTGTATGGTGCTGTTTCTTTTGTACTCCAGGACATGCAGAGGACAGAATAGTACAGAGCAGTAAGTTCAGCGCTATATGCAATCAGACAGACAGACAGGCAGAGAAGGCACTAGATATATAAATAAACAGGGAAGGCACTGTCTAATAGATATATAAAAAACAGCTAAGGGGATAGATATATAGATAGGTAGGTAGGTAGGAAGGAAAGGCACTATATGATAGGCAGACAGGGAAGCTCCTATATAATAATATAATATAATATAATATAATATAATATAATGTTATAATTATAATAATAAAATATAATGTTAAAATCACGTGATTGCAACTCAGCGCAGCTAAATTGCTGGCGTGTGTTAACGTGTTCTTGAGAACAAAGCGCCATCTAGTGGTGGAACCAGGTAAATAAATAAATAGGGCATGAATGGGCGTGTTTACTGTGAAATCTTGACACGCCTTCTGTCAGTAGAGGGAGGGGGGGATCACGGCGTGCATAGGGCAGCCGTACGCCATTCGCACACCATTCACACGGCCGCGGCTATTTGACGTGGCTCCATCTGTATTTGAACCTTTTATGAAAATGTTTCTTTGCTATTTGGACTTCAGGCTTCATACATTATATAGTTTATGCCTACATTTTGTCATCTACTACTAGAATATAAAAAACTTTTCTGTTTTAATACTGTGTTGACACAAATTACTGTAGAAACGGAACAGACATGAAATGCGTGTGTTCCAAATAACGATCTATTATTTCCACTCTAAAACTCCACTTCACTCCCAGATACTCAATCAAGGCATGAGCTGAGAGAAGTTCGTGCACGTTCTAAATTGGTGGGGGGATGGAATAGCCGGCTGCTCCTAGCTTCTCTTTCTCAGCACATTTAGAGGACAAAGGACGCTGGCTGAGAGGTGTGAAGGGATTTAAGAAGCAATTTAAGGTGGGACGGAATTACGAGTTTTTTCGTAGGCTTTGGTAATTCTAGTGTTAAATAGCACGGTGTGCTTAGTTCAGAGTCCAGAACAGAACTGCCTGTACTGAGGCAAGATGGCAGTTTTAAAGGGCTGGAAGGGAAATGACGTCATCTATGCCGGAACTGGGAGTGGTGTCCTTGTGCCCGGACGTGACGTCATCCTTGGGGCCGGCAACAGGCGGGATATCCCGGAAAAGGTCTGCAAGGGACTGAGAGAGATAGTCAGTACACTCCGCCACCCCCTGGCCTGGCGTAGAATTACTAGTGTTTAGGCCCTTCAGCTGATTCCCATGCGCACGTGTGTGACACATCGTATTTGCATGATAATCGTAGGAAACAAAGTATTATCTATAAAGAAATAATCAATTCTTGAGTAGCAATGATGTACTGGTGAGTAGAAAGAATGTTTTCTTGAGTTTGGGTTTAAAAACCTCCAGGGGTCTGATAGGTTGTGATCAGTTTTAAACTTTGTAATTATCTTTGTAGTGTTAGATGTTGTCCCCCTGTGATAGAAGTCCTATCTAAGAGAGGATTTAAAACACAATTAATATCCCCAGCCATTATAATTTTATGAGTGTTCACATTGGGAATGGATGCAAATAAATTTTGTATAAATTCCTTATCATTGACATTAGGTGCATAAGCATTTATCAAAATCATTTTACATTTAGATAAATTGCCCATGACCTTCACATATCTCTCTTCAGGATCCAATACTACATCTATTGCTACAAATGAGACTGTTCTATATATAAGAATTTCCACACCTCTAGTTTTCTTTGTAAAGCTAGAATGGAACATTTGGCCAGTCCAGTCCTTTTGCAGTCGGAACTGATCCTTGCTTAGTAAGTGGGTCTCCTGTAAAAATACTATTTTAGTGTTTAAACCCATTAGGTGAGAGAGTACTTTCTTTTTTAATTAGTGATTCAGGCCTTTAACATTCCAGCTCACAAAGTTAACTGTCCCATCATGGAGACATTCATCCTAAATTTTTGATGTCATTTTATAGTCTTAACTGGAAGTGAGACAACTTTAACCTTGATTTCCTATTTACCCAAGAGTTATTGCCATGCAGCTTATTGTTACGTTGGTAGTTATTATTATAAAGATTAAAAGGATAGATTAGATATACTGTAGATATAGCCTGCTCTCTTTATCTCCCCCCTTAAACCCCCGCCTTCCCACGTGAGGCTGGACCCCACTTCATGCAGTCCCGGTCCTCTGACATACCCAGAGACAGAGCACGTCCAAAGCAAACAAGCCCCCACGCAGCGGCGTTTTAGGATTAAAAAATAGATATATCTATTACCAATATAGTCTAAATACTATATGCCTAAAATGCCTAAACTATGACTCTAAAATATATATAATCTTCAACAATCTTAATGTATTAAGATAATAAACCCGGATAATAAACCCAGAGAATGGTGTTAGAAAGTGGTCCAGAATAAGCATAGTAAGTCTTAATGCAATAATAACAATAACAATAAACCAAGGGTATGATGTTAAACAGTGAAGCATTTTACAAATTTTAAAAATACCTAGTCCGTTCATAAAGCTTAAAAGCTGAAGGGTACCAGAGTCTCATTTTTTAAAAATGCTGCAGTGCGTCCTGGTCTAAAAAAGGCAGAATTAGATCCTGTAGTTTTAGCCAATTTTCGCCCAATTTCCCAATTGCCATTTGTGGCTAAAATATTAGAAAAAAATATTTATAATCAATTGGTTGATCACCTTAACTCCAATAATTTATTTCAGATATACCAATCTGGCTTTAGGCTTTATCATGGTACACGCAAAATACCTGTGCTTCGCAGCAGAGAAGTAGTGTGTTAAAGAAGTTATGAAAAAGAAAAGGAAACATTTTAAAAATAACGTAACGTGATTGTCAATGTAATTGTTTTGTCACTGTTATGAGTGTTGCTGTCATATATATATATATATATATATATATATGACAGCAACACTCATATATATATATATATACACACACACACATACACATACTGTATATATACATATATACATATACATATACATACATATGTACATTTGCACATATATATACATAATATAATATATGTATATATACATACACATATCTACATATATATACACATAGCAAAATACCCGCGCTTCACAGCGGAGAAGTAGTGTGTTAAAGAAGTAATGAAAAAGAAAAGGAAACATTTTAAAAATAACGTAACATGATTGTCAATGTAATTGTTTTGTCACTGTTATGAGTGTTGCTGTCATATATATATATATATATATATATATTGTCGCAGTAGGGGGCGCTAGTGCTCCCTTGAACCCTCAGGTACCATGCTAGACACTGGATAAAAGTGCTACAATTAATATTTTTATTATAATAATGTGCACTAAGCACCCTCCACTCCACACTATTCATAAATCAACCACAATACAATAATAATAATAACAATAACCAATCCTCCACTCCCAGACGCGTTGTCTGGGAGTTCCCATGGTCCTTTTATACTCCCTGACCCGGAGGTGTTCCTGCCCAACAGTCCACAAGTCCTTATTCCTTCCGGGTCAGGGTAAATAGTCCTTTTCTTCAACCCGGGAGCACGTCATTTCTTCCTGTCACGTGACTGTGACGCACTCCCAGGTCATAGGGCACATAAGAGCCTATGAAGCCCCTTACAGCGACGCCTGGTGGCCCCCAAGGTATCCAGCAGGGCTGTGTATATACACTACATAGTCCATGATGGCCTGCTGGAGGTCAGGGCATGATCATGCTGCTTGGAGAGCTCCTCCTGGCGGCCTGGTGGTGAGGGCCGGAATAAAATGCTGGCAATCCACCACAGTTTATTCACACACACACACATATAAACATAAATATACATATACACATATACATACATATCTACATATATACAGTATACAAATCTACATATATCCACACATATATATATATACATATCTAAATATCTACATACATACATATACACATACTACATACATATATACATACACACATACATACATACATATACACACATACATATATATGTGTGTGTGTGTATATATATATATATCTATACTAATAAAAGGCAAAGCCCTCACTGACTCACTCACTCACTCACTCACTGACTCATCACTAATTCTCCAACTTCCTGTGTAGGTAGAAGGCTGAAATTTGGCAGGCTCATTCCTTACAGCTTACTTACAAAAGTTTAGCAGGTTTCATTTCGAAATTCTACGCATAATGGTCATAACTGGAAGCTATTTTTCTCCATATATTGTAATGGAGTTGAGCTGGATGGCCGTGGGGGGGCGGAGTTTAGTGTGACATCATCACGCCTCCCACGTATTCATGTGAACTGACTATCAACGCAGCATGTAGAAAACCAGGAAGAGCTCCAAAAAGCGCTGAAGAAAACATGCATTATATAATTGAGAAGGCAGCGAAACAATAAGAAGCGAGCGACTGACATTTACAACCATATTCATGAGTGCTGCTACTTCGGAAACAAAGCACGGTGTAAACTTAAAGTTTAAATTAAGTTCATAGACAGGCTGCCGCTGGAGTTTGTCATGCCCATGGGTAATGCAGGATACAAGTTTAATGAGAGGACACAGGATATAAACGAGAGTTTTGATCACTTTGTAACTAAGTTAAAATTGCAGGTGAAGGGCTGTGCTTATGCAAATTCCAAGAGACTGTGTTTATGGGGGATTGACAGTTAAGGCGGGTGGGGGATTCACGTCATCATCTCCCATTCACCTCATTTCGCTCTGAGCTGAGCTCTACGTCTAACGCCGTCTTCCGAAGCAACTTCGTCACACTGCTTCCAAATACTCAAAGAAAAATCTACAAGTTAATACACACCCTGTCTCTGGAGTTTCTCCACACTCAATGTATTCCAATTTCCAGTAAGGCTCTGCTGACAAGTAATAAGTCTCAGGGACAGACCCTACAAAGCGATGCCTTTGATTTCAGGCAAGATTACTTTTCTCCTGGACAACTATACTTGCATTCTCAAAAGTGACCTCGCGCAGCTTCGTCATATTACAGCCGGAGTGCAGCCAGAAACTTTTAAGTGCCGGGTCTTACTTAACATTAAATTAAGCCGTGGACATCGCAACATCACACAAGAGAGCAGCTCACATGAACTTACTGAACGCAGTATGAGCGATCACTTCCATGCATCAAACCTGTCCAAAAAACGCATTACACAATTGACAAGGTGATGGCTTTATATGGCGTTCGTTTATAAAGCAGCGGAGAGGCTGTGTGAAGGCAGCTACACAAAAAAACAGCAGAGCGCCACACTCCGAATGTATTCCTGGCATCACCGTTATACCCCCTGATCTCCCATTTCAATTGAAATGCCTCAAATTTCCAGTAAGGCTCTGCTTCGCGATGACAATTAATAAGTCTCAGGGACACACCCTACAAAAGGTTGCCATTGATTTGAGGCAACATTGCTTTCCTCCTGGACAAAACTATACGTTGCATTCTCAAAAGTAATATATATATATATATATATATATACATACATATATATATATATATATATATATACATACATATATATATATATATATATATATATATATATATATATACACACCCGATCTACATACTGTCAAATAAACAAACCACACACCCTAGCGCAACATGAGAGGCTTCGCCTTTAGCGCTGACATCTGAGGTTCGATTCGCGAGAGTGGGTGCAGTGAGTGTGTACTGCCTGATGAGCCCATCGGGCAGTTGGATTTGGTCTTTAAATTTCTATGGTGAAGAAAAATTTATGCAATGATGATTAAATTTAACTTTCATTCCTACTAAACATATTTCTGTCGACCAAATAAAAATTACTTATATTTAAAATTTAAATAGAACTTGAACAAATACGAAACCTCAATCAGAATGTGAGTCAGTCTACGAATGCATTGAATGTAATTACCCCGATGTACATACTGTCAAATAAACAAATCACATGCCATGGTGCAACGTAAGAGGCTTCGCCGCTGACGTTCTGAGGTTGGATACCTGAGAGGGGATGCAGTGAGTGTGTACGCCTGATGAGCCAAGAATTAGCATGAAACGTGTTGCATACTCTTTACATTATTTGACAGTAAAACTATATATGTGTTGTAATAGAATAGGGCGCTCCTCGCACCCTTGTACCCTCAGACTATCCTTCACACACCAGGTAAAAGTCCAATGATGATATTTATTATAATAATAAAGTGCACAAAGCACGCTCCTCTCCACAATTCTCAATAAACAATACGATAATTAATAAACCAATCCTCCACTCCCAGACGCTTAGCCACCCTGCCTCCCAACTCAGCTCATCGTCTGGGAGTGGAGGATTGGTTTATTAATTATCGTATTGTTTATTGAGAATTGTGGAGAGGAGCGTGCTTTGTGCACTTTATTATTATAATAAATATCATCAATGGACTTTACCTGGTGTGTGACGATAGTCTGAGGGTACAAGGGTGCGAGGAGCCCTATTCTATTACAATTGGCGTAGCCGGCAGGATTCTCTGGCCGTCAGTTTGGCAGAGGACCTGTATTTAAAAAATTTATTGTGGACAGAATATCCCGGGAAGACAACGTCACAACACACACAGGAAAAATCACCACTAACAAACCTGAAGGCGATGCCGCGCTCTCGTTCAGGCAGCCGAGTAACCCTAAGGACTTCCGCATTACGGGTGCCGGCGAAGGACACGTGACCCACCCCGGAAGATTATGGGAAGGAGAAGGTCCGTGTTCAGCTGCTTGTGGCTTCACCCAGGAAAAGACGGACTTGATTTTTCCGAAGGGGAAAGGGGAAGTGAGCCAAGCACCGCTCAACCCACGAGAAGGTAAGGAGGGCCGGGAAATGGCTGGTCGATCTACCGACAAATTAATACAGGCAGATCGCAGTCAGCCAAAGATGGCAGCCCGGTCCTCGTCCGAAAAGAACTCCAAATCCCAGGCTCCCTTGCGGGACCTGTCTGAGCACGTGCCACCCGGAGGGTAAGGCTAATGATGGATCGAGCATGCCTCCGGGTGAATTAAGTAACTTTTTGGACGTGCACGAGCTGGAAAAGTTGCTTCAGCCCGTGCACAAATTTTTACAGGTGGTGGAGACAATAAAGAAGATCGCTGGGGATCTGGGAGCAGCGGCAGAAGCGCCTTTAAGGAGGGTGGATGAATTCTTACGGCGATTTGGTCGGGAGTCTAACATCATGATTGATTTGGCGGTACAGGTGAGTTTTACCGGTACCGTACAGAATAAGGGGACACAGAGTGACACGGGACCGCGGTTAATTAGTAGTGGGTGCCAAGTCACTACTAGCCCTACAAGTGAATGTGGGGTGATGACAGAAGGGGCGGTGGAAGCACCGATCGTACCAGAGCAGCTGAAAAGTGCTGTCTCTCGGAGCGATGCGGTGCTGAAGACGCCGCCTCTGGTTTCTTTAAAGTCAACGGGCATGCAAACAGCAAAGAGGCTCTCTTTTCCTAATAGAGAGACTCAAGCTGTGTGCCGACCCCAGAGTAAGCAGGAGATCCCCGAAATATACTGTGGGTCTCCTAACAAAGTGGAAAAAAGGGCAGAGAGCAGAGAGGCGGCCAGAAAACCCTCCTTAGCGGGGGAAAGGGTGGAGCTGACAGAATTCCCGAAATGTTTCAGGTCTCGGGAAGAGAGACAACCAGGAGGACGTCGGCAGTGCTACAACTGTCGGCAACCAGGACACGTGTGGCGTGATTGTTCCCGGAGGACAGGGGAACGGAGGGATAGAAGATACACCGTTCCCCCAAGGTTCGCCGGGAGGTGCAAACAATACAGCCAAGGTCCGGTTGACGCGTCCTCCTGGAGGAGGACGTCCCTCCCGGGGATCGACGCTCCGCCCCAGTTGTCGTCGCTAAGGGGGGTGATCATGATCATGCCCCTAGTTCCAGCAGGGCATCATGGACTATGTAGTGTTTGTACACAGCCCTGCTGGATACCTTGGGGGCCACCAGGCATCGCTGTAGGGGGGCTTGTAGGCTCTTATGTGCCCTATGACCCGGGAGTGCGTCACGGTCAAGTGACAGGAAGAAACGACGTGCTCCCGGGTTGAAGAAAAGGACTATTTACCCTGACCCGGAAGGAATAAGGACTTGTGGACTGTTGGGCAGGAACACCTCCGGGTCAGGGAATATAAAAGGACTGTGGGAGCTCCCAGACGATGAGCTGAGCTGGGTGGAAGGGTGGCAACGCGTCTGGGAGCTGGAGGATTGTATTATTGTGGTTTATTGTGAGTTTAATGAGAATTGTGGTGGAGAGTGTGCTTTGTGCACTGTGGCAAGAAAATAATGTCAACATTTGGACTTTTACCTGGTGTCTGGAGTCGTGGACAGGGGTTCAAGGGAGCGGGAGCGAGAGCGCCCTATCGTTCACAGTGTGTATATATATATATATATATATATATATATATATATATACACAGTGGTGTGAAAAACTATTTGCCCCTTCCTGATTTCTTATTCTTTTGCATGTTTGTCACACAAAATGTTTCTGATCATCAAACACATTTAACCATTAGTCAAATATAACACAAGTAAACATAAAATGCAGTTTTTAAATGATGGTTTTTATTATTTAGGGAGAAAAAAAATCCAAACCTACATGGCCCTGTGTGAAAAAGTAATTGCCCCCTGAACCTAATAACTGGTTGGGCCACCCTTAGCAGCAATAACTGCAATCAAGCATTTGTGATAACTTGCAATGAGTCTTTTACAGCGCTCTGGAGGAATTTTGGCCCACTCATCTTTGCAGAATTGTTGTAATTCAGCTTTATTTGAGGGTTTTCTAGCATGAACCGCCTTTTTAAGGTCATGCCATAGCATCTCAATTGGATTCAGGTCAGGACTTTGACTAGGCCACTCCAAAGTCTTCATTTTGTTTTTCTTCAGCCATTCAGAGGTGGATTTGCTGGTGTGTTTTGGGTCATTATCCTGTTGCAGCACCCAAGATCGCTTCAGCTTGAGTTGACGAACAGATGGCCGGACATTCTCCTTCAGGATTTTTTGGTAGACAGTAGAATTCATGGTTCCATCTATCACAGCAAGCCTTCCAGGTCCTGAAGCAGAAAAACAACCCCAGACCACCATATTTTACTGTTGGTATGATGTTCTTTTTCTGAAATGCTGTGTTCCTTTTACGCCACATGTAACGGGACATTTGCCTTCCAAAAAGTTCAACTTTTGTCTCATCAGTCCACAAGGTATTTTCCCAAAAGTCTTGGTAATCATTGAGATGTTTCTTAGCAAAATTGAGACAAGCCCTAATGTTCTTTTTGCTTAACAGTGGTTTGCGTCTTTAAAATCTGCCATGCAGGCTGTTTTGCCCAGTCTCTTTCTTATGGTGGAGGGAGTCGTGAACACTGACCTTAATTGAGGCAAGTGAGGCCTGCAGTTCTTTAGACGTTATCCTGGGGTCTTTTGTGACCTCTCGGATGAGTCGTCTCTGTGCTCTTGGGGTAATTTTGGTCGGCCGGCCACTCCTGGGAAGGTTCACCACTGTTCCATGTTTTTGCCATTTGTGGATAATGGCTCTCACTGTGGTTCGCTGGAGTCCCAAAGCTTTAGAAATGGCTTTATAACCTTTACCAGACTGATAGATCTCAATTACTTCTGTTCTCATTTGTTCCTGAATTTCTTTGGATCTTGGCATGATGTCTAGCTTTTGAGGTGCTTTTGGTCTACTTCTCTGTGAAGCTCCTATTTAAGTGATTTCTTGATTGAAACAGGTGTGGTAGTAATCAGGCCTGGGGGTGGGCTACGGAAATTGAACTCAGGTGTGATACACCACAGTTAGGTTATTTTTTAACAAGGGGCAATTACTTTTTCACACAGGGCCATGTAGGTTTGGATTTTTTCTCCCTAAATAATAAAACCATCATTTAAAAACTGCATTTTGTGTTTACTTGTGTTATATTTGACTAATGGTTAAATGTGTTTGATGATCAGAAACATTTTGTGTGACAAACATGCAAAAGAATAAGAAATCAGGAAGGGGGCAAATAGTTTTTCACACCACTGTAGGTACGTGCTGCTGCAAAGTTTTATTCACTTCTGTAATAAACAGAAGCAAATCCCATGGGGTGAGCCAGGCTATAAGGCCATGCATAAAGTTTCAGAAGATGAAAAGAGGTGACAATACGGTTTTCATGCGGGCAGAAAACTTGGTGGCAGTGGAATGGCACGATGGCAAAAAGGTGACTTGTCTCTCTACAGTACACACTAACAATATATGTGAGAAAGTGCAGCACAATTGAAAAGTAGGCACCAAAGCAACACGTATTGTAAGCAGTGCAATGTGGCAATGACTGAAATTGGCTGCTTTGAGCGAGATCAGACTTTGCAGGACTTTACTGTGTAAAATGTATGTGATATGTATGTGAAATCATAGAGTATGCAGGCTCATACAACATGCAAGACAGTAACATACACATACAGAAGTCAGATGGCTGTCAAGAGGTAAAGTTCTGTCATGGGTGTATGAACTGAGAGATGAACTCTGCCAGTTCTTTCTTAATGAACAAGCAAACAATAAATTCGTAACACTGTTGGCTGATCCAACATGGTGCAGTAAACTTGCATATCTCGTTGACATTTTTGAAGTGTTGAATGCATTGAATTTGGGCATGCAGGGCAATGATTCAAACATACTGTCTGTTACTGACAAGCTGCAAGCTTTCTGTCGTAAACTTCTGATGTGGACAAGTGAAATAGAAACAACTCATTTAATTTGCATGTTTCCTCGTGCAGTACAGGCTGATCCTGGCGCTGTCGTGTTGCATGATGTCATTGTTAAGCATTTGTCACAGTTGGGAGACAATTTGCAACATTACTTTCCAAGTTTAGACATCCCTGGCAATGACTGGATAAGGAACCCATTCCATCGGCAGTTGGACTTGTCTAACTTGCAGATGACAGAGAAAGAACAGCTACTTGACATTGCAAGTGACCGAACATTACAGCTGAAGTTTAAGGACATGAATTTAACAGAGTTTTGGATTATGGTTGAAAAGGAACGTCCTGTGTTAGGTGCTAAGGCTGTCGGCATACTTATTCCATTCTGCACCACTTATCTGTGTGAAAAGGCATTCTCGGCATTGACACTACTGAAGACAAAACACAGAGGATGTTTATGAAAATCACTTACGAGTGTGTTTGTCAACTGCAGTTCGAGCTCGTATTGACAAACTTTCAAATTCTCTTCGAAGCCAGCCTTCGCATTAATTATGATGTTATAGTCTGCTTTGTGCCTTGTGACTTATTGCACTTCTCATGTTTGTGTTGTGTTCAAGTTTTTCATTTGAGACTGGTTTACTGGCAATTTATTTTTGTTACCTTTGTAAATGCAAAAATGTGTAGTTGGTAAGCCTTATAAAAATAGGAATTTCATTATACTCAACTGATGAGTTAAGATTAAATTGTTAATTTGAGTAGTTACATATCAGAGTGAAGGGGTGCCGTTAGCTGAAAAGATTTCACTAAAGGTGCCATGGTTTGGGAGAGGTTGGGAAGCACTGCATTAAAATATACAATGAACATAAATGAAATAAACAGAAATATAAATAAAGTACAATAAAACAACATACAGCCAGCAGTGAGTTAAAAGAAAAAGAAAGAAGACGACTTAGAGTAGGGAAACCATTAGTATCAGCGAAGGTCCCTGAAAGCTTGAGAATAGAAATGCATCTCTAATACAGGCAAGTAAACACATCTCTTAGATAAATCCTTATGTAGTAATAAAAGCTTATTTCTGGTTTTAGCACTCCCATGCCATACAAAATTGGAGCCATTATAAGGTGAGGTACTTTATAGGCTTATAACAGCTGTTTAACTGATACATAAATAGAAAGTATCTTAACTTATATACTGTACTCTTATATAAAAGTAGGTCATACCAAAATTCATAATATAACGCAAACACTGACTCACTCTGGGCTGCAGCCCTAATTAATTAAGCATAAGCAAATACAAGCAGATAACTTTTCCCTAATACACATTGATGCCATGCTAATACAATTTCAAAGGTTTCTCTAAAAACCAATTAGTATTTAAACACGACTAATTAAAAATGTGCTAAGGGTGTTTACCATTAGGACACTGGAGTATTGGCTGCTGAAAATGGGGCACTGCGGTGAAATATGAACAATAAGTTCAGTTTTATTATAGTATATAAACCATACACAGCAGCCATTTGTAAGCATAGCTATATGTTGGCTATATTTTTATTTTAATTTAACTGCATCAGTTTCAATCAAAAACATGCAAATTTCGAAAAGCGGAACATTACAGTGTTATACTACTTAATTAAATCACATAATAATGAAACAGATCTAACAATTTACTTACAAAATCTTTTTTTTTCAAAGGAAAAAGCAAAACAAGATTTAGCCATCAATCAACAGAAAGACAAAAAGAAGAAAGACATGAGCAGATGAACTCCATCAAGCTTTTCAAATATAATAGAAAATTAACATTATAATAAAGTCAATTACAGGTTGGCATGCTTATTCTAAAATTATATTAATGAGTTCTTCCCATGTTTAAAAAAAATGTTTTAGAGTGTAACAGACAGCCGGCAGCTCAACCCAGCAGGAATGCGCATAGAATGGAAGGATGGGGGAAAGCAACTGCTTTGGGACAATACTTCCCCCAAGACGTTAGATGGCAGCTTCCCTGCAGTGTAGTGGTGCCCCAGATTCCCACAGGGCACTATGGGATATGTAGTTTTAAACCATAGCCCTGCTGGGTACTGTGGGTGCCACCAGGGACACTGCAAGAGAACCCAGGGAGTCAGGTTTTCCCCATAGCCCAGAAGTACAAAGTCACAAAGACAAAAGCCCTGAAGTATGTCCGAGCTGATTAAAGAACATGAGTTCTCCATCTGACCTGCAAGTGTTGGCAAGTCACGTGGGAGGAAGAACAGAAGCTCTTCTGGGTTGGGCCCTATTTAAAGGTCTGCTGAAGACCCGGCAAGTGAGCCAGAGTCGGAAGGAGGTGGACAATGCTTGCTGGGAGGTGTGGAGGAGGAAAAAAAAGAGAATTGTTTATTATTGTGCTTTGTGAATTACTTGCCTGTGTTATTGTTGCTGTGGTGCTTGGGGAGCACTGTTTAAAGAAGAAAATAATTAAAAAGATCTTCTTGGTGCTTTTACCTGGTGTCCCAAGTGTCTGTCTATTGGGTTTAAAGGGGCAACAGTGCCACCTAGTATCCACAAGAGATATCCAATAAAAAAAAAATGTGATTCTTTTCTAATTTGAGATAATACAGAACGTAATTGTTAATTGTCAATATCAAAAACATGAAACTGTTTTGGTGATTCCAAACTTTTGAAAGCTTGTGTATGTTGTAATTTAAAAGACAACTTTGATTTAATATAACAATTGCCATAATTAAAGGACAAACCTTCAGAGAGTAGCAGCATTTTGTAGGACATACTGGCATTACCCATTTAGACGTTCATTGGAGCACAAGACTTTTGCTAAAAAGCAAACTGCAGGGCACTCTTAATTCCATCTACTTTGTCAGCTTTCTCTCCACAGAAACCATCTAAACACCCAAGTTAACAAATGTGGTGGCGTTCATGAAAAGGAATAATAATTGGAAACAACAAAAATGACAAAACTAATTCAACACATTACATATACGAAATCAGGGTACTTCAAACTGGATTGTAATTAAACTTGATTGTAAAAATAACTGCAGTGAAAATATGTACAAAAACCTTGAACGTAGCAATCCAGACCTGTACCAACGTGATCCTAAGAAATCCTTGACAATTTCCTTTATTTGATGTATTTTCTTTTTCATCAACCTTAAGAAAAACACTACATGAGTGTTCTCCTGCATTTCAAACTCATCTGCCTCTCTGTCTCTCCATCAGAAACTATTCAAACAAATGTTTGTTGTTTAAATTAAACCTGAGTTGTGCCTGACCCATTTGTTGCAGTTTGGTGTAAAATAACGGTGGTATTAACATATAATAATAAGACATTTTGAGACCCCAGTGTTATTAATGTACTTATTTATATTCAAATACCTCATATCCTAATTCCTACTTGGGTCTGGGACTGTCAGGTTGCTCGGTACATTGTTATAAATAAGTGTGTGGTCATCTGCAATTGGAAGAAGTGGGCAAGAAGAACTTGCTATTAAAATATAAGCCCTTTTGGCACAATAAGAAGACATTTTAGATGATAGTACTGCACAGTGCTGAAAACAACATACAAGCCATGACGAAGAGGACTGCTGCTTCAAGAATTGGTTTCTGAATCACTGACTATGCTGAGATGATCGGATGTATCCTGTAGCCTGACATCTGGCCCACAACAGAAGGGTAAGAGCCTTTTGTGGGATCTTTTCAAGGTATAGACTGTTTTTTCAGGTGTGATGGCTTGCATTTGGTGCCAGGGCCCTCACTGAGTACATCCCAAAGGTAATAAATACAACATTCATGGCTACTTTGATTTATGTCTAATATAAGCAATGAGCTTGCATTAAAATATGAGATGTTTGGACTAGGTTTGCCCAAAAATGTACACTATATTACTTCTGTAATAATGAATCATAAATTAGATAAAATTTCTGAACAAACTGGCATAAACACAAATAATCTAATTGCCATCTCAAAGTGCCCTAAATCCTCGATGGGGCTGTGCTCCTCCAAGATCCTCAATATGACTTTACTTAATATCACAGGTGTGACTGTTAAGACCTTTTATATAATTGATCTTATTAGTTCAAGAAAAAAAGGCTTTCTAGTATAGCATGAAATGTTGGTTAGCAGCAACAGTACTGCAGTGTTAATTGAAGCAGCAACTTATAAATATAGTTTTGTTCACTACCAGTTTTGGTACTTTGTTATGTCTAAGATATCTTGTCATTGTTATTCAAGGAATATCACTCACTATCATAGTGAACATTTATCATCTGCTAAAATATTATGTGCTATTGATCAAAAACTTCTCAGACTTTTCATAGTTAATTACAATAGATTCTTAATATTGGACAACTTCAGTTTTCATGTAGATAATCACTGTGACCTCAAAGCAAGAGACTTTATTAATTTACTGTATTCTTTTGATTTTTAGCAGCATGTCATCCATAGACATTTTCAAAAGATTAAAAATTGACATACTAGATAACAGTATATCTGACCATTACCATTTGACACAGAAATATCAAAAACTAAAGAGTTGTGTGTTGTTGAAAGATGTTATTTTTATGCTGCTGTTGCTTCTAGGTTTTATTCTAAGCAGTCAGTCTGAATTTAGTGTTCATCTTAATACAGCCAGCAGTGTAAACAGTAAGGTGTTTAATGCTAAGTTGAGAGCTGCAATTGACATAGTAGCCCCTAAAAACTATTAACAAATCTTCCACTATTAAAACTCCATTTAAAAATTCAAACACTGTCTAATCTTAAAAGAGAACATTGGAAGACTGACTGAAAATGGCGAAAAAGTACACTAATTTACCAATCCATTTTGAAATACTGAAGGCTCATATAACTAAATACAACACAGAAGTCTGACTTAAGAGACAGACCTACACCTACAACAGTATTATGTCCTACTATTGTTTGTCTTTGAAACTCAGCTCAATCAATGGAACGGATTCTGAAAACTTAAAAAAAAAAGTAATGCTTTTGGAGAATGTTTTAAAGATAAAATAAACATTGTTACACTTTATATAATATATCTTTGAACCTCTGTTGAACCACAGTATGCTCATCACAGTGAATTAAATTTGTTTACTGAAATGTCTTTATCTGAACATTTTAGAAACCTTAATCAATTAAAACCATCATCTTGTGCCCTTGATCTGGTGCAAGTAGTTTTTTCAAAGAAATTTCTGATGTGCTAGTTGATAGTGTACTAGAAACAGTTAACTGTTCATTAGATACTGGTATTTTTCCAGAAAGACTTACTTAGCCAAACCACTACTTAAGAAAAATAATCTTGACTTCTCTGTTCTTGATAATTTTAGACCTATCATTTACCTGGCTTGTTTGATTATGTGAATAAAAACTCTACAATCAATAAGATTCAAGCAGGTTTTAGACCAAATCTTAGTACAGAAACTTTGCTGGTTAAAGTAGTTAATGATTTGTGAGTTACTGCTGAGTCAAACAACATATATTTACCTTGTTTTCTTGGACTTGAGTGCAGCATTTCACACCACAGTATTCTTAAATTACCTTAGCTATTGGGTGGGTCCCTCTGGTAGAATTTTAAACTGGTCTCAGTCTTATTTAACAGATGCAAAAGTAAGTTGTAGTGATTGTATGCCAGAGGTCCATGATACTACAGTATATACAATGTATTGCAAGGATCTACTCTGGGCCTGCTGTTATTTTCATTCTATACGCTCCCTTTAGGCCAGATTATTTATTATTATTATTATAACACAAATTTATGTAGATAACAAACAGTTTTACTTATCTATGGTACTTGATGACGCTAAGGCTCTGCACTGTCTGATTCAATGTTTTACTAGCATTACTGAATGGATGAGTGCCAATTTCCTCAACCTAAACAAGGACAAACTGAAATTTTAGTTTTTGGAAGAAATGATAAAAATTACGGTCTTAAAAATAAACTTCACCACCTATTATATATGACTAGCAGTGTAAGCCCATGCTGTAAAAAGCCCGGGCTCCTAGAAACTATTGAAATCGTCAGAAAAAAAACTGAGTCAGCAGTTTCATTTTGCAGACGTGCTTGCCCTCTTTTTTATCAGTGGCTAAACAAATTTCTCTCTCCTCAGAGGTTTCGTTTTGCTGATGTCCTTGTCCCTCTTGTCTCTCAGCGGCTAACCGAGTTTGTCTTTCATCAGAGGTTGCACTTTGATGATGGTGTCACTTTCTTTCCTGCTGTAGCCTCGTATTTCTTTCTTCTTCTGACTCGTTAACTTGGGGCTGCCTTGGCTGTAGCCTAACACTTCTGGGCTGGTCAGACAGACACACACAGTTCCACGTGTAGATGTTTATATATAACATTAAGCCAGAAATAAAAAGAACTTAGTGATTATTATGGACTCAGATTTAAACTTTAAACATTTTACTAAGCTACTAAGAATGCAACTTTTTATTTACCAAACACTGCAAAAGTCAAACATCTTAAAAAATCTCAAGATGCTGAAAAATTAATTCACACTTTTGTTTTTAGCTGACCAGATTGATATAATGCTCTTCTAACAGGACTGCCTAAGAAAGACATCAATCAACTTCAGCTAGTTCAGAATGTAGAAACAAGAACATCTCACTGGTCTTAGCATCATTACATTGGTGAGCTGTGTTCTCTAGAATTGATTTTAAAAATATGTCTAATAATATTTGAAGCTCTCAACTACCTTGCTCTTTCTTATATTTTGGAGTGCTTGTCATTTATATTCCAAGTTGTAATTTTCAAACTAAAACACTGGTTTTCATATTATTGCATGACTAAGCATAAGAGAAGTGTTGAGGAAGCTTTTTACCAAAAATCTGGAATGCTTACAAATGGAGATATACCAGATTAATACAGTGGAACATTTTAAGAAACTTCCAAAAACTTTTTGAATCTGCCTTTTTCATAGTTGCTTTTTTACATCAGTTCTAATCTATACTAATAAAAGGCAAAGCCCTCACTCACTCACTCACTGACTCACTCACTCACTCACTGACTTATCACTAATTCTCCAACTTCCCGTGTGGGTGGAAGGCTGAAATTTGGCAGGTTCATTCCTTACAGCTTCCTTACAAAAGTTGGGCAGGTTTTATATCGAAATTCTACGCGTAATGGTCATAACTGGAAGCAGTTTTTCTCCATTTACTGTAATGGAGATGAGCTTCAACGCCGTGGGGCGGAGTTTCGTGTGACATCATCACGCCTCCCACGTAATCACGCAGTACATAGAAAACCAGGAAGACCTCAAAAAAGCGCTCAAGAAAACATGCATTATATAATTGAGAAGGCAGCGAAACAATAAGAAGCGAGCGAGTGACATATACAACCATATTCATGAGTTCTGCTACTTCGGAAACAAAGCACGATGTAAACCTACACTTTAAATTAAGTTCATAGACAGGCTGCCGCTGGCGTTTGTAATTTAGTGCCTGCCCATATAAGGCCGTCCGTCAGCGGCAATCCAATAGCAAACTGCCACGGGTAAATATTCACGGGTGAAGGACTGTGCTTATGGAGAGGAAGATGAGATGGTCAGGGTGGTGTTTGACACAAACTCAGCGAAACTGCGAGAGAAAGTTTTAAGTGCCAGGACTAAGGTAACATTAAATAAAGCTATGGACATAGCACGAGATGGCACCAGCACAGCTGGGAACCTTTGATGCATGTACACTGAGTGGCTCACGTGAACTGACGCAGTGCACAGATAAAAAGCAACAGTTCCAAAGAGCGCTGAACAAAACCGAATTACACAATTGAAAAGGCAGCAAAAATATGAAGCGCCTGATAAGCATATTCATAAATGCAGCTACTGTGGAAACAAAGCACACGGTGGAAAAAGTCAATGTCCCGCTAAAGGAAGACAGTGTAAAAAACCCGTGCATGCAGTGTGTCAGGTCTCAGATAAAGAAGAAGACGAGCTGTTTATTGATGCAGTAAGAAACGAATCGAATGAAACCTGTCATCTTTACAACGATTGACAAACACGGAATGTAACTTGAACACAACACATCCTACAAATACGAACCTGATTGAAAGAAATAATGATAATCAAATCCTTGATGACAGCAACACTCAGTAACACTCACAAAACAAATACTGTATATTGACAGTCATGTTACGTTATTTTTAAAATGTTCCCTTTTCTTTTTCTACCTTTTTAACACACTACTTCTCGCATGATACGCTGGTATATATATATGTATATATATATACCGATCTACATACTCGAATAATGGATACTTTATTCGCCATCAATGATTGTTTTGGTAAAGCCATACTCAGTGTATTCATTAGATGAACGGTAAAAAAGTAAGAGCGAGGGGAGGATGACTCATTGACGCATGCAGGCTGTAGTGCGCATCAACTCTATCTGAATTGCGCGATCACATTTGAAAAAATATATCTTTTCAAGTTCTATTTAGTCCATATGTGTCAAACTCAAGGGCAGTGGGCCACATCCGCCCGGCGTAATTATATCCGCCCGAGATCATTTTATATACTGTATTATTGTTATTAAAGCCCGGTATATGAAGCGCTGGTAACACAATAAACTACAGATCCCATAATGCAGCGCTTCAGCTGCCTTGCGAACACTTACCGCTTACTAGAGTTATTGCGCACTGAGTTTGCACGGCGCTTTGGTGACTTTGAAGAACAAAAAAAGTCCGTCTACATGCGGCTCGAACCTTGTGCATGTTTGGTAGCACATATCTGTGTGAGAAGCTCTTCTCAGTGATAAAGACTAACAAAACAGCACACAGGAGTCGCCTCACTGATGAGCACCTGCAATCCATCCTGAGAATCTCCACAACACAGAACCTCACACCAAACAGAAACGAACTTGTGGCCAAAAAAGATGCCAGGCGTCCAGCTCTAAAATGACATATGAGCAAAGACAACTGAATGATTTGATTTGTTATTGCACGTAAGAGCGGGAGTCAACCGTTTTAACAAACAGCGTATTACACTGATACTGAAATAGCTGTGTGTGTATATATGTAGATATGTATGTATATGTATATATATGTTTATATATGTGTGTGTGTATGTATGTATATATATATATGTATTTGTGTGTATATATGTGTGTGTATGTATGTATATGTGTGTATATATGTGTGTGTATATATGTAGATATATATGTATGTATATATGTGTATATGTATAGATATGTATATATATATATATGTTTATGTGTGTGTGTGTAAATATATATATATATATATATATGACAACAACACTCATCACTCACAACAGTGACAAAACAATTACATTGACAATCAGGTTACGTTATTTTCAAAATGTTTCCTTTTCTTTTCATTGCTTCTTTAACACACTACTTCTCTGCTGCGAAGCGCGGGTATTTTGCTATAGATTATAATATGTATTGCATTATCATATACTTTATAAATCTGCAATCATTCCTGACCTCTACTATTCTCTGTTTTTTATTTTCTGTAATGTCTTTTGTCACTAATATCTGTAACCTTCCGTGATACTGAAAGGAATGAAGATCCTCCATTTCATGATGAGACCCACTGCATCTAATCTTCCAGGACTACTTTAGTACATTTCTGTTTGATTAATGTTCAGTGGGGACTGGGTCGTCTTTTGGTCTTGGAACTCCTGTGCGTTTATTTTCTCAAGCATCTTGCCATTTGCAATTTTTATTTTCCTGCCCTGAGTGACCATCTGACCATAAATTTGGCCTCAATATTAGGGAATTAAAAAATAAAGTTAACAATTTTATCAAATTTAATGACTCCAGCATTTAAATTACTTGTTTATTTATCTATTTGATATAAATATGTGTTTGTTTTTTTTTATTATTTTTCTATTTTTTCTGAGGTACACACTAGAGCAGTTTGCTGTGGAAATTGGCAATGAGTACCACATGATTTTGTGCCTTGGACCCTTTGTATAAAAGAGTGAGCTGTGTATTGTAGGCATCTGTTTCTATATAGTATAGCATCAAGTACTGGCTGTCAGTTGTACTTGATAAGCAGGCTAAATGGATGTTATTTTCTAGCTGCCTATGAAAACAAGCCTGTATACTGTAGTCTATAGCAGCATGCCAAAAAAAGCAATGTCATCAATATAACACATACAGTATTCATATTCTATGAATGGCATTGTAATTACTATGTATACTGTGTACAGAATGTTCATACATTTGCAGACATTTGTTAGTTGCATATTTTACACAACTGGATTAAAAAAAGGAATTTTAACATGTTTCACAAAAAAGTATGTTTTTCTGAAAAAACAAAAATCAATGTTGAAAGTGTTCACATAGCCTTCAGGTCACCTGCTGTAAGGCCTAATGGGAGCAATTGAGTAAGAATACTTAATCTAGTGCCTTCTTCAAGAACTTAACAAATAACAAACTAATTGCCTTAAAACAAAAGGTATTCAGCAAAGCTAAAAGTAGAAACAGAGAAACAGTTAACAAAAAGAAAATTAAAATTAATACAAAACTTCTTGGGTAAAGTGGGGAAAATAAGATACAAAAAAGGCAAAAACAAAACTCCAGGGTGAGACCCTCAGTAGACTGTAGCACAATGATCATGTTCCTTACAGTCAAAAGCTTTAGATAGTAAATCAGAGAAATAGGCAGAAATAAGATTCATCCTTTGATTTGTGGAGCTAAATTTCCATCGGTGGTTAAGAGCTTGGTAGTTTAAGACAGCCTCTGAGTAATGCCACTGCTGCTCTGAACAAGGCTGACTGACAAGGAGAAGATCCAAAACATACCAGACAAACTATACTCCTTTGTTCATCTAGTGTTTCTAACGTGTATGTACTGAAAATACATATTTGTTGACTACTGGAACTGGTCAACTATAAGTAACTGTCTATAATTTATCATAAACTATTGTCTTCTATTACATTTGGCAAAACATTTTTAACTATATTTTCAAATGTATTGTTTTAGTAGAGGTAGTGCAGTGGGTAGCGCTGCTGCCTCACAGTAAGGAAACCTGGGTTCGCTTCCCGGGTCCTCCCTGCGTGAATTTTGCATGTTCTCCCTGTGTCTGTGTGGGTTTCCTCCGGGTGCTCCGGTTTTCTCCCATAGTCCAAAGACATGCAGGTTAGGTGCATTGGCGATTCTAAATTGTCCCTAGTGTGTGTGTGTGTGTGTGCCCTGCGGTGGGCTGGCGCCCTGCCCGGTGTTTGTTTCCTGCCTTGCGCCCTGTGTTGGCTGGGATTGGCTCCAGCAGAACCCCGTGACCCTGTAGTTAGGATATAGCGGGTTGGATAATGGATGGATGGGTTCATTAGTAGACATATAGTTAAAAAGGAAACAAAATGGATAAGCCCCATATTTTTATTTTCTGAAAACATACTGGGTGATAGACTGGTGCCCAAGCCAGAAGATTGCCTCTGCCTTGTACACTATGCTTACTGGGATGGACTTTGTGACCCTCTCAGGATTAAGTGGGCTTAGAAAATGGTATGTATGGTATATTGGGTGATACATCTCTTATGTCATTTCTCAGGGATTTTTGATAAACATGCTCCATAATTCTCAATCTGTCATTTTAATGCTGCAAAACATATGTAACAGATTTGGATAAAGTTAAGACATTTAGTAAAACAAGAATGCAGTAAATAGGTCACAGACAATTTTTGAAAATCTGGAAGAGAAAAGTGCATAAGGTAATCAAAAATGTCAAAATTGTGCTGATGTGGTCATGCTAACTCAAATACAATTACTTTGTATTAAAATCTTAAGAAATATTAAACAAATGTCCCATGACTATTTGCAGTAAAAAAAACATAATTTTACTCTGTTTATGTTTCAGCCTCGTTTTTGGTAAAAGCAAAGGATTTAAGCAGCATTATGTGGCTTGTACAGCTTTGTATAACATATATACAGTACAGTAAGTGGAAGAACACATATGAACAGGTGATAAAAATATTTTCTCTTTATTTAGTTTCTTTGATTCAGTCTCACTGTATTTCTTGCAATAATCAGATTCCACCATGAAGGTATCCCAGTCATACTGTTCAACAACTGATATAAAATATCTTACCCATAAATTCCTTCCATGTTTAACAAACAACTATAAATCAAAAATAAAAGAAAATAATGTTAATTTAAAATAATTAAAAGCTACAATGAGTACCAGCTGCAATACTTACTTTATCATATACCCTTCGGCAATATCATACTTTCACAAAAAGGTTAAAGTAGCAGATGTGAGGTCTAGAAAGATGTTTAATTTTGGTTTACATGTTTTCAACCAGATGCCGTGATTGGATCATGATGTACTTTAGCTCTTTCTTTTTTTTGTGCCTCGGTTTGGGTTATTTGCTGGTGTGTTTGTTTTCATACTTCCCAATATGTTTACTTTGTCGTCAATTTGTTAGGGTGACGCTCTTTTTGTATTTGTTATTTCTGATTTGTATTTGCATTTTCAAGTGTTTTTTTTCTTGTGTTTTCCAAATAGTTTCTGCATTAATTTCAATTTTCTTTGTGTTTTCTGATTTGTTTTTACATATTCCATTTGTTTTTCTAATTTTCTAATTTGATTTTGTATTTCCAGTTTGTACTTGTGTCTCCTAATTTGTTTTTGCATTCAGGATTACTATAAAGACAACCTCAGGAGTGAATTGTCTGAAGATTATGATGATTCAATGTTTCTCTGATAATGTAACTTACTGTATCAGCAAAGTGCCACAATGATCTACTTTCTGTCCGTTTTAGATGTAGTAAACAATTCTAGCTTGAGACTCCAGCACAAATTTAAAATCTCAATTGGGTACTTATTTGAAAAACGTTATGTTGAATTTATTTGAACTTTAGTTAGCCATTTCTATTAAATTTTTCATCAGTTGAGTAGGAATCTGCAGTCGATGAAGGCAACTTCAGTTACAAGATAATGTAAAATAGTATGCTTTAAGTACTCTTCTAGTACATGTAATTACATTCTGTTGTTACTGATATTTTTCAAGATAACCTACTGAAACAAAAATATGTAATACAAAAAACTGTGAGAAACTCTTTGATGAAGTGATTAGAACATTTATAAATGGTCTATGTTTGAAACCAGTTAACCAACTCTGTTAAAATACCTGAATGTTACACCATGCGTACATTTTCTTACTTGTTGGCAATGCATGCAACCTAAAGCATTTTTTGAGTTTTAAACTTCTGGCAATTCTTATATCTACAGTACTTCTTTAAATACTTTCTATGCATCTGAATGAGCTTAAATACTATACACCCTAATACACTTTGGATTTTTTTTTTAAATTGTGGATTGTTTTGCATATTAAAATTGTAAAGTATTTGATCTACTTAGAGTAATACTACAATTTCAAAAATAAACATCAATTAAATTAAACTGAAGTCACACAAGTCTTAGAAATCTGTAATACTATGTAACAGCTGTTGTTTTAAGAGATACAGAGTTAAATTTAAAAACTGTCAGATGAGATTTGCACTGATTGTTAGTAAGCATAAATTATAGATAATATTTTTCATTACATAATTCACAAGTCTGAAACACATGCTCATGGGATGAGCTCTCCTGACCTTGTAATTGACTAAACATGTCCAGAAAACTGTTAATGTGAAGTAGTATAAATCAGATTTTAGATATTGACACCCTGAAAGCTTTTAAGTGTTGCCCGACTTTTGAGACATCCTTGGTTTGCAAAATACATTTTAAAATTGCCACCTGGGGTACTAATAAGCCAATCCATGATTCTATTAATTCTTGGAACCTGCTAATTGAAATTCAGATTCATAGGGAACCTATGGAACTGGAGACTATCTCCAAACTATATTGAAAAGTATATGGAGCTGGAAAGAGTTCCACTGAGAAAATCATTATATATATATATATATATATATATATATATAGTGGGAAGCAGCTCGGACACAGACAGACGGACATCATTTTAAAGTCCAATACACGTTTATTTACAAGAATTTAAAGTGCACAAACCCAATGCCGCAGCACCAATCACCACAACAGTCCAGGCCAACACAACAGTACGCCTTTCCTTCACACTGCCTCCTTCTTTCTCCTTCCAGACCTCGTCCTCTTCCACCCGACTCCAGCCATCAATGAAGAGATGCAGCCCCTTTTATGCCCCCCCGGATGTGCTCCAGCAATCTTCCACCGACACACCCCAGTGTGGCGGAAGTGCCGGCTGTAACCCCGGAAGCACTCTGGGTGTCCCTCCTCCTCTTCCCCCCAGCACTTCCTGGTGTGGCGGAAGTGCTGAGGTCCAGGGTTCTCCAGGCATTGGGGCGCCCCCTGGCGGTGACCACGGGCACCTACAGAGCTCTGCACCCATGGCTCCTAAAGCAATGGTGGTCGCCCCCTCAAGGTCTGGTGGAGGCACACACCCTCCTCCGGTCCTCCTGGGCGTCCTGGCTGTGTACCACCCCCAGCCGCGTGCCACTATATATATATATATATATATATATATATTTAGAATGGATAAACTGTCAAGGAGAAAACATTCCTCAGACATCCAATGGGAATAATGTCATTTAAAATCTGCACTTTCTTTTGGTGGTATTTCAGAGGTCCTTAGCAAATGCATCAATAAACATAAACAGTTTTTCCCCCATATCTCTATTTTAAGGAGATTAGGGTCTTCAAAACTTAATGACATTTGACAAATATAGTTCTGTCAACTGGGATATCTCTAGGGGCAAGCAGGCACAATCCAGAAAAAGCAAAAAAATATTTCATTGACTTTGTCACTTGGAAACTGCCTGCATTGGTCAATGAAGAAATGAGAAATGTGTCAGATAAAACTGATGAATGCTTACACAAACCAAAAATTGCCATTTCATAAATTAAATACCCTGGATGTACAAATATTGGAGATCTGTATGATAACAGAAAATACAGTGAGATTTTGTATTCATCCATGCAGCTTGATAAGCAGGATCCTCTTGGGCTATTCTGTATTTGTGGAAACTTTTTAAATGTTAAAAAGCAAGGAATGCACTTTGGTGCAAATAAAATACGCAGATCTAGAAAGCTGTAAGGCAATTTGAGATGATTCCAATCCTATAAATCTGAGATGGCCCTAACATTTTGAGCATTTAATAGTTTAAGGGGAAAAATATACGAGAGGGGGTGACGCTCCAGTGAATAAAACAAGGCAACATACAGTAATTAGAAACAATAATAACAATAAAAAAATAAAACTATTCAAAGTTCTGACCCTACATTAAAATAAAAACAAAACTTTCCTTTTCTTTAGTTCTTGCAAAGTCCTTCCCTTTTCCCTTTCATTCTTTTGAGAAATGTAATCAGAAAAGGAGTATTTTTGTGTCTTAAATATTTGTGTTAGGTACATTCTCAAAGACCTAAGGCATTTTTACTGTTGTTGGAATGAGGTCACTGAGGTTTATTCCAAAAAGCAGGATTGCTGTGAAGTAAATCAAGATTTAAAGAAATTTGGCTAATTCCATTTCAGAAAACCTGGATTTAGCCAAAATTTGTGGCTAAAGATGCAAGTAACTCACTAATCCTACTTTTTGAAATGGGTTCAGAATTTGCCTGTTCCAGAAAGAAAAATTTGCTGTCCAGTTCAGCTACTTTGTACGTTCAATTTTCTGAAACTAACCTGCAAAGGAGAAAGTTTAATGTTTAGGATTAATGCTGTTCAGTCTGAAAAAATTAAGGAGCACAGCATTCAGTCATAAGATCGAAGGTCATAAATGTCCTGTCATAATTGTTGACCCCAGGTGCACTTTTTAAAAAGCATAAAAATGGGGAAATGTCAAAAATGCCTTGCCACTTCCTGTAGAAACAATTGACACAGAAGCACAACTAGTTCTCCAAATTCAGAATCAGAATCACTTTATTGCTAGTATATACCAGCATTTACTATGGTTATGTGCAAAATATGGAATACAATATATAATCAAATCAAGACAACAAAATGTCATCCACCATTAACCTGACAAACCACTATACAAGTACAACCATTTTTTGAACAAAACATTTACAAACTTCAAACGTTAAATCAACTTTACAGAAAAACTATGCAAAATAATATAGATATCAAATAGCACAAATATTCAAAAACAGACAAACAGCACAGTTACCAGTTATATGTTGTAAAAACAGGTGAAACTCTATGTAAGTTCATTTAGTATCTGAACAATTTGAGGAAAGAAGCTGTGGAGATTGCATGTAGTTTGGGTCACAATAGACCTGTACCTCCTCTGTGATGGCAATTTAACGAAAAGATGGCTGCTGGGGTGGGTGGAGTCATCTGCAATCTTTCTTGCTCTCTTTCTGCTCTGGCTATAAACAGATCTTTAATCTTTTGGGAGTCAACAGCCAATGATTTTCTCAGCTGAACAAACCGCCTGCAGTAATTGAGTTTTAGAAAGAGAGAAGGTAGAAGGAAACCAAATGGTGATTGATGAGATCGCAATACTCTCAGTGATGCCTGAGTGACACCTTGATATGCCAAGCTTCTTAAGCTGGTGAAGGAAGAACAATCTCTGCCTGGATTTTTTGATGATGAAGATGATGTATTTCTTCCAATTTAATGTATTTTGTGCTTACACACCGTTTATACATGAGGCCCCTGGTCTGTTGTGTTTTTAAATGAGCTCCTAATAAAGATTACATTTTTTACCAACTAAATAACATGTTGTTCCTGATGAAAATTACAACTTTAACCAACTAAAGAAGAAAATCTCAATATTATTAATGCTTGTACACGAGGATTATTGTAATAGCTGCAAAGTATAATAAATTAAAAACAGTGCATGAGAAGTGTCAAAGTGACTATGTGCCAAGTACAGCAATACCTCAGTTATCAATCTAGATGCATTCAGGTAGTTTGTTATAAGAAAGTTTGTTATTGGAGGGAGATTTAACATAACAACCAATATGGATATTTTTTGTAATGACCAGGGGTACAGAGGCTTTGTGCGGGTGTTGCAAGGCTCACACCATCTGCCGTCTTCTTCCTTGACTTGCCTGCCCTACAATGTGTTGTGGAAAATACTAAATAAAAAAGAGTCTTGAGCCATTATTTGTATGAATTCCAAACATGGGTGTTCTTTATTTATGCCAATAGGTGGAGCCCTCATGTGCCTTGTTCAAAGAACCATAGCAAAGTGAAGAAATCTAACAGAAAGCTTCATTTAATCATCTAGGTTCATTTGCATAAAATAACTATGAAGCATTTCAAAAATAATAATAAGCATACAGATAAATTGTATGGTCCAGAAACACACCTCAATGCTAAGTATTATGTAAAGTGCCAAAACAGTTAACCATTAACACTACAATTACCAGAGCCTATGAAAAAACTCGTAGATCCGTCCCACCTTAAATCGCTTCTCACCTCTCCATCAGCGTCTTTTGTCCTTTAAATGTGTTTGCTATCACATCCCCCACCGGCGCACAGTTTTCTCAGCTCAAGTCTGTTTACCTGCGGTCAGTTGCTTGGAGTTGTATAGAGTGAGATGTCAAGCAAAATGACACCTTTTATAAATACTATATCGTTATTTGGAACACATGCATTTCATGTGTGTTCCATGTGTATAGTGCTCTATGTAAACACATCGTTAAAAAAAGAAACGTTTTTCATGTTTTAGTAATAATTGAAAAAATATAGACATGAAGTTTATAATATGTGAAGCCTGAAGTCCAAATATCAAAGAAACACTTTCACAAAAGGTACAAATAGAACAAATGCGCTTCTACTCAAAAATATAACTGCAGAAAAACAAAATACATTAGGATGCGACATTGAAATGCATTTACTATGACTTGTTTGGTGGTGCAAACGTATCAGCTGTAGGCTGGTAATCAAAACTTCACAGGTTTGATCCTCGACAACTCCGTTTTGAGAAATGAGCTGCTTTTATTCTTACTATTTTAGTATAAAAAACATACATTTGATTTCAGTCTGTAACAGCCGGTGTAAATATATGGTACTTGTAAAGGTTAGCTTTTATTTATTTTTTTATTCAGTCTCATTGTCTCAGTCGCATTCACGACCCTACCCTATCCCCCACCCCACCACCATCTGACACTACTGTTTTCACATAAAGACTCGCATTCTCGTACCAATGCTTGCATTTTACAGCATGCATAATATTAATGTATACGAATGTTCTGTGTGAGGAAGTTGTACAGTGATAGCAATCTATCAGACTCTTGGATCTGTGCAAACGCCATAGTTTTTTTTAAGTCATCTTCATTATAAAGGAGCTTAGTTTTCAGAGGATTAATTATATGTTCAATTTCGTATTTAGAAAAATGTCTTTTTGGAGTATGTGAAATTTTCTATGTACTTAGCAATGCTAGCCTGTTTCCAGGTTGATTGGGCAGGCCTCACATTTCCTGTCATCCTACATTTACCCAGATCACTATAGACACGGAACACACATGAAATGTATGTATTTCAAATAACAATATATTATTTACCCTATACAACTCCAGGCACCTCACACCCAGATAAACAGAGCTGGGAGAACTTCAGCTGCGTTGGTGGGGGGTATGGGATAGTAGGCTGTGTGCTGCTTGTGCTGATCAACACATTTGCAAAACAAAGATGCTGATGAGGAGGTACAAAGGAATTTAAGGGGGCCTGGAATTACGACTTTTTTAGTAGGCTTCAGGGATTCTAGTGTTAAGTAGAGAAGTGGGTCTCATAAATTCTTTTTAAGTTCCTAAGTTCTCTTTTAAGTGCTTCATCATCTTTCTCTATCTGACTGTCTCCCATGACTTTTCAGGATGTCTCCGATGCTCTCCTGGGTACACATGGCTCCATCAGAATTTTCAGGCTAAAAAAAGCACAGAATTGAATATTTAACTAAAATGTACACCTACTATATAATAAAACACTAAGGTCTGTGTTTCCAGTTATTTTGAGTAATTTGTTTGGTTAGTGAAGCTTTGGTGACACAAAGAAAGAGGAAATGTCAATGTGAGACGCACAAGGAGGAGTAAAGGCATATAAGGAATGCTGAGAGAGTCACCTTCAAAGATGAAAGTATAAAACTAAACAGGAAGTGAGAAAGGTTTTTCGAATATAATAACACATTCTGAGAAACTGGTTTTACGGGAATGTGCTCAAGGGAGAGAGTTCCAATTAAGAGTCATTCACACACATAAATACAAGTAAAGGAGCTGAAAGAACACATAGGGCAAGGGATATCAAATATTTGTTAATTATTCTTTTACCTGTCTATGACAGGTACATCCATCCATCTATCCATCCATCCATTATCCAACGCACTATATCCCAACCACAGGGTCATGGGGGTCTACTGGAGCCAATCCCGGCCAACACAGGGCGCAAGGCAGGAAACAAACCCCGGGCAGGGCGCCAGCCCACCACAGGGTGCGCGCGCACACACTAAGGACAATTTAGAATCGCCAATGCACCTAACCTGCACGTCTTTGGACTGTGGGGGAAAACCGGAGCACCCGGAGGAAACCCACGCAAACACGGGGAGAAGATGCAAACTCCACGCAGGGAGGACCTGGGAAGCAAACCCAGGTTTCCTAACTGCGAGGCAGCATCGCTACCCACTGCGCCACTGTGCTGCCCATGACAGGCACAATGGCCAGGAAATAATAAAAACTTAAAAATATAGCAAGATATTCCATTTGGATTTATTTAAAAATTCTTTGTTTTTGTTATTTACTACATTTTACAAAATTTACTTGTTACAGGACAAAATGGCAATATCTGCAGAATACTGAATATTGTACATCTAACTGAATTCACTTACACCTTTGATCATGTATCATATTAGCACTTGCCATAAATAAACAAAAAAGTAATCAAAATCATTGTTGTGTGTTTAAAAGACATTATGATAATAACATTTGACAAATAAATTGTAATATAGCTTACACTTAAGAAATGGTCCAAATGTTAAACTAATTAAACAGCAAAATTATACATTAATATAATACATTAGTGGAGTACAGAAAAATTACCATGCTGAGTATCTTAATCCTACTTAAAGTGTAAAAGTCTTCAAAAAAATACAACTGTAGAACAAACTACATGAAATCTTATAACACACACCTTCAGCATTCTATTAAATATTTCCTTGCTTCCTTGCTCTGGTCAAAGGAAATAATCCTATATATACACAGAAACCATACCAAATTAAAAAAAAATGGGTGGATATGTCATCGAAAAGATATGGGGCGTGAAATTTAGAAATGTGTCTGTAAAAAATATCTTATGCAACGCATTGGAATCATAATGTATCAGAACATACATCTGTTTTTTCTTAATTAAATCTGATACAAATGATTTAGCATCCCATCCAAATTCCATGATAGTATAAATTCCAGAAGTCTGTAAATAAATTGAAGGAATGATATAAAATCAGTATTATATTGGACACAAAGCTCGATTTATAAATACTTTTCTCAGAATCTTTTATTTATAATACCTAACTGTATATAGTAACATATATGTTCATTATTAACTGAATGTAACTGAAAAATTTTCCCATGAAAAATAAAAAACCTAAAAGGAAGTTACCAGTTTAAACCCCTAAATTCCAGATATGTGGTTTTGATTTAGTGTTCCATGTGTAATCATTTTTAATCTTCTCATAATAAAGTCAAATGATACTGTAAAATTATGATCAAAACACTTGGCAGGTGTATTCTTTATGATTCTGATATTATGATAACAAATTACAGTAATAAAGACAAATTAGCATATTTTAACAGTGCTGAATGTCTGCAGTCAGTCCTGCCAAGGTACATGAAGAATCTACTTCATCATAATAATGGTATAATTAAAAGAGGTTTATTTTATTTATACCAAGCCCTAAAGCTTTAGAGCAAAATACAAG
This sequence comes from Polypterus senegalus, assembly GCF_016835505.1. Classification (NCBI taxonomy): domain Eukaryota; kingdom Metazoa; phylum Chordata; class Cladistia; order Polypteriformes; family Polypteridae; genus Polypterus; species Polypterus senegalus. Next base: position 126,918,314 of record NC_053157.1, on the reverse strand, counting down.
GATAAATAAAAATAGATAGCATCGCATTATGGATTTTTGAAAGGAATCATCTTGAACTATATACCCATATAACCTTACTGCAACAAAACAGGCTAAAATTTTGGGTTTATCAAATTGATGCATAAGCAGTAAAAAAAGGTTCAACTATAGCTTAACATGTTTAAGATGGATCTAATAATGCTGTTCTCAAAAACCTTGTAAGCCATGTAGTTTCATTAAAGATAAATAATAATTTATTAGTACAGTGCAGCTTACAAGAGTAGAAGATACAAATTTAAATGAGCTAAAAGGAGCCAAGCAGATAGATAAAGTGGTTTTAAAAGTTAATCATATGCTTGAGCTTGATTTATCATTGTGTTTTTAGTTGTAGATGTGTAAGTACTGGAGATACATAATAATGTTCAAAGAGTTTCTTATATATATATATAAACATAGTATGTGAGTTTATTTATAATAATCAACATTATACGATAAATATGTAACATCAGAGGAACAGGTCAGAAGGATACAGAGCAGAGGTCCAGAGTAGGCTGCAAAAGGGAATAGAAGTGAAAGTGAAAGAAAGTAAAACAGCACTAACTTACTAGAGGCTGACCAAGGAGCCACCAAGATAGATGGTTATGTCCACAAATGTAGGAACATTTAAATAGGGCGGACTGCACCTGAGCAGAGGTTGGGAAACGGTGCACGTCCCAACAAGGCAGTTTATTGGAAGTGTGCAGGTAATGTAATTGAAGATTGGATGGACAAAAGAGCTTGTGGTATACTGTAAAACCATGGTCCAAACATCAGGGGCCTCATGTATAAATGGTGCGTACGCACAGAAATGTTGCGTAAGAACTTTTCCACGTTCAAATCGCGATGTATAAAACCTACACTTGGCGTAAAGCCACGCACTTTTCCACGGTACCTCATACCTTGTCGTACGCAAGTTCTCCGCTCGGTTTTGCAGACTGGCGGCACCCAGCGTCAAAGCAATGCTACTGTTCCTGTGTGGTTACACTTTATTTTCCTGACGCGCTTTATAAATACACTGAAACTAACCGCATATTGTTTATTAGTGTAACGCATCTGATTGTAATTAACTTGTAACAATATAATGGTCCAGGGAATAGCCATAGTATTCCAAATACCATAACTGCTTTAGCGTTGTTACTCTCACTGCACCTTCTTCTTCTTCTTCTTCTTTCAGCTCCTCCCATTAGAAGTTGCCACAGCGGATCATCTTTTCCATATTACTCTCACTGCACCACTCGGAGTATTTATATCACTGTATCTGAGTGTGAATCACAGCAGCAGCTGATCGGAAAGAGAATTATTGATATACAGCTTTAAGGACATGCTGCCTCAGCCACGGCAAAATGTTTTAAAGCCTTTCCTGTACGGACCTTGCGGTTCAGAAACGGTTTCATCCCAAGAACTTTAAATGCAATCAATCAATTGCACCTTGTAGAACTGTTTGTACTTATAAGTACAATCACCCCACTGTAAACTTGCACTATAGTTATAATATCGCACAACCTGAGCCACTTTATAAAGTGCATATTTACATATGATGGCGATATCATTTTTAAGGTGAAATGCAGCAAAATATGTTTATTAAATTATACAGATAAAACTATAACTTCATTTAAATAATGTATACTCTTCACTGGGAGTGTCGTGAAGGATAGAATAACTAAACATGTACTACGAAGATATTTCAATGTTCTTTAAACGTTTTGAAGAATCGACGCTAAGCTTACAGATGGCTTAACTTCTATTACAGAGCTGATTGTGTGGTGATTGGGTATTTGGGGAAAGAAAAGCAAGGACTGCAGTGGCAGCTATGCCAATATATATAGAATATAAAACAGAAATAGAAAATAACAACACAGCTAAAAATGCAGCGACAAATTTCGGCAAAAGTTAAATGTTTGTGTCATGAGCACGAGGCGGCTATGCAGTGTCTGCAACGGACGTGGCCATCCACCGTGCATAAGCTACCTTACTGACATTGGCGGGCGAAGGACCCACCGATTCTTCCTCTGCCCAGTGCCACCACAAGCTTAGAGCCGCCCCTGAGTACTGCTGCAATAAATTATTTCATCGAAGTGAAACCCATGTTTAATAACGTGCTTTGACTCTTATCATCATAAAAATGATATCACATATACATCTCAGTATTTTAGTTATTCAGAGAGCTGTAATTTTACGAATGTAATGGATTCTGTGTCCAGTTGGAGGAAGAGATTTAACAGGCAAGTAGTGATTCACACACACAGAGCACATAGAAGATCAAATACAAAACAAAGCATTTAACGTGCTACTTTAATTACGATGTGATTTGAGAAATTGGTTAATTAAACGATTTTAAGATGAAGTTTATGATGTTCTACTTTAATGACAAAATAAACTACGTGATTAAAGTGGAAATGTCGAGATTGAAGTTGACATTTCGTGCTTTTTCCCCACTGTGTGCCTTTTTTCTCTGTACCCTAATAAGCTTTCATATGACACTCAGACAGTGGGCTACAACTCACCTTTTCACGGTGACTTTGATATGTGACTTCTTTTTTTATTTCCGGCACTGTGCGATTTTGTGAACGTGAGCTTTCAAGTTTCTCCGAAACACGCTATGTCACTCAATCAACTTCCTTTTGTTGATTATACAGTGATCCCTCGCTATATCACGCTTCGACTTTCGCGGCTTCACTCTATTGCGATTTTTTTCTCATACACGCTTACATCACTATGCATGCGCTTTCTGAGAGCTTTTATCTAAGCCCTACGATGGCTCCTAAATGTCCTGTTTTTTCTAAGCCTTCTGACAATAAAACTAAGCGCCGGAGGAAGATGCTTACTATCCAGGAGAAGGTGAAACTCTTGGATATGACTAAAGATGGCAATACCCTACAAAAGCATCCTCACGCATATGAAAAGACAGTGCCAGCAACCGCCTATCAAGATGTTCTTCAGCCTCGCACCCAGACACCCACTGCCTAGTACTTCTTCACTGAAGACAACAACGCACCTGCTGAAGATACTGCACCACCTCTGAAGACTCTCCTACTGAGGTCGTACCTTCATAGGTTAGTGGTTGTGTGCAATTAAATGTACAGTACAATAAACTACTATAAAAAAGCGTTCGGGATTGTCCTTCCGTCCCGTGAGTGCAAAGCATAGCGGTATTCCGCTTATTACAGACTTACTACTTGCGGCTTGAGGCACGAAGCGATGCGATGTGAGCAGAGTTCTGGTGCTGTCATCGTTCCCTTGCTTTTGTGCGCGATGCGTTGGAAAAATAGACAAAATCATGTCTCTGGAAATAATTAATGTTGATGGAGTACAAATGCCTCACCGCATAGTAAATATCAGGGGAGATGGTGCTTATTTAGTGCATGAAACTCCGTCTTTAGCGGTACAGATTCGGGCTGTCATTGTACGACTTTGGACAAGCACTTGAGGGGATAAAAATCTTTGATGTTCTCATTCCCTAAACTTACATGCCTGATATACACATGGAGCGCACAAAAATTGAGGATAAAAGTCGTTACGAAGCGACGCGATGTGAACAGAGTTCTAGTGCTTTTGTGCAAATTATGTCTCTGGAAATGATTAATTTTGATGGAGTACAAATAGGGTTACCACTTTTTATACAAAAAAATTAGGGATGCGCAATTTAATTCTCAAATACGGGACGATTCCGTATTTTAAAGCACTCTGCAGCCAAGTATTTGTTTCCTCCCACTCTCTGCGGTATTTTTGCAGCCGCTTGTGTTTAAGCTCTGAAACTTTAAGACGTGGGGGGTTACCTGGAGAAGCATCTGCCATTTTTTTAATATTACTCTCTGCCAACACTTTGCAGACTCTACTTAAAAGACCCGCCCTCCTCACTGGACAGTTAAAAAGACCAATCAAACTAACGATGACATCAAGCATTACCCAATCAAAAGTAGGAAAGGAGGCATCTTCATAAAATGCATGTGGGATTATCTGCGCAAGACGCTGCTTTAAAAAAAATACAGGACAGGTTTGTCCCGTATTGATTCAAAACGGGACGCGCAATTTCATTCTCAAATACGGGACGATTCTGTATTTTAAAGGACGGGTGGCAACCCTAAGTACAAATGCCTCACCGCGTAGTAAATATCAGGGGAGATGGTGCTTGCTTATTCTCATCTGTAGCTTATTTAGTGCATGAAACTCACATTACAGTACACGGTACAGATTCGGGCTGACATTGTACGACTTTGGACAGGCACTTGAGGGGATAAAAAAAAAAACGGTTTTCGGGAGATGTCATGAATGGGCACTTTGATGTTCTCATTCTCTACACTTACATACCTGATGTACACATGGAGCGCACAAAAATTGAGGATAAAAGTCGGTCGCCTTAAAAGGCGAGTGCGCCTAGTAATATATTTGTAACGTCTAATATGTCTTATTTTCTCTTATTTTGTCTAATACATTGGGTAATACGAGTGTAATGGTGACTAAAGGGTGTTATTTCATGTCTATAGGGCTCTAATAATGTTAAAAACGTATTTAGAAGGTCGTAAACAGGTTTTCTATACTCTAACTGCGAAAATATTCGATTTATAAATAAAGAATCCTATTTCGCGAAAATTCATTTATCACAGTAGAGTCTGGAACGGATTAACCGTGATAAACGAGGGTTCACTGTACCACGGTTTATTTGAACAAATAGTATGTTTTTCCTTTGCCTCCACTTGGTATTTGCTGAAATTCTTATATTTTCCCCCGTGCTTTTCACAGAAGGCTAAGCTTAAGGGCGATTTATATTGATTTGCATATTCAAAGAGGTGTAATTCTGGGATGAGTTGGGGCGTTACATAAAGCGCGTGCACGAGCATTACTTTTCACGCTGATCGGGATTTATGTAGCGGAAGAACGTGGAAGTTGGAGTACGCACAGATTCCTGCATCTGGATTTTTCTGTGCGTAAGCACATTTCGGCTTTTGTGCTTACGCCATGTTATAGTGCGAGTTCTACACACGGCGTTATACATGAGGCCCCAGGGGTTGTTATTTGACCAGGTCTTTGAGCTTGTGTAGATCTGTGCTACTGATTTCCTTAGCTTAGTAGAGATATGAACAGACCTTTGTGCATATAGTAGATGCTTAGTTTTTCTTTTCTATGTGAACTATTATATAGTTGGACAAAGGAAGAGGAAGAATTTTTTTTTTTTTATTCACTTTTGTCTTAGAGTCACTGTAAATATTAAAAGTAGCACCTGCACTAATTTTCTTTTGTTTTAAAAGTATCATTGCCTTGGACTATGTAAATATTTCATCAAGACAAATTGTAAAATAATTTAGAAACTGCTGGAATAAAACAGAATCCTGTTTTGAATAGTCTTTTTCAGTCTGAATCTGTCTTACTTCATCCCCTGGTTGCTCGGCTCATTTACTGGCCCAACAAGTCAACAGCTAGCTATTGACTTTTTTTTGTAAGCTTTAGTTATCAAATTGATATTTTTTCCATTATTTATATCTACACTTTGACTACCACAAAGTAACCAGCTTTTGACTTTTTGTTAAACGTTAACTGTTATATTGAAATGTCCTCCATCAGTTACATGTACCCTTTTTTTCCTTTTATACATTGTATCCTTGGCTTATTATATTAGGACTGTACCATCACAAGATATCTCAGTAATTCTAACTACACTGCTGCTTGGGGGTTCATTTTGTTCTGGATGTCTCTGTCTCTTGGCATGTCAGAGGATCAGGATTTCGAGAAGTGTGGTTTGCCTCATTGGCAAAGGCAAAATGGGGCAGTCGGAGGTAAAGAGAGCAATGATATTTCTTATTTATTCCTTCTATCTCAAAAACTGCAAGTGCCAACATAACAACTGGCTACCTAGCCAACCTGACAATTATATGAAATCTATGTCAAAACTATAATACATAACAATGCACTACCTCAACCTAAGACTACAAAATGTCAACAAAAGTTCAGAAGCAATGTCTCTTTGACCGAAAAGTGAACTTTGTGAACTGGAATGTCAAGGGTTTCAATCATGAATTAAAGTGGAAGAAAGTACTCTCTCACTTAACAGGTCTAAATGCCAAGATAATATTTTTACAGGAGGCTCATTTATTAAACAAGGACCAGTTTCAATTGCAAAGAGAGTGGAATGACCAAATGTTTCACTCCAGCTATACAAAAGAACCAAAAAAACGAGAGGTGTGGAAATCTTAATACAAAAAACTATTCAATTTGTAGTGTCAGATGTAATATTTGATTCTGAAGGGCGATATGTCATGGTGACAGGTAATTTATCAAAGTGACTTTGATTAATATCTATGCAGTTAATGCACAACACTGGAAGGACAGATGGGTAGAATAATTAAATACGTACTACAAAGATGTTTCAATGTTCCTTAAACGTTTTGAAGAATCAGAGTTCTAAGCTTACAGATGGCTTAATGTATACTACTGAGCTGATTGTGTGGCGATTAGGTAGTTGGAGAAAGAAAAGGAAGGACAGGAATTGGGGCTTAGTATGTTTGAAAGAGACAGTACTGCTGCAATAAATTATTTCATCATCGGTCATGCGCAGCGCAGCAAGGCAGGAACAATATCTGGATGGGGTGCCAGCTCGTCACTTTCACTGCGCCACCGTGTTCCCATATTTAATACATGCTTTCATTCCTAGCATCATGAAAATGAAATCAAGTATACATCTCACGATTTAAATTATTCAGAGAGCTGTAAAATCATGAATGTAATGTTTTCTGTCTCCTCATCAGAGGAAGAAAAAGCATGTTTAAGAGGCACGTAGTGATTTACACACATAAAGCACATAGAAGAACCTATCCAAAATAAAACATTTAACATGCTACTTTAGTTACGATGGTGTTTGAGAAACTAGTAAATTAAACGATTTTAAGATTAAGTTTATAATGTTCTACTTTAATGACAAAATAAACTACATGACTAAAGTGGAAATTGTGAGATTAATTTCTAGGTTTTTTCCCACTCTGTCCCTATTTTTTTTATTTTATCTGTACCCTAATAAGCTTTCATATGACATTTAGACAGTGGGCTATTACTCGCCTTTTCACAGCAACTTTGATATCTGATAACTTCATTTTTATTTCAGGCCCTGTGCGACTTTCTGAACTTGAGCTTTCAAGTTTCTCTGACACTCTATGTTACTCAGTCAGCTTCCTTTTGTTGTTTATACCACTGTTTAAACCAACAAATAGTATGTTTTTCCTTGCCCTCACTTGGTATTGGCTGAAATTCTTCTATTTTCCCCCGAGCTTTTGCCATTGCCTTTTCACAGAATGCTGAGCTTAAGGGTTATTTATATTGATTCGCATATTCAAAGAGGCATAATTCTGGGAGGATTTGGGGAGTGGCAGCATGAGCGTACATGTGCGTTATTTTTCACGATGACTGGGATTTATGTAGCGAAAGAACGTGGAAGTTGGAGAACACACAGATTAATACATCTGGATTTTTTTGTGCATATGCATATTTCCGCTTTTGTCTGTATTCCATGTTTTAGTGTGAATTCTATGCACGCCATTATGCATGAGGCCCCAGATATCCAAATGAGACATTTTATAGACAGGCTTTGCAATCAAAATTTTACCCCTTGACTACTAAAGGAATGGAGCAGCTCATCTTTAAATCACATCATTATTTTGAACTTGGAGAGAAGGCCAATATGGTCTTAGCCCAACAAATCCATAAGCATGAGGTCCAAAATACAACAACAGCAATTACCAACACAGAGAGAGATAAAATTATTGACCATAAAAATTTAACACGTATTTAGGGAGTACTATATAAATCCTTGTATTCAAGTCAGTCTAAAGAAGATAAGACAATCTAATTAGTGTTTTCGTTCATTACAGATACCACAGCTACATACACTTAGTGCTGTGGTACTGGATACACTCCTGACATTTTCAGAATTACTAGTGCAAAGTTCAAAGTGGGAAAGCAGTTAGTCCTGATGGCTATCCATTGGAATTTTGTAAAAAAAAAAATTAGCTCCACTATTATTAGCAGCATTTATAGAAGCTAAAGTCAACAAAATACTACCTCAAATTTCTCACCAAGCACTAATTGCCATCTTTCCTAAGAAAAATAAGGACTTATGACAATGTGCATCATACAGACAAATCTAATGTCTGAATAAAGGTGTTAAGATCTCCAAAGTAGCTTCTAGCCAGAAGGACTGAGAATGTGCTTCCTTCTGTAATATCACAAAATTAATTTTTATTTGATCGATTTATTAAAGGCAGACACTTAATTTCTAACTGTGATGTTTCTTTAATATCATATATTCACCCATTAAATCTAACACGCCAGAGATCTTATTATCTACATATGAGAAAAGCATTTGATATGATTGAATGGGACTACCTATTCACCACATTATACAAATTGGGGTTCGGCCTAAACATATGTGCATGGACCAAACTACATTATACTACTCCAGAAGCCTCAGTTTGTACTAACAATATTATTTCAAACTAGAACGTGGTACTTGACAAGGATGCCCCTTATCACCTTTGCTCTTTGTATCTGCCATTGAACCATTGGCTGCATACTTCCAAAAAGCATCAGAAATAAAGGGGACTTACAGAGAAAGAAATTTCTCTATATGCAGATGATATGGCACTATATATATATCTGACCTACAGAATTCTGTAACAGCAGTCTTAAATGCATTAAGAGATTTTCAAAAGATATCTGGACTCAAAATCAATTTGAATAAAAGTGTGCTTTTTCTTCAGTGAGGCTGAAGAATACATGGGTCCATAGAGGGAAAAAAGGACTTAAAACTTAATATGTCCTCTTTGAAGCAGCAAAGGTTTTGATTTAAGAAAATATGTATTCCATCTTTAGGAGATGTCCTTGTGATAATGAAAGGAATCTAGAAGTTATTTTATCATGGGATCGCTGGAGGCAAGAATACATTTCTGTTCACTTGTCTGCCTACAGTCGTCATTGTGGGTGGAGTTACTGCATGAAAACCCAAAGAAGCCACCCACATTAAGCTACAGTATATTCTGCTTTTACTTCTGTGGTTTCACTTCTTCAACAGTTTTGTTCTGCTGTAGCTTCTAAATACATACAGATACATGCTCAAATCATATAATGATATTTTTTACAAACAGTGCATACTTTTCACCCATTACATTATTTGTATTTTTTTCACATACCCTATAGAACAAGATTCATGCCAAGTGGCAGCTTACCAAAAAGAGCACATAAGAGTTCTGTGGTACTTTGTGCAAATAACAATAAATCTGAAGTGAACTGATTACACTATATTGTATTTTTAATAAAAGACTTACATCTTTGAAAAAGCCAAGCCACCAGTACACCACTGTTTCTTTTGTGTGTTCAGCACATGCATGATATAAAAATGAAAAAAAGCAAAGTGTGTGAAAGACCAGACTGAAGCTCCACAAATCAATTTGTGACCTTTTAATACACAATGAGCCTGCCAAGGATATGGTAGTAAAACAATTTAGGACAACAGGTTTGAGTGACTAAACTCACTGGCACTCATTCAGTATGTAAACACAAGGGAGACACTTGTAAAACAGTGAAGGTGACACTTTTGATCGTGCACAGACACAGTGAGGAGACTGGGAAAAGAGTGTCATATGAGTTGCCGCAGGGGGTAAAATAGCAAAGCAGCGTGGTGGAAACATCGTCTGAAGAAACCAGAAAGTTGTTTTTAGGGCCACCTCAGCAGCAGTAGTCACAAAGTGGTTAATTCTATTCTCAGTCTCACACAATTGCAAAAATCTCTCTCACTGAAGCACAGGTGTGCATTATCAATCCATTGGCATCAGGGAATATCTTTGCAAAATAATGAAATAAGATTTCATATTGTGAAAGGATATAAGTAGAATTATGGAGTTATTATTGCCTATTGTCCACAAATCAAAGACATAAATTCACAGCTGGGCATCATCAATCACTGTCAATTATAGCACTTGGCAATGACTTTGACTTTTCAGAGGTGACTCCACATCCCTGGTCTGAAAGATGCCACAGAGGAAGACTAGGGCCTGATTAAAGTGCACAGCCATTCTCCTTTTAAAATGGATGAAGCTCACAAAAATGTTTTGCTTAGTGTTTTTTTTCCACCTCAGAACCAAATGGATACACTGTTTTGCAATATGTGTAGTATGCAAACTCAAAAACAGATCAATAATCTTTGTTTTGAAAAATAGACATATTCAATAAGTTTTAGAGGTCCTTTTAGAAATGGTACTACAGCACCCTTCACCTTCATTATGAAATTACGAGCTAGTATTTTTTTTTTTATTTATAAAATATGTTTCACTTTAGAAGACACTTTCATGTGACAAATTAATATTGTATTTGAAAAATATCCAATGTATTATTTAAGATTAGGTAAGACATTTAATTGATGATAGGAATCCAAATTTATTCTCAAAAACATTATTGACAACACTGTAATTTTGTACGTATATCATTTGTACCTTATGTGGAAGGCATATAAACAAAGGCATTGTTTTCTATTTAATTTCTTGTCAGATATTTCCTTTTGCAATGGTAAAGTGCCTGCTTGTTTTTTGTTTTTTTCTCGTTTATTTTATCTAATAAGAATTAGTTTAAGAGCTACTACACACCACTCCCTGAGAACAATTGAAAGTCTCTTCCTTTTTTGGCAACAACATCATTGTTGGCAGCAACATTTTTGAAATAAGTTCTCCAATTCTAATTATTGTTTTCTATAGTGTCTAGGCTACTTAATGTCTGCCTTTTATAAACAAAACAGACAATCTGGCAGCTATAAAGAAAAATTCTTTTATTTATTTACTTATTTAAATTATTTATTGCAGACTGATCCAATACATGTTGGAAATTAGAGACTGATAAGTCCAAGACAAGACTTATGCTTATACAGTATTATCTTTTTTATTTGTTATTACTGAACTCATAAAACTTATCACAATGAGTAAAAACATTACAAGCAAATAAACAAATGCTGTATTCCCAACATTTATGCTTTAATTAAATCAAGTCAAACTCAACACACCTCACATACCTAATTAACAGAGCCCAGTATTATGTAGTTACTCATATATTGATACATTACAAAGATTAAGCATTCTTGGTGTGTTTATTTTACAATAGCATCAATGATTTTTTTTTTAATTTTAGATAAAACAAGACTTTCCCATTATGGAGTCTGAGGTAGGATTCTGTGAGTTGAGAAAGATAAGTCAACACACGAGCAATGCATTGTAGGATATCACAACAGAGTTTTTATTACATTATTATTTCATCTTATGGTGCTCCATATAATTGCCATTCAGCTAGGAGTGACTGTATATCCATCACTATCGGAAAGAAAAGCAAACATTTTTTCCTAAAATTATAGTGTAAGGTATTCCCAACACATATGACTTAGTGAGGTAGGCTCTGGATTTCCCACAGTTCTTGACTCTGAAGAATTTTAAATAACTCTAGTAAAAAAAAATGTATGCAGTGTGTTAGATGAATTACACTATGCTCTTTACAGATTGAAGAGAAATGTATCTTGTGCACTCATTGCAAAATGCACCATGAGGATTCTGTTATCACTTATTGGCTAAATTTTGAAAATTTTTTGAGGTATTGTGGAATATACAATTACCTTTATAGAATGCTATCACTTTGGAAATGTTTATCAGAAACAGACTATGTGTCATGCATGGATATGCTTACAGAAAACAAAAGCCACCTCACCTTGTAATTCTGAGCAGCTGTGGCACATATCCACTTTGGTGCCTGAGAAGAATATTGTCCCTTGCCATTAAAAGAAGAGGGTAAAGACGTTGATGGATTTAACACTGATTAAGGAGCTTCAGAAGTACATACTCATTAAAGGGAAGTAATTGCTGCCCAAAGACATAATGAAGACTTTAGAACCCATGATGTCAGTAATATACTGTATAAGCAGGCTATTGTAGTGATGAGTTTACACCATTGTACCATAAATACAGTCTAGGGGGTCCTCGGGTTACAACGTCGCGACATACGACGTTTCGAGTTTACGACGCTCATTCCCATAAAAACTTGAGACGTGAGTGTTTCGGATCACGCTGTTAGCATTGTACTTACAGACTTACGAAAGTATGCAGCATATGAGTGAGGGAGTTTGCGAACTACAGTAGTTTTGTAGTATACTGTGAAAGTGAAAGTACGCGGTATATGAGTGAGGGAGTCGAACTTACAACGCTCACTCCCATAAAAACTTGAGACATGAGTGTTTCGGCTTATGCCATTAGCGTCGTACTTACAGACTACGTGAGCAAATTAGTTTAGTTATGCGCAGTGGAAGGATACGCAGTAACACAGCAAGGGAGTTGGCGAACTCGTTTGGTTGCATGCGGAGGAAGTGTTCTATTTGTGTTGCTTTGTTTGGCAACTTTTTGGCCCTTATGGCTCCTAAACGAAAGTCAGAGTCTTCAGATGGTAGTGTTTCGAAGAAGACGAAAGCCATCACAATGTAAGTGAAAATAGACATTGTAAAGAGATCAGAAGGAATAAAGGTAAGGAATTTATTTTTACACTCATTTTTTGTCATTTTTTCTGTTACTACAGTACAGTATATTTATGTCCTTTTCCTTTTGCTGTGGCTTAGTTGTGTTTTTATATTCTAGGTTATAATTTTGCAAATGTGTTAGGATAGGTAAGTGACTTAGGCTACGGTGTGTTTCGACTTACACCAAAATTTGGGTTACATCACTGTTGTATGAACGGAACTGTGTCATAACCTGAGGACCCCCTGTATATGCTATAGAAATTTCTTTTAAACTTGACATTTACCCATATATGCATAAATGGAATAATCTCATTTTCCAAAACTGGTTTTCCTGGTGAAGTTCTTGGTTCTATGGAATAATGGCCAGCATATTTTTCATTTGCGTATTTCTAACTACATCTGTTTGACATGAGAGACTGGGACTCCAACATTGAAAACATATTTGGTTTTTTGATATACAGGTATACAGTGCATGGATTTTTTTTTTTGTGTGCACATACATCCTCTTTATATTATTGGTTTTGTTGCACGCTTTCAGATAGAATCATAATTATTTTTGATATGCATGAAATGTTTCCGTACTTTTTTATTATATTATTGTTTAAAGGGGGATTTTTCCATTAAACTTATCCGTATTGCTTTTTTTTTTACATCTGGATCGTAATATTCTATATAATATTTAATTCCATTACCTCAAAGGATAATTGACAATAGCAGTAAATTCACTCCACTCAAAAGATGCTTTGTAACAATTATATACTTTAACAACTGGGGCAGGTAGTGCTGTCTATTTTGTAGGGTATATTTTGAATAATGTATTAGTAATTTCTCCATCTATATATATAATTCACTAAAGCAAGACACCCATGGAAAGCATGCCGGAAGGGGCGTGGATTCACTAAGCCGCCGACTAGTAAGACACCTATGGCGCACGCAGGAAGGAGCCACGCTCACAAACTCCAAGACCATTGGATACGACGCCAACTCGCAGAGCCACGCTCACCAACTCGGACGCGACAACACAGAAAAAACGGCGTAATTTATATTAGTCTGTCGTAGAGGCCACATGCACCTCCGAGCCATGTTGACTGTTCATAGAGGCATGTTTCTTGCGGAGGTGAATCGCCATAGGCAGCATGTAGAACAGTTTGCGAGGGGTATCCCATGGGATCCTTAAAACAATCCTTTACAACTGAGGTTAAAACACAATGAAGTAAGCAGTCTTCAAAAACTTAGTTTTTGCTCTCGCTGACATTAATGACATGCTGCAACCACATGGCTTCCACCTGCACAAATTACACCTTCCCCCCACTGAAATTCCTCCACTGTGTCATTCATCTCCCACCTTCGACGCTCAGGCTAAAAACTCACACGCTATAGAACATTACAACAAACTCAACACAGAACAGAAACATGCTGTTGATACTGTTTTACACGCTGCATATAACAATTCCCATCCCCGATGCTGCTTCTTGGATGGTCCTGCAGGAACAGGGAAAACCTTTGTGTACAAAACCCTGATTCATACCATCAAAGCTAGGGGAGACATTCCTACAACCGTAGCATCTACAGGAATAGCTGCAACTTATTACCGGGTGGACAAACTGCCCATTCCATTTTTAAAATACTGTTGAAGCTCACTACTACTTCCACATGCAACATCAAACCTTCCTCACCACATGCTCAACATCTTCTACAATCCAAAGTTATTATATGGGACGATGCGCCAATGACACATGCATACGCATTCCAGGCAGTTGACAGGTTATTACGTGACCTCACGGGTGACACGCAGCCTTTTGGAGGCAAAACAATACTATTGGGTGGAGATTTCGTCATTATGCGTGGCTCCCGCGCACTTACTGTCGCCAGTTGCATTAACAAGCACCCTTTGTGGCGTCACATGCATGTTGATGCACTGACAACAAATATGAGAGCTCATCCTGAGGAACAAAATTTCGCACAATGGCTCCTTGATGTTTGAGACCGGATAAATGGAACACCTGTGACATTGCCTTCACATTGTTTTCCTTTAATTTCTGATCCCGTTCAACAACTGTATGGCAACATCGATTTTCAATTGTCACTCTGGAACAACTCAGCACGCAAGCTATATTAAGCGTCACCAACAAAGACTTGCTATACCTTAATGAAGAAGTGCTGAAACTTATCCCTAACAATGAGGTGACTTTCACGAGCGTGGACTCCATCGTCACAGATGATCCTGCAGATCAACTTTTATTCTCTGAGGAATTTCTTAATAGTCTTACTCCTACTGGCATGCCTCCACATAAACTCAAAATTAAAAATGGATCCGTCATCATGCTTGTCAGACACCTCCTGCCTGCAAAAGGTCTTTGTAATGTCACTAGACTGTCTGTTAGCGCCATTCACCGTAATGTACTGGAGTGTAAAAATATCACATCTGCAACCTCACAAACTTTCCTTATTCCCCGGATATGCCTGACCCCGTCAGATTCAAATTTGCATTTTACTTTTACCCGAAGACAATTTCCTGTTCGATTGGCATTTGCGATGACAATTAATAAGGCACAACGACAAACTTTCAAAAAGATATGCCTGTATCTGCCAAAACCAGTCTTCACTCACGGACAATTATATGTTGCTCTCTCCAGAGTTCCATCTTTTCATTCACTTTCTGTTGTATCCTCAAACCCTCCCTTTTTAGACAACTGTGTCTTTCCAGAAGTGTTTAACCATCAATAAATAATTATGCGGCGTTTGTTATGCCGCGGTTCACTATTGTGTTGTATTTTGCTCTCTCCAGAGTTCTATCTTTTCATTCACTTTCTGTTGTGTTCTCACACCAACCCGTTTTAGACAACCGTGTCTTTCCAGAAGTGTTTAGCATTCAATAAATAATTATGCATGAGACTGAGCGTGTGTCTACCCGGCGCAGAGAGGCGTACGTAAGCTGATGAGCCCCATTCGAACTGCAAACCGTGGAACTCCTGCTAATTGGGACTAAAATGCAACTTAATAAAATGAGCTCCTTCCCAGTCAATCTTGGTAGTGATCTCATCAGACCTGACTCTACTGCAAAGAATCTTGGTGTCATTTTTGATTCCTCTCTTTCTTACTCCACCCACATAAATCACATTAAGAAACTTTCTTACTTTCACCTCTGTAACATATCCTGTGTTCGCTCCTTCCTCTTCTTTTCTAATGCTGAGAAACATGCTTTTATCACATCCTGCATAGATTATTGTAACTCGCTGTTGGCAGGTGCCCCTTCTAATATTATATCTCAGCTCCAGCTTATTCAAACCTCAGCTGCAAGAGTCCTTACTCGAACTAGCAGCAGCGAGCACATCGCACCCATCCTGCTCCATCTTCACTGGCTCCCTGTGTCTTACAGAATCGAATACAAAATCCTTCTAATAACCTACAAAGCCTTAAATAACCTCGCGCCAAACTACATCAGTGAACTTCTCCATCACTATGTGCTTGCCCGCTCACTAAGGTCCTCGTATTCTGGCAATCTTGTTGTGCCCCACAATAATCTTCACTCTATGGGTGACAGGGCCTTAAGCTGTATAGCGCCCAGACTCTGAAATGACCTACCGAAATTAATGAGGTCAGCTGATTCAATGAATTCTTTTAAAAAACAACTTAAAACTCATCTGTTCAGGAAGGCTTTTAGCTCTACTTGACTTCATTCCCCTTCTCTCAGTTTACCTCTCTGTCAAGATGCTCATGTAACCTGTGTGTGTGTGCTAGACCATCAATTATGTTGTCTGTTAGGCTTTCTCTGAATTTACTGTCTTAATCTTCTTTATTTATTTATTTGCTTTGTACTATGCTATATACTGTATACCCTGCCGTTCTTTCTTATATTCTGTAAGTGCCTTGAGCATAGGAAAGGCGCTATATAAATACAATGTATTATTATTATTATTATTAAGTGCGACTCATACGCTCCCACTGATTACGTCCCTACACTTTGTACACACCCCCCTCCCACCTCGCTACTACCGTGGTCAGGTGTTTTGGTGGATTATATATAGAAAAGCAGCCAAAACCGCACAGAGCAATGAAAAGTCTACGTGAGTCACAGGTGCATCTGGACTGTGCAAAGACGACAACGACTCAAGTGACGAGTTGGAGGTGGGCACATGAGCAGGCAGTGCATACTGAACGAGAAATCAGCAGACTAGCATGACGGAGGGAGCGGAATGGACGTCCTTCTCCTCTCCTCCCGTTCCACCCTCCACACCTGAGAGCCGTCCACCCCATCCCTCCATCTGGGAGGAGAAGGAGCGATGGCGGTCCACCAGTTTTTAGTCACTGGCGATTGTGTGTTGGTTCGTTCCGTGCATTGTTACAATGTTGCTTTTCTTGCTGATTTATTACATTACCAATTTTACAAATGTAAATTTTCTCCCTGTGCTTAAAAATCATTAAAAACCTGGCCTGATTATGTGGCGTATGGTATGCCGCATGTTGGCTAGTTATAATATATTGTATTAGCATGCTGGATTAAAACATTTAATTATTTTATACACTCATGGGGTCACTGTCAAAAGGTGTAGTGAACTTCACATCCCATATGGCATCTGTATTAAAACAGAACTGATCTGTATTTATTCAACAAATATCTTTATTACCTATCAAATGACTATCTTGCCTGACTTGCACATCATCTTAAAATCAGATACTGTGAAGTGTTTGGCTCATTTTAGATTATTTTGATATACTACTGCATGCCTGTGATCTTTTATTTGTTTAAATCTTTTAATCATTAAATCATTTTCAATTTTAGGTTTTTTTTCTGTGTCTTTTAAAATGTTGTTTAATACATTACATAATAGCTATTTTGCCATGTTTTCTGTTTTTTTTGTGCTTGCACTAATATACAGTATATTTGCTTAGTAATTTTTTTCTGTCATTTTTCTAATCTTGCGTCAAAAGGTTGTAACATGTAGCATAGATTGGTCAAATTAGTCGTGAAACTTTTAACTTTACAAGTATTTAGGAAGGCAGCATAGTCTTGACCATATTACCTAAAATGATAATGTGTCATATTTCTTATTATATATTTAACTGGGATTATAGCTGTACTGTTGAAATTAACGAGAAAGAATTCTGTCAACACATCAAATTATAGCACTCCAGAAGTGAGCAGTAAGGTTTTAATGAAAGAGATATACTTTCAGATAGTGGCAGTTTCAACCAAAAATAATAGCTATCCCAATTCTTACCTCTTCAAACAGTCATCATCAATCATCATTACTGGTTTAACTACTGAGTTTACCCAGGTTAACCACCTTTCCCCCAAATCAGATTCCTCCACTCTCCATGATGCTGGGCATCTTCTGGAAATGGGCTCTCTCTTTTCATATACAGGTCAGTGCTTGCGATTCATGGATCCGCCTATTTGTGAGTTTGTCATAAATAATTAAATGGAAATCATTACATGGTCTTATTGTAGATGGAATAAAATGCTAAGTACATTTTTATGAACTAACACAGCTTATGTTTGTTTGATGAGAAAGAAATCAAATAAGTTATTTCATAGACAGGGAAAGTATGACTTTGATTAAATAGTTGTTGACAATGATATATCTAAATTAGAAGTTATGGACTTATCCCAGTTTAAGCTACTGTATATCTCTATCTGTACTAATGGATTTAAACATTTTGACCTGAGTGTCCCTACTCCTAAAACACTTGTTTATCCCATAATTTACTATTTTACCTCTCAATTAGCAATTTTCCCTTAATATTAATTGTTATACTATTCATTATATTATTACAATCAGTAACCAATAATGGTTAAATTGGAATGACTTTAACTACAGTATTAATGTTGCAAGTGCTTATGTGGTGATAGTCACCAATGTAATACTAAATATGATGGTTGTCATGTGTTATATTAGATTCTCATTAATTCCAAATTACATACAAACATGTATTCTTAAAAGTAACTTGCCCTCTCATACCAAATATCAGTGAGACTATTAAAAATATTTACCCAAAAATATTTACTTTTACATATTACTTTTACAGTAAGTCTTGACCATATTATGCTAATCACATCTATGCACTGAAAAAAAAATATGATGATTCACACTTAATATTTTCAATCTGAACCAATATAATTCTTTTTAGCTTATTGATCCCACAATTTTTAAGTTGAGGCAAATCATTTAGAGTGATTGGGTGCAATTCACTTGTTTTTTTTTTTTTTACTGAAGTAAATCTATTTTTTAAGTTGTTCTTTTTTGGCAGTTGGAAAGCCATCAAACTTTAAAGTTCGACCGAAAGAATATACAAAGGGCCCCTCAAACACAGCACATGAACAACCTAAAATATTAAATTAAATGAAATAGGATTTTTACGCTTATTCCATCCACCATAACTTAATTTGGTACAAATTTTTTTTTTTTTTTACTTTGATTGAGATCTGAAACCAAATATTTCAAGCTGCAACAATAAATGACTAATCTTAAGTTGCTTGAAAGAGAAAATTTACGTTGAATGAACAACATCAATGTTATACTTTTTTCAGTGTAAGTTATTCAATTATATTATCCCAATTGTTATGAAGGTTAGATTTATAACATTTTAATTCATAATCATGCAGTATTCCCATTAAACAATAGTTACAAATATTCAATAAATGCATGTTGCTTATTAAAAGTGTTCATTTGTCTTGCTGTGCCTGCATATGATTAACCTTTCCTCCTGTATAAGAAATGACTTCACGTTTCAAATTCTCTTTGAATGATATTGCTGCACAAAAACAGATATTAGGTTGTGACAAAATTCCTTCTATAGTGAGAATGTAATATGATAATCAGGTCTTGGCATCCAATACCTCAAAACAAAAGAAAACAATACAGTATCTGGAACTCTTGATTTGATGAATGGGGCTCTGTTCTGGATGCCATGCAGGCTGCCCTCAATAGGCATGGACCTTCAATGATCTTTCAGCATCAACAGTCAATAGTACAGATGAGTTGTTAGCAGCAGGGACGCATGATGCTTTAGGCTGGAACTTGGATATGTTGTCCAGTAGTCAGTTGGTCGATGGCCTGGTCCATGACTTGATGCCCTCTCTGGTAAGGCTTGTTTCTTCTTGGAGTCAGAAAATTAGTTTGTTTCCAGTCCTTTATTACAGCTCAGTCTACAGGTTCAAATTCAACTGCTGTTAATTTTGATATGCAACGAAATGCATCTTTTACCTGCAGGTACAAAGACTTAAAGGTTTTGCTCAATGTTAGTCAGTATTTCCATACTTCATTTGTAACTGCCAAGTCCTCCTTGTGTGGAGTTTGCATGTTCTCCCCGAGTCTACGTGGGTTTCCTCAGGTTACTCCGGTTTTCTCCCACAGTCCAAAGACATGCAGGTTAGATGCATTGGCCATCCTAAATTGTCCCTAGTGTGTGCTTGGTGTGTGGGTGTATGTGTGTGTGTGTGTGTGTGCCCTGAAGTGGGCTGGCACCCTGCATAATGTTTGTTTCCTGCCTTGCACCCTGTGTTGGCTGGGATTGGCTCCAGCAGAGCCCCATGACCCTGTAGTTAGGATATAGTGGGTTGGATAATGGATGGATGGATGGATTTGTAACTGCTTAAAGTTACTTTTGGTTGCAAAAATAATGTCTCATGAGGTGTTAGGCTTGTTTTTTTGGCGGTGCCCCTTATCAATAATAATCCTAGCAGTAAAACAGATGGTCATTTTATGCAGTCTCTGCTTATACACCTAAAGGTGTTAAGCACAATGTTCAATTTTCCTTTTAATTGGGCTATTATATTCAAAATAAATCCTCGAATTTCCTCTACAGTTTTAACCATTTTATTCATTGCTGTAAAACTTCTCTCAATTAAAAACATATCCATTATAACAAGTAAATTATCACAATATAAAATAAAGTCAATCGATATATATAAAGGAAAAAGCTTTCAATTGGTCATGTAATACTGTATTCAAACTATTGGCATATAACCTTTGCTGCTATGAAAATGATTTCAAAAACTAAAATTAATTTACTAAAATGAATTTAATATAACGCATCTTAAAATCACCCCTTATTGACACTTGTGTCAATTTTATTATTATTTTATTTGTAGAGTAAATGTGGAGCAAGAGAGTAACGGTCAGTAAGAACCCTGAAACCAGTCCAGTTAATAGAACAACTCGATAAGAGTGGAATGTTATAATTCTCTTACAGAGAACACAAATATATCCAGCTGTATTTCTTTAAGCTATTATTTTTACTACTAATGAAATTAAGACATACATTTCTAATTTAAACTTTAACCAAGTGTCCGGCGTGTTTCATTAGAACGTCAAATTATAGGAAAGCTATGTAGTTATTGAAACATCAATATTCCATTCTATTTAACATTTAAAGCATATAAGTTACTTATAACATAAAAAGGGGATGGGAAAAGAAATCAATATATTACATTCTATTAAATGCCTTATAATTTAAAATCTATTTGTATCTAAAATTCATTCACAATAGTTAATGAATCACACCATTGCATTTTGAGAATGGAGATTCTTCTCCTTTGTCAGTTAAACATTACAGTATTTTAGATTGAGAAATATTTTAAATTTATCAATGCTAACAACATTAACCTCCTGTTAAGGCTAGCTGTTCATGCATGCTTTTTTCATAGAAATCTTCTGGGATTTTCCTTGCATCCTTTCCAGAATGTTGGATCTGTAGAAAATGCACAGTCTACCTTAGTATGAAACACAACCTAGACTAGAAGCCAGTGCTTGTCACCAGCTTCCTTACTGTTTTAGAAAATATGTCCTCTTACTTTAAATTTACTTTAAAATTACTAAAAGAATATCCTTACATTTAAAGTAAGTCTGGCCTGTACTGAAAGTGAAGTTGGAGTACACATTATACCAAATCTGGAGTTTTTTTCTTTTTTTTAAATTGCACTTAATCATATAATTTTCAGTTTAAATTCACAGATATACAGTTTATGCACACTTTTATCAAATACTTCATTTTTTCAAACGACACCAGATATTTTCACACATTATCTTAAACAAAATATATTCTCAGACTCACTTAAACTTCTTTTTATACACTTCTCAGAGATCACTTTAAAATACTGCATAACATACTCAAAGTCACTTAAACTGCCTTTACCTCATTTAAACTCATTCATGCATTATTATTCATGCTTACATTTATTTCAGTCTGCACAGAAAGTATACAAGCCTGAATCTTCATTTCCTACATTTGCATGACAACAAATATTGCATCTGTAGCTCCATTCATAGACAAGCAATCCAATTGAATTTTGCTAATTGTGACATGATCCCAAATTCTTTTCTCTAGATAGATAGATAGATACTTTATTAATCCCAAGGGGAAATTCACATAATCCAGCAGCAGCATACTGATACAAAAAACAATATTAAATTAAAGAGTAAAAAATTTACAGGTAAAACAGACAATAACTTTGAATAATATAGAATTGTTTCAATCACATTCATTACCTGCGGCAAAAGCTTCAATGGTTAGCATGACCCACACTCCAATGAATCATCCTTTCCTTTCCATACTGGCATAAACAATACTCTCCAATATTCAAGAATTCACCCTTCACACACAATGATGTTGCTACCTTTCAAATCCAAAACTGTCCGCTGCCTTCAACAACATTTGTAACACCAAGTTACTTTCCCTACTTTCATCTTTTTTCATGTTTTTACAATCTCCTCTTTGGAAAATGTACGGCTTGGTCTTTCTGTTTTCTCACACCAAGATTACTTATTCCACCCGTTCTCCTTGTTCAGCAGCTCTCCATATACTGTACTTCTTCTAGGTATCATTAATCCCTTAATTTGTAATCACTCAATTTGTGGCCAGTTTTTAAAGCAATATATCATACAGTTGACAATTTGGATTTTTTTGTCAGTTGCCAGCCTTTCTAACTAACTTCATTAACTTTCCTAATGGTATTTGTGTACAGTGTAATTTTTAAAAAATGTTTCCTCCCACAGTCCAAAGACATGCGGGTTAGGTGCATTGGCGATCCAAAATTGTCCCTAGTGTGTGCTTGGTGTGTGGGTGTGTGTGCCCTGCAGTGGGTTAGCGCCCTGCCCGGGGTTTGTTTCCTGCCTTGCGCCCTGTGCTGGCTGGGACTGGCTCTAGCAGACCCCCCTGACCCTGTAGTTAGGATATAGCGGGTTGGATAATGGATGGATGGATGGATGTTGCAGCATTTGATGCCATTGTGAAAACTTTCCTCCAAGAGGCGCAGTCTTGAAGCACTTGTAGCCACAAGCTCATCTCGCCATGATGTTTAGTGCTTCCTCCTCACATCCTAAACATAATGCTTATATTTTTGACGTTTATTTTATTTTATTTCTGCACAATATAATATATCTATCTATTGATTGATTCTATTATCTGAATCTGAATCTTTATTTTTATTGTTTCGGCTGCTGTATATATATATATAAATTTCCCCCCTGAGATTAATAAAGTTTATTTAATCTAATTTAATGTAATTTCAGGTACTCCTCATTTAGTCACTAACTCAGTTTCTGACCACTCTTAGATACGACCATTATAAAAAAAATCCACCTACTGACTGTATTGTGCATTTATGGACAGCAACCAGCAGCCTCCATGCATATCTGCAGCACACTTCCCTCCATGACTTAGTGTTTGTTGTTCACTAGTACCATTAGTACTGCATATAATCTGTTTTATTTTCATATTTAGTTCTTTACCTTCATTTACACCTCTGAAATAATTCAGCCTTGGACACAAAGAAAGGTTTGGGACAGCCACCCATATATTACATCTGGCTGCAGTGGTTTTTAGATAAGCACTGAAGTGCATAGCTCGAGTTCTCAAGTTGAGCTGAATCATTTACTGTCTTTATAGACCAGAAATGATGTCATCTTGGATGCTGGGACCAGAAGTGATATCTTTTGGGGTGCCAGGACCGGTTGTGACATCTTTCAGGGCACCTAAACCAGAACTGACATTTATGCAGAGAAATCAGGCAGGTTTTCCCATATCTGGTCAGCAGAGGAAACAGAGGAGAGTTTAGTGCACCCCGCCACCCCCTGGCCTGACATGGAATCACCTTCTTTCAGTCCACTCAGCGTCCTCCTATTCGCACGTATGTGACACACCCTATACTAGGATGTTTTCAAAATGAAAGCACCCCAGTTCCGCTGAAAGAAGTAGCAAGAAGCAAAAGAAAACCAATCTTTACTGCACTAATTGCTTAACTTTATAGCACTGCTGCTTTGCGGTATGGAGATTATGGGGTCTTCCTGCATGGAGAGCTTATTCAGTAGTGTGGAAAGCGCTATATAAATGTAAAGAATTGTTAATATTATTATTATTTTACTTATTATTAGTTTTTGCTTTTGCGTAAATAAATCCATTTTTGTTACATTGTTTCATTTTCTCCTGTTGCTATTTAGGCTACTTTAAAAAAAGCACCCCTGGGTCTGGACATGAGAGGGACACTCTACTTAGGTAGCTGAGATCTGAGGGGGCAGAAATACTTGGTGATGGAGGCATAAAAACAAGATTCCACAAGTGACAAATTGTGGAGGATTTGCTGCAAACATAGAATGTAGATAGCTCTTTGGACATGTCCCCAGGCTGCTAAAGTCCATTGGCTCATGGATTGGGGATAGTGTAGCATATGTGTTGCCTCTGGCTCCTGCTGAAAGGAGTGAGGCTTAGCCTGGTGGCGTGTATGAGACAATGGAACTAATCAGCTGTGAGCACATGGTGGAAGCCACTGCTGAAGAAACCTTTTTAAGCCAATCATGGACAGTCGGCATAAAGAGGCTGATTTTTCCATCCTTCAAATGCCCTGGGTCGTTACAATATGTTTTACAGTTTTAATCCAACTTTACAGTTTTAAACCAGTTTCAAATACAGCACACTCTAATAATACAGTAATAACTTGGAAAGATTTGAAAGGTAATAAAGGGTCAAAGAGGTGACAAAAGAAATAGTCGCCTGGAAAAAATGTGTATGCCTCGACTCCTGTGATTTTCACAATAGTGACCGTTTTGCTTAATAACCTCGTTGCTGGAATGGAACTCAGTTCCTAAATGAGAAGTACTTGCACTATAAATCAAATTGTCCCCTTTAGCATTTTTCATTTAATGAACACTTATTACATCCTGTCCTTCTGCATCATCTAGTTCCTGAAAACATTTCTCCTTCCTACCTTATTTTACAGCTCACTTGCAATCTCTCATTATTTGGCTAATGCCAACTGCTTTTCTAGTATTTCACTTCCTTATAGATTGCCTTTTTACCTTCTGGCAATACTTATAGCATCTTCTCTATTCCTTAATTGTCACCTCTACTTCACTACCATGTTTTTTTGTACCTTGGTAGAAATGTTCCCTCTAAGGAGTAGCATATAGTGAGCAAAAAACATATTTTATGAGCGACATTTTGTTTAAGCCAAAAATTTATGAGCACCAATTTTCGCGATAAGTACGAGCGACGCCGTCGGAATGAGCGATCATGCGGGAAGTATGAGCGACGCTCTGAATTCGTGTAAGCGATCGCTCACACGCTCAGCTTAGAGGGAACATTGCTTGGTAGCTCCTTTGTTCAAATGAAGGCTAATTCTTTTGTTTTCACTCAGCCATTATTCATTGCTTTCCACTTGCAAATTCACAACAGATGATTCTGAAACCTCTTTCGCTTAGCTATCAATGTATCAGCAAGTGTTCTTCTTACACTGTCTTTTTCGACTTCCAGACCTACATACTTGGGACATGCTTCAATCTGAGTTTTCTTAGTACTTCTGACTGAAAGATCTCCTGCAACCAAGCAAAGTTGTGATACACAGCCTTCTCCAGACATCATTTTCATATTTTTCACCATGTCTCTGACACATCTCCTCACTAAAAAATAGTGTGTCATGCTGCTCACTCCACCAAACTGAAATGTCACCAAATTTTATTCTCCTTCTTAAATAAGGTCTGGCACACAACCACTTTCATTGCCTCACCATACTCCAAAAATCCTTTTGGTCTCAATATTTATGGTACCAAAGATAAAGCCCAGATGGAATACCTTTTAACCATCTGCATTAACTCCAAAATGGCCATTCAAGTTTCCAACTTTACCAATTTGTCAGCATTTTTTAAAACATATTTTTCAGATTCCAGCATTGCCAAAAAATCTTGTACTTTCCTTGATTCCTTCTATGCATATGGCACTTTTACGATTCCACCTCAATCTTCTGTATGCAGTGCTGTCATTCTGTTAAGCACTTCAACTGCTTTGCCCTATTTTCCAGTCATATTTAAAATATTCCAAGTCTCCATCTATATATTCGTCTTCATGTCTCTGATTCTATCTGACTATATCATCTTAATCTTCCCCTATCACCAAACTGGCCTTACCCTAGTACAGTATATCATGTCTAAGACCATCATAAAGAAGGTTTCCCCCATTTCTGGTTCATCCAGGTTTCCCAATATTCTATTTCAAGTAGGCAGGTAAGGGACCCATGGGGTACTATTTGCTATACCAAATCAATGCTTTATAACTCTCATTGCTGTACCATCAAGATTTTTTCTAAGGCCAAATATTCTTCCTGGCATCAGCTTTCTTTAGGTTTCATTTTGAGAGGGGTGATGGTGACCTAACCTTATACTAACCCCAGGTCACAAATATACCAAATTTCCCCTTCAAACAAAGAAGTTCTAATGTGCCTTTTTTAGAATTTGGGATGCATATCAATTAAAACCCCTATTAAAATTTACAGCCTCCTCCCACGCAAGCTTGACAGCCAAAAAAAAACAACTTCTCTTATGGCTTTTGAGCACAATATATACACTGTAAGAAACCACCTTGTGAAAGAACAGTTAACCAACACATCCTTTAAAGTTAGTTTTGTGAGGTCAGCTAATTACTGTGCACTATTTAAAAGCAGTAGTCTTAGTCTTAACCCTCAAACAAGGAAGGGGTGCACTTTCTGCCTCCACTTGATTCTTTTTATTTTGCTAGAAAGCTAGTCAATAAACTTTGCTACTACTCTGATTGATTCTGTAGTGGCTGCTGCTGCTACTCCTCCCTCAGGTAACAATCAATTACCTTAAAGAATAGTTTTTTTCTTAAAAAATCTTTTCTGTTACTGCTATGACTTTAATTAATGTTTTTCTCTCTATAACCATTTCGGAAGCAACTCTCTTAGTATTTTGGAGCTCAGTAAGATTTTGCTTATCTGATCTGAAGAGGTAGATGGGAGGAGAGAAACAACAAAACCTCTATGCTAGCCTGAAAGAAGGTGAGATGGAGAGATTCTGTAGATAATATAGGCAGCGCCTTATTCAACCCAGGGAAGATATCCACTTGCTGTAGCCATAGCATATAAAAGCATAGTTCAGAACAGTACAAAATATAGAGCTAACTATTATATAAACATTCAAAAGTGTAATGTAATAACAGATGGCAGACAAGCTCTGTGTTTTTCCCATGTTCCATAGCCAGGTTCTTCCTCTGTTTCCAATGTGTTTGCCACTTATTAAAATTAAACAATTAGATAATTGTTAATGATGTAAAATGAGAGCCGCTTACAAATCTGTGCTTAGCAAAATGAAAGAAAGAATTTTATTATAAGCACAATTCAAAAAAATCCTGAAATATCAAAACAGAAAAACAGTAATGATAAAGATTATGTGGATGTATGGAGTGTCACGGAGTGAGAGAAAAATTTGGTGTAAATGCAAAAGGTGTTGTGCTGAAGTAGTGTGGGCATGTGGGTCAGAAGATGATAGGATGAATAATAAAATGAAGCAATTTATAAACAATTTTACTTTCCTTCTGTAATTGTGGAATGCAAATAAGGAATGAGTGAGACAATTTATTATTGATAAATATTTTAAGATTTAATAAATTAATCAGCATCAAAAACAAAATTAAAAATGATCTAAGGAGAATTACAAGACAGGTACAATTTCTTTAATGCTGCATTTTTTGGAAGTTTTGCTGATAAATGCTCAAAAAGAAAGTAAACTTTCAGTGCCTGACTAGCTGAATACAGATGAATGCAAATAAATTGGAATTGATATTTTTTGTCTGCAAACGTTTAAGCTTTTAGTCCATTCATCTGAATGTACATTGATTTTACATGCAGGGACAATTACTCTGTATTTTTTCACCAATTTTAACACAGTGTGTTAAAAACTATTTAATTTAAATCACACAGATGCCATGCTGCTGAGAAAAGAACAGAAGTTGATTTTGAAAACCTTCTGGTAATCAACAGGTATAAAATCTTCCATAGCACAATGTTAAATAAGTTACTTTCTTTTTCTATTTTAGCTAATGAAGGCATAAACTTAATGCATTTCTGTCCATTTAGTTATATTATAATATACGATATGTGCTTTTATGACTACATTAAAAGCTAGGTTTTTTTTTTATTTTATTTTGTAATGAATAACTTAATGCATGAAGAAACTCATGTGGCTCATGAAAGTTATGCACCAGGAATAAAACAGTATTCTGTAGGTTTGTTTAACAGCATTCAAGGAGACAAGAAATGTCAAGCACTGACGTACAATAAGTTCATATAAAAATGATGACATGCTTCTTTAATAGCATATAGATAGGAAGGCTTTGGGCTATACTGGAAAATGAACAATATTCAGAAGAAGCCATTTAAATTGACTATTTGGAAAGCTCAACTGAGTAAAAAACAAATGTGGCACTGATGGCTGCTAGACATTATCAATGATTTTAGCTGTGGTCTGTTTTATTTTTGTGTTACTGTAGGTTGGGCCTCAAAATTTAAAAATACAATTCCAGGCCTCAAGAGTAATTTAGCAAAATAAATACTTATGTGGGAAAGCTTTGAACTGAATGGAAACTGAATCTAAGACTTAATAGCCAAGTATAGACACAATCACTTCGCCAACATTACTGATTCCACCCTGGTAATGGCAATGGCGAAAGGGGAGATCTGACTATTGTGGGTATCATGACAATGATGTGGCTATGGATGTCACCGTGATTAAAATAATTAATTGTGAATTTTAGGAGATGCAGAAACATTTCAGGCAGTGCTAATGGACCAACAATAAAAACTTTAAGCTGTTTCAGGGTGATTGGGAATTAATAGGGTTCTTCGGTGATGATGAAAAGGTTTAGAGGTAACGATAAAAGTAGAACTTATGAGTGACTCCCATAACATTAAACATAATATTTATCAAAACTATATCTTTTTTTTAGTTAGAAGCTAAAATATGTAGTGCCTGGTAGTATAACAATATTATCTGCTGCTTCAGATTTAATTGCATGCAGATCTTTCGGATGGGGTGCTGGGCTTTTCACAAATAACCAGGCTACTCCACTGTCTAAATATTTTGTGCAGCATTGTCTGTATAATAATTGGTGTGCATGCACACTATAGCAAGAAGCAGAACTATGGAAGCTCTCTAAATAGTAATAATATCATTTTTGGACCAGACCTATCAAACCCACCAAGGTCTCCTATGAAGCAAATCAATATATTAGGACTGCATTATGACTCTTTTTGATTCACTTGGCATAATTTTTTGCTTTCTTTTCACATTTTCTCAGTAGTCACCTAAGTGCCATGTGCCCTGCCGTTTTGTGCGCTGGTTTCAATGTGTACTACCGTATTTTTTGTAGCAACGACATTCGTTGCTAATGGTTTGTGACCTGTGATGCCATTGCATCATAAAACGATATCAGAGCACATAGTCTAACATCTGTAGTTATTTATGTACAAAAAATCTACTGGAGCAATTTTGGTTGAAATAAAAAGGTGATCATCAAATTTGAGAGGTCATTTGAGCTCATTCTGTGTTTCAGTTCCCATTGACCTACCAATAAGTGACTCTCTGTTTAAGATTTTGCAACCATGGCTGTAAAATGTTTGTAAATGCTGAAGGCAGACCAGTTGGTTGAGCTGTCAGAAGAGAACCACAACCTGTATGATGTTTCTTCAGATGAATACCATGATCAGGTGTTCAAAGAAGAAATAATGCCCAGCAGATACAAACTCATGACAGCACTGCATGTTTTGTACAATACAATACAATACAATACAGTTTATTTTTGTATAGCCCAAAATCACACAGGAAGTGCCGCAATGGGCTTTAACAGGGCCTACCTCTTGACAGCCCCCAAACTTGACTCTCTGAGAAGACAAGGAAAAACTCCCAAAAAACCTTGTAGGGAAAATGTAAGAAACCTTGGGAAAGGCAGTTCAAAGAGAGACCCCTTTCCAGGTAGGTTGGGCGTGCAGAGGGTGTCAAAAGAAGGGGGTCAATACAACACAATACACAGAACAGAACAAATCCTTAATACAGCATAATAATACAAATTTTATAAGTACGGAGCAGAATTTAACAGTAGATGATATCACATAATAAGATTTGGATATTTTTAGAGTCCTGGAGACCTCATCCATCAAGCTGCCTCCCCATTTGGCCATTCTACGGCTGAAACGTTGCTCTGATGAAAGGACCCCTCTTTCCCATGATTCCTGTGATCCTCCATCAGGGATGACTTTACCATAGGCAGGCAAAGATATAGTTCTATAGTTAGTATATACTTCTATAGTTAGAATAAGTATTGTAGTTTGATAGTCATAAGATGTAGACTAATCAAGTGAATAACATTAGCAAACTTAGCTAAATGTAGCATATTTTTAATAATCAAGACAGAGAAAAATATTGAATCATTCTTCACAGTGTGAAACTACATGGTACCTCCCTGTGTCTTACAGGACCGAATACAAAATTCTATTACTAAGCCGTAAATCTTAAATGGCCCTGAACGGGACTACATCAGTGACCTTCCCCATCACTATGCTCCTGTTTACCCGCTAAGGTCCTTTGATTATGGCAATCTTGTTTTGTCCCACACTAACCAGCACTCTTTGGGTGACAGGGTCTTCAGCTCTATAGTGCCCAGAGTTTGAAATGTGGTCCCTAAATAAATGAGATCAGATGACTGAATTTATTTATTAAAAACAAATACTAATCTGTTCAGGAAAGCATTTAATTTACTGTAACATTCTGACCCTTCTTTCAGCTTACCTCTCTGTCCAGATGCACAGGATAATTTGTGAGTGTTGTTATATCACAAATCATATTATTTGTTCAGGGTTTTCTTTTAGTATTATATTTAGTATTTTACTATGGTTTATTGTCTTATTCTATTTAATGCTTTGTATATCCTGTATATTTTTCTGTTCTTAGTGTTCTATGTGGGTATTATTTGAATTGAATGTTACTTATACCCTGCTGTTCTTACTGAGACTTGTTGAAATGCCTTGAGCATGGGAAAGGTGCTATATAAAAAAATGCATTATTATTATTATTACCATAAGTCTCACCAGGCAATCATATCTGACATTGTTCAAACAGTTTCAAACCTTTCTTCAGCTTTTAAAATTGCATAGTATATGGCTGCGTAAGTGGATATCACTGCAATTGAGTCATTAAATGTGACCCCGATTGTTATTATTATGGTTTGTTGAACATTCTTATACATTAGATTGTCCCTTTAAGTTTTTGTTACAACTTTGCCATTTAAAACACTGACACCATATGGCTCTGAAGTAGCCTAATGCTGTACTAAATGTTTTCTAGAGTCATCTGAGCCATTCCTGCCTAGAAAAATTCATTATTAGATTTTGTTTTATTTAGCAGATCATTAAAATTTCCCTTCTGCTCTTTTTAACAGTATATTAATCAAACTTTACACATTATGATTAATTAGTATTATCACATTAGGATTTTCATTGATATTTGTGAGTGCAGGACACTGACAGAAACTCATATGAAACAAATGTTTTTCATATTTAGAAAAATTAACATTAGCTCCAGGCAGAAAAATTATCTCAGCTTGCTTTTCTATACAGCTCACAAATTCACTATGGTGCAGTAATATAATGATGCAGGATATTCTTTTAGCACTGTCAGTTAACAGCTCTCACAACCTCTTATAATGGATTAAGTGATCAAAAGGAATAATTATGGTCGGGGTTGTACAAGTGATTCTACCTCTATACATAAAAGGAGCCTATTACTTGAACAGAAAAAAAAGTCAGGCCACATTGTTAAAACCTCCGGTACTAAGCTTGGCAGATTACGTAACAATGCAGTTGATTACTTAAAAGATCAGTGGATATTTTAATTACTTGTAGGAAAATGATATTATTCACATAGTTTTCTTCAAAAATAGTGAAAGCAATTCTGTGTGGAAATTCACCACTAAATTTCTTTCTCCTGTGGACATTTAGGCCTGAGTTACCTTCTCAGATTTTCGTATTATTTTAATTTGGAAACAGACAACAAAACAGATTTGTAACACAGTTAGGATAATATGGTTTTATAAGATCGTGGAAGTCTGGGCAAGTTTGTACATAGCACACATTTTCATTAATTTAATATATTACAAATGACAATGAAAAGAAAAATGATATATTCTGGATTTCCCAAAGATATGTTTTAGGAGTTCATTTATGTAAATATTATATAATTAGTGTACATCTTTAAATTTCTGGAAGGAAATGTTTTGAATGTGGACATGTAGAAACTTTTGTGTATATGTGTTTTTCCTTCAATTTGGAACTTAGATGAAAATGGTCATAGAGTCTTAGAAGGACATATCTCATTTTTTTTAATTTATAAATTTAGCATGTTGCAGCATGATGGAAATACATTTGACATTACTGAGTAAGCAAATCAGGCCTCCTCACTCCTGTAAGTTTATGCCTAGAAGCAGCTGTGATGGCCAATATCTTTCCTTTGCTTTTGCTTTGTGATAAGTCAGGGGGTCCCCAAATCTGGTCTGGGAGCGCTACTGTGGCTGAAAGTTTTCATTCTAACTCTTTTTTGAATTAGTGACCATTTTTTACTGCTAATAAACTTCTTTTACATTCATGTTAATATATCTTGTTTTTTTAAGATTCAGACTTCTGTGTGCGTTTGTTGTTCTGAATATCAAGACACTGTATAAGTATGGCACAATAACACTAATATAAGTCACTTACTCCAAATGAAACTTGACATCATTAACATAATGAAAATCTAGAGCTCTTTTTATTACAAACAAAATTGATCCAATTTGTTCTGATAACTGCATGTCCTTATGGTTGTACAGTTTACTGTATAGGGAAAATATTGTGGCAGAATCAAACTTTCAAAACCACACGTATATGTAAGGAAATTAACTGTCTGAACACATCATAAGGTTTTATGGTTGAGTGTGTGACACACTGGACTGATGTCCCACTTACTCTTTGGGAGTTCTTGAACCCGACACTGTCAGCAATGTAACCAGATGGACAATGAGGACACCAAACAAAGCAAGGGGAACGGTGTAAAGTGCAGAAATGCTTTTATTACAAAACAACAGTCAAAACCAAAACAGTGTTCAAATAAAAGTGCAGTGCATCAAAATGTCAATAAATAAATAATCCATAAAACCAGGGTGATCCAAAGTGGAGATTAAAATAATCAAATAAATAATTCCATTAAAAACAAGGGCAGGAAGCAGTTCTTTAAAAACAAAACTCTGTGCCTTCTTTAGCTGGCGGCTCCCCTGCTTCTCCCATCTGGGCATTGCAACAGGGGAGTGGCCCTACCTGCAGCTGACCTTCTCCTTCTGCTGGTCTGATAGCTTCCCAATCCCTGGCTTCATTCAGCTCCTCCAGACCAAGACTTGGGTTCCCCCAGTGACCAGGGAGCTCACACTGGGGCTTCCACCTCCCAAGCCTCTTACTCCTGGTGCCGTCTGTTACCTTACGTGGCAAGCCGTCTTCGATCATGGTCCTCTGCAAAACTCAGTAGGAGTGACCCAATCAATCTGCCCCCAGGTGCCAGCCAAACACCCCACTAAGACTCACTTCCCAGTTGCCTTCCATTACCTGCGAGCTTGCTCTTTCTGCTCGCTTGTTTACAGTCGCACCGGGTCTCAGTTTCCAGCTTCCCCTTCTTCATCTAACCTGTGTTTTCCTTTTCGATCTTTTTCTTCTCCCTCCACACTCCCGCTCCTACTATATATAATAGGGATGTGGCATAGGTGCGGCAATTAGCAGCTCTCCGGCCACACTACCACGCCTCCTCTTTAAGCAGTGAGTGCAGCAATTACTTATTTAAAAGCTGGCCTTTTCTTCTAAGCCGTGGACCCATTATACCACACTCTGGTCCATTCCTTGCGCCCAACATTGAAGGAACAGGCTTTCAGCCAAGTGGGTGTAGAACATGAATAGATTAACAGAATATGCATCCAAATGTGATTCAAAGGTGCACATTAAACACTGTATTTGTTTTGGCCTAAGCAATTGATACATTTTTCTAAAGCAATATAATTCAGAAATACTTATTTTTTTACTCATTTTTTATTACATATTCTTGTTATTACATTAGTAGTTTTTTTATGATATTCATGGAAAAAGTAATGCATCCTTATATGCTAAACATTTTGAAATTGATAAGTTTACTCTATTTAAAAGTTTACTTTATTAGTTAATGGTAATATTTTATTATTTCTAGTAGTCTGTGCCTGAAAATAATACCAATTAATAATTCTAATAGACATCTGTCAGCATTGATTTTGCCTGTGTGCATATCATCACCTACTGGCAATAAACATGCTTATTTCAAAGTAATTTAAATAGTATAGATCAAATGCCCTATCTAAATGATAAATACCAGATCTTGGCTATTGTCAAGGAAGTTCTCCACTGCCTTTAAATTATGTCTTTTCAGAAGTCGGAGAAAAGCACAGATGTCTCCTTCTATGGTATGTACAGTATATCAGCTTCTATAGGTGCACAGTAAGAGCCACTAGCTGCATTTATATCCTGATACAGCACTTTCTCATCTCAAGACAACAAAGGACTACAGGAGTCAGCACAGAGTATCATTGGTACAGAACTCCCTCCTGTCCAGGATAAATATAAGACTAAACTGACTAAAGCTGTTTTCACACCTAGTCTGTTTGGAGCAGTTGTTTCGAACTCTGGAGACAGTACACTGTCTGGCTCCACCTCATTACATTGGTCAGAGGCAACCCACATACCACCCTGTTCTCCCCACTCTCTGTGAGTTGACCCAATCCCAGGTTCCAAAAATGAGACTTGCCAGTAACCAAGCATCCAATCTGATGGGCTGTAGCAGCCAGGAAACATGGTCCATGCCCTCCCTTAACTGCTGCTCATGGGGCTTCTTCATAGTCAGCTACTCCAGGTATTCCCCTCACTGCCAGGCATTCTACAGCCTACCAAGGAGAGTGCCCCTCACAGGTCTGGACCCCCTAAGGACACAATAATACTAATGTCAGGATCTGTGGAGGCTGAGTACTGAGTATCTTCAGCCGTTTAAGGTCGAGACTACACAATTGCAGATGCTTTAGTTAGTTGCTTTAGAAAGCTGTTATTTCTTTTTCTTTGCATCATCAAACAAATCTTGCTGGGGTTTTAGGCATGCTGTTATGGGGGGGCTGCAGCAGATTATACTTACATATCACTTCATTTGTGTGTATTCAGTGTAGTGCTTGGCACATGACAAATTCATGTTTTATTTTTTGGATTGTTTTTTTTTTTTATTTTTAAATATTAAAGACCTAGTCACCTTTCCTCTGTGCTATTGAGGAGTTGCTTTTTTGTTTTTGCTTTATTAGCCCAGGTATTCTCCTAAAGGGCCAGCTGCCCAGGACCAATCCAGGGCTACCAATCATTGCCATTCAGTAGCTTTCTGCTAGGATTCCTTTGTGATAACTGTGGGTTTGTTGAAGTTAGGTGGGCCTCACTGGTGGCCCAGTATATCCTACACTTGTAATTATCACCTAAGCTTCCTGGAAACCTTTTCTGTTATTTTATTTATTAGCCAAAGGCAAACAACTGAGAATGAATGTCCATGATCTACTCTGATATGCAGGAAAGATACCACTACCATCATTTTCCTATTCTTACCTCTGGCTCTTGCCCTTTGGCAGGCTTTTTAACTGTTTTGGATCCATGCGGTACCCAATCTGGATATTTTTCTATATAACAAAATGCTAAGGTCTGTTTGTCTAGTCACTCAGAGCAAAGTGATTGGTCAGTTTGGCTTTGGTGTGATTGGTCAGTTTGTTTTTGGTGACACAATCTAAAGAAGAAGTATAAGTGTTAGACAGATGAGGAAGAGAAAAAGAATAGGAGGCTGAGAGAGACACCTTCAAGATGGGTATAAAAGTGATAATGAGGTGAGAAAGACAACTCAAAAATAATGAGTCTAAGAAGCAGGCTGTGCTAGGCAAGAGGGAGCTAAAGGTACAGTACATGTAGGACAACAAACAGCCATTTTTTTTAATTATTCTGTTATCTGTCTTTGACAGCTTGCATAGCTAGTGTATAAGTATTTTATCTTTTAACAGGCTGAAATTTAATAAGATAAATACCATTGATTGGACTGCAATAAGTATTTGCTGCTTGTTACAAATTACAAAAATATGTGCTAATTTTTCTTTAAAAATAAAATATAATGCTTTAAGTGTTATTTAGTAAGTGAAATGAATCAGTGCAATGTATTCCAAGATATGGAGATGTTTTATTGGAAACTTTAGGTACAATTTCTTTTAAATACACTTTGTTAAGTCCTTCTGTAATATATATATATATATATATATATATATATATATATATATATATATATATATATATATATATATAATATGACACATAATACTTGCAAATTGAGTGTCTTGGGTAGTGTTACACATTAGAATGTATCAATGGTGACAAACAGAGTCTTCGTTACAAATAGTGCCACAGGGAAGTCCAAAGGTCACGTTTACGTTCCTCTCTAATAGACAGTAGCGGTTTGATCATTTACTTAAGTAATAATGAATAACACTCATGACTGTCTGAGGAAATCAGTATATGCAAATAATACACAGTACTATTTTTAAATATGCATACCTTTCACATTCAAAAAATAGGCTTACTAACAATACATGTTAATATAGTGTAATGCAATGTAATGGAAAGATTCATATTAATTTTGAATCATAGCTAGCAATACTGTAGAAATTAGAAAATATAAAAGTGCCTATTAATTAAATTGAAATGTTATTTTGAAGCTGAAAATAACAGAAAAGAAGGTTAAGGACAGGAAATTTCCACTAAGTAGCCTTCATTGTTGTGTGATTGAAGTGAAAAAAAAACAGGATAAATTTACAGAAGTGGAAGGGGATGAATGGAACAAAGCCAGTGGAGATCAAAAGAACGAAAGACCAGAGAGGATGCAAAAAGCACCCATTAGAGAAAATGAAGAGGTTAAAGGCTTTTTGGTAATTTAATGCTAGGGAAGTGTCTGATCCAAGACAGAGAATGAGCTTAGCTCCTTCAGTTTTTCTTTGAATCATTTCTTTTGGAAAGAAAGAAAAAGAAAGAAAGATGTAATTCAAATATACTATTTGGAACAGACTGCTGTGATGAACCTGTGTTTTGGCCTAACTATGTCTGGTTTTTTAATTTTTGTACATGATCAATCAAGCTGTGTGACATCATCATGCCATCTGTATCTAAGATAGTGGTATGCTACTTTTAACATCCTAACATTTAATAGATTACTTTTCAATCAGATTTTTCTCTCTCCCTACCATGTTCTTACCTATTGCTTGTCCCTTGACACTATTTTTTGCCATTCATCTACAAATCTCTCAAAAATACTTCAGGGCCCTCTTTCTCTCTCGGTCTCTCTCTCGAAGTCACTTACTTTTTGTGTCTTTAACATTGCAAAGCATCTTCCTGTTTAGATGTCTGGTCACTTTTTCTAATAATTGCTGAAAATACAATTTTTGAACTGGCAAGGAGGTTCATTATGCAATGTTACATTTTCCCAAAATGATCCTTTTTCCACTATGATCCAATTCTTGGTGACATATTTGCAAGTGATAGCTTGACTCCTCTTACAACATAAAAGGGCAGGGGAAGTGTCTGTCCCTTGTAAAGTAAAGTATGGATGTGAGATTAGCATAAGGTAACCTCTGTAAATATACATTTATTCAGCATTCAGCTTTAAAAGATACTGCATTACTTCTGGACTATGTTAAATATTCTAAGATTTATTGTTAGGTTAATACTTTTGCATATCTAAATGTCACTAGGAGGGTTCAGGTTCTTATATGTACTTTTATGTTTTAAAAATGTCTTTTTCTGGGTTACATAAGTATCATTTGTTAAT
The DNA here is from genome assembly GCF_016835505.1 of Polypterus senegalus. Classification (NCBI taxonomy): domain Eukaryota; kingdom Metazoa; phylum Chordata; class Cladistia; order Polypteriformes; family Polypteridae; genus Polypterus; species Polypterus senegalus. Next base: position 126,880,562 of record NC_053157.1, on the reverse strand, counting down.
TTCACCATCACACAATCTTGACGAAGAAAGATATGATTTCATATTCTGCTACTTCCCAATCTCCCACAGTGTTTGCATGCTGTGAAATGTAGGACCTCACATAGACATCTTAGAACAGAACAAGTTATTATTTCAAACTGTCTTTTGAAAGTATGATTTTATTATTTAGTGACCTCTTTTTAGTTTCTGCAAGTAAAAGCTGATCAAGCAAAAAAAAAAAAAAAAAAATTCCTCTTATAAAGCAGAAAGCAGAAGTCATCCCTGTGGTGTTAATTCAAAGCGCAACAGGACCGAGTCCACATTAAATTATGAGAGACTGCAGCAGGATATAACAAAAACTTTTTCCAATCAGCCAAAAAAAAAGTTATACACGCAAGTAAAGTTGCTATAGAAAACACAAGACGTACCACTGACGTTTTAGGTAGAGACAAGACAACTAGTAATATCTTGGCACATAGTGTAAAATGTCTGGTAGGCTCTACTATTAGTCTAAAAAAAAAAAAACTAAACTACAAAAACTATGAGGATGAATATGCAGGGATTTGTTTCACTTTCAAGACAAATGTAAGTGCCTAGCAAATAATTAATAAAACATAAAAAAAAACAATAAAAACAGTCTCGAATAAACACAAACAGCCTGGAGTATTGAAACTAGACTGGTATAAAATGACAGGAAGAAATAATGCACAGAAATACATTGACATACTGTAAATGGATAAATCGCTATAAAAATGAAACAAAATAAACATTAAAAGATTGATTTTCCAATAAAAAAAAACCAGAAGTTTACTTTTATAAAATTGAACTATTCTGTAACCAGTAACCCACACCACTTCATGACACCACTAAAGATTCATTTAAGAGATTATCAGCAATCTCAGATGATGCACCCACCTACAATAACTGAAACAATGTAAGATTGAGAGAGCAAAGAACATAAAATTAGTATAAATAAATTAAATGTCAAGAAACAAAACACATGTTCAAATGTCTATCAAATCACATAGAATGGTATCTATAAATAGTTAAATAATATTTGGTTATTGCAATGCCTGGCTAGATTCAAATAATAAGAGGTGCTTAACACTAGAATTACCAGAGCCTACGAAAAAACTCGTAATTCCGTCCCACCTTAAATTGCTTCTTAAATCCCTTCACACCTCTCCGCCAGCGTTCTTTGTCCTCTAAATGTGCTGATAAAGAGAAGCTTTGAGCAGCCGGCTATTCCATCCCCCCACCAATTTAGAACGTGCACGAACTTCTCTCAGCTCATGCCTTGATTGAGTATCTGGGAGTGAAGTGGAGTTTTAGAGTGGAAATAATAGATCATTATTTGAAACACACGCATTTCATGTCTGTTCCGTTTCTACAGTAATCTGTGTCAACACATTGTTAAAACAGAAACGTTTTTTATATTCTAGTAGTAGATGACAAAATGTAGGCATAAACTATATAATGTATGAAGCCTAAAGTCCAAATATCAAAGAAACATTTTCACAAGAATAACACAATTGCGCTTTTATTCAAAAATATAACTGCAGAAACAAAAAGCCGCCTTAAAATGCGACATTGACAGCCATTTCTTGTAATTGCCTCCGTGGTTCAATAGAATCAGTTCCCGCTTCAGAATCAAAAGCTCACGAGTTCGATCCTGCGCCACTCGGTTTTGAGAAGTAAACTGCTCTTAGTCTTACTATTTTAGGATAAAAGCATACATTTGATTTCGGTCTGTGACAGCCAGTGCAATTTATGATCCTTGTAAAGGTTAGTTTTTTTTTTATTCACTTTTCATTCTCTCAGTCGCGTTCAGAATCAATCCATACAACCCCATCTGACACGGCTGTTTTCACATAAAGACGCGCTATAGCTTTGCAGTGTACCACGTTGCATACTAACGCCCCCACCAAAAGGGTTCTGACACACAAACGCTGGCGAAGCTAACTTCTTCGTATCTCACCGTCACTTGATTTTCTTTTTATTCAGTTTTATTGAGTGTTCCTGCCAGTCCCCGCATGATGCTGTATGCTGTTTCTTTTGTACTCCAGGACATGCCGAGGAGAGAATGGTAAAGAGCAGTAACTTCGGCGCTATATGCAATCATCAGACACTCCCCATCTGCCCGTTGTTTTGTTATACTTTTACACAAAAGAAACAGCATACAGCAACATGCGGGGACTGGCAGGAACACTCAATAAAACTGAATAAAAAGAAAAGCAAGTGACGGTGAGATACGAAGAAGGCAGCTTTGCCAGCGTTTGTGTGTCAGAACCCGGTTGGGTGGGGGGGGCGTTAGTATGCATCGTGGTACACTGCAGAGCTATAGCGCGTCTTTAGTGAAAACAGCCGTGTCAGATGGGGTTGTATGGATTGATTCTGAACGCGACTGAGAGATTGAAAAGTGAATTTAAAAAAAAAAAAGCTAACCTTTACAAGGATCATAAATTGCACTGGCTGTTACAGACCGAAATCAAATGTATGCTTTTATTCTAAAATAGTAAGACCAAGAGCAGTTTACTTCTCAAAACGAACTGGTGCAGGATTGAACTCGCGAGCTTTTGATTCTCAAGCGGGAACTGATTCTAGTGCACCACAGAGGCAGATACAATAAACAGCTGTCAATGTCGCATTTTAAGGCGGCTTTTTGTTTCTGCAGTTATATTTTTGAATAAAAGCGCAATTGTGTTATATTTGTTCCTTTTGGGAAACTGTTTCTTTGATATTTGGGCTTTAGGCTTCATACATTATATAGTTTATGCCTACATTTTGTCATCAACTACTAGAATATAAAAACGTTTCTGTTTTAACACTGTGTTTACACAGATTACTGTAGAAACGGAACAGACATGAAATGCGTGCGTTCTAAATAACGATCTATTATTTCCACTCTAAAACTCCACTTCACTCCCAGATACTCAATCAAGGCATGAGCTGAAGTTCGTGCACATTCTAAATTGGTGGGGGGATGGAATAGCTGGCTGCTCCTAGCTTCTCTTTATCAGCACATTTAGAAGACAAAGGATGCTGGCGGAGAGGTGTGAAGGGATTTAAGAAGCGATTTAAGGTGGGACGGAATTACGAGTTTTTTCGTAGGCTCTGGTAATTCTAGTGTTAAGAATCAGAAGATGGATGGGACAGTAAGTTAAATGAAATAACACAACACAGTCAGAACCAAAAGTTCCACTAATCCTATCTACCAAGTCACAATACATACTACTCTTTAACCAATAATACACCAACACCAAAATACCACTGAAGTTTTATTTGAGTGGTTTATCCACAATCTTGGACTGGCAGTGCTGAGTAATAAAGTGTTGCGGGCATGAAGTAATAATAGTGACTTGTTAGGACACATCCTTAGCCTCTACATGACTCGTGCCACAGCAACAGAAACACATATTGATGACTCCCATGAAAAACAAAATGGAATTGCATTAACACTAAGCACAATGATTTTCAAAATGAACTCTTCCAGATATAATGAATATACAAAGTAAAAATTCCAAATAAATCTTGGATATATAATTCCCTCAAAAGATCGTCAAAAAACTGATTTGAGTCTGGAAAAACTTGTTAAAGAATCATTACATGATTTGAGTAATTGAAACTCACCCTGCTGTTTATAACTCGATTGATCTGGGTACAATACCCAGCTCTGTTCCTAGATGGACTCTGAGTGGCTCTCTGTAAGTATTTCTGTTTTTCTCTCACACCACACACATGTGCATTTCAGGTTAGCTGACTTTTCTAAATTGGCCTCATGTTCTGTTAAATGCTGACGTTCCATCAAGGGTAGGTTCATGCTTTGTGAGTTATACTAATATGATGGCTCTGTATTAAATCTGGTGTAATATTAACAACTGCAGGTAAAATTCCATTACAACGAATATCTGTACAACGAAATTTTCATTACAACAAAGTATTTTTATGGTCCTGACAGCTTCCCCATATGACACGAGTCTATAGAAATCTCGTTACTACGAAGTACATTCAGCAGATGCAGTACTTTTATTACAACGAAGCGCACAAAAGACCTTGAAATGCCTGAATGAATCATTCACAGAGCAGTTAGTTCTGTGGTCACAGCTCAGTTGTGCACAGATCCTCAAATAGAAACACTGTCATTTTTTTTCCTTTCTTTGAACTTTCCTCGTACTGTTTTTTTTTTTTTTTTTTTGCCTTTTTTGTTTCCTGCGGTTTTCAGTGATACCTTTTGCTTATTACTGATAATTTCCCCTTGGGATTAATAAAGTATCTATCTATCTATCTATCACTCATCAACATATATTGGAATTTAACTCATTGTCACCGTCCTATAGAAATGGCAGACTTAAAAAAACAATAACATTTCATATTAGAAAAAGAAAACTTAAATTTTTTGCAGCTCTCGATTGCGACAAAAAGAAAAAAGACATTGCCAGTGAATTCAGAATTTTGCCACTGTCAACTTTCTTGAAAGACCGAGCAAAAAAAGAAGAAAAATCTCGGGTTGCATATGTGAACTGCTGCATTTGAAGATGTTGAAAAAACAGTTTTTATGTGGTTCAGTGATGCTCGTTCAAGAAACATTCCTATTAATATGGCACTCATTCAAGAAAATGTGAGGTTTGTAAACTCTCTTGAGACCTCCCATAACTAGACAGTACACCGAAGAGCGTCCAAGAGTGCAATCTCGGTATGGGGCAACTGCAGGCTCAAAGTTATGCTGTATCTCTCCGCCAAAGTAAACAGAAAAGATGAGTGGGTGATGCAAGGTTAGGAGCACGTATATTGTAAATGCAGATAACAGGATTACTTGGTCATTGACCTGGCCACGACCTTGCCTGACTGCTGTGTCTGTGTATAGCAGAGTGGCAGATCACGCTACAATAAATAACTGTGCCGTTCCTGTTTCAAGCTGAATAAAAATGGTTTTGCTAAGGTACTGAGACTAAGCCTCATGTTTTGGGGTGCAAGACAGAGACTTATAGTGCGACCCTGATCTTTTATGATTTGCTTCTCTGGCACTTCACTGCATTGCTGTGAGCCTGGTATTGCCCTGCCCCAGCAACGGACAAACAATCTTCCACAGACACTGCGATCGTGCTTCGGGACGCACTTCAGCGTGTTGTTCCTGTTGGGTGGGGAGAGGGTGGGATCCCAAAAGTGTTCAGACATCTCACAATATGAAAAAGAAAAAAAAGGATGATTCAGCTTCTGATTGATAACTGTGCTGCACACAACATGCTTCCACATTTAGATAATGTTTGTGTTGAATTCCTCCGATCCAATTGCTTTAGCCATTGGATTTGGGCATCATTCGCACTCTTAAAGTATATTATCGCAAGGAAATGCTGAAACAAATTCTCGTCAGCATAACTTGTAGGCAGGAGGGGATTCAAATTAATGTGAAAGAAGCTATTGAAATAATTGCAAATGCCTGGACACAAGTTAAAGAAAACAATATAGTAACAAATAAAGAATGTCATTACAACGAAATTTTCATTACAACGAAATATTTTTTAGGTCTCTGGGAGTTCGTTGTAACGGAAATTTACCTGTATTATATTTTACTTTCATACTGAACCATTTTACAGCACAAGAATCTAGCACTGGACAAAGTAAAAGAAAATATATTGTAACAAAATCGACTCCAGACAGTCACAAAGGTTTGGGGCAGCCACCCGTATAATATGTTCCTGGCTACAAAAGGTTTGAAAAAAAGGTTTGCAATGTTTACAAAACAGAGTCCAAAACAGAACTGATCAAGTGGAAAATAGGATGACAGTTTTAAAGGTTGGGAGAGGAAATGAGATCATCCAGGTCGGAACCGGACGTGGCATCTCCAGGCCCGGATGTGACATCATCAGTGGTGTCGAAACTGGAAGTTACATTATCAGTGGTGCCAGAACTTGATGGATTTCCCGAGAATGGTCTGCAAGAGACTGAGAGAGACAGTCAGCACACTCTGCCACACCTGGTCTGGCATAGTATTACCGTTACTTAAGCCCTTTAGCTGCCTACTAATTGCACGTGTGACAATATATTACATCTTCAACTCTAAAGAAAATTATATTATGGAAAAATACTGGTGGTATTAATTATTTTCTTGTGGGTTGTTACTGTTTACACCAGCTAAATTTATGGAAAAAGATCTAATAATGTATTATTAGCATTTGTATAATACAAATGAAAGAAAGGAGAAAGGCAGAAAATGAAAACACATGAAAAGGAGATGATATTTTAGAGAAGGCACTCATTTTATTGTTTTGAGAAATCAAGCTAATGAGATTAAAAGTTATTCCCCAGTAATGCCTGTCAAACCAAGGCATGCCAAATTGGCAAATCCTAGTTACATCTGACACGTTATCACTAGAATAAGGACATGCATTTGCGATAACAATAAAGAGATTCAGCACAATACAATTAATTAAAGGAGGTGCATAGCTGACAGTTGCAAAAAGGTTATCTTAGGAAGACAGAATTATCTGACGGCTGGCTTTTAGGTACATTTTGATAATGCATTATTATAATGAATGTTTGTCAGCCAGCATGATGCCAATGGCATTATTACTACTACCTGCACATTGATTTTGGAGGAGTACCTTATTGTACCAAATGCATTAATATTTGTTATCAAATTAAAATAATGAGTTCATTAATTTAAAGTTTAAATAATGATCCCAAAGATGCAATGCTAATTTGAAGGATCACATGGACAAAAAAATATCCACGGCCTACCTTAGCACAAAATGTGAAAATGTCAATGAAAGTGAAGTGGTTCTATATGATACACACTCATGGAATACTAAAGATAAATATTTAATCCTTAAAGCTACAGACAAATGTGTTCCTGCATTTATAGGACTTTGTATATAAATTGCTGAGATCCCAAAAGGTATTTTGAAAAATGTATCTGTTTCAATTGAAAATAAACTCAATTGAATATAATACACAATGTTCAAAAGCTATATTGACTCAAAAAGATTATTTCTGCATGATTTGTGTCATTCATATTAGCCAAAACTAAATGTATAATGTGCACAGAAAACTATAGTCATTTAAGTTTAGATGGAAAACATAATAGTAAATTATTAATAATTTAACAAATAATATTTAAAATGAATATTTTTAGCAAATTGCTTTAAATAAACAGCATCTCAAAATATTAGCACTGAATGCTAGCTGACCAGTTTCAATGATGGAATTCAAATTTGGTGGAGATCGTGAGGAGTATAGAGAACACTGTGATTATACAAGGACCAATGAGCTTTTATTAAGAGCACCGGAACCCCATCCTTTCCCAGCACCCTAAATAGTGTCTCTTAAGGAGCACTGTCATTCGCCTTTTCTAAGTCAACAAAACACATGTAGACCAACTGGCGGAACTTCCATGCCTCCTCCAGGATCCTCATGAGGGTACAGAGCTGGTCCACTATTCCAATGCTCCTCCTAAACCCGAGATTCCACACTTGGGTGGAATATGCTTTTAAATGCCCTGGTATAAGCTTCCCCAGGGAGCCTGAGGAGTGTAATCCTCTGATAGTTGGAGCACACCCTCCAGTGCCCCTTTTTAAAAATGAGGACCACCAACCCAGTCTGCCCCTCCAGGGCATTTTTCCTGACAACCACGCAACATTGAAAAATCATGTCAGCCATGACCCCTCAAAAAATCCAAACCATTCAGCATTTCTGGAGAGATCTCATCCATCCACAGGACCTTTCCACTGTGTAGCTGGTTAACTACCTCAGTGACCTCCCCATCAATCAGCTTCTAACTCTGCCTTCGCCACATACTCCTCAAAATGTTCCTTCTACATACTTTGTCCAGGTCAGCATTTTCCCACCCTTACTGAGAACAGCTTGGGTGAAGCCTTCCTTTCCACTACTGAGTTGCCTGATGATTTGCCAGATCCTTTTTAAGCCCAATCATTAGTTAATTTCTATGGTCTCACCAAACTTCTCCCACACCCAGGTTTTTGCTTCCCTGACCACCAAGACTGCAACCTTTTGCACTGTTGGTAACCCTCTGCTGCTCTGGGAGTCTTCCGTGCTAATCATACATGGAAGGTCTCCTACTTCGGTTTGATGGCATCCTTCACTTCTGATGTCATCTGGGTCTTTGCATTGCCACCCTGAGAGGCACCTAAGCTCTTGGTGGCTGCTTCCACAATGAAAATGTTTGAACAAGGTCCGGTCGGACTCTATGTTCTCAGCCTTCCCCCTGATGCAGAAAATGCTTTTCTGAAAGTTGGATTTGAAAGTCTTCTGGATACTGGATAGGGCCCCCCACCCAGACATCAAAACTCACTACTTGCTTGGGTTTTCAAGGTCTGTCCAGATGCCTCACTCGCCATCTAACCCAACTTTAGACCAGGTGGTGATCAGTTGATAGCTCTCTTCTGCCACAAAGCCTACAACATTATTATATAATCAACCATAGATCTTTGGCCTAAGGTGCTCTGGTACAATTATGACCTAACTTATGCTCGAGCATGGTGTTTATTATGGCTAAACAATGCCAAGCAGAGAAGTCCAATAGCAAAACACTGCTCAGTTTCATATAACATAGGCCATTCATTGCAACCATGTCTCTCTAGGTTTCTTCATCATTGCACATATGGCCATTGAAATTATTCAGCAGAACTATGGAGTTTCCAGCCGGGACCTTTTCTAGGATCCCCTTCTAGAAGGCCTGGTACTCTGATATGCCATTTGCTACATAACCAAATTTGCCAGTCAAAGTCCCCACTTCTGCATTCTTCGGTAGCACAGAGGCAGCCTTCTTGTTCTCTGTGACAAACTCCAACATAGTATGGACCAGGCTGGGCTCAAAAAAAACTCCCTCATGCCATACTCTGGACAACTCCAGATTAAAGAATAGTAAAGCCCTGTGTGCTCTACTGCTTTACATCACCCACCAACTCCAGTTCCTTCCTCCAGAGAGAGGTGATATTCCACATCCCAAGAGACAGTTTATGTGCCTGGGTTCCAGTGTGCCAAGACCCTACCTTTTACCACCACCTAAGTCACATCGCACCTGGCCCCTTTTTCTTTTGCAGGTGGTGGGCCCACAGGAGGGAATTTCCACAGCACTATTTTGGGCTATGACTGACCAGGCACTGTGGCAGGCCTAGCTGCCAGACGCTTGACTATGAGCATGCTCCCCAAGCCTGGCTCCAGATGGGGGCCCTGGTGACCCATTACCTGGCAGGGTACTCTTTTTATATTTGTAGATGTGTATCTTTAGGGGCTGTCAATCGCTCTTTTTCTGACCCCTCACTCAGGACTTATTTGCTTTGGTGAGATCCAACCATCTAGCTTCTACTCTGGATAACATTACATTCATAGATAAATGATCATGCAGGAGCAAATCAGATATGTGAACTAAGAAAGAATAGGTTAAAGAAATACTTTACTCAAAAATGATATTTTATGTGTTAATTACCCTGTGTTGCTAGGAGTGTTGACAGAGAAAACAATGTAATTTAAAAAATCTATAATTTGTGGGGGATCTATATCTTTTAAGTTTAAGTATTATATGATTTTGTTTCAAACATCAAGATTCTTTAATAAATAAAATAAAGTTACACAAAGTTTAATACTCCTTTTATCAAATAAATATTAATAAGGGTTTTATTAGTTTTATTTCATCATTTTAATAGAATATTATTGAAAAGATATGTAATTCCTTAAACATACAGTAGTGTTTTTTAAACAATATTAGTTGCAGGTAATGGAGGAGTTAGCAATTCATTTTTAACATCACTTACTTAGTGTTGATAATTAATCTTCTGCACATGCAGTCATCCTTAGTTCTTAGTTGGGGTTGGTTAGATTTCAAGACATCCACCAATAAAAATTAAAATCTGTGAATATCAAATGCTAACCCAAAGCCCAAACTTGTTTTATAAAATCAAATATATTACACTTTATATACACTTTGTTGCAATGGGTTAGCCTCACCCTTCATTCCTATAGGAACACTTAGCAAACATCTTACTTCATCTATACTAATAAAAGGCAAAGCCCTCACTCACTCACTCACTCACTCATTCACTCACTCACCCACTCACTCACTCACTCACTCACTGACTCATCACTAATTCTCCAACTTCCCGTGTAGGTAGAAGGCTGAAATTTGGCAGGCTCATTCCTTACAGCTTACTTACAAAAGTTGGGCAGGTTTCATTTCAAAATTCTCCGCCTAAAGGTCATAACTGGAAGGTATTTTTCTCCATTAACTGTAATGGAGTTGAGCTGGAATGACGTGGGGGGGCGGAGTTTCGTGTGACATCATCACGCCTCTCACGTAATCACGTGAACTGACTGTCAACGCAGTGCGTAGAAAACCAGGAAGACCTCCAAAAAGCACTTAAGAAAACATGCATTATATAATTGAGAAGGCAGCGAAACAATAAGAAGCGAGCGAGTGACATATACCACCATATTCATGACTGATGCTACCTCGGAAAGAAAGCAAGGTGTAAACCTAAACTTTAAATTAAGTTCATAGACAGGCTACCGCTGGCGTTTCACATGCCCACAGGTAATGCGGGATACAAGTTTAATGAGAGGACGCAGGATATAAACGAGAGTTTTGATCACTTTATAACTAAGTTAAAATTGTAGGTGAAGGGGTGTGCTTATGCAAATTCCGAGACTGTGTTTGTGGGGGATTGACAGTTAAGGCGGGTGGGGAGTCACATCATCACCTCCCCTCCCATTCATCTCATTTGGCTCTGAGCTGAGCTCCGCGGCTAATGCCGTCTTCCGAAGCAACTTCGTCAGACTGCCACCAAATACTCACAGAAAAATCCACAAGTTAATACACACGCTGTCTCTATAGAGTTTCTCCACACTGAATCCTCCAGGCACTACTTACAAAAGGTTACATTGACAATCGTGTTACGTTATTTTTAAAATCTTTCCTTTTCTTAGCACAAGCACAGCTGAGAAGCTTCGATGCATGTGCTCCATAAGCGTTAAAAATAATGCATTTAATCACACTTTGCATTACAAGCAAAGGGAGCTTTTGTCAATGCATGATTTCCTGGTACACCGATTACTTTGATCAGCGCATCCCGATTCATTTTACCCTCGCACCACCTTAGTTTGAGAAGAAGTATGAAAAATATGAGGTTAACACAGAAAAACAGATCACCAATTCAAGCTTTATGAATAATCGATTCGCCATCAATAATTGTTTTGGTAAAGCCATCCTCCTTCCATTTTATAATTTTTCCGCCACTAGCCATGATTAAATGAACAGTAAAAAAAGTAAGAGCAAAGCGAGGGTGACTTATTTAGGCAGGCATATATATGACAGCAACACTCATGACAATGTCAATCATGTTACGTTATTATTAAAATGTTTCCTTTTCTTTTCATTACTTCTTTAACACACTACTTCTCCGCTGAGGGCGGGTATTTTGATATATATATATATATATAATATATGAATGACCTCCAAAAGCGCTGAGACTTTTGATATCATGAGCGTGTCTGCAAAACTGTGGTCTCCTGCCCTGCAAAAGTCGAGCAGCCAGCGCGTGCATAGCTGTGCCGGCCTTTGAGACGCTGACTGCGCTTCTGCCTTAAGTCAAAGTGAGCACTTTTAATTTTTTTCATCCTCCCCCTGCGCTATAGCCCAGACAAGTGCAAACACGGGACCCCTTTTCTACACCACAGCAAAATAATATTAAGGCGATTCACACTTTCTTTTGCACGTATACGATTATGAGGTTCTCACCCCGGATTATGAAGACACGCACACGAGTGGAGGACTGACAGTGCCATCACAGCCGATTAATGGCGGGGCATCTCACCAGTCTACACAAGACCCACCGCGACTGTTCCCAAAAGGCGATCATAACGTCAGCGAACACATCTCTCTATACTATATAAAAGAAAAAGGCAACTTTCCTTTCTTTACACCTTTTTCCTTTTATCCCAAACCAAAGCCTTTCTCGCTTAACACTGCAGAGGACACAAAACTAATTTTCTTTAAATGCCGGTAAGGCACATTACCAGAGGCACAAATTTGAACGTTCACATAGAAAATGTAATTTCTATACCACAGCCGTCGTGTAGCGCCTTTCAAAAGGGATCTACTACCGAGAGATGATCCATATACATTTTAGCTGCTGTTAGTTACTTACCTGTTGTGTTACACAGTCTTTAAAATGTAGTTTACCCACAACCACTCCAGTAGTGCTCAATGTACCTGTACTTCTTAAAACGTTAATGTTTTACTGTTTAATAACTTATAGACTATATTTTATTTCTCCCTTGCACTCAGTGACCAAAGCTATGCACACACATATATAAAAGCTATACACACAAGTATATGTATGTGTATATATATGTATGTATGTGTATATACACACACACACCCCTATCTACATTATATATATATATATACACACACACACACACACACACACATACATACATACATACATACATACATACACACATATATATAATTTGTGTGTGTGTATGTATGTGTGTGTATATATGATGTAGATAGGTATGTATATATATATATATATATATATATATGTGTGTATATGTAGATATGTATATAGATATGTAGATATGAAGATATGTATGTGTATATATATGTGTATATATATATATATATGTATGTGTGTGTGTGTGTGTGTGTGTGTGTGTATATATATATATGACAGCAGCAATCCAAGCTGTGAGAAAACAGTAAAAAGGAGGCGTGTCGGACGTCGTGGTACATTTTCTGATGCAGCTAGACGAAAAAACTTTGTGACGCTGCCCAAATACACAAAACAATTACTTTGACAATCATGTTACATTATTTTTAAAATGTTTCCTTTTCTTTTCATAACTTCTTTAACACACTACTTCTCTGCTGCCAAGCGGGTATATATATATATATATATATATATATATATATATATATATATATATAGATAGATAGATAGATAGATAGATAGATAGATAGATAGATATGAGAACAACATACATATATATATATATATAGATAGATAGATAGATAGATAGATAGATAGATAGAGATATATAGATAGATAGATATGAGAACAACACTCATATCAATGACAAAACAATTACATTAACAATCATGTTACGTTATTTTTAAAATTTTTCCTTTTCTTTTTCGTACCTTCTTTAACATACTACTTCTCCGCTGCGAAGCGCGGGTATTCTGCTAGTATAAAATAAAATAAACTTGCCTTAAGCATGCAACTTATTAAAAATGTTGATAAGTCATTTGCGCACTTAGGAAAAGTTTTCTTGATAATCAAACCAACAGCTTATCTTTAACCTACACTGTTACACACCAGTTTGCATTGACATTTATGTATATCTATATGCATAAGGGTTTAAATTTGACGTTCTCATTGTTTCTGGTATGGGTTTCCCCCAAATAATATCACCTTCTTCCATATTCCAAAGAAGTGGGCGTTTGGTGAATTACCAGTTGCAGATCAGCTCCATGTGAGTGTGTGTACCCTTCAATCAACTAGTGTCCCATCCAAGGGTGTTTCTTGCTTTCTGTCCAGTGCTGTGACTACAGGCTATGGTCCCCCATGAATTGACTAAGTAGTTTTGGAAAGGGGGTAGGCAGTCATGTTATTTTGGATTGTTGTATTTTCTTCCTAGATCTTCCTAATTCTCTTTCCATTTCCATTTGAGCCTTTTCAAATAAGTCCAGCTTCACAGCTTTTGGTGAATTATCAGCAAAACCCTCACTAATTTCTTTTTTTTTTTTTGTTTGAAAGAAGCATTTGATGGAGATGTAAAATCTATGTTGAAGACTCAAGCTACAGTCATTGGCTGCAACTGACTGTAATGAGTCATTGAAGACCTTAAATAAATTATACTGCCAGAGAAATATGGGAATGCAGCAGTGACACTGTTTCTAGCATGATGTAAATACTGAGTAAAACTGTTTTCACTGTTATATAACAAGTCACAGAACCATGCTCCGGGCACTTGCTTTCTCTTTCATTCATTTTTAGATAAGATATTTGCCTGCAGTTTTTACTTTAATGGTCATTGTACAGTTTACCTGGTACAATTTCGAGCAACAAGAAACATGAGTTGCAGTTGTAGATATTCCTGCAAGCCACTACCAGCTCTTCTACAGGCAGCATTAAAGACAAGTTGCTGCTGTGTGCACTGCTCTGTTGGTGTTTTACCAGCTTGTATTGTTGGAGAAGCCATCAGGAGAGTAGAAGAGGACAATAAAAAAAAATAGACAAGTTGAAGTAACCTCTCCTGAGGTATATTTTGAAACAGTAAACTAGTCCATGTTTGAAAATTTCCCGACACTTTTCAATGTGAGGTACTGAAATTTCAAAGTTGTACTGTACATTCTATTCAAGATATCAAAATGAATATTGAACTTTTGTGAAAAATAAATGTACTAAATTTCAATAAAATTAGACCACTGAGAGTCAAGCTGATGTATACAAACAAACTGAAAGGGCAGTTAGACATGACAACAGTATTTGTTAATTTAACTTATAAAGCGATAAATGTTAATGTAAAAGTAAATGTGTGTCCATATGGTTGCTATATGCTATCATTTCAAAAGATGGTGCATCACAAACATTTTTAGTAATAAAATACATTGCATTTTTTATTCAAATAGATGGCACATTACAAACATTAACACTGCTTTTACAACTCCCATAACAAATGGCATATTACAGAGACATATGCATTTCATGTTGCGCTGCAAATGTTAACACTGAAATCTACATTTTTTACTTTGATTTCGACTCATCTTAGACAGGTAGGTCCACTAGTCCACTAGTTTTTAGTAATAAAATGCATTGCAATTGTCATTCCAATAAATCATGCATTACACTGATTTTATATGGTATATGCATTGCATGGTGAACTGCAAACATTAATGCTGAGGTTGCTGATTACTTAAATTTCAATCCATCTTAGGATAGCATAGTTAGTCCCATTTTATAGGAACACACTTTAGGAGCTGTGTGCCTCTGCTTGTAAATTTGTTGCACATATAATCTTTAATTACATTGCAAATAGCTTATCATGCATCATTACTATTTTCACAAATTAAGACATTAACACCAGAAAGTTTGTTTTCTTGTAATATATTTAAAACAGTGAATGCTCTCCTAAAATGAGTGAACATTCTTTTAAAATTATTCATATGCTAAAAACAGTATTCTGAAGTAATTGCAGCTAATATAAAAAATGATTTGGTCATTACTTACAGTAAACAATTTAAAATACACAGTCACATTAAAAATATAATGAAGCATTTGGAAAACAGCAATTTATTAATTTTGTATATGGATTGTCAGGATAGATAAAAAATGCAGTCTCTGTTTTTTTAAAAACCACTTTCTTCATTAAAGGGCTTTTCCAATGCCAATATTTTCATTAAATGTTTGTCCATTGTAGGGCATATGTCTGCAGATATTGCTTATGCAGATATAAGCTTAATGCAATACCTTTGTTAAATCCCATAGAGTAAAGCTCAAAGTCTATACTTGCATCACATCTTGATTACTTAATTTCAAATCCATTATGGTGGTATACAGGGAGTGAATTACAAAAATTGCATCAATGTCCAAATACTTATGAACCTAACTGTAGACCTACTTGGCAGAAGACTATTATTTCCAGTTGCAGTAGTCCAATAATATGGCAAACTGGTTCAGTTCAGCAAAGAAAAATGACAGCCAATCATTACTTTAAGAAATAAAGGTTAGTCAATCCAGAAACGTTCAATAAATTTAAAACATTTTTAAGTTCAGTTTCAAAAACCATCCACTGCTATGATGAAACCAGTTCTCAGCTGGCCCACCACAAGCAGGTGGTCCAAGACAGAACAAGAGTCGCCTCTGCTGCAGATGTGTATTTATATTAGTATCACCTGTTTCAGAATCTGCCAATTAACTGCCTCTCAGATTATAGCCTAAATAAATCAGACATATTTCAGTATAAACTGTGCAGAGTTGATAGTGTGAAATTAGGCCTTCATGGTAGAACTGCTGCAAAGAAATCATTTCAGAAGGAGACAAATGATAAGAAGAAGAGGCTTGCTTGGGCTAAGAAACACCAGCAATAGACATCAGGCCAATCCTTTGGTTTGTTGTGTCCAGATTTGAGATTTTTAGCTTCAACTGCTGTGCTTTTATGAGACAAAGAGAAGGTTAATGGATAATTTCTGCATGTGTGGATCCCACAATGATGCATGCAAGAGGAGGAGTGATGAAGTGGGAGTGTTTTGTTGGTGACAGTGTTAGTAAATAACACTTGCGGCACACTTAAAAAGCATTCTGCAGTGACACACAGTTTTTATATCGACAGTTTGATGAGGTACTGCAGTACATGAAAAGACCTCCATATCCCACTTGCCTTTTCCAGATGGAACCAGACGTACTGGGAGAAAAAAAATGCCCCAGAAGGAATCAAGAGGTCCTCAGAATACATTTCAGCCTAATAATGTCACAATAATGAAAGGCCCACCTGTTTAGTCATATAATGTGGTATTACTGTAAAAGGGGGACTAAAATAAAGATGAACTGTAAACATCCAGCACCCATAACTGAAATATGACAAAACGTGTAAAGCCTTAAGTCTATAAATGTCCCAATCCTTCATATTATGGAAATATTTGACTAAGAACCAAGAAAGGGACAGAGAATTGTTTCAGTTATAATAAAAATAATTAAAATATGGACTTTCATTTGTATCATTTGTTCTCATATTTTAACTAAATACTGTACATCTTTTGACTAATGATAGAAACTTTATTAAATATATTAGCAGTCACTATATATACTGCATATTGTATATATACAGTATATACTGTATATATTTAGAATGCGTTACGCACCAGCCACTTTTGCGTCTCTCCCTCTAGCGTATGTGGATTTCACTTTCACCTAATTCTTCCGGAAACGACTCTTCATTGGGAAGCAGCAGTACTTTTCCCTGATGGCAACACTAATTAGACGATGTACAAGTCTCTGAAAGTTTAAATCCAAAAAACATCTACATACTTCTTTCATATCACCTATGTCCATATATTTGATCTCTTTTTGCTGTACTGTTATTTCACCAAGTAATAATTTCCATTTGTTTGCACTAATAGGATTTTTTCTATAATTTTTTTGAGACTTTTGAATTTTAGTACTTTCATTATCTCTAACCTGCTCTGAATGTGTATCACGGGAACATTTTTGAACCTCTTTACGACATTCTACTTTGTCTTCATCTGTGTGTCTTTTATTTCCCGTCCAGGGCGTGGTTAAATCTCTTGGCACAAAGTCTCATCTCGCAGGACATGAAATTATCTCTCTGAAAAAGTCTTGTCTCGTGCCAGGCTGAAAAGTCTTATCTCGTCCCAGGATATTTTTATATAATAGACAGATATATAATTAATGTTACTAGGGGATTAATAAAAGCTAGTGAAATAGGTTTTTAATCCATGGGATTGACATTACATTTTATGCTAATTTGGTGAACAAATACAACTGTCACCATGTATTGTCTCAGAGACTATAAAGTATTTGTTGGTATTGTAAACAAAATGTCTTCATAAACTGCCAATAACCTATTTTACTCCATTAACAGAATTAAACATATTCTGAAAAGATAAGTATCATACCTTTCCCGGAACATAAATGGGAAAACAGTTTCATTCAAAGGTTCAATTATTAATCTTGTACTTTTCCCAGCAGTTCTATCAAGATCTATTATGCTCAAATCTCTAAGCAGAGCAATTTGTTTTCTTTTCTTTGCTGATAACAGACATTGATGTCACATTAAACTGAAAAATAATATTTCATACACATTTCAAAACATTATCATTTGTAGTGTCGCACACATTTCCATGTAGAACATTAGCTTTTTTTCTGAACTGTTTTTCTACATTCAATCAATGTAATTTTAAGTTATCTTCTGTTCATTTGTTTGCAAAAGAAAAAAAAGAAAAGCTAAAAAAATAACACAGGCTATAGTGATATTAATTTTTCAAAAGCTCTTTTCCAATCAATCTCAGAAAAGCTTTTGCCTTTTGAGCTGCATACATATATTCTAGTTGGCTTTTCTTTAATCTGTTAGCTTTTGTACCTGTCATTCTAACAGGACTGATTTACTGCTTTTTTAAACACTGCATTGTGCTAGACACGTTAGCTGCCTTTTTTAATTATACTTGTAAATGCTATTTCTGTTTCTAACATTATCTTTCTTTTGCAACTGTTCTAATTTCCATTATATACAATTTTGTTTCACTTATGATTTTTCAAATACCATTTGTCTTTGACTTCATGTAATGTTCATTCTGCAAATTATTTTTCCTATATTATTTAAATTAAAAAAAAATTCGGAATCCAATGTCATTTACTACATTTTTCATTACCCCTTTTAAGTTCCACATTTTTTACATTAAAAATACAAATATATTCTCATTGTCTACAAATATTTTTAAACTAATCCAATATGTATGATACTTACTACTGTAATGGTTTAAGTTTTTAATCTCAGGTGGGCTTCTCTTTTATTCCAGTTGCCTCCTTTACCAGGACAATTCGCAACATCAGAGATTCACTAGCATTCTTATAAGTCATACAAAAGGTGAATGTGTTAAGTCTCTTGAGGCACTGGCCTTATACAAACTTAATAACTACAGAAGTGCATACTCCATGCAGTTTTATTTTATGGAAAGTTCAAACTAGGCTTGAACTCAATCAGCCAATAACTTAATTACTCTTAATTAAACAATTAGGCTTTGTGATTGAAAACTGTTGGAAATTTCCTCCTCTCAGGTTGTTTTGCAAGCATTTGCTTCATTCATTGATTCTTCAAGAATTTCTTCCTTAAAGTTGATTTCAAGGCAGTCTCAATTGTTATTGTCTCTAAATTTCCACCAAATTATTACTCAGTTTCAAGTTTGTTAATGTTTTGAAAGGAGGATAAACTATTGGACATACATACAAACATATAATACAGTATATGAGTAAGCTAAATGGAAACTTGAAGGACATGATGACACAGTACACATCAATGCTACTTCACAACTTCAGTAGACTGGGTTTCAATTTTAGCCTGGTCACTGTCTGTTGGGGGCTGACAAGTTCTCCCAGTGTGTGTGTTCTTCTCTCTGTACTCCAAATTTCTTTGTTTAACTCATAGATGTGTGTGTTTTTGCTGTACTGAAGACTTTAAGTACACCAGTGAGTGATTTATGATGAATAGTGCCCTGTCCATGGTTGGTAGCTACCTCACCCTCTCTGTCTTAACAGGCTGGGCTCCCTTAAACCTAAAATCTGGATTAAACTGGATGGATATATATACGTGTATGGTTAAAAGGAAAGCAACAAAAATGGTAACTTTAACAGCATTCCACAAAATATAACTTTAATAAGAAGTTAACACATTCACAGAAGATAATATTGCATTCCTGTTCATCTTCAGATTGGAGTGCCAGCATGTTGTCTGTATGCTGCTATATGCCATCACTGTGATTACAATCTATAAAACACATTTAAAAACACATCTAAATCTTTCAGATTACATTTATTTTTTATTAATTTTGTGAGGTCAAGAACAAAAATGAATCCTAAAAGAAATTAGTTAAAAAAAAAATTTTAAAATTAGAATATCTCCTCCTTAAATGGATAGCACTATGCCACACTACTACTTTCAGTCTTAGTGTGATAGTGTGATGGATATACTTTGTTCAGCCCCAGCAATTTTTTTTTAATTTAATAGGTCTATGCTGTGCTTTGTAAGTAACTTAATTAAGTTAAATGTAATTAAATGTACATGGAAAAGGGAACCGTTTCAGTTCAAGAATATTGTAACTTATATGCTATTGATCAGTTGTTCTTTTCTGTATTGGTATGGCCTCAGCAAGAATATCTGCTTGATTGATTATTTATAGATTGATTATATATTATATTATATTATATTATATTATATTATATTATATTATATTATATTATATTATATTATATTATATTATATTATATTATTATGCTTGGCAACGAGAAGTAGCAGAAGTTCTTAATGCAGTGACTCATTCCTGATAACCCTTCTGTTGAAAGAGCAACGTCAGGGTTCCTGTTGTTTTTCTGCCTTCTCTAAGTATGTAAATAGTTAATATTTTAATGAAATAAACATAAAAATGTTCATAATATATTGTTCATATTCTGAAAAAGAGTTTGACAATTTCCTTAGTATAAATTACCACAATTAAATTAAAATGTAAATACTACATTTCTGTTACTTTAATTGTATTGGGTTAAAGTGATAGCCTCTGGAATGCTCTTTTCAGTGAAATAAACTGTTGCTAATCTTACTACGCAACTGCGTCATCGCAGATGAGTTTCCTGTAATTGAATTTGTAAGTATTTAATTTATGAAAATGTAATTTATTGCACAAAGTATAAAATTGATCAATATGGAAGACAATAAAGACAGAAAGTGTAAATTTATCTTAATGTTAACAAAATTGAATGCTTATTTTATGACATTATTTTTAATATTGAATATGTTTATGTGTCTATATATTATTTCGTTCTTGCTAAAGCTTCTGTTGAAAAAGCTATGAGTCAGGATTTCTGCTATTATTCTTCCTTTTCTAGAGCAGGTAGGGTGTGACATTAGTACACATTAAAACTTTGTCTAACTGGTCTTTTATTCATTAGTTCCTACCTCCAAATTTCAAGCAAACTAATAAGAATAAAGATAAAATGAAGGGATACAACAATTACACCAAAATAAAACTAAAAAACAGTAAGCTGAAATATTTTTTCTTTTTAATTGGGGAATAACATTGCGTTACTTAACATTTTAGAGCATCCTAATAATTTTATCAATAGCAACAGTCCAAGGATTGCCCAAACTGCACTCTTAAAAATAAAAGTGCTTGACTGGTTCTTCAGGGCAATACCATAGGGGAACCATGTTTGGTTTTCAAAAGACCCATTCACATGAATGTTCCAGAAAGAACATTTATTATTTTGGTTCCTTAACAGGCACCATAAAGTAAATGATCACAAATAAATGTTAACAGTTTTGTGAAATAATAATAGGTTTATGATTTAAAAGGGCTCTTGTTGCATACATTAACAGTTCAGGATTTCTTAATCTGTTAGTGTCCTGCTACCATACATTAAAGATTTCAATTTTTTTCTACATATTAGACAGTTTTTCAAAGAACAAAGAACCAACTTCAAATGCAAAAAAAAAAAAACCCTTCCCAGAATGAAAGGGTGCTTTGTCAAGCAATGGCTCTATGAGGAAACACACAATACAGTTAAGAACCATATAATGCCATTAAAGAACCAGTATTTTTAAGAGTGTAGGAGAGAACATAAACTGCATCACCACACTAGGCAGTTATGCAATATGAATTCCAGCTTCCTGTGTACCTTATATTTTAATGTTTTGTATTCTTGATATTTTCTCTTAAAGTTATTTTTTTATGGCTCTCATAATGAAAGTAACAACATTAAAAAAAGAGGTATTAGTCTAGACCTCCTCAGTTTTTAATTGAATCAGCCCTATGACTGGCATGTATCATCATTGTAAAATGGTACTTTGCCAAGGACTGTACAGATTAGAAGAGACACGGACATTAAGATACAAAACGCAATTCAGGTTTATACAAATTTACTGTAAAACGGTAAGAAAAGTTACTGAGAATTAACAAAGATATTTTTATGGGAATCACTGCATGTCAAAAGATTAAAAGAGTAAATGTAGCTAGAAATGCAGTTTGATATAATGGGTATACTTTGCAAATGGCAACCTTGCTTCAGGGCTCTCTTTTATTTTGTCTGTTTATTTGTTTGGCGTTCAACTGTACTCAAGTATACCCGTGAAGAACTGTTGAATATTAGGCAATTCACTTTCTGTGATTTGACACCGGACTTTTCACAATTATGAACTTTTCTGGATATCTTAGCTGGTGGAGCAGCAGTTGTCGGCAGCAAATGAAGACACAGGTATCGCAAAAGGGGGACGCACACTGGTACACTTGTTAGGCAGAGACAACAGGGTTTTTGAACGGTGTTCCCAACTTTACATCTGGTGAACCTCCACTCTTTAGGCAATAAAATGGATGACCTGTTACTCCTCAACAGAAATCGCCAGGACTTTCCATTTTCTTCTGCTCTGTATTTTATGGAAACCTGGTTAAATTAATCCATCCAGGACTCTGCATTACATGTGTGCAGCTTTCAACTTTATATAGTGGACCGCTTATCGGAGACATCAGGGAAAAGAAAAGTAGGAGGAATCTGCTTTTATATCAGTGAAGGTTGGTTTACTGATAAAATGTGCTGTCCTGAATTAGAAACTTTTTTTGTTAACTGTAGGCCTTTTTATTCATCGCAGGAGTTTTCTTCATTTATAGTGGATAGTGTCTACATTCCACCTCACGCCTGTGTGAGTGAGGTACTACAAAAACTGGCTGATCAAATAACGAGTACGGAGCAAAATTATTATCCTAACTCCCTTCTGATTATTCTAGGGGATCTTAATAAGGAACATGAAAGCCAAGAATTTCCCAAATTTATACAGCACAACTGCCCTACCAAAGACAGTAATACACTGGACCATTGTTATGCAGTGTTAAAACATGCCTATCTCTGTGTCCCCTGTGCAGCTTTGGCTTTCTCTGCTCGCTGTTTGATTTATTTGCATCCGAACCTATAGAAGTAAGTTGAAATCTGCTAAACCTGTAATTAATACAGTGAGGAGGTGGACTAATGAGGAAAGTTGAAGCTATAAGCCTGCATTGACTATACAGACTGGGGTGTCTTTGAAGATACTGCTGCTAACATAGACGAACTGGCAGAGATAGTAATATCTTATTTTAGCTTTTGTGAAGATATGCGTGTCTTCACCAAGACCTGATTAAAATTTAAAATACCTATGGTTCTCTACAAAACTCAAGCAGCTTCGTCGAGCAAAGGAAGCTGCCCATAGAAGTGGGGACAGAACACTCTTTAGACAGGTAAGGGACTCACTCACACAAAATAATCAGATTGGCTAAAAGATTTACTCTGAAAAACTGAAAAATCAGTTTTAAGTAATTGACGCTGTATCAGTTTGGAAAGGACTACAAAATATTATAAATTACAGGAAAATGATTCCCCTATTACAGTAAATCACCAGTTGGCTGATGATTTGAATACTTTTTCCTGCATGTTTAATAAGCCCCAGAATACAATGGACATTATCTCCAGCTCTCTCAGTGTACAGACTTATATGACTCCCCCAGACATTCTCCCAATCAACCTACATTAAATATTACTGAAAAGGTTGTGTGTCGGCTCTTCAAATGACAATACACTGAGAAAGCAACAGGTCTGGATGGGGTTCAGCTTAAAATTATGTGCTGATCAACTAGTCCCTGTCTTCACCTAGATTTTCAATAAATCATTAGTGTTGTGTGAAATTCCCTTATTCTTCAAACAAGCTACTATCATACCAGTTCCCAAAAAATCCAGTATAACAGAACTGAATGATTACAGGCCTGTTGCTCTTACATCTGTGGTCACAAAGACCTTTGAGAGACTGGTGTTAGCTCACTTGAAGGACATCACAGCTCCCTTGTTGGACCCCCTTCAGTTTGCTTATCAAGAGAACTGGTCAGTGGATAATGCAATCAACACAGATCTGAACTACATTCTGCAACATCTTCACAACCCAGGGACATATTCAATGATTCTGTTTGTGTGCTTAAACTCTGCTTTCAACACAATAATCCTGGAACTCCTCCATCCAAAACTCACCCAGCTTTCTGTCCCTGCTTCCACCTGTCAATGGATCACCAATTTCCTGACCAATGGGAAACAGCAGGTGAAACTGGGGAAACTCACATTAAGCTATTGTACGATCAACACAGGCTCCCCAGGGATGTGTGCTCTCCCCACTGCTCTTCTACCTTTACACCAATGACTGCATCTCTAAGGACTCTCTGTCAAGCATATCAAATACGCGAATGACACAACCATCATTGGGTTCATCAGGAATGGTGACGGGTCTGCATACAGTTGGGAGGTTGAGCAGCGGGCCCTGTGGTGTACTCATAACAATCTGGAGATAAAAACTCCCAAAACTGTGGAGATAACAGTGGATTTTAGGAGAGGTCCCATAATATTATCTCCTCTCTACGTAATTAATACTGCTGTGAAAGTTGTAGAAGCCTTCATGTGTACAGTGAATGTACTTCCTGCAAGAACTGAGGAAGCTCAACCTTCCACAGGAGCTACTGATTCAGGTTTACACAGCAGTCATTGAGTCTTTTCTCGGATTATCCATAACAGTGTGGTTCGGATCAGTGAATAAATATGACAAATACAGGCTACATCGAATAATCAGGTCTGCTGAAAATATCATTGGTGCCAGTCTGCCCACCTTACAGGTCCTGTATTATTTCAGAGTCATAAAACGAGCTAGAAAGTCATTACCGACCCTTCACACCCAGACCACAAACTTTTTGATCTTCTTCCATCGGCCTGGCATTATAGATTAATATATGCCAAAGCAAACAGATCTAAGAACTGTTTTTTTCAACATGTTGTCAAGCGCACAAATGGCTCATTCCATTCCTCCCAGGCCTCCCAGGGTCTTGCAGTACTGTTCACATACCTGTATTGTTAATACTTGTTTTTTTCCCAGTGTTTATTTCTGCATTTTTTTAACTGATTTGCACTCTGCACTTTGTATGTATATGTATACGTACTGTATATATATTTACATTCTCTGTGTTGTGTTTTTTTATCTCAGGTGTGTGATTAACTGTTGTGTGTATGTGGATTATGTAACTTATAAATGGAGTGTCACTAAAATTGAGTGAAATTCCTTGTATGCATGCATACTTGGCCAATAAATCTGATTTTGATCCTGATATAATGTATACTTTTGCCTGCCATAAACACTTTATATGTTCTCTAAAAGAAGCACATGCAAAATTTAATAAATGTAGTAAACTTTAAAATTGGTAAAAAAAAAAAAATCTTTTAACTATAAATAAAAATAAATTATTCTTGGTGTCTGTACACTGTATAAAAAGTTTTTGATGGAAGAATATGTAATTGTTTGACACACATAAAACAATCAAGAATGGCATTGAGCATAACTAGAAATAGGACCTCATAACTATTTCAAGAAAACATTTTATGAGGAGATTAATGCCACCTCATAAACAGGTGCAGATGCTACAGAGAGAGATACCAAGCTGATCATATCATGTTATTTAATTAAAATTAAAAATCAATTATGAAAATGGGACCTAAGGGAAGCCAATTTTTTTACAGACTTTAGTAAGGAATCATTTTCTGTATATTCCAATATCATGGCATCAGGGAGCCTGAGCATATCTTGGTAGCCTCGAACTTAAGGTGGGAAAAAATCCTGAATAAAGTGACAACAATCCAGGGCACATACATCCTCACACTCTCATACTACAATGGTTTAGATTATTTCAACCTGCCAGTTATGCTAAAAGAGATATATTTAGGATGTGGGAGTAAAATGAAAAACCCCAGAGAAAAGAGGTTGAGTGGGTTGAGTTTTAATCCAAGTCCCTTGAGCTAGGAAGATAGAAGGCACTGATTACTCCACAACATGCTAAGTTACCATAAATTATATTATACAACATGTATAAAAATTCTTCGCTCCCTTGGTTGTTTTCACGTTAAAAACTATTCATGCCCTTCAAGTCAGTATTTAGTAGTTGCACCTCTGGCAGTAACAGCCTAGAGTCTGAATGGACAGGGTCTTTTCTTATCAGCTTTGCACATCTGGACACTGAACTTTTTTCCTAATCCTCTTTTGCGAAATTGGAGTTGGAAAACAAATCTTCTCCCTATGTGCCAGTTTCTTGTAGATTGCATCAGGTTTTCTGCCAGGATTTTTCTATATTTTCCTGCATTCATTTTATCTTCACAAACTTTCCAGTGGCTGCTGCAGTGAAGAATCCCGACAGCATGATAGCTCACAATGAGGATGGTGTGTTTTTGGTTATGTGCATTGTGTGGCTTACACCAAACACAGCATTTAGTCTAGCCAAAAAGCATAATTTGGATCTCACCAGACCATTGAACTTTCTTCTAGCTTACTGACAGTACCCCAATGTTTCTTTTATATACTGTGCTATTATTTTAACAGTACTTTTTTCCTTGCCACTCTTATATAAAATAAAATTGTGACTGGCTAAGAAGGAGAGAGAGAAAGAGAGAGAGAGAGAAACTTCATCAACCCACCCATTCCCTCACTAATTGTGGTATATCTTTACATGTCACCTAGGGCACTGGGGCAACAGCCCCTTTACATGGAATTTTCTTGTAAGGAAATTCATTGAGAGTATCAGTATCAGAAACACATGGTGGAAGTCTGAAGGAACCAATGTAAGGCCTTCAGATATCCAATGGGCAAAAAGCACCTAGGCATAACAATGAATATCCTGTTGCTGGTGTTGTAGAGCAGAAATCTCAATGAAGACCAGATTCCCTGTACTTTATAGGTTAGAGGCCATGGGAGGCAAGACTGATGCCAGAACAACCTCTTCTGGGTCAGCTGACAGTGTTAGAGCTATCCTACTTGAGACAATTGGGACCTTGCACCCAAAGTGATTCCCAGCCTGGAAGATACTGTAAAAGCCTATTCTGCTAAATTCAAGCCAAGGCTCAAAAGTACACTTTTTTCCATCGGGCCATTAGAGTTACTTTCAATTAGTAACTCTAAGATTTTGCAACACTATACACATTTCTGAAATAGATTTATCTCAAGTGAAACTCAGGTGGGTTTTAGGGATGCTCCTTGCAAGGGGAACAATACATCTAAACTAAGGTGAATTTCTTGAAGGCTAAGTAGTAGGGCAGAATATATGCCAGAAGGGGAAAGAGACAATAGGGGTGATGGCGAGTGCATTCTCTATAGGATGTTTTGAGAGGTTGGAGCGAGGGAGGCCATCCACCTGTTAGATGTATCAACAGCCTTTATAATGAAGCCTAGTTCAGTATTGGCATTTTCCTTTTCCTCTGCTAGTTTATGTTTCCTCTTTACTTGTGTGTTTTTTAAAAATGGCATTTTTTTTTACCTTTTGAGGTTATTTTGTCATTATTCCGATTTAGAGCAACACCTTGTGACACAACTTGTTACAAGGACTATGCTGCTAGAAGATCCACAAATCTTAATCTTTATGCAAGTCTGACCTGCATCACTAAAGATAATAAAAATTCAGGCATTACTTTATTAACAGGAATTGAGATTAAATATTTCTGCTATGCATTGGTTGAAGGTGTAGATCTCTTAGAGAATGAACACATGTTATTTAGATACTATTTAAGCTAAAAGAAAAGAATGCAAGGCAGAAAAAGAGGACTGGGAGAAGAAAGGAAAGGAGTCAGATGAGGAGGCTGAGGAAAACAGGAGATCTAAAAGTAGATAGACATGCAGTTAAGGATACAAGTTAAAGCAGTGAAGTGCAGTGAAGAAAGGCAATGATATTTTATATGTTTTGTGACCCCAAGGTGTTTCAATGGCATATCAAGGTTCCAATTTAAGCTTTTTTTATTTTCCCATGTCAAATGGGGACCATAATTTTGAAATTTGAAATTTTGAGACTTGCATTGTTCTTTAGCAGGCAGCAGTGATTTTTACAGAACTAAAACGCCAGAATACACCAGGACGAGGAGCAATGCATTGACCATGTTCGGTATCCTGAATTGACTTGTTGAATAGTAAAGCAGGACTGCAGGGGCCAATTCCAATGTCATCTCCTTAATGGCCTTCCCCTCTGACTACCTGGACTATCTTTACCATCTATTTAGAGCTCCAATGCCCTACCAGAGATGTTTGCTTGCCACCTAAGACATCTATCTTTCTGTAAGTAGCCTAGTAGCTATTCTTCATCCTAAGTAGTATAATGTCAGGCGGCTTCTGTCAAAATTTAATCCAAATTTGATTGATGAGATTAAACCCCGCCCCTTTTTAATCGAAGACCGGAAGTCCCCCCATCACCCACGGATGTTTTGTTGACCTTTGATGACCTTTCAGGAAGTCCCCTCCCCACACCCCCGGATGTTTTGTTGACCTTTGATGACCTTGATCAGGGTCCCTGTTGATTGATGACAGGAAGTCCCCTCCCCCAACCACCTGTTGTTTGTTGACCTTTAGCCCAGCCATCTGTTTTCCCCAGGAAACTGTCAAGGGCAATTTGATGGATGCCCCCACCCTCCTTGAACCCCCACCACCCCGCCCCTTCCGAAGACATGTTCAGGCATGTTGCAGCCGGACTAAAGGGAATGCCTAAGCCTCACCGATAGACAGCACATGATGTCTGGTCCCTCCACTTCCTGGGACATACACACACAGGCTCCGTCGGACCGATCTAACTTGTCGCCGTTCCTGCCAATATTGCTTTAGGTAAGAATTCCTGTATCTATGTAACAATTATTTTTAAAATATCTATCTAATCGTTGCTATATCATTTGTAAACCCCCTTGTATTTTATCAAAGCCAAAACAGCCTTTCCTTCCCATCTCAATAAAAATCCTTTCACAGAACAACAACTGACATCCAACTCACAGACAGGACATGTCAGGACACCTCTCGCAACCGCCTTTTAGCAACCCCTGCAAGTGCCTGCGAGCTGGTCAGTCCCAAAGCTCTCACGAGGCCCGAACAGATACGTAGCTGTAAGCTGCAACCTGTATGCCCCTGGCGCTGCTAAGTCATACGCCGAGCGCTGACACGGGTTTAGTCAGACCCTACTGACGCTGTGAAGCGCAACTGCCTTAACACAGTGCTGTGCTTTGAAAACCCATTACCCCTCCCTCCCTGCCGGCCAGCTCTGCGCGGATTCAGTCCAGGCGTCGCATGCTTGTCAACAGCTGAGCGTAATACCCCCTTCTACTATCCCCATGCGTTGGGCACACAGTTAACTTTTACAGATCCATCCGTCTTTGGAAAAACTAAAGGTTTTCATGATAATGTGCAAAACACGAGATAACTAGTTCGCTATAAGCCCTTTAAAAATCACACAGTTAAATAAGATGCAGCAGTTCCCTTTTAAATCACGTTGGAGACATCTAAATGCTATATTAATTAATATATTTATAATTTGTATTTAAATCGATCTAAATCAATCCCTTGTTCTATCCATTAACACCCTGTTAATCCTCCCTCATGAAGAAAGGCGTTTAGTTTTCTAAAAGTTTGATTGCCTTAATCAGATCGGATATCTCGGGCTAGAGAAAGGAACTTTAAAATACTCTTTGTCAAAACAGCTCTTTCCAAAGCCCTCACCCTCACCTCACCTCACATCACCTCACCCCACCTCCGGCCGTCTGGAGTTGATAGGGTCGCTGGTGATTCAGTGTCGATTCACACTTCCGCTGTTAGGACTGGGGTCAGGCCGTTGATGACCCTTAACCTCGTGGCCAAAAGGTGAAAAAGGTCTTACGGAAATGCGTGCAGATGATTAAACAAATCTACTGGGTTACAATGGAATCTATTAAACAAATTCTGGACTTTTCATCACCCATCCAAAGGTGTTGTTTTAAACACCGGACAACAGACGTTACACGGATGTCCGGCCAAAATGATGGCAAAACACCTGATATTACAGTTCACGGGGGCACATTCCAAAAAACACAGCTTTTTTGGGTATATAAAAGTGTTCAGACTCAGCATGCCGTTAATACTGAAAGAGGACACCGAATCTCGTCGGAAACATCAAGGATCACGGTATGGCATATTTTGATTATTATATGCGGCAAACAAGTATGTTTTTAGAAAACGGCTGGATGAACCTTATATTTTATCCTTACTATGAATAATTTCCAAGTTTATTCTCAAGTGCGTGCGTGCGCGCACTCGTGTGTAGGCGCATGAGCGGCACGTGTGCGTATAATATAAGATGTAGCATTTATATCCATCTATCTGCGTGTACGACGATTAATGTACAAATTCATAGGACTGAAGCAAACAATATTAGCTTTTCATACCGAAAAGGGCTTTACAATCAAGTAGTTTTGTCTCGGCGTCTGAAAATTCAAACAGAGCCTCTTCTCTGAGAATACTCAGGCATGGTTTAAAAGCGCAGGCGGTTGTGTATCAGCTCTGGCGTAGTAAGAGGTCGTTATAGCGAATGCTTAATAGACATAAGGCAACTGTGTTTTCACTCATTTCGCTAAATGAAAAGTAATTATTTTAATACGGAATAGTAGCCCCACAAAGGCCGGGTGATTTTAGACGTGCGAGTAATATAATTAAGTTATTTTTAAAAGTAATCCCACACTGCACAAGAGAGAGACAGATTCCACGTGTGTTTTAGGATTTGCTGCGGTCAGTGATGATTTAATTTTTTTTCCTTAGCTCATTTCTATAACATAGGAGCCTTTTGACAAAGGAAAACTCTGTAAATACACTTGTGCATTTAAACGGAGATTTAAGAAAGCATGTTTCTACCTTACACAGATTACTCACCTTCTCCCAGTTTTGTACGTGCATGTAAAAGCACTCACTGTTGTTACACTAGCACAAAATTGATATTTTCTGTCTACTCAAAAAAAAACTAAAATTATTTCTATTAAAACAGGTGATAACTGGAAAACATTTTCACTATTTTTAATTAAAAAGTTAAAAACAGAAAAGCCCAATTATGATTTTTGTTTTGTCATGCTATGGTCCTAGGGTGACACTTTTCCCCTTTATACTCTCTTATGTAGACCTTAACACATATTCTTACCAAAATAGTTCATCACTTCCCAATTCCTGTAACTTCAGGTAATTACACAGAGCTCCATAACAGGCAAGAGAAAAGTATTATAGGTCAAATACACAGAGCCATAAAACAAAAGCACTGAACACCACACAACCTGGTATTGCTAGATGTATTTTGTTACCTGGGAAAACAAACGAAACATTTTTAGTAGCCACGTAAAATGACCAGTTGCTTTAACATGAAAATAAAGCATCTTTAGAAAATAAAGCATCTAAAAGCATCTTTGTAAAGGGCCGATTTTAAAACATAAAGAAAAATCCTTGTTTCCAAAAGAGTTCTGCCCATTTTTTCCCAACAGTTTTCTTGACGGATCTCATTTTAAATGATAATAGCCAGTATAAAGTCCCTAAAGGAACTGGGTAGGAACTGGAGACATCCGATATCTTCTATCATATCTTTTTTTGCGAACAGAGTTTTCATAACAGTTTTAATCGCGCCCCCTAACGTTTTTTTGAAAGTAGACCACTATTCCCAATATGTCCTTTTTTAAAATTAATGATATACCATAGATGTATATTTTATTATAATTACTTAACTTTTATCAACTTTTATCTAACTCAATATTTATTTTTCTAGTATCAGAATGTAGTTCAAGTTATTTTGTTTTCGGTTCAATAGATGTATTTTTCATATTTTCGATTCTTTGTTTTTTTCCACATCTTCGCGCCCCCTTTTTGTTACTTCGCGCCCCCTAGGGGGCCAGCCCCACAGTTTGAGAACTACGGTTGTAGGGGATTATTTGTAAAACGCTCTGTGGCACTTCAAGCTAAATTAGATTTCCTTGGTTATTCAGTGTTCATCGGTGTTCCATTTTTGTTATAAATTGTAAATTTTCTCTATTTACTAAACATTTTATATATTGAATAAAAAACAGTTATCTTGTTCAGGTTTTAATTTAAAACCGCATTTTCATCAACAGGCTATAACCACTTTGGTACACGGGATGCTTTGTATAATACAAAGTTTTAGAAATTCTGTTAATGCTTGGTAATAGCCTTCCATTTTACATCAGTTATGAACCCCTGAAAATAAGAATGGTTATAGTCGGTTATAGGAGCCTACACACTACAGGGCTGAGGATTCGGCTTATGCTGGACACGTTAGGCAAATCAGGATGGAAATTTTTTAGTGAATAGTTACATAATATTATATGTGTTAGCACAAGGATTAAAATTTTACTAAAACTTTGTGGTTTATTCTTTCTTTTAGTTAGTCCAGGTTATATAGGACAGCTATCATTGAAAACTGCTTTTCCCCTTGGTTTTGGCAGCATTCAGGGTGAAAGGGGATGTAAGTTTAAACTGTGATTCCAAGAGTCAACAAGTGTCGCAATCTTCTTGAATACGAATCAAAGGACCAGGGTTTGTGCAGGGATCATAGTCAGGGGCAGAGTTAAGATAGATATAATTATTCCAAAATGTAACATTGGCGCGCCGATATCACAAATATAAGATAGTAAAAAGTAAAATTTACAAATACTAAGTCACAGAGGAGATTAAAAAACATATTAAGACTGGATCAACAAGGGATCACCCCAAGCTCACCGCACACTACAACAGAACCTACGTGTTCTGCGGTATATTATCATCTAATTATTTATTTCATAATTAACTTTATTTAATTTGGCATAAATGTCCTTACCATCAAGACTACCAGTCTAGTTCATATTCTAAACTCCAATATTTAATGTTCTTCCTGAATCAGGAGGAACACAAACCTCACTTTTAGTTCCAGATAAGATTCTAACAATAACCAGCTAATGTTAATTAGTCTCATACTAGCAGGTGTTAATGTTTTTCCCTAACTCATTGCAACTCCGTGGAACTGGTAAACAGATGACAGTTTAGCTGATAATATACCGCAGAACACGTAGGTTCTGTTGTAGTGTGCGGTGAGCTTGGGGTGATCCCTTGTTGATCCAGTCTTAATATGTTTTTTAATCTCCTCTGTGACTTAGTATTTGTAAATTTTACTTTTACTATCTTATATTTGTGATATCGGCGCCAATGTTACATTTTGGAATAATTATATCTATCTTAACTCTGCCCCTGACTATGATCCCTGCACAAA
This sequence comes from Polypterus senegalus, assembly GCF_016835505.1. Taxonomy (NCBI): domain Eukaryota; kingdom Metazoa; phylum Chordata; class Cladistia; order Polypteriformes; family Polypteridae; genus Polypterus; species Polypterus senegalus. Next base: position 126,847,717 of record NC_053157.1, on the reverse strand, counting down.
CCCTGGTCCTTTGATTCGTATTCAAGAAGATTGCCGACACTTGTTGACTCTTGGAATCACAGTTTAAACTTACATCCCCTTTCACCCTGAATGCTGCCAAAACCAAGGGGAAAAGCAGTTTTCAATGATAGCTGTCCTATATAACCTGGACTAACTAAAAGAAAGAATAAACCACAAAGTTTTAGTAAAATTTTAATCCTTGTGCTAACACATATAATATTATGTAACTATTCACTAAAAAATTTCCATCCTGATTTGCCTAACGTGTCCAGCATAAGCCGAATCCTCAGCCCTGTAGTGTGTAGGCTCCTATAACCGACTATAACCATTCTTATTTTCAGGGGTTCATAACTGATGTAAAATGGAAGGCTATTACCAAGCATTAACAGAATTTCTAAAACTTTGTATTATACAAAGCATCCCGTGTACCAAAGTGGTTATAGCCTGTTGATGAAAATGCGGTTTTAAATTAAAACTGAACAAGATAACTGTTTTTTATTCAAAATATAAAATGTTTAGTAAATAGAGAAAAAATACAATTTATAACAAAAATGGAACACCGATGAACGACTGAATAACCAAGGAAATCTAATTTAGCTTGAAGTGCCACAGAGCGTTTTACAAATAATCCCCTACAACCGTAGTTCTCAAACTGTGGGGCTGGCCCCCTAGGGGGCGCGAAGTAACAAAAAGGGGGCGCGAAGATGTGGAAAAAAACAAAGAATCGAAAATATGAAAAATACATCTATTGAACCGAAAACAAAATAACTTGAACTACATTCTGATACTAGAAAAATAAATATTGAGTTAGATAAAAGTTGATAAAAGTTAAGTAATTATAATAAAATATACATCTATGGTATATCATTAATTTTAAAAAAGGACATATTGGTAATAGTGGTCTACTTTCAAAAAGCGTTAGGCGCGATTAAAACTGTTATGAAAACTCTGTTCGCAAAAAAAGATATGATAGAAGATATCGGATGTCTCCAGTTCCTACCCAGTTCCTTTAGGGACTTTATACTGGCTATTATCATTTAAAATGAGATCCGTCAAGAAAACTGTTGGGAAAAAATGGGCAGAACTCTTTTGGAAACAAGGATTTTTCTTTATGTTTTAAAATCGGCCCTTTACAAAGATGCTTTTAGATGCTTTATTTTCTAAAGATGCTTTATTTTCATGTTAAAGCAACTGGTCATTTTACGTGGCTACTAAAAATGTTTCGTTTGTTTTCCCAGGTAACAAAATACATCTAGCAATACCAGGTTGTGTGGTGTTCAGTGCTTTTGTTTTATGGCTCTGTGTATTTGACCTATAATACTTTTCTCTTGCCTGTTATGGAGCTCTGTGTAATTACCTGAAGTTACAGGAATTGGGAAGTGATGAACTATTTTGGTAAGAATATGTGTTAAGGTCTACATAAGAGAGAGTATAAAGGGGAAAAGTGTCACCCTAGGACCATAGCATGACAAAACAAAAATCATAATTGGGCTTTTCTGTTTTTAACTTTTTAATTAAAAATAGTGAAAATGTTTTCCAGTTATCACCTGTTTTAATAGAAATAATTTTAGTTTTTTTTTGAGTAGACAGAAAATATCAATTTTGTGCTAGTGTAACAACAGTGAGTGCTTTTACATGCACGTACAAAACTGGGAGAAGGTGAGTAATCTGTCTAAGGTAGAAACATGCTTTCTTAAATCTCCGTTTAAATGCACAAGTGTATTTACAGAGTTTTCCTTTGTCAAAAGGCTCCTATGTTATAGAAATGAGCTAAGGAAAAAAATTAAATCATCACTGACCGCAGCAAATCCTAAAACACACGTGGAATCTGTCTCTCTTGTGCAGTGTGGGATTACTTTTAAAAATAACTTAATTATATTACTCGCACGTCTAAAATCACCCGGCCTTTGTGGGGCTACTATTCCGTATTAAAATAATTACTTTTCATTTAGCGAAATGAGTGAAAACACAGTTGCCTTATGTCTATTAAGCATTCGCTATACCGACCTCTTACTACGCCAGAGCTGATACACAACCGCCTGCGCTTTTAAACCATGCCTGAGTATTCTCAGAGAAGAGGCTCTGTTTGAATTTTCAGACGCCGAGACAAAAACTACTTGATTGTAAAGCCCTTTTCGGTATGAAAAAGCTAATATTGTTTGCTTCAGTCCTATGAATTTGTACATTAATCGTCGTACACGCAGATAGATGGATATAAATGCTACATCTTATATTATACGCACGCGCGCCGCGCGCGCTCATTACTACGAGCGCCGCGCGCGCGCACTTGAGAATAAACTTGGAAATTATTCATAGTAAGGATAAAATATAAGGTACATCCAGCCGTTTTCTAAAAACATACTTGTTTGCCGCATATAATAATCAAAATATGCCATACCGTGATCCTTGATGTTTCCGACGAGATTCGGTGTCCTCTTTCAGTATTAACGGCATGCTGAGTCTGAACACTTTTATATACCCAAAAAAGCTGTGTTTTTGGAATGTGCCCCCGTGAACTGTAATATCAGGTGTTTTGCCATCATTTTGGCGGACATCCGTGTAACGTCTGTTGTCCGGTGTTTAAAAACAACACCTTTGGATGGGTGATGAAAAGTCCAGAATTTGTTTAATAGATTCCATTGTAACACAGTAGATTTGTTTAATCATCTGCACGCATTTCCGTAAGACCTTTTCACCTTTTGGCCACGAGGTTAAGGGTCATCAACGGCCTGACCCCAGTCCTAACAGCGGAAGTGTGAATCGACACCGAATCACCAGCGACCCTATCAACTCCAGACGGCCGGAGGTGGGGTGAGGTGATGTGAGGTGGGGTTAGGTTTGGAGGTGAGGGTGAGGGGTGAGGGCTTTGGAAAGAGCTGTTTTGACAAAGAGTATTTTAAAGTTCCTTTCTCTAGCCCGAGATATCCGATCTGATTAAGGCAATCAAACTTTTAGAAAAACTAAACGCCTTTCTTCATGAGGGGAGGATTAACAGGGGTGTTAATGGATAGAACAAGGGATTGATTTAGATCGATTTAAATACAAATTATAAATATATTAATTAATATAGCATTTAGATGTCTCCAACGTGATTTAAAAGGGAACTGCTGCATCTTATTTAACTGTGTGATTTTTAAAGGGCTTATAGCGAACTAGTTATCTCGTGTTTTGCACATTATCATGAAAACCTTTAGTTTTTCCAAAGACGGATGGATCTGTAAAAGTTAACTGTGTGCCCAACGCATGGGGATAGTAGAAGGGGGGTATTACGCTCAGCTGTTGACAAGCATGCGCGCCTGGACTGAATCAGCGCAGAGCTGGCAGGGAGGGAGGGGTAATGGGTTTTCAAAGCACAGCACGGTGTTAAGGCAGTTGCGCTTCACAGCGTCAGTAGGGTCTGACTAAACCCGTGTCAGCGCTCGGCGTATGACTTAGCAGCGCCCAGGGGCATACAGGTTGCAGCTTACAGCTACGTATCTGTTCGGGGCCTCGTGAGCTTTGGGACTGACCAGCTCGCAGGCACTTGCAGGGTTGCTAAAAGGCGGTTGCGCAGAGGTGTCCTGACATGTCCTGTCTGTGAGTTGGATGTCAGTTGTTGTTCTGTGAATGGATTTTTATTGAGATGGGAAGGAAAGGCTGTTTTGGCTTTGATAAAATACAAGGGGGTTTACAAATGATATAGCAACGATTAGATAGATATTTTAAAAATAATTGTTACATAGATACAGGAATTCTTACCTAAAGCAATATTGGCAGGAACGGCGACAAGTTAGATCGGTCCGTACGGAGCCTGTGTGTGTATGTCCCAGGAAGTGGAGGGACCAGACATCATGTGCTGTCTATCGGTGAGGCTTAGGCATTCCCTTTAGTCCGGCTGCAACATGCCTGAACATGTCTTCGGAAGGGGGGGTGGGGGTTCAAGGAGGGTGGGGGCATCCATCAAATTGCCCTTGACAGTTTCCTGGGGAAAACAGATGGCTGGGCTAAAGGTCAACAAACAACAGGTGGTTGGGGGAGGGGACTTCCTGTCATCAATCAACAGGGACCCTGATCAAGGTCATCAAAGGTCAACAAAACATCCGGGGGTGTGGGGAGGGGACTTCCTGAAAGGTCAACAAAGGTCAACAAAACATCCGGGCGTGATGGGGCGGGACTTCCGGTCTTCGATTAAAAAGGGGCGGGGTTTAATCTCATCAATCAAATTTGGATTAAATTTTGACAGAAGCCGCCTGACATTATACTACTATCCTACAAGTTAATAGAAGGGTCTGATATTCTCATCATATCTGGAAGAATGGAATTTGAGCCCACCTCTGGTGCAACTGCTTCAGACAGCACTGCAATATATGACATTGTACTTGAAATGTCATGAAACCTAGTGCATGACAAACTTCAGCTATCTACTGTACCTTCTTGGTGGCAAGAAATAATTGCTGCAGGAACTACTTGTCCCTCAGAATCTTAAACATTATGCAAACTGATATGAAGATGGGGTGGCACGATGGCGCTGTGATAGCGCTGCTGCCTCACAGTTAGGGGACCCAGGTTCACTTCCCGGGTCCTCCCTGCGTGGAGTTTGCATGGTCTCCCTGTGTCTGCATGGGTTTCCTCCCACAGTCCAAAGACATGCAGGTTAGGTGCATTGGTGATTCTAAATTGTGCGTGTGTATGTGTGTCCTGCCCACAGTTTGTTTCCTGCCTTGCTCCCTGCATTGGCTGGGATTGGCTGCAGCAGACCCCCCGTGACCCTGTAGTTAGGATATAGCGAGTTGGATAATAGATGGATGGATGGATATGAAGATGTAGGATAACATTAAATAGATAATTGTTTTACAACTATACAGCACCGTGAGGGTGTAAAATGAGATTCCATAGGAGCTACAAAATTTTGCTATTTTCAAGCAAGAAGCATTTTGATGTGGGAATATTGTAACTGAAGGACGGATTCAGGCTTTTCTCCCAGGTTTACCCTATTGAAATATCTGCCACACCACCTTGGGAAATGTGGAATTCCTCCCACAAGATTGCTAACATTTATAATAACTCCTGTACCAGTATTATGATCAGACACCAAGGGTGGCCAGTCTATTTGGGTACATCTACTTTTAGCCCATATGCAGACTTTCATTATATCATATCAAATATGATTTCTTTGGGGATTGCATGTCAGGTTTTGTGCAACATTACTGATGGAGTACACAGTGTGTTTTGTCGGTTGTGAGGCTAATGAGTTAAAGACTTTAGATTGTCAAAATATATGCACTCACGCTGTTTTACACACTACACTACACATCCTGTGGAGGTGGCACGCAGAGCTGTCAAGCAAAAATAATTAAAAGGTATCATTATTTATGTGCAGCCCTCATTAGGCCACCCTCTGCTTAATAAGAGATCCTGCTCTTTGCAGACTTTTCACATTGCCAGGTGATGGTTTGAAATAGCGTCTGCAGCAATCAAGGCAATCTTCATTTTGAAATATTTGGCAGTTTTGTTGGTGAGCAAATGATTAACACGTTTGTTTGTTTCATTAAAACATGTTTATGAGCTACTTGTGTGTTTTTGTGCTTCTTTTAAATAGCGGAAAAATATCTGTCCCATCCATTAACCATACCTGTATAGCAAAATATGAAATGCAAAATTGACTACACAAGTTAGGTTGATTTGCCATTCTAAATGTACTCAGTGTGAACAAGTGTGAGTATTTTTATTAGAATACTCTGTTATGCACTGGCATCCAATCTACAACTGGTCCCTACCTTGCACCCAGTGCTTCCAGTGATAAGCACTAACCCCATGAAACCTATTAATGTGAAAGCTGGTTGGTGAAATTGATTCATGAAAAAAATAACATTTTAATATGTGAAAAACTTAATAAAAACTATGAATCTTGATTGCAATCTTTATATCTGTCTGTGAAGTGTGACTACCTTAATACAAAACAACTACATCACCGTAGGTAATTAAAAATAATTATTGCTTTTTTGACATATATATTTACTGATTGATTCATTGTTTTACAAATGTAAGATTACATAGCTTGCATAATTACACTATATTTCTGCATTTTGCCTATCAGACTAAGATTGGAATAGAGGATGCAATTATCTTCTCCACAAGGCTTATTCTAACCTGAACAAAGCTAACAGCACTGTGACGATAATGGTGTCCTGGATAACGGACTATCTGTCGAGCAGACCGCATCTTGTGAGACTCAAGGACTGCATCTCTGTGAGCAACACTGGAGCACCACAAGCAAAAGTCCTGTCTCCTTTTCCTTTGACTTTGTACACCTCAGATTATAAATATAACACCAGGTCATGTCACTTGCAGAAATTCTTCTTAAAATCAGCAAAAGAAAGGAACTGTTTATTGACTCTTGCTGCACCAAAGAACCTGTACAGTAGAACCTCTGGTCATGAACGTTTCGAAACACGTACAAATCGGGTTGCGGCCAAAAAGTTTGCCAAAATTTTGCATCTGTTCAAGACCACACACTCTGGTGGCGAACAAAAACACTGGCGGCCAGTTTTCCTATGCACGTTCGTAAACGCCAATGATTTCCCATTCACCGTTTTCCATTTTCTTTTTTATGCGTATACAGGGCCTAACAAAGCAGCTGATACGATAAAACTAACATTGTAAGAGTTTGTGCTAGGCGCTTACGAACCGCTCGCTGTAAACACTTATTTTATGAGTTCAAGCACAGGGAAAAAAATTGAAATGCCACTTCTCAACTTTTCAAACCATTCTCTACTGGCTTTAAATGCCTCACCTTTGCCACTCAAAGAAGGATTTTTTTTTCAGCAAATCACCATGAATCTTCCTGGCTTTCTCGCATATGATCGCCTCGCTTGTGCTATCCCCTACAAGGTGCTTCTCGTTCAACCACACTAGCAACAGTTTTTCCACCTCTTCCAGCACTTGAGGCCTCTGCTTGGTTTACATTATAACTCCTTTTGCATCAAGGGTTTCTCAGTGTTATGCAATGTTTTTACATTTGTTTTACTATTAAACTGTACATTCTATGGTATAATTAACTATTTTTGTAGGGAGGAGGTGGATGAAGCTTGCCTGGAAGAGTGGAGGCGGAAGGAAGAAGAGAAGAAGTGTACCGTGTAAGGCATACTGAAGTGCCATGACTAGTGAAAATAACTAACTACCTTACCTTAAAACTTCTGTCTTCCTTAAATCTCAGAACATTATTTGTCATTAGCAAACAAAACGAATAAACATGTTGTTCTATTATACATATTAGTATTAATTTCTTAAAATGTTTTGCATAATACATTTTATAATCCAATTACTGGGTCTAATTTGTATCAGTTTGACTCTTTCAAGGGTTTAATTACATTTATATGTTTTAAAGTCAAAGCCTGGCAATCAGTTACTAACCTTCAGATTCTGCTTCTGTTTGTCTTCTTCATATATTGCTGGGATGCTTGGTACCACTGTTTGGTAATGGCAAATTACTATTCTTTTCCATTGTAGAAGATGTTAAAGTAAGTTGGAAATTTCAATGGATACAAACTCATGCTCCAGATTGTCTGATTTTACTAGTTTAAAGTGTTATGGAGTTCACCATGTGTATTTCAAATTGTGCAAAGCCTAAAAGGGGGACGGAAGCTTGGCGAGTTGGAGTGGAGTGGATTCAGCAAATCTGTAGCCTTTTCGAATAAAGAGCACAAGCATGCAGTATGTTTACAAGAAATTAAAACAAAACATGTTTAGGGTAAGCAGACTTGCTATCTTGCTGTTTGAAGCACTGACATTTACATCTTGAATTAAAAAAATAATCCATTAGTGTAATGTTGAGGTATTTTTACAGAGTTTCTGACCTTATTACTCAATACAATGCAATTGATATCAGTTCATAGGAGGCCAGATTGAATGCAAACTTTCCTTATGCATAGTGTCTTTCATCCATCTATCCATCCATTTTCTGAAGCTGCTTTCTACAATTTCAGGTTACAGGCTATGTCTTCCAATGAAAAGCTAAAGGGTTTCTTTTTAATTGAACTTCTTCTTTTATTTATGCACTGATTCTGTAAATTCAGAATTAACCAGACGTATAAAACTTCAGCTGTGTAATAAGATTATGATACACCGATCCACAGGAGTGCATTCACTCTCTAGCTGACTCTTGGGTGTTTTGCTCTAATTTTGTTTCCATGAAGAAAACTTTTGCACTAAACAGACTCAGGTGTAAATAATGACATTGGCACCTGTGTTTATTTAACTGATTTGGATTCACTGAACTCATAAAAGGTGTATCAACTTTTATTATCAGCCTCCTCTGCTCACATGCTATCAGTTCATTTTAAATTTGGTATTCTGTTTCTAGTTATTCTATTGTGTTTTATCATGAATTTGAATGCTTTTGCAATGCATTCTTTTACCTTGATGATGTGCATTATATTTCTGTGTGTTTAGCAATGTACCAGTAATAATATGTTTTGTAAAAGACTACATATAAAATAAGGTTTGATTGATAATCCCATTTGCTACCACCAGCAATACAGTCATATTTTAACATTTTCTTTGCTGTTCAGCCTACTTCTGTCATGTTTCAGTGAGACAGACATGTAGTGTGGCCTAGTGACTGAGGCATTGGGCTAACTTAAACCAATAAGGTATTGGTTGATTATTCCCTGCCTCTCTTCAGATTTTAAAATGATATATTCAGTGTGTATATATATATATATATATATATATATATATATATATATATATATATATATATATATATATATATATATATATATATATATATATATATATGCTAGGAAAAAAGAAATGAAAAAGAAATGCAGCAGTAACTATAGTTATAGGTTGTGTAGTTTCAGAAAAAAATTGTCAATTTATTATAGTAAAACACAATCCTACTTGTGCAATTAAGCACAGAAACTTGACCAACACATGAAAGCTTGTTATGTGGAATTTTATCCATCGAGGTCTTTGTTTAACAATGGCTGATCAGTGACCTTTACAAAGGCATCAAGTCATATCTTAGGTCACAGAAAGAGAAATGTCACACTTAGTAATTTTTCTGAGCTTTCCATCATGTCTTGAACATCACTGGAAGCAAAAGAGATGACCACTGGCATGCTGTTTGGCTGAAATGTCATGAGTCAGTTTTGACAGACACTATGCATTGTGCATATTCATTGTGTCCCAAATAATGGCAAGGTTTCACCAGACAGGCATTATCTGTGACCATCTATGATCTAGTTACCCTCAAGTGGTCCATTTAAAAGAGTGTTTCAGATCTGCCAGCAGACACAATCCCTGAAGGACAGTAAGGTCAACTCGTTAGCATCAGGTCTTCTTTTCAAATGAGGCAAGGCTTGTTGTTGGTTTTGCCTTCTCTTCTGACCTTAATCCGACAGATCAAGTTATCTATGATCTGGATCACAAAATCCAGAGGTGTGACTTCTACCAGCCAATGGCCAGCAACTTTGTCAAACTCTTCTGCAGAAATGAAATAACATCCCACAAGTGGGAATTCAGAGGCTGATTAGCTTTATGCAGCAGACGTTTCAAGCAGTAGCAACTACAAGAGGTGCTTGCACAGGACATTGAAGAACTGCAAACTGACTGTTGTTAATATTCACAGTGGGTATTATTCTAAAATTGTTTTTATTCTTGTACAGTTTTGTTTTCCTTTTATTCACATTTATTTATTAAGATTAAAGGTTAAAATGTCACTCCAACAAGGTTGTTTTTTCTTTATCCATCAGTGTATACAATATGATTGTACTCTAGTTTCATATTTGTAAAGCACTAAACAAGATAGCTATTGTATAAAGGATCTACACAAAATAAAGTCTGCTTGCTTTTTACGTTATACTGCTTTGTTTATTATTCTTGTTTAAGCAGTCAAGCACTCTGTGATTGTGCTTATTGCTCTGCTTAAATCAAAAGTGAGCTGCCTAAAAGTTAATTGACATTCAGGTTACCTGTTCATGGTGATTGAATCTTCAGTACTTTGCAACTACAGTAACAACAACATTTATGTTTAGAGCACATTTTTATACAAACAATGTAGCTCAAAGTGCTTTATAAGATGCCATAGAGAAAGTTGCAAGAAAAGAAAAACAAATATGATTATGCAATAATATTAAAGTTTAAAAAGCAAAAAAAAAAAATGAATCTAAGTGAACTTAAAAGTGGATAAATATAAAGTATAAGAATAGTGTCCTTATTTACAATGTCAAGTCTGTAAGGATGAGTTCAGAGACAAGATCAGATGACTGGAGGACAGAAAAAACAAAATCTGCAAGGGCTCCAAGGCCAAAAGACCGCCCAGCCCCTACTAGGCATTCTACCTAACATAAATGTTCTTAATTCATTTCTCATTGCGGACAGCAGGGGCACCCACATTCATCCCATCATCACAGATGGCTGCATGGTACCTTGATCAGGTGGTGGTGGCATAGATCGCCACCACATAAAACCCGGAAAAGACAGCAGAGAAAAGCAGATATTAGTAAAGACAGTATCAGTATAGTTAAAAAAAACACAATAGTCACCACACATTCCAAATGGTCTTTGCATGTTAAAATATTTCCTCTCTGGGGTGCTTAAGAAATAGAAAGTCAGTCAGTCATTGTCTAACCCGCTTAGTCCTGAACAGGATCATGCCAGTCCATACAGGATGAACACAACACACACACACACATACACAAGGCCAATTTAGTAATCCATCTAACCTGCATGTCTTTGAACTGTCGGTGGAATCCCGGGCTCCCAGAGGAAACCCATACAGACAAGGAGAGATCATGTAAACTCCATGCAGGAAGGACCTGGGACACAAACCCAGGTCTCCATATTGTGAGGTAGAAGTGCTACCCAGAAATATAAGTGTTTTATCCAATTTTCTTAAAATATCACTGGGCCCGACAGGATATATATTTTACGCGATGCGTAATATAGAAGTAATTCCTCCCCATGCCTAAATGTCTTCACTTGTCAGGTATTCCAGTATTCCTTCTATAGTCCAAAGGAGGCTGTGAGTGAGTGTGGACATGACACGCTGTGGGTAAATGTGTGCATGTGTAAAATGGGTCCTGCAGTCAACTGGCACCATCTTCTATAGTGATTTACACAGTATAGCACTGTAGATGCTAATTTTTAGACCGAAGTGGACATCCTTTATTGACTTTACTTCAGCCTTCAACTGCATGAATCCTAATATCCTCTACAAAAACGTTACAGGTGGACCCCTATTTTACCTTATGGATTATGAACTTTCTTCTTAACAGGGAACAGTTTAAGATTGACAATTATATTTCTACAGTCCAAAACACAGTGATCACCTTCACTTTCTATACTAACAGCTTGCGAGGATCAAACAGCAATTGTTTAGCTGTCAAGTTTGCAGAGGTACAGCTTTGATGGACACCTCTAACAATATGACACATTTTAAGCAAGAAACCAAGAGGTTGCAGAAGTGGTGCTGGGGGCTCAACCTCCAACTAGATGTGAAGAAGACAAATGCTGAATAAGTACAACCACTGGTTCTTAAGGGAAAGCAATTTGAGAGTTAGTAGCTTTAAGTACTTTAGGAAGACTGAAGAAAAATTAACATTTCGGCTGGCATCCTACAGAACTACAGGGTGGCCCACGAAAAAGTAACCCGCCGGTTCTTTCCTTCTCCTTATTGTTGGCATATTTGGCTCTTATGTGTTCTTTTTCTTGAGTTGGCAAAAAATTCGATGAACAGGTGTATTTATATCCAATCCTGTGTCTAACATGGATTTGTTTTTTTTTTTATTAACATCTTTTTCGTCCATTTATTCAATTTTTCTGTCATCAGGATTTCTACATCATGGTCAAAAGGAAAAACTTAATCACAGAACACACCCAAACATAACAGGATAATGTCACTCTAACCAATTAAAGTAAAATCATGTATGAAGTGGCGTAGCTAGAGTTCGTGCCACTCGGGGCAGGGCGGTGCTTCAATTTGCCACTCTCCAACATATCTGAATATTTAACCTATTTAAATGGAAAACTAAAATGACGTATAGAGAAAAATTAAGATAAATTTTGCATAGATTTATTCATATATAGAGAAACAGCAATAATTTTTCACATATAATTATTTATAGGCATCAACTAGACAAGAATATAGTATAGACACACTGATAAGCCGTGTTCTAATTATTAATTTAATATAATTACGTTGCGAAAACCAGAACCAGTGTAGAGTACAAGTGATAGGTGGGGTTGTTTTCTGCGCAGAGCAAGAACACATTTGGATTGATAATGAAAAGAAATTATAAATTGTATATTACTTTATCTTTCTAGAAATTATTATTAGTGTAATGTTTATGTTTATTTTTGTTATTGCCTCATAAACTTCAACTGCTGTGTCTGATGCTGTCATGGAAGGACAGTCTGAAAATTATTTTTGAAGCATTTGTGGATAAAAATCTGAGAATTTAACTTTTTTCTTTCATGAGTGATATTTTTCCAAACTCCTTACATACAAATTATACTGAGCCTTTTGGCAATAATTCCTCCCCCAAAAACGGACCACCCCCTCTGCCCTCCCCTAGCTACGCCACTGCATGTATGATGACAGTGTGAGGAAGGTTTAGATGCAGAACTATAAGGTACACAAAGGCCCAGAGAACATGCAGACTGCATAGGATGGCAGCCTGGCTGGTGAGCAGGGCCCAGGTTCTGTGAGGCTGTGGTGCCCTTTGTAATACTACTGCATAGCCCAATTATAGTTAAAAGTTATGACTATCAAATTATGAAAATTTCACTAGTAGCTAGTTAGATTGTCAGTACTGCTTGACATAATAATTAGGTTCTGGCTTGATCTGATGTCTTACAGTACAACAGATAATCTAAATTTATCTAATCATGTGAATTCTAAAACCAATTGGCTGTATTTGAGATGATTTAGGTTTGTCACATAAAAGGAAGTTAATACTTGTGCAATCAATTTTTTTCTGTTTTATATTTCTGCTTGAGACCACTTTCCAGAGATTTGTTTTCACTTTGATATCAAGGAGTGTTTTTCTATTGACCCTGTCAAAAAAGCCAAATTAAATTCATCATGATTCAGTGTTGTACAATAATAAAATGTGAAAACTTTCAAGGGTTGAATGCATTTTATAGACACTTTATGTTGGGAAAAAAACTTTATATAGCTGGAGCTGTGAGGATAGGAATTGTAGAGTAATTTTAGACTAGGAGAAGATGAATTAGTTTAACAACTTTTTTGTTTATGCAGCTCTAAATTTAGTTCCCTTAACACAACTGTGATGTCAGTTATAAAAGCCAACTGAAACAGTCACACTTTGTCTTCTAATGGCATATCTTTCAGAACACCAGAAATTACTGAAGTTCAAATAACAGAACTTGAAATCTCTACAGAAAATTGACTCTCGCTTAGGCATCTGCCATCAATGTGCAATAAGTGGCTTGTGTCTAATGCATCTTTTTCCATCTGTTGAAATGAAAAACACTGGCGCGAATTAAAAACACTGTCTTAAGCTCAACACCCATGACATCTGTCAGTTTCAACATTTCATCTGACAGTGCTTACTTATGAAATATGCAGTGATAATTAAAAAAGAAGGAGCCAGAAACATATTGTCACTTTTACATAAACGTAATGAACTCGTTGGTGATGCCAGTCATAGTTAGCCCTATCATTTGAGAAATTGGCAATTACGTCTTGTGAACGCTGGCCCCGGCACAGACAGACGGACAGCATATTTTTGCCCAACACACTGTTTATTGACACACTATTTACAATATAAAAGTCCTAGTGCACACTCACACGACCCCAGTGCCTCTGCACCGATTTCCCCAAAGTCCAGGCCCACAGTCTCTTGTGCCTTCCTGGCCGCCTCCCGTCCTCACTCTCCAGTTCCGTCTCCTTCCTCCCGACTTCCACCAATGACTGGAGGGAGGCGGCCCCTTAAATAATGCCCCGGATGAGCCCCAGGTGCTTCCGCCATCCTTGGCCACGCCCAGCGTGGCGGAAGTGTCGGCTGCCTTCCTGGCCGCTCTCCGGCGCCACACAATGTCTTCCCCGGCACTTCCTGGTGTGGCGGAAGTGTCGGGTTCCGGGATAATCAGGCACGGGCGCCGCCTGGCGGTGGCCACGGTCCCTACAGGGCTGGGCTTCAAAGCCCTGTACCTGAGGCCCCGTGCCTAACCAGGACGGACGCCCCCACTCTGTCTGGAGGAGGCACTCGCCCTCCTCCGGTCCTCAAGCGTCCGGCGGGCTCCTGCCCGACCGGCAACCGCCGGGATAAACCGGCATCGGGGCGCCGCCTGGCGGTGACCACGGGCCCCTACAGGGAAGGGCTTCCATGCCCTCAACCCGTGGCCCCCAACAGAACCAGGACGGACGCCCTCGCGGTCTGGAGGAGGCACAAGCCCTCCTCACGTCCTCCTGCGTCCGGCCGGGCTCCCGCCCCGGCCGGGGGCCACAGTCTCTATAATTAAATTCTCCTATACTAATTCAGTTTGAGGCTACTTTGAATTTTTATAGATTTTGTTAAAGCTGCAAACATTAATTAACAAAACAAACTGTGTAACCCCATGCAGAGGGATTTGGCAACATTCTACACTCAGGGCCTTTGTAGTTCATGAACTGACCTGATTGATGGTAAGAGAGTTGAAAGCTGTAGAGATATAAATATAAGTGGTGAAAAAAGTGTTCATTATTTACAGATGCTCCCACAAAAATATAAAAAGGGTGCAAAAAAACAAAATTCCAGAATCTAAATCAATAGAGTATCACTAATTCAAATACAGTTAAATATGACACATAAAGAAAAACAAAAATAGAAAATTTGGCAGACAATAAACATGTGCAAAAACAACAAAAAAAAACAGTCCTCCTCCCTTTCTCTTAGCAACTAAATTGGATAAAGAGAGAAAAAAATACAACTGTACAAGACAAATGAATAAATGCTATATAAAAAGTTAAAAGCTATATAAAAGAACATTCTCCTTCCCTTTACTCCTTAAAAAGCAAAACATTATTCTGGGAGGACGAGTAAATCAAAAGACTACTTACAATAAAAAAACACTGTCAAAGCCTTTTCCCTCACCTATCCCCTTCACAATGCGATTGTTCTGAAGGTTGCCAGACATTTAACCTGATGACCATTGTTCATCCACCAGATGTATATGTCAATAGGAATTGTGGCACCCAATCCCGTGACGTCTTATCGTTCCTCCACTCAGGGGGCACCCTCCCTGAACGGGCTTTCTAAGTGCAGCATCAGCCGGCGTGCGTCACTTAAAGTGCTGTCTCATTCTCCCTTTCTTTCATGGATGAGCTCTCTCCAGTAAATGCTTCAAGTTTTTAACATTCTTCTCCCAGGACTTCGCTAAACACCTACAGCAGGCCTATTCAAATGGCGACCAGCAGACCACATGCGGCCCAGAAGCAACCTCCAAGTGGCTCAGGCTGTGGTATCACCAAGGGCTCCAGACTGCAACTAAAATGGTCTCAAATGCAACCAAAAATAGGCTTTGGCGATTATCATTTCAACTTAGTACACCAGTTGCGAATGAAATAATTGAAACTTTAAACTAATTATATTGTAACAGATGCAAAGACCATCTTTTTTATTGTTAAGGGATAAAGGCTAGTTTATAGATAGATAGATAGATAGATAGATAGATAGATAGATAGATAGATAGATAGATAGATAGATAGATAGATAGATACTTTATTAATCCCAAGGGAAATTCACATAATCCAGCAGCAGTATACTGATACAAAAAAACAATATTAAATTAAATAGTAATAAAAATGAAAAAAATTAAAATAAAATTAATGTTCGCATTTACTCCCCCGGGTGGAATTGAAGAGTCGCATAGTGTGGGGGAGGAACGATCTCCTCAGTCTGTCAGTGGAGCAGGACAGTGACAGCAGTCTGTCGCTGAAGCTGCTCCTCTGTCTGGAGATGATACTGTTAATGGATGCAGTGGATTCTTCATGATTGACAGGAGTTTGCTTAGTGCCCGTCGCTCTGCCACAGATGTTAAACTGTCCAACTTTAATCCTACAATAGAGCCTGCCTTCTTAACAAGTTTGTCCAGGCGTGAGGCGTCTTTCATCTTTATGCTGCCACCCCAGCACACCACCGCGTAGAAGAGGGCACTCGCCACAACCGTCTGGTAGAACATCTGCAGCATCTTACTGCAGATGTTGAAGGAAGCCAACCTTCTCAGAAAGTATAGTCTGCTCTGACCTTTCTTACATAGAGCATCAGTATTGGCAGTCCAGTCCAATTTGTCATCCAGCTGCACTCCCAGATATTTATAGGTCTGCACCCTCTGCACACAGTCACCTCTGATGATCACAGGGTCCATGAGGGGCCTGGGCCTCATGGACCCTCCACCAGATCCTTGGTCTTGCTGGTGTTAAGGTGTAAGTGGTTTGAGTCGCACCATTAAACAAAGTCTTTGATTAACTTTCTGTACTCTTCCTCCTGCCCACTCCTGAGACAGCCCACAATAGCAGTGTCATCAGCGAACTTTTGCACGTGGCAGGACTCCGAGTCATATTGGAAGTCTGATGTATATAGATTGAACAGGACCGGAGAAAGTACAGTCCCCTGCGGCGCCCTGTATTGCTGCACACAATGTCAGACCTGCAGTTCCCAAGATGCACATATTGAGGTCTGTCTGTAAGATCCACAATCCATGCCACCAGGTGTGAGTCTACTCCCATCTCAGTCAGCTTATCCCTAAGGAGCAGAGGTTGGATGGTGTTGAAGGCGCTAGAGAAGTACAAAAACATAATTCTTACAGCACCACTGCCTCTGTCCAGGTGGGAGAGGGATCGATGAAGCATATAGATGATGGCATCCTCCACTCCCACCTTCTCCTGGTATGCGAACTGCAGAGGGTCGAGGGCGTGGCGGACCTGTGGCCTCAGTTTATATTATATATATATATATATATATATATATATATATATATATATATATATATATATATTGTGGTTTATATTGAGCGCTGGGTATGATGGAGTTGCAGTGAAAATGACATCAGATTTAGTGTTGCAGGCAGAAAAATAACTCTAAGTACATAGTGCTGCTGATGGGACAACCGTGTATTCCAAATGGTAAATTTCAATTAGAGGCTGGTTATGCTTATGCCAGAATAATGAACGAAGGGCTGAATGTGATGTAACCAATCATCAAAACAAAAGGTAGGCATGCAAAACATTTGAAATTCATCTGCCCATCATATAGTCCCCTGTTATTTTTTGATTTAACACAAACTCCATGCAAAATGCATAGCCGTCGATCAGTAAATATGTACGAGCAGTGGTCTGCCTGCTGTTTCGTCACATACAGCGAGGTGATGAAGTCTGCATTTTAAGGGTGAAGGTGTATTACAGTAGTATTACTGGGGTGCTCTGTAATTGATGGTGGACAGTAACCTTTGTTAAAATGGTATCAAAAAATGACACTTTGTTAGCTGTCAAATCAATTGTTTATATGTTCTGTTACCAATAAGTCCTGCAACAGGAGCTCATCAACAAAGAAACTTGGAAAATAAGTTCAGTAAAAACAATAATAATAGTAATAATTCTAATTAATAATTCATTACTTGACACCCAAGAACCCTGTACAAAGACATTTTAAAGACAAATCATTAAAACAAATGTACCAATCCACTTTCATGCCATATATGGTGCCTTTAAACATTTACTTAGGTAGTTTTCTTCTGGGGGACAGGAAAACAATTTCAACAAGGAAGGCTTTGTTGTGGAACTCAAATTTAACCTCTGTCTTATGAGTATTTAACATTGTGTGAATGAAATAGTTTAAGTTCTATGAAAAAAAAATCTCTTGCCTGTCATGACCACCCATTTAAATTGGGGGAGAATCTCATATTTCAAAAGGGAAATAAATGTTATTGCTAATACGGTGCACTTTTTTGATGTTATGCACTTTCGGATGTGCCTGGGTCAGATGTGAGCAAAATGTTTATTTTTTTTTATTCAAAAGTGGAAAGAATGTTTTGCTTCTACCTCAGATACTGTTCAGTTATAGCTTTTTTATTTATTTTTTTTTTTTAATATATTTTTGATGTACCTGTGTCAGATGTGACCAAATGTAAAAGGGAAACAATGAATAAACATAAGCATCATTTGTGTTGATTTAAAATTTGTCATTACCTGCTGCTTACCGGCTGTTGGACCAACTAAATTTCTTGGTCCAACTGAAATTATAATTGAATAGCTCTGCCCTACGGACCCTTATCGAAGTTGGCAACTCATATTTGCCATTTCTCCTTTTTTCCACAGCGGCGAGATGTGACAGGTAGCTGATGGTGCTCACTGTGGTGCTTAGTCTGTCCCTCACAGTGCTCTCCGCAACCAAGTGCTTCCATGCCACTGTGATGCCGCCTCCACTTCAGATACAGTGCACCTCCTTTATTGTCAAGGTAAGTGTGCCACTTTCCTAAAATCTATGTAAAACATTAATTGGGCTATAAACAGCTTAAGCTGTGACAGGCTTCTAATTCTAATATGTGGTGCACCTCACCAGAAAAATCACTAATTGATTAATTACTAGATGTAAATTATACAAATTTTGAAATATAATCAATGATTAATAGAGTTTTTGATTTATTATCAGACTGAAATTATAAAATCTTCTATATAAATACTAAAATCAAGCAGGGATGTTCACATTGGTCCAGTAGAGAGTGATACTGCCAACTAAAAAGTAAGGACCTGGGCTCATTCACCTCCCTGGTATCTGATTATTTAGAGTCTGCATGTATTCCCCATTTCAGCATGGGCTTTACCTACTTACCAATGACATGCACGTTATATTCATTGCAATTTGCCAGCATCAGTGAGTGCACAAAGATGTATGGATACACTTTGTGATAGCCTGGGATTTTTCAAATGCAGCTATTGTAAGTTCACAGTTCATAAAACCTTAAAGCTTATTAAGTAAAGGGATGGATAGATAGTTATTCTCATGAATTAATCCTGAACAGTGGTGTAATGGTATGTCAAAACTCTAGACACCTGGATTTACTGTTGTCTCAGCCCATTCATTTCCAGTGTGGAATTTCCATTGTGTTCCCAGGTGTCTACATTGGTCTTTTTCCTGTAAACCAGTTTTCTCCTATTATCTATAGACATGCGCACTTGGTATATCAGTAACTGTAAATTGATGTTCTATAAGCATTAAGTGTTTGCAAGAGGATAAGTGTCAGTGTGGACTGTGATAGACTGGACTTCTATCCATCCAGAACTTGTTTCCATCTGCTGGGGTAAACTTCAATGCCTCTAAACCCAGATACAAATTAAACAGGTTCAGTATATGGATGAAGAGAGATGAAATAAATGGCAAAAAAATTCAGAGGAAACAGACTGTAATTAATAGCTGGCAGAATCTCAGCAGTACTACAGTGGAATCCCATTGAGAGCCACCCTGAGGAGAGAGGACTGTGATTATAAGGCACTGAATATCTGCTTGTCGAAAGTCACAGAACAGTAGTGGAAAGGCCAAACTTTCTAAGATTCTGCTTAATCTTAACTGTCTCTTCTGCACATTTTGTTCAGATTTACTCTGTAAATGAAGGACAGTGAATTTCAATTTTGATTAACATCTCAGCGTACAAGTCATTCAGCACCCACCTTAAGCCTTTTCAAATGTCAGCAGCCATAATTGAGATATTTCTCTTAATTATTTAAATGAAAAATGCTTCTTCATAAAAAATTGAATTTATAAACTATAGTGTACTAATCATCTGAATTTAAAGCATGTTTATGTATTTTATGAACCTTAAATCATTAGTTAATGCAATTAATAAAAAACAAGATATTAAGAAGTAATAAAGTCAATGTGCTTGCATGCACAAAGGATTTTTTAAATATTTTTGTATAAAATACCTAAGTGTGTATTTCATGACATAAAACAAACAATATTGTACTTTGTTATTATTTACAGAAAGGCATTGCATGTTACTATTGTGATTCTGAGAAATAGAACAATACATTTTTACCTTTAATAAGGTCCCTAAGGCACTTCAAGGAGGATGTTGTGGATAAAGTGCAGAAGCAATCCAAAATGTCATGTTAGAGCACCATCTCCAGTTCTGCCTCAATATTGTACTTGATAGTGGCATTAAAGTGCAGTAGGAATAAGTCAAAATAAAGTCAACACAAACAGAAAAGGTTTTAATAGCAGTGTTAGAAACAACTTATTGAAGATAATATTAATTACTGGCAAACAATTGCAACCTCTATAGGTTCAGGCTTCACATTTGAATACATCATGACTAATGCATGAAAATGCAACCCGCTCAGTGAACTGATTATATATATTAGATTTCGTTAGCCAAAGATGAATGTATTAAATCCCATATGCTTAAACTGTTACTTTCGTCTTAGTCACTTGAGCTCGAGAGTGTACTTGTAAATGAACTATTGATTAAAGATGTAAAAATACACGTAGTAATGATCACTGGTAATCAGAGCATTGTCAGCAGCTTTAAATCATGAAAAAAGGCAGTCGGGAGAAATGAACTAGGCACTTGAGAAAATACATTGCTTCAGGTTAGATTTTTTTTTTTTAGAGCACCGGTAAAGCGTGGGGAAAAGATAGCATGGTGCAGTAAATGATTCTCATCAGAATGATAGTGCTTGAAAATCAGCAGGCTGCAGACCCTTTTAATATACTGAGGAAGAATAACCCATGAAGTTACAAGGAAAGAGAGATAATAGGGGATAAGCAAATATCATCTCCTATGCAGTGCCTGGTGGAGGACAAAAATCTGAAGAAATTCTGTGAAAGACCGCAGACAGAAATTCTTATATGCTAGGGGTTAATTGTTATTTTTCACTTTAAGAAATGAACATTCAGGCACCATGTCTATGGTTGGCTCCTGCCTTGTGCTTGATGTTACCGGGTGACCCTTATATTTGGATAGGTGGGTTCACTACATGAATGGATGATGGGCAATGAACACCCTTCACTGCATTTGCATTGCATTTGGGGCTGGCAGGCAAGACTTTAGCTTTCCAAGATTATCTACTGGAATAAAACATGTTAGGGGTTTCTCTTGACTCCCTAAAATCCAGCAAGTCATACTGAGAGATTTTTCTTTTTTAATGTACACATTATAAACATAATTTTATTATCTGTTTGGGGGAAATTGAGCTTTTTAGAAAGTCAGTTGTTCTTGATTTTCAGATAGGAGCTCATGCATATCCCTCACAGAGTAAGTACCATCTTTGGCTGGAAGTCAGTCAATGTTTAGGGTAACAGTGGGTTTGCTCCCATTGTCAAAGTCAAAAGCAGAAGTACAGACGTTTCTAATTTAAAAAGGTATGTTTCTGTGATAAAGAAAAAAAGCAACTGCAGCTCTAAACTTCAAACAATAGATTTACATATTGCAGATGAATCACTTTGGATGGTAGAATAGATGGGTTTGTAGTCACGGCACAGTGGCCTTCAATCAAATTTCTTTGAACTCTGCAATCAGCACTCTGTCTCAATACGAAACAAAATGTAGGTTTTCATAAACTGATATATAATTACATTGCCCTATTATTAGAATATATAACACTTTAACAACAGAAAAAAAAAATCACAGGTGGGTTATAGTTTGAAGAAGAACACTTTGTAAAATGACAACAAACTTAACAGAATAGTCAAAGAGTCTGAAGCTGAGAATAGGAGTGGAGACTGAACCACTAAATAAACTGCTACAGTCAAGGTCAAATAGATTCTCAAATATATTAAAAGAATTATCAGTTACTGTACAGAGAAAAGAATTATCTAATTATAAATGGCTTTGTGAGTGAATATCTGAATTACCTCATTATTCGCGCAAGAGTATCTGACAGGAAAACAAAACAGAAAATAACCAAGATAACTAATGGAAAGCAGAGAAGGGAGCCTGAGCAAATTCTGACAATGTTCAACCTTTTCACTTTGGGGAATACAGTATATGAGAAATTTATTGCTGACCTTTAAGAAGGGTTATGTATAAAAAATTGAGACAAACAATATATCGAAGCTGATAAAAGAGAAATGGTAAAACTGACTAAGACTACCTTCCAAACTTCGATTAATAGGAGAGTAACAAGGACTAGGAGACTTCCAGAAAGAAAAAAAAAATGAAGTAGCTAAGAGTACCTAGTCAATTTTCTCCATATGATTTACCTCCAACTAGGAATAATATATATCAAGGTGAACCACAGACAAAGAAAAACTCTTTAACAATAAAAACAATGCCTGCACACCTTTCGGATCATTTTCACCACTGCTTCATGGAATGAAACTTTATTAACAATTATTTCTAAATATATGTGACTAGATTGAAATGTCAACTACAAGAACTATTTAATCCATTGTCATAGAGTGCTTCACATGCTCTTGATAGGAGCTTGAGGAGGACAGAAGTGACCATGGAAAGTGGAATGAAAACTTGAGGTGATTTGGAATCTTTTCTTACCTTTCCTCAATATGGAACCATAACACTGATATTGAATGACATCTGTGAAGATCAGTGGTGCAAAATCAGAGTAGTACATGCAGAAGAAACGTATTCACATGGGAACAATCTCGTAGCTGCAATAATCTGGTTTCTGAAACTTTCACAGCTTCTGCTTTCTGATGGGGTTCTGGTAATGAGTGTAACACACTGACATGTATGCAAATAATTCCACTGCTCAAAAGTCTTTATTTTAAAACGTTTAGTACAAATTCAAAGCAAAACAATTCACACAAAATACAGAGAAGAATTGACGATAAATAAGAAAAGTTCTTATGTAACATGTTTCTGTTCAAAGTTTCAGTTCTCCAGCCAGAAGATCCCTGTCTAATCAGTAACAACAATAAACACAAAATAAGTTTATACAGAAAAATAAGGAGCCACTAAAGAATTGCATGACCATCTGAGCAGCTCAAGCTCATCCAGTCAAATGACACAGGTTGCTGTTCAGGCAGTGTTTTCATTCTGACTGGGGGAGGAGACAGAGATGGTGACAAGGCCGAAGTGGCACCGTGCTTGTTTCAGTTGGAGTTCCTCAGTTCTAGAGATGGAAAGGAAACCGTGAGAACAAGCTCTCCACCCTAATGTTACCCCGATAGATCCTGATAGAACTACAACTCCCTAATCCTACATATGCAATAATATATATGCCTTCCAAAGTTTCAACATAGTAATGAAAAAAGATCTTTTTTTATTACCTTCGAGTGTGTTGCTTTGTAACAGTCTATTAATCATAGCCTTCACAGCAAAAAAACTGAAAAGCTAATTTTGTATAATATTTTGAATATTAATGCGATATTCATATTCTTAGAATATTCAAACCATGCATATATACACACACTCACACACACACACACATATTTCATTCTCATTTGAAAACTACCTGTATTTCTGTGCTGATCATATTGTGTTAAATGTACAAGTAACATCTGGACTAACTGTAATTAGCAGGTTTGTTAAACACAAAATGAAATTGTGGTTTCTCAACCCCTGCACTCCCTCACACTCCCACCACCACTATAGCTAACAT
Source organism: Polypterus senegalus (assembly GCF_016835505.1). NCBI lineage: Eukaryota > Metazoa > Chordata > Cladistia > Polypteriformes > Polypteridae > Polypterus > Polypterus senegalus. The sequence goes on along the minus strand of NC_053157.1, from coordinate 126,824,169 downwards.
GATTTAAATGTATAACAGCTATACAGATCTGAACATTTTAACACTGCAATAATAATAAATGAGTAAAGGTCAATGAGCTACATTAAAATTGAACATTTATTTCCTTTCCTTTCTCTGCCGTCTCTTTGATTTCTCCTAATGTCTTAAAGTGCATGAAATAGCTGGGAATAAGCATTCAAATGGTCTTAAGCTCAAATCCCTGGACACTCTGTCAGCTCTGTTATCTGAGCTGAACACTGAGATACTGTGAGTGTTAGGAGTTTGACTGTGCAAGGCAATAAGATGGGGGTCATTTTCCTCTTTTAACGCTAGTGGTTGTCTTCCTATGAGAGCAGAACTGAAAAATTACTGTGGCTTCTTTGTTGCCAAATGTTCTGTAGGCATTTTAAGAAAATAGTCAGCAGGGAGTCTACAGCAAGCAGTTCTTGTGTTTTTTAGCACCAGAGTAAAATGTAAAAAACCTTGCATTTCAGAGCGATTTGAACTTTTAATTTTATTTTTTATTAATAAAAATGACCTCGATGCTTTTGAATGTCTTCTTCTAAAATTAAAAAAGCTGACATCTTATATGCAAAATTCACAGGTTACAATAGGTGGAATAATTGAGAGTTAGCAGCTTTGTCAGAATATAAAACACTAGCCTACCAGCTATTTTGTCTGCAAAGTCCAGCATAATGTCAGATGAAAGAGGCGAAAAGGAATTTGGGAGAGAGCTGGGCTGATGAATGAAATATCGCTGTGCACAAAGTAAAATGACTGGATTCTGCCTGTCAGGGTTATCAATATTCAATCACATTATTTCTAGACCATAAAACAAAGGATTAAAATGTAGCTTTCTCAACAACATCTTTCTGGGAATTTATATACTTTATCTTTATACCTATTCATATATTTGGATACTATATATAAACACAACCACATACACACATACATACATTTTATATCATATATATTATGTATACATATATATATATATATATATTTATATATATTGTGGTGTATGGCCCAATACCCCCAAGCCGCCAGGTGGATCCCTCCCTGCAGTATGAAGGTCCCCCGAAGACCAGCAGGGCATCATGGACATTGCAGTTTTTATACACAGTCCTGCTGGATGTCATGGGGGCCACTAGGGGACGCTGCAGGGGGTCACAACGGTTATTTACCCTAAGCCCCGGAAGTACGTTGAAGTCACATGGACAAGGAGAATGACCTGCTTCCGGGGTGAAGAAAAGGACTTTTTATCTGACCCAGAAGTGATACAAGATCACATGGACTGGGGATTGGGAACACTTCCGGGTCAGGGAATATAAAAGGACTGTGGGAGCTCCCAGACGGCGAGCTGAGCTGGGTGGAAGGGTGGCAACGCGTCTGGGAGTTGGTGGATTGTTTATTGTATTTTGATTATTTATTATATTAGTATAGTGGAGGAGAGGGTGCTTTGTGCACTGTGGCATTTAAATATATATATTTGATCTATTTGATTTCTTTTTTTACATACTGCAAATGTGGTACACAGAAACACTGATTTTCTTTTTACACTTATAATTTTGTGTGAATATAATTTCCAGATGATTCACAAGACATGTTTTTTAATTAAAAGATTTTCAGTCCTTCTCAAATTTACATTTAAATCTGACTTAATATGCTGCAGTATCAATCCAGATGGGTTGCATAGTGGGGCATTAGATAGCACCACTGCCTAAAATGTCCTTAGGCCTCTCTCCAAATCATGGGTGCTCCAGAATATCTGGGTGAGTTTTCTTCAAGTCATTTTGTAACATCCCAAAGACATATAGGATAAAAGGATTGTGTGTGTCTGACAGACCTGCATGTATTTGGGAGGAAAACTAGAGTATCTGGTGAAGAATCACATTGACAAAAAGAAAAAGTCAGATGTGTTTTGGGTATATATGCTGTATCTAAATGTCTAAACTGTACTCTCATATATGTTTATGTATATATGTTTATGTATATATATATATATATATATATATATATATATATATATATATATATATATATGTAAATGTACATTTTGCAGATAATTTAATTTCATCATCCCCTTTAGCAATTAATGTTGAAGTCACTTAAGACTAACATATCTCAGGGTAACTGCTGTTTTTTCAACATGGCGACGGATCTAAAGTATAGTCAGCTAATCAGTTTCTCAGATTGTGCAAAATTACTTCATCTATTCCACCGATTCATTTTACAAACCCCTTACTTTGCAATAGGATTAAAGCACACTGAAGTCAAGTATTTTATTCAAACACTTGAATGTGCTGTATCTCTTATTTCCTTCTACAGAACAGATTGTTTGATCCTAATCAAATGGGATTCAAAAGGGGCCATTCAACTTAAACAGCTCTACTGACTGTTGTCTACACAGTGCCAAGATGTCATCTGTCCTCAGCCTCCCTGACCTTACTTTTGTCTTTGACATAGTAACCATCAGATTCTCCTTACAACCCCCTCTGACCTAGGCACCCCTTTTCACTGCTCTCATTAGGTTTGAATCCTAACTCTTTGGCAGATCCTACCTTGTGCCCTGGTGAGGAGTGATGTCAAGGTTACATTGGGCAAGCACAGAGGGGCCCGAAGGATTGTTGCTCATCCTGTCCTCTTCTCTTTGTACACCACCTCACTAGGCCTTTCATTTGGTCGCATTGATTCTTATATCTGTGCTATTTTGATGACATACACTTGCACCTGTTGCTCCATAAAGAGGACCACATGATATCAGCTAGAACCTCAGCTTGACTCACTGATATTTCAACCCGTATAAAGAAAACACCCTCTCTAGCTGAGCCTGATAAAGACACCACTCTTTGTTATTCCAGTCAGCCTGTCTATTCAACACTCCATCTGTTTTCAGCTAGCCTCATTATAACTAACAACTCTAAGTCAGTATGCAACTATGGGGTGATGATTGATAAGCAGCTATCCTTCACTGACAACATAGCAACTATCTATCCTTCATGCAGATTCACTCTGTATAACATCTGAAAGATCAGACTGTATGTGACAGAGTATGCAGCACAACTTATGGTTCAGGGATTGGTCTTGTTATGCCTTAACTATTCTTACTCTCTACTTGCAGAAGTATATGCATGTGCTACCAAGACACTCAAGAGGTTTTACAATGCAGCAGCACATCTTGTGTTTAGCCATACAAAACGGGTGTATGTCATATTCTCTTAGCAATATAAGTTAACTTCAAATCCTTATTGTTTGCCTACGTAGAGTAGACAGTTGGTCAGCACTTATGTATATGGAAACAGTGCCTAGACAAATGTTTATTCGTTACGTTAACCTTTGGGTAAAAGCTTCTGCTAAGTGAAAAAATGTATATATATATATATGTATCCTGGCAGTACTGGGTCCAAGGCAGTAATAAAACCCAGAGCAGATGCCACGCATAGAATACTCATGCTTCCATAACATTCATACTCACTTCTTATTGTATATAATCACCAATCAACCGAATATCAGTATTTTTAGTATGTGGGAGCAAACTGGAATACATCAAGTAAAGAGGGAATGTAAGTCAGGAGGAAGTTGCCCAGCTAAATGGCAATATTCTCACATGCAATCATGCCAGTGGAATTAATTCCATAACAGACCAATATAGTGGTTGGCAGTACTAATGTCCATCATCTTGGCTCCCAGTTATGCATTATGAGGAGACACTGTTAAGGAACTTCCACAGTGTCCTGGGTCTTTAAGATCAAGGGCAAATGTAGGATTGCAAGGACAATAGATGCCTCTGGCCTGGACAGATTTTCAGAGAGCTGACCACAAGTGACCTCAGAAGCTGTTTCTTAAAAGCTCCTCTGTTGAATGTACATAAGGTGTATTTAATGGTGGGTTTATTATGTGTTTTAAGTGGGGGAGCGCATTAGGCACTCCGCTGGACAGACAGGGATGCAAAAGTTGTGTTTAGTTATAGACCCAGAAAGACAATATGGATTTTATTTTGTCTGTCTGTTTTGAAACATTTCACCTCCTTGAGATGATTACATCCTTATTCTGTTAAAACAAACACTATTAATAGGCTACTTTGGCTCCAGTGGTGTTATTTATGAATTCTGAGTTCAAGAATATCCAATATTTTCCATAAAGTCAATTCAACATAGACCATGGCTGAGCCACAATTTGAACCCATGCCATTGGAACTATGATGCAGCAGAATGCCATTGGAACTATGATGCAACCACTGTCTTGAAGTGTCTCTTCACTGATCTCTACAGAGTTAGTGCTTTCACATGGTAAAATGGCTCAATCAACAGTAGTAATGAACATATGGTATAAAACGATTGCTTTCACTGATAAACCTGATATTGAGTAAACACAAGGGTAAATTAAATAGCATTTTAAATCTTTATTAAAGATAGCTTACACCTTAACATTAAAAAGAAACAAAAAACAACAAAAACTGTGTGAAATGAGGGTTTCAACCATTCTTGTTATAATACCTTGCACTGCAGGTAACAAGGAAATGACTGATAGCTAAGCAAGATCACAAAATGATCAATAATTAACATTTGTGGAAAAAATTGATTTGTTTCTGAAAATATTAGTGATAGCTTATCTACTTTTGTAAATAAATACTGTAATGTGCCATTATTGAACAGTCTCCTTGTTGTTCATTTGTGCACTTTGCTGTTCTGTGTCTTGTATTGATAAATCTTCTTAACTTCCTATACCATTATCTTATTGAGGGGTGGTTAGCCTTGGCCCCGGAGGGGCTCTGCCTCTCCAGGATTTTACTGCAACATCTTTATATCAGAGAAAAAATCTTGTCTTTCATTGAACTCTTTGCCTTGTTCATCTGTTACTGCATTCTGGTTCACAATTGAAGATGACCCAACAGTACATGATTTGTTATTGAAGCCTGCCCTTAAATGTGCAAAAAATTGTAATTTAGAATTTTAGTTCACACAAAAGCATTTATCATTACCCTACCTAGATTTTAGAAGCTGTTTTTATCTTTACATAGCTTCAAAGTCCAAACAAAGGTGCCATTAAGATGTTACAATACTGTTAAGCTGTTAATTCATAGCCATTCACCAAGTGCATGATGTTGTAAACTGTTTACTTTAACTGTCTACTTTGTCCATTTCAGAAAATATAAAAGTAAAATCAACACTTACTATACAATAAAAGTCACAGTCCCAATGCATGTGTACACAGCAGATACACTTTGAATCTACAAACCAAATGCAAAAAAGAAAAACAAAAAGAATAAATGAGTAAAGGAAATCCATAAAGTAGAGCTTACCTTTTTCTTTTCAAATTAGTTGTAATCCAGCAATTTATACAGATGCTGAGACCAGAGACACATTGTAATGCTATAAGATAGTGATAATCCATACATACAGGTATGTACTTGACCTCACCACATTGATGTGTGTTTTTTTTTCTATATTCATTATTCCTGTATCAGTGACAGGGGTCAAAGTTAGAATTAATACACCTTCTGTATTTCAAGGTGAACTTAGAAATTAATGTTAAAATGATACCTTGGGTGGCTCTTGTCTTGTATCTAAAACTGTCAGTATAGGCAGTGACCCTTATAACCCTGAACTAAATTAAAATGTTTGAATAAAAGATTTATGTTTTGAGCGCACTATTTGAAAAAGTCTGGTTTTAGTGTGATGAGAAGACTAAACAATAATAAAGCTTAAAGGAAGTGAGCAGTAGAAGAACACTTTTCACCTCCTATCTCTCTCTCTTCCACGTTCTTTTACCCTGATTCCCCTTCCACCTTTGCCCTAAACTTTGTGCCTGAACCTAAATTTAACTTCACCTTGATCACAAGGTAGGTTTAAGTCCTCTCACAGAGTCACTCCCAGCCAAGCTCTAGGATAACTTGTTTTGTAGAGGTGGCCCTACTTTTGTTGGAAGGACACCAGGCCAGAAATTCCTCTAATAATTTGTAATGTCAGACATCTGTTGCTCTTTGAGCTCACAGATGTCTATTCAATATAACATCAAAGCTATTCTGCCTTGTATTGGATGGTTAGGAGTAGAATGTTCTTTAGTCACTCATCAGTGGACTCTTCAATTGACTGAGAAGCTAAACCCTCACTGCTACAGCTAGCAGCCTTGTGTGACAAATTGACCAATATTTTCTTGACAGCTTTGGCCTCATTCTGTTTTTCAGAATCAGGTCTAGTGTCTTTGAAGAATATTGCATGATTGGGGAGCATAGTTGCATCTCTTTGTCACTTTTTTCTGGTCTCACATTGTCTTATCTTAAAGAATCCACCACATAAAGAGGAGAACATTAATGATATTCTCTATCCTAGTGGATTGTCAGAAGTGGAATACTCTTCTGTCGGTCCTTAATGGACTCTTCAAATGACTGAGAAGACAGGTCCCAGCTTCTACAGCTATAAACCCCATGTAAAAGTTAACCAGGTGGGCTTGAAGTTTTCTTGACTGTTCTGGCCTCTCTCATTTTTGGTATCAGGTCTAGTGTCCCTGAGGAATATGGAATGCTTGGGGAACATGGTTGCATCTCTCTGTTTCTGTCTCTGTCTTTCTAGCTCACTTTTGGTGGCACCACATTGTCTTTCGTAGGACAACCCACCAGACAAAGAGGTTATAATATTGTCTGCCAATCCTGCTGCTCTTAAGATGGTGTTTTCAGGACCTGTTCTACTACCAAGTTGCCTCTTTCTTTCCTGGCTAATGGCAATTTCTTCATGTTTCTTATGTATATTTCCCATTTCTATCTTCTTTGTAAGCAGAAACTGAAAGTAATGTTGCTTTAGGAATGTCTAAGGCATATTGCTACTTGACATGTCACATACAGTACTTGAAATGCTTTTCTGCACCACAATAACTCGAAGTCATATAGATATTACTAAGTGCTATTGACAACAATAAATCTGAAACTTAAAGTGTCATGGAGGCAGCTTCTGTGCGCAGGCTGTACGCTGGTCATATAATATACTTAACTCTGGACATCAGTGATAGAGCAGTTGGCATTAAAGCAATATCATAAATGCAGAAGACATTACCTTATAAGATTTGTAGGCTGGGATTTGCAAAACTGGCTACACATTTATAAGATATATACATGTAGTTCTCATTTCCATAAAGAAAATTTAGGCTTTTGGAGAATTATGGATTTAGGTTGATGCCATATTAATACTCTAGTTTTAATGAAATACTTGACTGGGAATAGAAGGGTACACAAAGCAATTTTTTTAATTTCATCCATCCTTGGCAACTCTGATGAAAAAGGAATTATTTTGAAATTTATTTCATGCCTTTTAAAGACAAATCGTGCCTTTAAAAAGTCACAGTTTGGATCAAGGTAAAGTAATTATTTTGAGATACAAATAAGGAAAGGATTTTCTTTTTTAGTAATGTATAAGGCTGAAGCATGTAGTACAAACTCCTTAAATATTACTGGCAAATTCTTAATTTACAGACGAAGAGGATGGATGGAAAATAAAAATCTCAAGAAAATACAGTATATTAAAATATGCTAGTTTTCTAGAGCTTACTCTGTGAAAGATTAAGAATCAAATACAAAATATTTTCTTTGGGGGAATCATTGAGAATTATATCAACCATTGGATACAAGTTATGCCTTTGAGATAGGTCCTCTACTTGTCAATCATAACATCTCAAGTAGTGTACTATATAGGACAGTAGAGGGCAGGGAAACAACATACACCCACGCTGCGAGAAGAAGTCAACACACAAATGAGGCAACTTACGGAAAAGATATTTCATTGGCTTAATGTGTAAAAGGAAGAAAGATAATGATTGGTGCAGTGCTCCCCCATGATGATATAAAGCATATAATCCACCCAATAAAACCTGTGCCTGGCCCTCTATTAAGAGGAAGTGAGATAAAAGCCATGAATTATAGTAGGTCTGAATTAGTCCTGAGATGTGTGGTATGGCAGCTAGAGAAATGCTGAGAAAACCCTACATTTATGTAGCACCACCAGTGGACACTAAATACAGTTTTGGCCTGATGTTCCTGATGTTTATAGAAAGGTTACTCCTGAGCTAGAAAGTAATTACAAAGGTGTAACCAGAATTGACATGATATTGTGATTTGTGAAACTACATATGTTTAGAATTCATGCATTCAGCTAAAGTAAGAACTGTTCTTTCAGGAAGGGACCATAAAAGATTACAAAAGATGCACTGTTCACAAATAATATCAAAGTCAAAACAATGTGCAATGCTGGGGTCTTAGAAAAGCATAGTCCATATAAAGCTCATTTTGTCACAAATAGCTCGCTGAATATGCTTAACATGTGGACATTTAAAGTTTGTCATGGGACCTCAAGCCAGAAGCCCCAGCACTGATGTGAAGTCAGTTCTGTGATAAGAAGAATTCCTCCCGCTCTCTACCCAAAAGAACTCAGTTATCAATAAATTCTCTTTGGCTGTTTTTGTATGTGTAAAGATTATACTGCAATGTATATTAGGAAAAATATTGTGAATACCAGGGGCACACCTACCGCCTCAACCCGACACAAACAGGCAACAACCCCAATTCAGCCCAACACAAAGCCTATTAATGAGAGAAATGCACGCTGACCCGGAGCAATCTCCAAGGACTGATACCAACAGTCACAAGCAAAGTAAACTATGTTCCTTTACTCCAGAGCCATGTAGCCTTCTTCCTTCTCCACAGGCAAGCTTGACAAGCATTGTCCTCCGACTCTGTGGATCCTGTGGCAGCTGGCTCCTTTTTAAGCTGCACTCAGGATCACTCCACGTGGTTTGTGAGGGAGATCTGGAAATGCTCCAGGGTGTGGCTGAAACCCAAAGTATGGAACTGTAGCTCCCACAATTTTCACATTTCCTCCAGCGACATCCACAGAACCCAACAGGGCTGCGCCGGTAAATAGTAATTCCCAAACAGCCATGTGAGAATCTGAGGCACTGTTGCAACCTAGGGGGGCTGCCAAATAAAAGTTTGAGGGAGATAGCTCCCTTCTGAAGTCTTCTCTCCCGTCTTTCTATTCCTGAATCATCCCGGCTGGGTAATGGTGCCAGCTGCCATCCATCACTATATATCTTTGAGTTGCATTTCTAAAAAGAACACATTCCCAGTGAGCATGAATGCCCTGCTAGATCCACAAGGCTTAGATGGAAGTCTCCTCATGAGCAGTAGAAACAAGAACACAAAAAGAATAAGATAAATGAAAATGCAGGTTTGGGTGTGCTCTTTAGGATGCAAATGTATTCAGCTAAGAAAATTATTTTACTAGATCCATAAGGAAAAACAAAAATGTCCAGAATCCAAGGAGGAGGTCATATACAGAAGTGGCAAAGGCAAAGGTAAATATTTTCTAGAATTACAGAACAGAAGGCATAATGTAAAATAAATTATGTAAACTCCATATTCCAAAAAATGAAGCAAAGGTCAATATTTCAACATGTCCTCAGCCACTCTGTCATGTGCCTGATGCAGTGAGCAGGTAACTGTTGCATCTAGTCAGAGCCCATAGACACAGAAGTCAAGAGAAGACTGGGATGAAGACTCAAGTGGAGGAAGACATAAGGTCGTTGTCATTTTAAAGAGAAAGATGCAACATGAGAAGTGATTTGATTTGATACTTGGCTAAGCAGCATTAAAACCCTACCTGAGATGAAGAAGGCCTAACAAAATGCCAAAAGGAGCAGATATTCCTATGTTTCACTCAGGGTTCCACCCTGGTGTTCCAATTCCTATTTTATGTCTTTTTTGCTCATGTTTGATTCATTCACTTATGTTAATATTGTTATTTATGTTAATTATTAGTTTTGTGCATTATTCAGTTTCTATGTGTGTATGATTGTTCTGTTTTTTCCATGTGTTTTATGGGTGGTTCTCCAAGAGGTGGGGCCTCCTGTCCAAGGAACTGCCCACAATCAAATAAAGTCTGTGAAACTACATAGTCTTTGCAGCACATTGTATTCGCTGAATGTTGATAAGTTCTCCGTGAATATTGTTTTGATTTGCTGTTGATTCCCTGAATTTTTTTACCTGTTTGCCCTGTTTTTTGACCACTCTTTGAATTTGTGTTTTTTGGGAATTGTTTGGCAGTTTATTGCCTATTGTGTAAAGGTATCTCCTCCTGGGCCTTTTATTTTCCTTGGAGCTTTTATATTACAGAGCATTTTTGATAATAAATATTTTAATCTATAAAGATTCTTTGTTTGTACTTTTATAATAGAAGCTACAGGATGAAAGACCCTTCACCTTGTATGGATTTTTGCAACAGTATTTGAAGCATTATTTGAAGGAAATCCCAAGTTCATGACAAATATGTTTTTGTTTTGTCATTATCTTTCTTTTCACTTTTCAAGGTGAGGATTGGGGACAGCAATACACTGAGCTGAGCAGGCTTCCCTATCCCCAGCACATGCGTTAGACTATGTTAGTGAATATCCATATACTACCAGGACAATTGAGAAATCTAAAACTCCAGGGTCTGTCTGCAAATCTAAAAAATCTATACCAGAAAACAAGAGCCTGTGAATCTATGCCAAAACGATTGCGAATAACATGACCAGGAGATTAAAAGAGCTAAACAGAGAGAGAACCTTGGCTCAGAGTCCAAGGCAGACCGACGGCAAAACTAGTAAGTAAAACAATATCAGCAAATTAAGTATTTTTGAAAGCAAAGAAGGAATCAAAGGTAAAACCCTGAGTAGAATTCAGTGACCAAACTAGCAAAAAATAATAAATAAATATATACATAAATAAATAAAAATAAATTTGAGCATATGTAAAAAAGTGGGTTTTGAAAATCCCACAACCAGAGGCTAAGCCAACATTTTTATATACACTGGGAGGAGGACCTTGCAAAATAGGGGGTTTTGTTGTGAGGAAAACCCCTACGGGTTTTTGGGGACCATTGGGGGCATGTGGAGTGAAAAACCCGGGTGACCCGTGGTTCCCGGGCCTTTTATCCCCGGGCCCTTATCTTCCGTCCTTCTCCCCCCCAACAGTTTCCGCTCATACAAAACGGGTGAAACACCCTCCCCCACGGTTTTTAAATTTCCCCCCCTTGGAGGAAAAAAGGGGGGAGGGAGAAAAAGGGGTGGGATTTTTTCACTGAATGCACCCCCGCTTTTCAGACCAACCCCAAAATTTGGAGCCCCAAAAGGGGAAGGCCCCCTTTCCCCTTGAGAAAGGCAAAAACCGGGGTATACCCCCAAAAAAAGGGAGGGGACCCGCTTTTGCCCGGGTTTATGCCCTTCCTGTGGCCCTCACATACCCCCCATGGCCCCTTTTTTGGAAAAAAATTTTTGGGGTTTTGGGGCCCTTGGTTTTTAAATTGGTGACCCTTTATTTTTTTTCCCCAGGTCTGGAATAAATGGCGCACCCAGGGGGGACACAAAGGGGGGGGAACTTTGCCACCAGGGGGCTGAAAGTGGGGGCCCGTCCCAATGGAAGGACCGATACTGCCAGGTGGGGGGGGTTACCCTTTTTTTTTTCCCGCGGGACCTTTAAAAGGCCTCCAGTCCCCCTTTTCATGTAAAGGTGGAAAAGGGGTATCTCGGGGGGGTTAAAGGGGCTGGGATGTCAATTTGGAAACTTTTTGGGGAACATTTAAACCCCCAAACTGCGTGGCTTGAAAAACGAGGGGACGGCCCGGGACTCTACCTGAACCCCTACCAAAACGATTTCCAGTTCCACCTTTTTTTTAGCTGTGGGTCGTTGGACAGGTAAAATTTTCCCAAATAAAAGGGGGAGGTTTTTTCACCCCCCTCTGGGACAAAAGCGGATAGCCGAGCTTTTGCCCCGGGGATAGCTGTCCAAAATTGGGAACTTCCGCAAGGGAGCTGTCGGAGGAGGAGGGGCCCCTCTCCTTTGGTTTGGGCAATATATTGGCCACTGGTGGCGGGGGTTTTCCCAAATAGTAAAAACCCCTTCCCCTTTTTTCCAATGGGTACAGTTTAGGGAATTTGGGGAAAAAGGCCATCCCTTTGGAACTCGGAGTGGGGGGTCAAAAAGGGGCCCGGACGCCCCCAAGGAATGGTCTTTTGCATCAAATCACCCTTGGGCATTTTTTTGTGGAGGCTGTCCTCCCCCCCCCTTCTTTAAAATTTAAACCGGGGGGTTTTTGTCTTCCTCAGTTTTAAAAAGGGGGAGAACCCCGGGCTTGGGGAACTTCCCGATTCAAAAGGAAAAGGGGGGGATTTGGGAATTCCCATCCTTTGACACCTTAGTGCTTTGCTTGGGGTTTGAAAACCCCACTGGGCCTCGGTTTGGGATGATCCCCGGGGTCTTTTGCTTTATTTTCAAATTGGCAGTCCCCAATTTTGGGAAAACGTTTTTCCGGGTTTTGGGCCCCGTTCTGCCCCCAAAGGGGGAAAAAACCCTTCTCAGAACCACAAAAGGCGGTTTTTTAACCCCGGGGAAGGGTTCGGGTCCTATATGTAACCCCAACCCCTTTATAAAAAACCAAAAGGGGAAAGGGAAAAGGGGGGCCGGCCCCTCCTGGGGTTTCCGTTGACATTCCCGGAAAACGGGGGAACTTTTTCCCGGAAAAAAAGGGGGTTTAATTGCTTAATGTCTTATGGGCCGAGAGGGCCCTCAAGAAGGTGGGGGGTTTTAATCGAAACCTGCCGGGGTCCGCGAACAACAACTTGGCCCTTTCAGTTCAGCACCGATAAAACAAATCATTATAAAAAAAAGGGGGCCCTGGGCAAAATCCGTTGGGTTAAGAACCACTGCATTTTTTATGTGTTTCAAGTCGTCTTTCCCCTTTCTCTTAAAAAGCCCGGGGGCCCAAAACAAAAAGTGCAACTCAGGGGCCCGGGGGCCCCCCTGCCCTCAAGGGGGAGTTCCCCCCTCGCTGGGGTTTTCAAAGTGGGGGGCGGGTTTTTTGACTTTTCCCCTCCCCCACCCCTTTCCTGTTCAGGTGGGAAGCAACAGATAATTTTTTATCTATCGAGCCCATGTTTTTGGGAATGCTTACTAAATTTCCGCTTTTACTATCGGAAGTTTTCCCCGAGATTAGGGGAAGGGATGGATGCCCCCCCAGGGAAGCTGCGGGGGTTCCCCCGAGACATCGAACACCCGGGGGGTTTTATTTGGATATCTTTAACATTTTGACTGGCCTTTTTTTTAATCACTTTGCGGAGAAAAAAAGGCGAGCACGACAAAACCACTGGAATGAACGGGTGTTATCTTTTTCCATTAAAAAGGGCCCCGATTTTATCCGCCGGGTTTTTAAAGGGGCCCCAAAAACAACCCCCCACCCCCTCGGGCTTTTTTTGCGGGTTTTAAACCCAGCGGCCGGGGGAAATTTGGGAAAAAGCTCGGAATCGGGGAAAGGGGACTGCTTTAGTGGGACAAGCCCCCGGGGTAGTAAAAGGCGTTTTCTGCCCCCCCCAGGACAGGGCCTCGGGGTTTGCAAACCACAGTCCCCCATAGAAGGGGCCCCCGGCCGGCTGGGCAAAATTTGGGTAGTCTTTTTAGAAAGAAAACAGGCCCTTGTGCACTTTTGGGGGGGTTCCGGCAAACCCTCACCCACCTGTTGCCAGGGCCCAAAGTGTTTGACGCCCTTTGCGGGTTAAACTCCCATTTTTGGTTTCCCCACCGGCCTGGGACAACCCATCGTTAACGGGCCTTGGCCCCAGGGCCCTGGCTTTCCGAAGGAGAGCATACTGAGCCACCGTGTTGCCCCGGCCGCCTGGGGCCCCTCGTTCTCAGGAGATGGGTGGTCCCCCCCGGGTTATGCCGGGGGGCAGACCCTGCCCCCGCCTCCGGGCCCCCCCCGAAATCCCCCGGTATCCCCCACCTGGTTCCGGTGGTTGTTCGGGTTCATCGGGGCCCATCCCCACTCCCCCACTGTTTGGAGACCGGAGGGGGGTTGGGGGCACCCCCGTTTATGGGTTTCCCGGCGCTTTAGCAGGTTGTTTAAAAACAGAGTAAAAACAGAACTGCCTGCCTGCAAAGGCGTGAGTTTTTATACCGGGAAAGTGTGCCTTTGGGCGAACTGATGACATCATCCTTGGGGGCGAACCGAGGGGCCCTTTGGGGGCCGAACCCCGAATGATTTTTTGTGGGCCCGGGGGGTTTTCCCCGGAAAGACCTCGAGCCGGGAAAGGGGTACCCCCCCCTTTGGGCAGATGAAAAACGTTTTTTCCCCTAAGCCTTCATCTTATGCCCCGGGGCAATAAAACCAAAAAACTCAGTCAGAAATTTTTTACAGAAATATATAAAATGAATAATAAAAAGTTGAAAAAGACCCAAATTACAAAAAAAACAAATTTAAAAAAAAAGGGAAAAAAAACGCGGGAAAAGGGGAAAAAAAAAGGCAAAAAACCTTTTTTAAAATTAGTTAAAACAACTAGCAAAAGGCTGAGGAACTCAGCTAAAATATACAAAGATCTTTCAGGTTACACCCAAAACCCTGCCCCGGGCAAAAAACCCCTTTGGGACAAATTTTCCCAACCCTTTCCCTTTTTTTTTTCTCTTGATCAGCACGGCGGCCTACTTCAATCTCCCCACCGCTGCCCCCGGGAAAAAACCCCAGAATTTTGAATTGTGGGGCCTAGTTTTTTGGTAAAAAATTTTCTTTTTTGGGAAACATTTTCTTTGTTTCGTGTAAAAACACTATGTTTGGGAAATGAAATCAAAAAAATAAAAAAAATTTTTTGTTTTCCCAAAATTGGTTGTTTATTAATAAATAAACCCTTTAAAAAAAACCCAAATGGCCAAAAATGGGTGGGAATAAATTAAACAAAAAAAAAAAAACCCCCCCCCCAAAGGTTCCCGTTTAGTAAAATGGGGGGTTTCAAATTTTAATTAAAAATTCATTTAGCCTTAGTTAATAGGATTAGTTTTAATAAATGAAAACTTTTTCTAAAATATTTGAAAAAATTTTTTTTAAAAAAATTTGAATTTCTAAAAGACTAAAAAATTTTAAAAACCCCTGACCCCAAAAAAAAGGGACATTTGTTCCCTTCCATAAAAGGCCCAACCTTAAAATCTAAACATTCAGGTAAAAAGTCGGGGTTTTAGCTTAAATATGCCTTTTCATGTGATGGAAAAAAAAAGGTAAAACCCTTGAGGGGGAATTTTTTTCCAAAAACTTTGTTTTTAGTGTTTTCCCTTTTTACCCTAACTGATTTTTAATTTTCCCTTTTTCCCTCTTATCAGGGGTTGCGCCTCGCTTTCTCTTAATCTATACTGGGATTACTATGTGTGTTCCTACATAAGTGTTCTTTCTGAGCTAAGACTGCAATAGTATACATATCTCCTATTATCTCAGATTTAAACAGTTTTTCAAATAAATAAATTAATTATATCTTTCTAAATTTTTCCAAATATATAAAAACACACACTTAGAATTATGCTGAGGACAAAAGACACACTTTGGGGTTTTTAAAACAATCAAGAAAGGGAAAAACACAGGGGTGAGCATTTAAAAAAAGAAAGGAAAACCCCTTGTCCTTTAGGTTTTACCAAATTTTAACTCCTGTGACCCGTGATTACCAGACACTTGACAATTTTACCCGTGTACACACACCACAACCCCAGATTCCAAAAAAACTAAAAAAATTAAATTGAAGAGGTTTTCTTTGGCTTCCTTTTAAAGGGAAAAAGTCCCCGGAAAAACAATGCTAACTAAGGTTAACCTTTTTTTGGTGTTTGAAAGCTACTGTATGTGGGGTGCTAGTATACTGACTGGTTTTGTGACTGGGATATCAACCTACCACACATGGTAAAACCCACTCCATTTTTCACTAGTTTCCGTTTTAGTCTGGCTATTGTGTTTCTTTCCTTTTTTGAAAGGGTTTAAGTCCTGCCGAAACTATTTCTAGGGACATCCCCTAGATCACCCCAGACCTTTGCCCCAGAACCCGGCACTTGGACAGAGTTCCATCTGTTATCTTTCCCAAATAGTTTAAAGGGCACATGTCCACAGCACTCTGATTGCATACTACCTTCTAGTGGATGGGGGAACTTGCAATATCTTACAGGAGATTTTCCATTGTGTTTTATTTTTAATTTGGGGCTTTTTTCTGATTTATCTGGAAAAAAAAAAAATTTTTTTTAATATTTCTTTTTAAAAATATATATATATATATATATATATATATATATATATATAGTGGGGGCCCTGGACACGACAAAAAAATACACAACACATGTTTATTAAACATAAACCCCAATCCCCACAAAACCCAAAACCCCAAAATCCCTACAACACAATCCTTTCCTTCTTGGTGCCTCCTTGGCCCCTCCCCAAGGCCCGGGCCTCTGCACTCCCACCGTCCCGCTGCATCCCCCCGAAGCCTCCAGGTGCTCCTGTTTTCCCCCCCAAATCCGGTGGCAAAGTGCTGGGGTCCCCGGCTCCAAGGCATGGGCCCCCGGGGTGAAGGGCCCCTACAGGGTTGAGCCAAAGTTCTGCCGTGGCCCCCAAAGTATCCATCTCCAAAAATATATATATATATATATATATATATATATATATATATATATATATATATAATTTTTTTATATATATATATATATATTATTTTGGGGCTGGAGGGGTGCCCCCAAGAAGATTTAAGGGCCCCCGGGAAAACCACAAAGCCTGAAACACAGACTACCCTCCCTTGCTCCTTTAACCTTTTCACTATAAGCCCTAATACAAAAAAGCCGGTACTCCGCGACAAAAAGCAGGGATAATTTTGGGATTTTTCTTTTCTTTTTTTTCTCTCAGACCCTCTGCTCCTGGCGTTCCCGGAAAAAGAAACTTAAAACCTTTTAAATTTAAGTAAACACCATCTTTTTCCCAAGGACAAGTTTAAATGTCAAATGTTTGTTTGCAGTGCTTGAATAAAATTCCTTCTTTTTTTCCACATCCCAGTATTTTTGTGCAAATTCCCAAAGTGTGACAATGGCCGGGGGTTGCACAGATGGATACAGATTATTTATACCCAAATTTGGGTCAAAAAATTCCATCCCCTGATTCGGAGTAACCCTACAATTCCTGATTGGGGAAAACAACCAATATTCTTTAAAACCCAAGCAATTGCAACCGGAACCCATAAACCCCCCTTTAACCCTTTCCTGTGTGAAGAAACCAAAATGGGCCCAAGGGCCCGGGGGGTTCCTATACTTTAACAATTGATCTGGGGGGAAGAACTGGGGCCGTTATAATCCGCCTTTTATTGGGGATGCCATCTTTAAATGTGCCCCGAAAAGCTTGGCGAAAGAGTTTGAAGGACCAGGTTTTCAAAAACTAAGATTTTTGGAAAGGGGAATTAAAAGGGGGAAGGAATATGGAGGCCCGGGCCCCTCTAAAAAGTTTTAATACAAAAATTTTTCCGCTGGTTTGGAAATAATGGGGCGGGTTTAAAAAGTGGGAAGAATATCTGTGAAGACCCCGTTATTTGGAGAATTTCTCCCCTGATTTAGTATTAACCCATTTGCAAGGATGAAGGTTCCAAGTCCTGGAAGGGTGGTGGGGTTTGCCAATTCTTTCTAAAAAAGGAGGAGGCCCCATCCCCCATTGGGGGAAACAAATACGAAACCCGGTGGAAAGGAAAATCAAAAGGAGTCATAGGCCTGGAACCCGGGTAAAAAGATCCATTTCTTAACTACCCGCTTAGGGATCGGAGGAATGGCCCCGGCCAATCGGGGGACCCCTTTTTTAGTTAATAATGGTTTGGGGGAAGAGAAAGGTTTGCCCCCCCAGTGAGGAAGGGACTGGCCGGGTTTTTTCTTAAAAAATTTACATTTGGGAAAGGAGGTTACCCGAAATTTGGGGCGGAAATCTCCCCGATTGAGTTCGGGAGTAATTTTTTTTTGAGCAACTGTCTTATAAAATCCCTTTAGAGACCGTAGACCTTTTAAAAATAGTGTGACATGATGATGTTAGGTTTTTAAAATTATTTTTTTAACACGGGGTGCCATTTTTAAAGTTGACTCTGCAATTTCCCCCTGGGGGAAATTTTGGCGGAGAAATGCCCTTTTTCCCCAAATGAAAAAATGAGGACCGGATCAGTCAAATTCAACCCTTTTAAAAAAACCAAGCAAAGAAATATTGCCCGGTGGAAAAATTTAAACCCCTTTTAAAATTGGAAAACCCCCAAAGGGGGGGAGGTACCCCCCAATTTCCCGAAAGGGCTGGCCTTCTCACTTCCAGATTGAAAACGCCCAACAAAACCGAAAATTTTAAAGAACAACAATTTTCGCTATGAAAAATTGAATTGCATTTAAACAGCTCGTTTTTCTTGTTTTTAAGAGGATTTTAAAACCCAACGATGAAAAGGCGGTTGTTTTTAATGATCTCAAATATTTGGGGGAAATTTATTGAAAAACGGTGGTTCCCCCGGCCAGGCTGTTTTATCGGCACCCACAATTTTGGGCCCCCCGGTGGATAAAACAGAACCGGTTTAAAAAAAATTTTTTTCTAAATTGGGAAAAGTTTAAACTTTTTACTTCAAAACCCCCGACGCCGACTCCTGCATAAGCCCCCCGGGTTTTCCCATTTAAATTTTCCCCGGGATTGAATTTTGGGGCCTTTAAAAAAAGGATGGGGGAAAAAAATTTGCTGGTGTTAGTTGATTTTGCCACCGATTCGAAAGATTGGTGAAAAAAAAACCTTCAATTGCCAAATAGTATACTTTTTTCTTTTGGGTACCCTAAAAAACTTAACTTGATCAAGGACACCCTTTACTTTTCCCTTTTATAAAACAATTTTACACTTTGCTTTAAAAAACTGAGTCTACTGTTTTTCCCTTCCGGGGTGGAACCCAAAGTTTAAAAAAATTGGAAAAAGATGTCGGAAAATTGCTCTAATATCCCAAAAAACGTTCCTTTTGTTTTTAGCGGCGGGAATAAAGGCCCACTGGGGGTCCCTTGAGAAAGGGAAACGGCAGCCCACGAGGGGTCCTGAATTGGTAATGCGGGGGAAGGGGGGAACGAGGACTAGGTAAGCTTTTGCATCATTTTCTGAAGACGGGTTTCTATGCTTTCCCTTTTGTGTGAACACCCAAAACAAACGGGAAACTAAAACCCCTTCACGTGGCCATAACCCAAAAAAAAACCCGGGATGTTTTTGGTAAATTTTGGCCCCGGGGCCACAAATTTTTGGAAAAAAGGGCCCGCTTTATTGAGGGCCCTGGGCAGAAATAAAGTTAGTGGGCCGAAACCCTTCCAATTTCACATTTAACCTCTTGAAATTCAGACCGAAAAAAACTTCCCGGCTGCGTTTCTCAGATAAAAACATTGGGTTTTTTTACTGCAGAAAGACAAAAATTTTATCTTAAAAGGGGGAAATTTTTGTCTTTTCGATTTTTAAGGAAGACTAAAATAAAAACAAAAATTACCACTGAACCTGAGTTAAAAATTTCCATGCCATTGGATAGAAGGCCAAATTTTTTGGGGGAAAAAAAAAAATCTCACTGGGGTAAAGAAATAAAGATGGGTTTTGGCCCAGTGATTTCCCAAAGCAAACGGTTCCGTTTGGCTGAGATTTCAGCCTTGAATAAGGTCCAAAAACTTTTTTCGCCCCCCGGGGGATGAACTGTTTGGAAAAAGTCAGGCCAGGCCCTACCCACCAAAACTATGGGATTGAACCTTTGGGCTACAGGTGGGCTTGATTTCCTCCCTGCCGGATTTTATATTTGCCCTTTTTTCTTCACAGGGGGCCCTCCCGCTTTTTAAACCCAAAACCGACCTGGGGCCCCCCTTTGCGGGGGAATTTGATGTTTGGTTTTTTGCAATGTTGGCAAACCTTTTTTTCAACCCCTTTTGGAACTTGAAACGGGTGGTTATGCTAAAAAAATTAAATATTTAAAATATTACTATTATTCAATGGGCAAGGGGTCTACTTGGCCCCAAATTAAGGAAAAAGAAGGCTTGTTTCCGCCTGGGACACAAAGAGGTACCCTTTCGGGGTTTGGTTTTTAGAAGATTTATCCCTTTTGCACATGAGCCCCTCCCTTGAGAATTCAGAGGCAAGAAAACCGACCCACGGGCAGAAAAATTGAAGTCCTTTGTTTTTTTTAAAAAATTTTTTTTACCTGGGTTCCCGAAACCCCGGGGTTTCACAAAAAAATTTTACTTGAAACGGGGGCCAAAGCCCCCTTTGGTGTGGGGAGTGGCTCAGTTTTTGTGGAGAGGAACACAAAAATATTTGGGAAAATTAACCTAAATAAATTACCAATTGGGAAAGAATGCTTGGGAATAGGTGGGCGGGGGGCACTGAATTCTTTTGGGGACCTTTACTTTTTAAATGTCTACTGTGGGAGAAAAAGATCAAACTTGCTAATGGTGGTTTCTGGGTTTTCAAACCCAAGTTTCCCCAATTAACCCAACCCGGTTCGAAAACCCCCGCAGGCTACCCACATAGCAAACTTTTACAAAATGGGGGATTTTAAAAAAGGTAATAAAAGCTGGGGGGGGGTGTACTATGAGCCCCGAGGCGAACGCCCCTGGGGAAACCCAAACCTGAAAACACAATTGATTGCCCTTAACCTTGAAAAAAACCACAAAAAAGAGGGGATTTGCGTTGGTTTTTTTTTTTTTTTTTTTTTTTTTTTTTTTTTTTTTTTTTTTTTTTTTTTTTTTTTTTTTTTTTTTTTTTTTTTTTTTTTTTTTTTTTTTTTTTTTTTTTTTTTTTTTTTCCCCCCCCCCCCCCCCCCCCCCCCCCCCCCCCCCCCCCCCCCCCCCCCCCCCCCCCCCCCCCCCCCCCCCCCCCCCCCCCCCCCCCCCCAGGGGGGGGGGTTTGGGCCCCTTTTACAAAGGGGGAAACCCCCCCCAAAAAAAAAAAGGTTTTCCCCGGGTCTATGATCAGATTCTAGCAACTGAGAGGACATAGTAGATGTCTGCTGCCTGGCTGACCAACCACACACATTACCTGGTAGGTAGCCACCCAAATATCAGATTGTGATCAGACCTATGCATGTAATACTCACCCTGTCATGTAAGCAAACGAGCTGCAGGTGCAACATTTGAGGCTTCATCTCAGGTGTTGAAATCAGAGGTTCGATGCCCGCAAGGGGAAGCAAACGTATGTACACTTGACGAGCCCCATATAGGTTGAAACACGTATCATGTATTATTGGGCAGGTACTATATAACATATATGCCCTCTTACCCGTCTGGGACATCTTTGTTATGGAATGACCAGGCCTCCAAGGGGTATTATCTCACCTGGAATGGCAAAGGGCAGCCTCCCTGGCTGGCTTCAGCACCATGGGCTTGGAGCTCAGAAGCTCAGCCCTGTTGAGGTCTGTGGTCCCTGCCAGGGGGTGTAAGGAGAGCTGCAGAGACCGACTTTGTGGGAGTTTCACCACGCCAGGGAGTGCTTCCAGACCTTGCTCTCGAGACACATGGAATACTCACAGGTGCAGCATAAAAGGAACCACCTACCTTCATTCAGGGAGCCAGTGTCGGGAATGAGATGACAATGCTTGCCATAGGAGGTGTGGAGGTGGAAAGACAAGGAGAAGCCATAGAAGACAAAGTGCTGTGTGTATTGCTGTGCTTTACTGTACTGTGCTGAACAGGTGGGGATGATTAAAAAGCATTTCCGACTAGTGTGCTAAGGTGCTCAGCATGTGTGTTGCTGGATTTGTGCCTAGTGTCTGTCTGTGTCAAACAGAGTCCAAAGGCTTCAAGAAAACCAACTTTACTCCAATCAAAACAGGATCAGTCAGGGAATTTATACAAACGGAAGCTACCAATTCAATATGCACAGGCACTGCAAACTAGCAGGGAGGCAGCCAAGTCAATGGTCAGGTTATAATATCCATCAGACATGTTATGCGGAGAGGCTGTAAACTTGTAGTTGCCTCGGTGGTGTTGCGAACCTGCAGTTGTCTCAATAAGAGACAAGCAACCATCGAAGGTCGCATCAAGTGTGTTTCAGTGTGCAGCACCATTGGGGAGTGTCTCAAAAAATGTAAAAAATCTCACTATATACACGTATATTGTCACGCTTGGGTCACAGATTTGCACAGAGACACAGAAGGTCGTAGAAAAAAAAGAAGGATTTTTATTCAGACACCGCAAACACATGAGCTTAAACGTGCTCCATGACAAGTCAGATATAACAGTTCCGCTAGGAGCAGAGAGAGATAAAAGCAAACAATCAATTCCCAAACTGACAGGCGCTGCAAGGCTTATAAGTCGGAGTACCGCTGAGGCTTGTATTACGCGTTATAGTGCAAGGATAAGGAGCAATGTGTAGTCAGTGTTTCAGGGTTTGTGGTTTTCCCAGGGGCGTCTGTCTCTATTTGGGGTGCGATCAGCCCTCCAGCTCACACCCTCCCCCTCAGCTTTATTCACATTCCTGTGAATCAAGCGACTCTCTGTACTAGGTTCATTTAGTCGTGATAATACATCTGCGTTGACGTGTTCAGAACCTGGTCGGTGCTTTACTGTGAAACTGTAAGGTTGTAAACCCAGAAACCATCTCATTAGACGAGAGTTTGTATCTTTCTGTCGGTACAACCACTGGAGTGGAGCATGATCAGTTACCAAAGTGAAGTTTCGTCCCCACAAGTAATAGCGAAGCGCTTCCACAGCCCACTTAATTGCCAAGCATTCTTTCTCAATTGTAGAATAATTGCGTTCCCTAGGAAGTAATTTCCTACTCAAATATGTGATTGGATGTTCTTCTCCATCAAAATTTGTGACAGGACTGCCCACACCAAATGCACTTGCGCCTGTTTGCAAGATAAAATCTTTTGTGAAATCCGGGTTCCTTAGAACCGGGTAAGAAGACAATGCTTTTTTTAAATCGTTGAAAGAACGTTCGCAATTTTCTGTCCACAGGACAGGTCGGTTTTTTCTGCCTCTAGTAAGTTCTGTAAGAGGAGCAGCTCTATGTGCAAAATTTGGAATGAATTTTCTGTAGTAACCAGCGAGTCCCAGAAAGGCGTACTTGTTTCTGTGTCTCAGGTCTCGGGTAAACAAGCATTTCTTCTATTTTCCTTAATTGTGGCCTAAGTAAACCCTTGCCCATAGAATAGCCTAAGTAATGAGTCTCGGACATGCCTAGTTTACATTTCTTAGGGTTAGCAGTAAGGCCAGCCTGTCTCAAGCTTTCAAGAACGGCTTGAAGCCGCTCTAAGTGTGTTTTCCAATCATTGCTAAAAATCACGACATCGTCAAGGTATGCCCCAGCATATTCAGAGTGAGGACGTAGGATCTGATCCATCATACGCTGAAAAGTTAGAGGTGCCCCGTGAAGACCAAACGGAAGTCTTGTAAATTCATAGAGTCCGTCAGAGTCGCAAATGCCGTTTTCTCACAACTGCTAGCCTCTAAAGGCACCTGCCAATAGCCTTCGTGAGATCTAGCGTGGAGATATAGCTCGCCTGACCCAGTTTTTCCAACAGTTCATCGACACGGGCATGGGATAAGCATCAATTTAGAGACCTTATTCAAGCGTCTGAAATCGATACAGAACCAAACCGAACCGCCTTGCTTTGGGACTAATACGACTGGGCTGCACCAGTCACTTTTACTTTCACGAATTACACCCAGTGTCAGCATCTTTTTACCTCTTCAAGACAATATTTCGCCGCTCCGGTATCCGGAACGGCCGCATCTGTACGCGAACATCAGGTGCAGTGGTAATTTTATGTTTTGTAATGTTAGTCTTGCCTGGTAAATCTGAAAAGACATCAGTGTTCCGTTCTATCAAAGATAACAGTTCTGTCTTTTGCGTGTCAGTAAGATCGTTACCAATGGTAACATCGGACTGAGAAACAGCAGCCAAGGAAGTGTTAACCTCTTGTCGGTCGTGCCATTCCTTCAAGAGGTTAATGTGTAAAATCTGGAATGGTTTGCGCCGGCCGGTATTCTAACCTTGTAATTTACTGGACTCATACGCTCCTCAATAATGGCGGGCCCTGCCATTTAGCTAAGAATTTGTGTGGATCCGAGGGAACCAGTACCAAAACACGATCGCCAGGTTTGAACTCACGGAGCTTGCTGCGCCTATCGTAAAGACGCTTCTGAGTTTCCTGTTCTCGTTGTTGGTGTTCCACAGCAATAGAGGAAAGCATAGAAATTCTGTCTTGCAACGAAATTAGTCGATCTGCAAAGCTTGGACCCTTAGCTGCTCTCTCGTTTCCTATCCATTCCTCACGTACCACATCCAGGATGCCTCGCCGCCTGCCAATAACAACTCAAGGGACTCAAGCCAGTGGACGCCTGTGGTGATTCTCGCACGCGCATACAAAACAAACGGTAGGACAGTGTTCCATGTTGTGGGATCATTATGAGCAACTCGCCTGATCATCTGTTTCAATGTTTTGTTAAATCGCCGGTTAAACCATTCGTTTGAGGATGGTAAACAGTAGTACTCAATTTCTTAATAGCAAAGCTGTCACACAATTGTTTCATCACGCGAGAAGTGAAAGGTGTGCCCTGATCAGTTAAGATTTCTCTAGGGATACCAATACGAGTAAAAGTTTCACATAGTGCTTTAGCTACAGCCGAAGAGTTGGCCTTTTTCAGCGCGATCATTTCTGGATATCGTGTCGCATAATCAACCAACACCAGCAAATATTGGTACCCATCCTTAGTCTTAGGTAATGGTCCCACAATATCTAATCCCACACGCTGAAAGGGAACTTCCAATATGGGCATAGGACAAAGGGGAGCCCGAGGAGGCTTATAAGCAGAGACGATCTGGCAGTCTGGACATGAAGTACAAAATCGTTCAACATCTTTTCCCATATTAAGCCAATAAAATCGTTTTGATAACCGGTCTCTAGTTTTGTCGGCACCGAGGTGCCCCCCCAAGATGTGTGAATGTGCCAGATGCAAAACAGTTTCCCTATGTGCTTCAGGTACCACCAGTTGTTCAATAAATTCCCCCTCCAAATGATCTGAGATCACTCTGAAAAGGCAACCGTCCTTTTCTATAAAGTGTGGGGTTTTCACACCCCCGGAATTACGCTCTTGGTAATAAGAGTCATTAGCAGGGCGAGCCTGTTTAAATGCATATTCTAATGAGCTATCAGTATGCTGCAAACGCACAAAATCTGATTGTTCGTTAACACTCGGTTTGTGTTCGAGGCGTTTGCAATCTGGGAAGATGTAGAAGGAGCAGCCCATTCTGGAAGATTGTCGGGGGTGACCTCCTCCGTCTCGCTGGAGAGATCGGGTTCAATATCTAAGTTGGGCTCTAGATTTTCCCCGGCCGCTACCAGTTCTTCGTCTTGGATTTCTTCTTCTTCTCCCCCACCAAGTTCATTAGTGGACTGGACTACTGGTCCCTTACATTTATTAATCAGTTTCGAAAAAGGGCATTTCTCCGTCCTATGAGTAATGGCCAAGGGCACGAGTCCAAACGGCAGACCAAACCTTAAAGTGGCCCCTATAAGTTAAAGGAAGAAGTAAAGTCTGATAATCTTTAACATCACCATGTACACAGCGTATTTTTACAGTCTCACAGTCTCTAAGGCATTGTTCATTAAGACAGTCTCGTCTCACAATACAAAGGTCACTTCCCGAATCTAACAATGCTGAGATTTCTTTGTGTCCCAATTTCACCGGGATCAACAAGCCATCTTTTCCATCCGGATATGTAATAGTTGAGCAACAAATCTCGGCCAGTCCAATCCCCATTGAATGAGCTGGAGACAAGCGACAATCTCTTGCCAAATGGCCGAGCTGATCACATCGGAAACATCTACGGTCGGCTCCGCTTCCGAAATATCCTCTCACGACGCCCACGCGGCGTGCTCTGTAGCCTCCACGGTCTTGTCGACCGCTGTTGCCGCTGTCTCCCCAGAAACAGGCGCCCCATCTACGACTGGATTTCCGGGTCCTACCTGACCCCATTAGATTTTCAGGTCCTGCAGCTTGTCGATCGGCGGCGAGAATGTCCTGGACGCTCGTTCACAGGTTGCGAAGCAGCACGAAATCCACCGCTCTTTCTCCAAGTGGACTGTGAACCCTCTAATCGTCTGGACATAATCGTTAATGATTTAATATCATGGCGTAGAAATTCATCTCGAAGAACTTCAGGTATGCAGCCAGTAATATATTCACGACAACTGTTTCCATTACGTCTCCTTCAAACCAACAGTGCACTTTATGTATCAAATCTTGAATTTGCGCACGGATTGGGTCATCCATGTTTAGTTTCCAGTCTTTAAGTGCAAATGTTTTAGACTTCTGAAATAAGTCTTCGGCGGCATCCATCTGTGCAACCACTCCTGGTACCACTTGTCACGCTTGGGTCACAGATTTGCACAGAGACACAGAAGGTCGTAGAAAAAAGAAGGATTTTTATTCAGACACCGGAAAAAACATGAGCTTAAACGTGCTCCATGACAAGTCAGATATAACAGTTCCGCTAGGAGCAGAGAGAGAGATAAAAGCAAACAATCAATTCCCAAACTGACAGGCTGCGCAAGGCTTATAAGTCGGCGGAGTACCGCGCGAGGCTTGTATTACGCGTTATAGTGCAAGGATAAGGAGCAATGTGTAGTCAGTGTTTCAGGGTTTGTGGTTTTCCCAGGGGCGTCTGTCTCTATTTGGGGTGCGATCAGCCCTCCAGCTCACAATATACACTCACCTAAAGGATTATTAGGAACACCTGTTCAATTTCTCATTAATGCAATTATCTAATCAACCAATCACATGGCAGTTGCTTCAATGCATTTAGGGGTGTGGTCCTGGTCAAGACAATCTCCTGAACTCCAAACTGAATGTCAGAATGGGAAAGAAAGGTGATTTAAGCAATTTTGAGCGTGGCATGGTTGTTGGTGCCAGACGGGCCGGTCTGAGTATTTCACAATCTGCTCAGTTACTGGAATTTTCACGCACAACCATTTCTAGGGTTTACAAAGAATGGTGTGAAAAATGAAAAACATCCAGTATGCGGCAGTCCTGTGAGCGAAAATGCCTTGTTGATGCTAGAGGTCAGAGGAGAATGGGCTGACTGATTCAAGCTGATAGAAGAGCAACTTTGACTGAAATAACCACTCGCTTACAACCGAGGTATGCAGCAAAGCATTTGTGAAGCCACAACACGCACAACCTTGAGGCGGATGGGCTACAACAGCAGAAGACCCCACCGGGTACCACCCATCTCCACTACAAATAAGAAAAAGAGGTTACAATTTGCACGAGCTCACCAAAATTGGACAGTTGCAGACTGGAAAAATGTTGCCTGGTCTGATGAGTCTCGATTTCTGTTGAGACATTCAAATGGTAGAGTCAGAATTTGGTGTAAACAGAATGAGAACATGGATCCATCATGCCTTGTTACCACTGTGCAGGCTGGTGGTGGTGGTGTAATGGTGTGGGGGATGTTTTCTTGGCACACTTTAGGCCCCTTAGTGCCAATTGGGCATCGTTTAAATACCACGGGCTACCTGAGCATTGTTTCTGACCATGTCCATCCCTTCATGACCACCATGTACCCATCCTCTGATGGCTACTTCCAGCAGGATAATGCACCATGTCACAAAGCTCGAATCATTTCAAATTGGTTTCTTGAACATGACAATGAGTTCACTGTACTAAAATGGCCCTCACAGTCATTAGATCTCAACCCAATAGAGCATCTTTGGGATTTGGTGGAATGGGAGCTTCGTGCCCTGTATGTGCATCCCACAAATCTCCATCAACTGCAAGATGCTATCCTATCAATATGGGCCAACATTTCTAAAGAATGCTTTCAGCACCTTGTTGAATGAATGCCACGTAGAATTAAGGCAGTTCTGAAGGCGAAAGGGGGTCAAACACCGTATTAGTATGGTGTTCCTAATAATCCTTTAGGTGAGTGTATACATATAATGCACAGCTAACTTCAAAATTAACTCAATCATTAACTTACTCACTCATCAACAAAAACAATATTTTCAGTTTTAAAAAGCTGAAGTTTGGCAGGATGGTACATCTAGGGTACCAGGAAATATGTATATTTAGGGATAAAATAACCCTCCCATTACAAAAGAACAACAAAATACCCCAAAATCAGAAAAATGCTTTGACTAATTTGATTGAAATTCTGTGACATTATAGAAAAAAGAAAATTAGATAACATGTTTTTTATTTATTGATATTTCTCAGCAATAATGCTGTAGCAAGTGGGGTATTCTTATGCAGCACATCCTTTGTTTTTGCTTCAGCTGTGATCATATGGAGAAATTTTGTATGCAGTTCAAGCAAATAAACTCCACAAGCAGAGTAACACCACTGACCAAGCTGAAGCTGTAATTGTGCAAAGAAATGGGGCTGTCAGCTAGCGATGCAGGGGAGCTGTCCTGAACATTCAAAAGAGACAAGGTGGCTAGCTGCATGGAAAGAGAGATGTGAAGTGCACAAAGAAGAGTTAGGCAATGCTCAAAGAAGGCATGGTTAGCAAGTGGCCTCCTTGGATACCCAAAGTACACCCTATTATGTCAGCTATCTCTTACTCCTCACAATGCGTTAGAAATTAGATCTTGCCCCTTCCAGGATCTTCCCTAAAAAACCAAGCCAACAACCGAAAGTAATGTAACGTAGCGATACCATTATGACAAGGAGTCCTAAGGCAAGTCCAAAAAAATTTCAAAAATGCCCACTAGCGCGAGGTATACTTCCAAACCCCGGCAAGATAAAAGGTTTATTTTTCACAAAATGCTCTGTCAGATAGTTCTGCTCCGAAGAGCGCAAAAAGGCATAAAGACGTTGCCAGCAAAGGCAATCTTGGGCAACATATTCCCAAGGCAGAAATCCCAAGGCAAAGTTAAAAAACAGAGTGGAACACGCCTTGAGGTATCTGGGGCCCCTCTACAGCCTAATGTTTTCCCTGTCAGACATTACAGGGAGTTGGAACAAACTATCAACTTGTATGTACTATGGAACAATATTTGATTAATGAGCCTTTTATATTTTAGTAAATTCTCTATTTATCAAATAAATATATTGATGGCACTGCCCTCGGAAACGAGTGCAATTCCAACCATGAAGGTTGCACATGTCCTTTCTTAGCTAATATGGTTAGGTTGCTTTAGTCTCTAATTTGCAGCAGAAATAAGAATACAAGGACCGAGGTTCTGTTCCAGGTGGGAGGTCACATGCAGTAGGTGCTAAAACTTACAGTAACAAATATAATTACATAGATGTACATTTAATGTGTCTTGAAAGAACTCAGCTGATATCTTGTTTGAAGTCTCCTTTTATCTGATAGCCCCAGAGGATGACATTTTGATGCATTGGGTAATACTTTTTTTAGGTGAGATGCACATTATTCTCCACAAAGGACTTCCCAAAACAAACAAAAAATAATAAAAAATTATATAATTAAAAATTGAATTATAAATCATTTTTTAAAACTATCCTTTTCCCTTAACCAGTAGGTCTGAAACGCATCTAGCAGCTTTAACAACCAGTAAGTGTTTCTTACTTTGTATGTTGTGACTGAGTAAACATTGCTCATCCTCACTTACATTTTATTTTTTAAATTAGATGGGAAAACATCATGGTTAGGAATACTGTGAACACACCATTGATACTCAATTTTCTGAAGGTCAGGACTCTGCTGACTTACTTAAATGACATTTATTTATTTGATGTTAATCCAATGAAACGCTGCTCAAATTGCATTTTTTGATTTACCATCATTTTAAAACACAAACTCCTTCCTCAGTTTAATTTTCTGGCAGAGTGCTGCAGATTTTTACATATTATTTCCATGTATTTCAGAATTCCAAATTCATCTTTTCCTCACTTTTGACAAGTTTTCTGCTGCCTGAAAGCATACCAAAGACATGATGTGCAATATTAGATTTGTACCAAGCAAATTGCTAAGTTCAACTTTAGCATCATCAGTTCACAAGAGATATTACTTCACATACTTTCAGAATATTCTAGGTGATGTTTTAGAAATACATTGCCATCAAAGCAAAGCCCTCTTCTCTCTGGTACTGTTTCATCAAATGACCTTTTTCTGAAAGGCAGCCACTAATTCATGATTTATAATTTTTCTAAAATGTTGTTTTACAAATAAGTACAGATAGACAGCCAGATCTATCCCCACTGATTCATTTAAAGTAGGTGACTCACTAATTTTTCATCAGTAGATTGTGATTTCTTGAGGAAGTCCATTATATCTTGGCAAATTTAGACTTTTATTTGCAATGGGGTTAATTCATTTTTTAATTTAACGATTGCAGTTTTTGTTCTATGCAAACTCTTGAAAGATTTTGGTATTGTATATATTGTGGAGGGATGCCTATCAGACTGTTAGTTACTGGATACAATGAGGCTATTAGAAATAAACTGGATACATCAGGATTAAAAGTCAAGATGGAGGTAAAAAGCTTAGGGGTAATTGTTGACTGTAATTTGAATTTTAAATCACATATTAATCAGATTACTAGGACAGCATTTTTTCACTTAAGAAACATAAGTAAAGTTAGACCTCTTATATCACTGAAAGATACTGAGAAATTAGTTCACGCGTTTGTTTTCAGTCGACTATTGTATTGTATACAGTCGATTACTGTAACGCACTCCTCCCAGGACTACCCAAAAAAGACATAAATCATTTGCAACGAGTGCAGAATGCAGCTGCTAGAATTCTAACTAGGAAAAGAAAATCCAAACACATTTCTCCAGTTTTGATGTCACTACACTGGTTACCTGTGTCATTCAGGATTGACTTTAAAATTCTGCTTATGGCTTATAAAGCCTTAAATAATCTCGCCCCATCTTATATATCGGAATGTCTGACACCTTATATTCCAAATCGTAACCTCAGATCCTCAATTGAGTATCTCCTTAGAATTCCAAGAACAAAATTTAAAAGAAGTGGTGAGGCGGCCTTCTGCTGCTATGCACCTAAAATCTGGAATAGCCTACCAATAGGAATTTGCCAGGCTAATACAGTAGAGCAGTTTAAAACACTGCTGAAAACATATTACTTTAACATGGCCTTCTTATAACTTCACTTTAACTTAATCCTGATATTCTGTATGTTCAATTCATCAAAATAACTATTCATGGTGGCTCTAAAATCCGTACTGACCCCTACTCTCTCTTCTGTTTCTTTTTCCTGTTTCTTTGTGGTGGTGGCCTGTGCCACCACCACCTACTCAAAGCATCATGATGCTCCAACATTGATGGATGGATTAAAAGCCAGAAGTCTACGTGACCATCATCATCAAGTCCTTCCGTGAGAACCCTAAATCCAAAGAGGACTGTTTCATTTATGTTAGGTAGAATGTCCAGAGGGGACTGGGCAGTCTAATGGTCTGGAATCCCTACAGATTTTATTTTTTTCTCCAGCCGTTTGGAGTTTTTTTTTTTTTTCTGTCCACCCTGGCCATTGGACCTTACTCTTATTCTATGTTAATTAATGTTGACTTATTTTATTTTCTCACTGTGTCTTTTATTTTTCTGTTCTTCATTATGTAAAGCACTTTGAGCTACTTTTTGTATGAAAATGTGCTATATAAATAAATGTTGTTGTTGGAGTGAACAGCATCACCAAAGTAGTAATAAAGTAAGGTACACAATGGAAAAGACAGTGATTGTGTACTGTACATGTGGTGTGTAAGTGGAAAAAGGTACTAAGAAGCAGTAGTTGCTGTCATGTGCGTAGCTTCAGAAATGTGCCAAGAGAGAAGTCAGTGGTGTATTTATCTTGTTTACTAGAGGTCAGAGATGGTGAAGAAGCTATAGGGACCTAACTCTGTACTTACCCTGTAGAGAGAGACCATAAAACAGGTAAGTGGTCAGAAGACCTCCTCACCAAATCAAGGGCAGTATATGTGTGGCCCATGGAAACAGACTTGGGGTAATTTTATAGTGTGGATTGTCAGAAGTATAGTCATCATTGTCCAGCTACAAGTAAGAATCACAGAATCAAAAATGATAGGGTTTGTTTCCTGCCTTGCGCCCTTTGTTGGCTGTGATTGGCTCCAGCAGACCCCCGTGACCCTGTAGTTAGGATATAGCAGGTTGGATAATGCATGGATGGATAAAGTCACTTCAGTATACGAGCAACTCTCCATGCTGGCTGTGCCATGCTGAAGGTTTATGTGCCCAAAGAGAAGTCTGTCTGACCAATGCTTATGTACTGAAGTGTTTATAGCTGTAGGTGGAAGCTACCGTCGCACTTTACGTAATTGATATTTTCCTAAATAAGGAGTGGCATTGCATATGTACTCTGTCAGCATGCCTATATCGATCAAACACTGGAAATATTTTCATCAGAGATTGCAATTTTTACTAAACTAAAGGTCTATATTATATCCTTACCTAGTGGTACAACGGTGATTCTAAGATGAAGAAAGAAAAATTAACACTAAAGGAGGGATACACTTTGCTTCTTTTAATATTGGCTGGACACTCGCAAATTTACAATTTTTGAAGGAAACATCCTGGCAAAAGTATCTAGTTGAGGGGTTTCTGCAGATGCCCAGGCCACTTTGAGAGTGGGCAGGAGCAGTGTCTTCCATCTATCTGTAGGTTAGCTCTAATGTTCAGTGCAGTTGCCAAGTTGTATACTTATTTCATGATCTTTGTTTCCAAAATAAGAACATTCACTTGCCAAACATTGGCTACAATCTTTTTCTAGCATAAGGTAAATGGAGACGGCATACAGTAAATGTTGACCTTAAACTGACCATCAGACCACATGATACACCACCTTCCTTTTAATAGCCAAAGTCAGCTGTCTCCCCTTGTTCTTCCAGTCAGGTCGTTTACAGGGCAGTAATGTTTCTCCTTGTCAGCTGGTTTGTATAGTTTATATATTTTCAGCTGTGTCAATTCATGGCCTTAACTTTGAGTAAAATCATGTACTATGGGATAAATCTGACAGATCACAGTGACACGCTTCAAACCATTGGCTATACAGCACCAAATTGAAGACACAAGAGACTGAAAGGAAAGTAAGCTGAACATGAGACAACTCACTTGTTATACAAACCTCAGTATAACGTACGGTTGTTTTTTTTTTATTTTGTCACTGAAAAGATGTGAGCCTGTCATTTTAAAAAATGTCAATGAATTACATGGTAAAATAATATAAAACAATTACAGTAAAAAAACGGCAAGCTGAATATTATAGCATAACCGTACCATTACAAGTAAATATACAAATATGGTTTTATCAATATGAAATACTTAACTTTGCTGTAAAATACTCTTACTGTAAAATGTTTTTTTTTCATTACAACTGTACAGTATTTTTCATTTTAAACAATAAAGTTATTCACCATTTTCAGTTTTAACATTTTCCTCAATCATTTTACCATTAATATGGTCATATGTACGTCATAAAATTTAAGGATGGTAAAAAGGAGGTCTGTCATACATTTCTCTGTTTAAGTGCCCTGAGCATGGGAAAGATGCTATACAAATGAAATGTATTATTATTAGTAGTAGTAATAGTAGTAATATTACTAAATACACATTTTTTGTCACTTTACTGTTGTTTAATGGGTAAAATTGTTACTTTCATGAACACAGTAAAAATCTATGGTAGCCTGAATGCTTTGGGTTTAACCTACCTATTTATGTATTTATTTATTTAAGAGCTTCTGTAAAAGCCAAATTTCTCCATGGGGACAACTAAAGTTCTATTTATCTATCTAATGAGGTAATGTATGTGATAAAACTGGATTAATATAAATCGGATTAACATCAATCCCACAGTTTTACGACTTTGTTACCTTAAATTAGCAGACATCTTGTAGATATGGATAATACATGTTCTATGCCTGTGTGAACCGCGGCGTCAACTTATAAAAGTAGTAGCACATTGAAGGGACATACTGCATAACAGAAGGACAATTCTTGAGCTGTCAAGTAAGAGACTGCAAAACCACTTTCACAGTCAAAGCGCCATTTACCGATACTTCATACCTGTCCAGAAAACACATAGCATGTTCAATGGACAGTACTGAAAATACATCTTCAGAACAAGCTTTTCAAGTTCTCTATAAACAAATATGGTGAGAATAACTGTCTTGGACGTAAAGTGAAAAATTTGGGGTGACTTGGACGTTTCACAGAATTTTACTTCTTTATTTGTCAGACATGTATGCCTCTTTTACTTAAAATTGCAAGGGAATTTACTCTTCCAGCTTCAGCTATACAAAACATTGTCAAAGAAATACAAAGTACACATGATTTGGGACAAAAAATACACGCTGAGGAGATCAGGGTTTCTTCTGAAAAATTACTTAGCACTATAAAACGAACAGATTGGTAAACATTTATGATGATGTGAAGGAATGTGACTTGTTCACTGCATACCACTAAAGACCAATGAGAACTGCAAATTTAAGAACTCAAGCTTTACAAAAGATGTTCAAATATTTTGAACATAAAAAAATAATTATAGGAAGAGATGAAGATGGGGCATACAGACTTATCTATCATGCACCAGTGAGTGAGACTTTGAAATGCTTTCTAGAATCTGATTAGTGGCAAGACAGTGTGACAAGACAGTGTTGTCAAATGTGCTGAGTGGAATCACTGATGGTTAGATATTCAAATCCAATTAATTTTACCTCAAAAAACCTGAAGATAATTCTACACCAGGATGCTTTTGAGTTAATAAACCCTTTAGTTATTGAAAAAAAGATGAAAGGTTCTAGCTGTTTATATTTCTTTGGCTATTTTACCTTCTCATTTATGGTCATTTACAGATCATATGCCACTTGTGCTACTATGTAATTAGGAAGACATCAATTCCTTTGACAGATTTTCTCATCACTGATCACAGATTTGCTAGAGCAGGAAGAAAATGGAATAACTATGGAACATGAAATAGACTCTTTATTGTATAGCAGGTAATAATGGAGTAATTTTATTTTTTGTTTCTTCTGTCCTTCCAGCCATCAGACCTTACTTTATTCTTTGTTATTAAGTATTGCCTAATCTTATTTTTATTGTTTATAAACCTTTATTTATTCATCTTGTAAAACAGTTTGAGCTACATAATGTATATGAAAATGCGCAATATAAATAAATATTGTTAATGTAGGGTCATGTAACATTGGTGTATTCAGAGAGAATTTTAGTCTCGCCTAATTACTTGTAAATACTGCTCAGTAACTGATTTTCAGAGTGACCCAAAGGCTTGTGGCTCTGGACATGACACAGAAAGCTATAACCTCTGCAACGGTTATAGGCAGAAGAGAGACAACACTTTGAAGGTATCAAATTTAATTCTTTGAAATAATTCAATGTCCAACAAGCAATCTTCATCAAATATTTCATTAAACAGAAGAAATAATTTACCCATTTGACTTTAAATCAATGCATTAAACAGTTGAATTATAGTGCAGAGAATACCTGGAGTAAGTCATGGGAGGTCTGATATCACTTGTCTAAGCTTTCAGGCCAAGCTGTTCAAAACTGGAACTTGTTAATGTTATTCCTTGTGCTAGTGGGTGACAAAATATGGAATCCATATGATGATATCCATCCATCCATTTTCCAACCTGCTATATCCAAACTACAGGGTCACGGGGGTCTGCTGGAGCCAATCCCAGCCAACACAGGGCACAAGGCAGAAAACAAACCCCGGGCAGGTCACCAGCCCACCACAGGGTGCACACACACACACCAAGCACACACTAGGGACAATTTAGAATCGCCAATGCACCTAACCTGCATGTATTTGGACTGTGGGAGGAAACCGGAGTACACGGAGGAAACCCATGCAGACACGGGGAGAACATGCAAACTCCACGTAGGGAGGACTTGGGAAGTGTACCCGCGTCTCCTAAATGCGAGGCAGCAGCGCTACCCACTCCGCCACCATGCCACCCCATGTGATGATATCTGGCAATTAAAGTTACAACTGAAAGATCTTATTAAACTGATCTTTGCCAAGGAAATTTCTCAGTCTCAGGTAACGTACCTGTGCTCATTTAAGAATATTTTGATTATAGAAAGTCTCTATTTTCAAAAAGTACACTGAAACCATAGCATCATTATTTGAAATATTACCCTGCGCCTATTTTAAAATTTGGCTCTCTGATTAGACTATGGACAATGCACTTTGAGAGTGAGACTTACTTTGAAAGATATGTTACACACTTAAAGAATTTAAAAAACCATTGCCTTATTCCATCTGATTGTCATGAGATGTTCCATGCATTCTTATCAGCAGGACCAACGTGCCATCAAACCTTACATATAAAGGAGAGTTCTACATTTTATTATGAACTTTACAGGGTGGCTGTTAAAGATTAACTTAAACAGTTTGGCTTCAGAGACACCAACTCGAGTTCCAAGCTGTCAGTAATAATATTATACGAGGGAACATTGTACAAAGAAGGTTAATTCATTGTCAAGAAGAATTCTAACTCAATGGAATTTGGTGAACTGGTCCAGATGTTAATAGTAGACGGCACAGTTCATCATTTTTGTTTAGAATATTTATAATAGACTTCATTCTACAGTACCATCTTCATGTGCAGAAAAAGCAGACTGTGGTGTTTTAATGTATGGCCTTTCATTATTATAGTAGATTGCTATTGATTACAATGTTATCCGATTAATGAACAGTGGGAATATACAGTGCATTGTCATAATAAACATATAATAGAATATCTTAAAATTTGCCATTGTGGTATGTTTTATTTATTGTTTTTTATAGCTGTCTTTAGAAATGGTTGGATCAGAAAAAGAGAAATCATCAGCAGTCTAATCGCTAGGTTTTTGTCCAACCATTCTGTCTCATTTCAGACTGTTCTTGAGCCCACTGTAAAATTACTTTGAGTCGAGACCTCTGCTGATTTAAGATTTCCAAGAGAATCTGATCTTCTATCAGTATTAAAATCCATGAAATCAAGAAAATAAACAGGAGTTTGCTAGCAGTTGGGGTAGTATTTCAAAGCATAAACTGTATATTATTTGATTTGCTTTTAGTTGTGTTTTACAATTATAGTGTTTCAAGAGGGACCTGAAAATGTGCGCAGAACAAGATGCTATGGTGGAAATATTCAATGTGTTATCACTGACCAAGTTTTGTTGGTTTGCACATAATATTGAAGCCTGCAGGCCATCAGTGTGCCCTCCTGCTTGTTAATCACCAGGTTCTTCCTCCTCATAATTAAGTAGTGCTTCTAGTCCTGCTGCAAACTGGGTTGACAGTTTACAGATTCCATCTGACATGTTTCCTGAAGAGATGACAGAAATGGCCAAGTCCACATTTACATAAAGAAATGATTAGATTTGTTGTTATTGAGACAATGAAAATAAGACATTTCCCCAAGTAAACTGAACTCAACAAACGTTGCTAAGAAGAACCCAAAGACCTTGCAAGATGTTATAGAAGGTAATGTGATTAGTCCAGGATACTACTCATTGGTCAGAGAGCTGCAAGCCATTGTTGAAAATGTAAGAATTGCTAGTGCAACAAAAGTACAGAAGCATAGTGTTGGAGCAGAGGATGATGACACTGATGAAATTACAGCTGAACAGGAAAGGTTTTGGTGAGACAGTTGAATGCCAACAGAAGAAAAAAAATTTAAAAAATTAAGATATTCTAAAACTATAAACTGGAATTCAGAAGAAATGAAAAAACTCATGAAGTCTACCAAGTACATTCAGCATAAACTGAGAAACAGGAACAGATGTGAAAAACCTTGTTGAGGAGAGGCCATTTCTTTTCTAGGAATCTGGCATGAATGTGTGTTTCAAAGAACTCACTGGACTTGCACTTAAAGAGCCTTCCCTAAGTAGTGTGGACAAGAAAGCAAATAAGGATTCTTGAGTTCATGAGGAGTAGTTGTGCAGAGAAGAACAAACTGGTCTGGCAGATTGTTTCTATTCCTTAACTCATTAGAGGAGAGATGGCAGGCTATTGCGAAGATGTTGAAGACATGGTGCTTCTACTCCTCTCTGTTTTGGTGAAATACAGAAGAACCTCTTTTACCATTTTGGAGGAGACATGGCTGAAAGCAGAAAAACTGATGGAGAATCTTCCAATGACACTATGTAATATTATGCATGACAAACTACAGACTTCAAACAACATAGCATATAATTCAATGTAACAAATAGTTAAACTTTCAAACTGATTATTTTATTAGTGGTTTTTAGAATTTTTTTAGTGATTTTTAATCCTTTATTCGCCATTTACAATATTAGGGATTTGTCACTTTTCACATAGCCCAAGTTGCTCTCCAAAGCTTTTGTAGTCAGAGTGCCAGGTCACCTGTTTGCACAGCGCCCCTGGAGAGATTACAGGTTAAGGGGCTTGCTCAAGGGTCCAATAGAGCAGCATTTCTTCTGTCACTGCCAGGACTTGGAACGGTCGCCCAAATCCTTTAGCCAGAGAGCCACCACTCCACACACATTTTTTATTTTTTTTTTTAAAAGGAATGCTACATGGAAGTCCCTGCATTATAATCTTTCTCAAATTTATTGTAGCCTTTTGTTATCAGATTTCAGTTTAACTTTTCTGTCATTTGCCAAAGCAGATCTAATAACTACGTTTTAAAAGACTGCACTTTCACCCCTTCTGTTTTTTATTTGTTAAGTTGAATTTGATAATAAAGTAGGAAACTATGAAAAAATAAATGCAGACAATTAACATGCATGTGCTTAGCAACTACAAAAAAAAAATCTTTCAAGTAGTCAAAATTTAGCGCTAATGTTATAATAATTACAAATAACCTGACTATTTAATTGGGTTAGGGAGTTTATTAGAATCAGTATTTTTCTTCATATTTTGTGGAATTATTTGACAAGAATAAAGTAGATATTACAGCTAAGTGCCATATTTGGCATTAAAATATAATATTTTAAATGTGGTAAGTAGTAAAAACAGTTTTTCTGTATATTTTGTACTTTTCAGAAGTAAGTAATTCAGTGGAAAAACAAAAATGTTATAATCATATACTGTAAATAAACAAACATAAACCATTAAATATGCCAAAGTTCCACACCATAATGCTTTAAATGATTTCCTTGTATATGTATGGTGCAACACGGTTAAGCACATCTGCCTGTTTTTTACCATAGTTTTTACTTTTTTTTAACCGTTGTCACACACATGCGATTGGGAGGCAGCTAAAGGGCCTGAATAATAGTAGTTCCACGTCAGACCAGGGGGTGGTGAGGTGCAGTAACTGTCTCTCTCAATCCACTGCAGACCATCCACGGGAAATCCCACATGGTTCCGACCCAACTGATGACATTACTTCTGGTTCTAGGTCCACTGATGATGTCACTTCCTGTCAGGGCTTTTAAATTCACCATCTTTGCAACCTTAAGTCAGTTCTGTTTTGGACTCAGACCTGTGAACATCTCACAATCTATTTTCCCATTTTGCGGCCAGGGAACAATATACGGGTGGCTGCCCCAAAACGTTTTGATGTCTTTCATCTATTCTTATGACACCGTGTACTAGGGTTATAAGGTTATATGGAGGAGAAATAATAGTACCCATGCTCAACAACTGAACAAATGCTTAATACATACTTTCAGTTGTTAGCTATTTAACACATTGTGTCACAATTAGGTTCTGTGTTACACAAATAAGAGTGATCAACAGTTCTTTTAGCAACAGTTTTTGTATAAAGGCACATGAGAAACTAAATACATCTTTTCTAAACAGGTTGACTCCATTTCTATTGTCAATTACAATAAAATTCAAAGACGTGTCTTTCAGTGCTTTCCTCCTGCAGATGGATGGCAACCTTATCCTCCATAAAGATCTGAAAGGCAGAGACACCCGAGCCATTGAAAGATCTCTTGTATTAGAGAAACAAGCTCTTATAAAGACTTTTATTACCATGAGATATGAGATTTGCATGTTGAGGCAGTAGGTACAGCATTTTTATGAGATAGATAGATAGATAGATAGATAGATAGATAGATAGATAGATAGATAGATAGATAGATAGATAGATAGAACTTTATTTGTCCCCAAGGGGAGATTAAAATTTAGGTGTCATTTTGCTTGACTTCTCACTACAGAAGCTCCAAAAAATAAATATGATAAAAACAAACAACTCCCCCCAATCACACACAATATAGAAAAATATGCTTTCATTGTAATGAAATGAACCCTACAAAGCAAATGTGCTGCTATCCTCATGGCATCCGTCACAATAAATATAAGTTAATAAAAATTTGGGAATGACTTTGCCAAAACTAAAGAAATACAATTCGTACTATCTTTTTTTAAAAAAACTGGGGTTTTGTTAAATATGCAATATTTTCACAATTATAGTTAAACACATTTTAATGTTATGCCTTATTATGGACTACACTTTCAGAGCAAAAATTAGTATTGTACGGTTTAACATTATATTTGTCTAAAGGTAACACTCTCTTTCTATGCATAGACACTGTTATACATCAATAAATCAATGATAATGAAGGTCCTAAACCTATTAGAAGCTGAGCAGGAGCCTTGGCTGCAATGTAAAGTAAACTAAAACAAAAAACGAGAGGGGCTTGTGTTTCATGTTCATTCACAACAACAGAAAACTAATTACATTTCCAGTGCTAAAGGGATGTCTATGTCAGCTTGAAAAATGTGTTCCGCTGTCATCTGTGTACACACACATGCAGTGACTTTATTCAGTTTCTTCTAGCTGGTAGATTAGTAATGACTTACTTAATTTTGCTGATTAGTTATATAAAAGCAGTTGATTCATAAAGACAAGCGACAGACATACATGACACTGCACTGGCTTCAAAATTAGTCTGTTTCATCATGGATAACAGAATCTGTATATCAGTAGTAGCTTGCTGCTATATGAAACATACCATGTTTAAATAAGGGTAAACATTCAGCTTCAAGCACACTGTGAAATGTATTTCAGACAAAGATTGTTCTAAGCT
The DNA here is from genome assembly GCF_016835505.1 of Polypterus senegalus. Lineage (NCBI taxonomy): Eukaryota > Metazoa > Chordata > Cladistia > Polypteriformes > Polypteridae > Polypterus > Polypterus senegalus. The sequence continues at coordinate 126,783,404 of NC_053157.1, read as the reverse complement.
CCCCTCGGTGCTGAACTGCCCAAGTGAGTTAGTAAATAGATAGTACTTTTTCTTCCTCAGTATTTGTCCTGTGTTAGCATTGGGTCCGTCACCTTGCACATTTGACTTAATTTGGAGAATCTTTCAACCTGGCTTTAACTTGGCACATGCCATCCTTCAAATCTATCAAGCCATCTCGTCTTATGGTGTCCTTGTGAGTTCGTTTGCCTTGTAAGTTGAGATGAAAGGCAGTCTTTTTCACTGAGTGGTCTTCGCTTTGGAAAATATGGACATACAGTACCATCACAATCAGGCTTCCTGCATTTTATCGTCAGTGGGTGCTACTCCCAAAATCCTGCAGATATAAGTAACCAATGCAGCATTGTCATTTCTATGACGTGTACTGCTTGCTTAGGACTTGCGATCGCAGGTTAACATTTTGTGCGGTATAGGGCGACAGGGTGGACAACAGTTCACTTTTGCCCTGTGGTATTTTCTAATTGCATAGATCTTCAGCCATTTAGCTTTACTTCTGCTACACTCTATTGACACATGCTCATGTGTCAATGGTGGAATCACTGTCCCAGTTCACCAGCGAGCTAAAGTATTTGAAGCTGGTAATCTTTTTATGTCTTGACCGGTGATTGTTATGATACCATTCATTTCAACTTGCACTCCATTTCTTAATTTGGTTGCAATGGAAACCATTTCCTTTCAGCTGTGAATTTCACAGCTGGGTGCACCATCCCAAGGTGAAATTCATACAGTTGATTAATAACAGCAGTGACAACACTGAACCTTGATGGACTCCCTCTGGGAGGGGGAAATGGGGGCGAAGGTCCAGCTGAGCATTGAACTTCACTTGTGATGTCTTTGTAGAGTCTATTGAACATACTTTTCTAGGACTCTCTAGGTGTTTTCAGAGCACTTGTCAAATTACATGTGCAGGATTAATCAAAAACCTTCTCTAAAAATAGAAATGCCATATGCGCTGTAAAGCTCTTCTCATGATGCCATTCCCTATGGAGGCACACGGCATAGCATGCATGGCATCTGTTGTGCCCTGTTCTTGGACAAAGCCACATTGGTTGGGCATGATGGTGATGATGGATTGGATGCGGTGCTCAAGAACTTGCTCAAAAGCTTTATGGAGTAGCAGGTGAACAGGTCAGTATTTGCAACAGTCACTAATGTCTGCTTTGTTTTCCAGATTGTCATGGTGATGTTGGTCATCTAGTTGCGCAAGACCTAGTTTACTTCAATAATCTTACTGAAGACCTTTAGGAGTGTCAGGATCTCACTACCAAGCAACTTTTAGAGCTCGGCTGGGATGTCATCCAGGCCTGTAGCCTTGTCAGTTTTCATCATCTACACTATTGCCGCAGAGGTCTCTGTCTCAGAGATTGGATGTACTGGGTCAACAACTGGACCTCCATCAGGAATCTGCAAATTCTGAAATTCATTGCTGTTAATTGGCTGTAAGCAAATGGATTGCACTCTAAGAGCAATAAATAAATAAAACAAAACAAGTGATATTAAAACCATACATTGTAAACCCCTAATTCAATAATGTTAATCAAGACTCTTGAATAGAAATATTGCATTTTTAAATTACATGTTTATCTGACATCAAAACCCAAAACTGCCATAATACTTGAGCAAGAGAGTTTAAAACCTTCAAAACACATTCTAGCTTTTGTAGAGGTTTTCTTTTACTTTGCAGTGTTTGTTATTAAAAGATAAATAAAAAAAAAACTGGTTAAAATGTATGAAAGTTACATATCTTGTGTGTTTATTACTGGAGTCTATGAAAGGCAAAATAATGATTGAAATTGAAGTTTGATATGAAATAACTTTCTAAAATAAATTAAATTCTCCCTTTGTCATGATGTGCACCTTGAAGCTGTAAGTGTTGCTAGAGACAAAGAACTGGAGGCTTTACAAAAGCTGTCAGTGTCACAATTAACCTTCTGCTTTAAGAAGGTGGGGTTTTGAAATCTATATCTTGCTTTTCAAGATTACTATCTAAACCATGCAATTAGACAGCTTTGTGTTTCATGGTTTTCATTGTGCACAGCATTTTGATAGATCCATCATTTTTTCTGAGTAGAAAAAAGCAACAATAAAAAATTAAAAGGTCTTATTTGTGAAATTAATGGAAATTCGCTCCTGTCAAATTGCCCAGTAACTGTAGGCATTAAAATAACTAGCAAACACAAAAGAAATAACTACAGAGCTGCATAATGTTGTGGGAAAAGAATAGACATGTTTATAAGGACTGACCAAAACATACAGATTAGTCAATAACTATGTTAAAAACAAAAGGAATGGCCATTTCATTTGTGATGAAGTAACTGCACACATATTGCTGTTTAGCTGTAATCCGTAGCAGCGGAAATAAGCCTGATTTTAAAGATAACTCCTGATTTAAGTAACACTCTACTAGCCTAAAGGATTTCTTATTAAGTTTCAAAAATAAGTAACCTTTAATGTATTTTTGTTTTATCTTTTCTCTTAAAGGCATTAAACAGTACTGCAGAAATTCCCCAGGTTTCCTTCCTTTTCTTGTTAAATCCCAGTGAAAGTTTTACATAATCATAACTACAGGTGGAAGCATGAAGGATATGGCAAGGACACAACAAGGAATGAATTTTTAACACATACATACCTTATATACGCATGTATATATATATATATATATATATATATATATATATATATATATATATATATATATACACACAGTATATCATCATATATTATATACACACATACTGTATATGTACAGTAACTTTTCAGCTGGTGACAAGAGTCTCTTGCTTTGTCTTTTTCAAAGAGATAAAATAATTCCATAAGGTTATATTTGTTTAAAACTTAAAAAATACAGTGTTGGATAAATGGGCAACATAGAGCTTTTTTAAAAGTTATATACTTACATACTATACAACAGATTTGTTTTGTAGTTTGTATTGGAACCAGTTTTTGCTGATGTATGGGACATTTTTAAGCACTATGTAAATGTGTTGTTAGCCAGAATTCTTATATTTAACAAATAAAATATCTAAGGATTACTACTGAAGATCTGGCTAGAAAAAGTATAAATAAAAATTCCAAAGTCTAAAGGAATTTATTAGCAAATTGCAAGAACCTCAACATGTCACAGTTCAGTTGTTGCCCTGGTAACACATGCGATTATATTTTGAGGAAGCAGATGTCATTTCCAAACTCCTTTTGGTTTTGATTAAATAAATGAATGTCACTCATCTTGCTTATTCTCAATTGCCAGAAACATAATATGCAAGGAATAATTAGGAAAGAGTATACAGTGCTGTCAAAATTACCTATACAAATAAAAACTTTGAACTTACCAGTTACACTGTTATAATTTATTTCTCATCAGTTTGCTAGTCCATGGGATCCAATAAGATAGATAGATAGATAGATCTTGTCTTCACCATTATTTGGAAATAAGTAAAAAAGTTACTGTAATATAAGTTTACTAACGCATACTTAGGATCTGATCTTAATAATTACAATACATGTAGATAATTTATTAATGACAAGTAATTACAAGTAATTCATTTTTTACCCTCTGTGACTGCATTAATTTACTAGCTTTACTTTTCGGTTTCATGGTGGCATGGTGGTGTAGCACTTAGTGTTGCTTTTAATGTATTATGCTACTGTATGTTATCTTTTGATGTTATGCTAAGCACTGCTGGCTTCATTTCCTTAATTACAGCCTATATAAGATCAGCAGACTAGAGGATGCACTTTCAAACATCTCCAAAAAGCACAGGGTAACAATGTTATAAAAATGTAATTTATGTACAAAAATACATATCCTGGCATCCTTAACTGGACCACAGTGACTGGAGTAGCAGTGACTCAACAGGTGGAGAAAAACAAAAAGACTAGGATTTAGCATAATCCTCAAGTTAAGGACTAAATTACCTCAACTCATTGATTTAGACAGGGTCACTGAGACATTCTATACACTTTCCTAAAATATGAGAAATGGCCATATTATAGCTTGATTGAATCAGCACTCACCACTCAGTCTATTGTCACCATACTGATAACATACTTATTCAGAGTAAGTATTCATTAACCAAATGGCACTGATTCAGTAAACAGCTCCAGGACTGAGTCTTCCTGGAAAGTTTAGGATGTGCTTTTTAGGGACAATTTCATGAGGGGTAGCAATGTTTATACAGTATCTGCTATATGAGCACACCAAACCAATATTTTTCCATAAACAAGTATTTTTAAATAGAATATATGTTCAAAATCAGTTAATATTATGGGTATACTAGTGTCCAAATAATTGTAATGGATCATTACGTATTACATTCTTAAAAAAGGAACAATCAAAATTAAAGTGATATAAGTAAACACAACTTTATTTTACATAACACAGATAACACCCAAGTGTGGGATTCGATTCCTGCAAACTGGATCTGTGAGGAGGCGGTGCTGCCCAGTATACTACAGTAATGCCCTGTAACAACATTATAATTGTTCCTCCCAAATATCAATCAAACACTTAAATGAATATGGTGCAGATGACTAAAGAAAAAATCAACTATCTGGAGTAGAAATTTCTCTACAAAAAATGATATAGCCTTATGTATTATGTACAGCTGAATGTATTTTACAGTATCTTTGCATTAATCTTTTCTATTAACTTCTTTATTTTAACAGATTTTGTGAATTCTAATTGTTTATATTGCTGAACAGACCTAGCCTGCGTACAGCTGCTTTTCACGTTTAGTGAATATTTTCAGCACCCCTCAACCTTTGATTTTGAATTATCTGGCTTTAATGAGATAAACTGATGTTTGGCTAAAATAAACAACTTATTAGCAAAGGCGTATAGTGTACAGATGTAGAAGATACTGTTTAATTCATCCATTACAATAATATAGAAAGCAACATAATGTTCTTTCATTTCAAGACAATTTACATTTTTAATGCCAGTAATGCTTGAGCCACATTCATTTAAAAAGAAATATCTGATTGATATTTGAATAAAGCAACTATTTTACATAAATTACCAAATTTACCTTTAAAAAAACAATTTGTGTGATCTGTTAAAGTGATCTATTTCTAGTTAAGATAGTTAAGTTTTTGCTGGAATTTACACCAAATTTCTTTGGCAATAATTAATTATTTCCAACATCATAATTTTGTACAACTGGGGATGATTTTCTAGAAAAATAAGCACAGTGGTGTATGCTGTTGCAATCCAAAATTTTTTTAGACAATATGGCTGCTACCCCCACACTGAATGCCATCCACCTCAGTGGTAAATTGTAATGTTGTGTCCGGATGTCTTAACACAGAGACGGTAGTGAACAAAGTTTTTAACTAAATAAATACTTCTTGTGCTTCCAAATAAAATTGATTTCCTAGTAAATGATACAATGAGTAAAATGGCAGAACTAGAATTCTAACTAAAATATCAGTAGTAATTTGCAAAATCTATGAATCAGTGGACCTGTTTTATACTTTCAGGTGGATTCTAATCTAATGTAAGTTATTTTACTTTGATCCATAATCCTTTCTGTAAAACCATGTATCCCAAAATGAGTAACTTATCTTTGCACACTTTACATTATTGCTATTTAACAAACAGATTATTTTTTTCCTTAATCAACTAAGCACCTATTTAACATTCTTAATGTGAGATATAATTACATCATCAGTACAGGATAACACATAAACACCAAAGTTGTTTCCAAAGGCAATCATTAGCAAAAGACTGAAAAACAGAAAGGACATTACCCTGTATTCGTAATGTCCTATAGTTGAATTAAAAATAATTTTGCATTACCTTTTTTAATATGAAAAAAGTTAGGTAGAATTTGTAGATTTAACGTGGTGAATATCACTGAACCAGTCACTTGATGTAATAGGGAGGAGATAAGCTGAAGAGGCTAATTCAAATTAAAGGCGATTTTCTGTATATCATGATACAGGGTTTCATGAACAGGATATTAAATCCATTATCTAAATTTCCCTTCACATATTCCTCCTTCACTTGCTAGATTAGATATTGTATACTGTACATCTTATGTTTTGGTAATGGAGCTCCTAACACAATTAAAGCGTGCATTCATGACCACAGTGGGGTGGATGTTCCATGGCCTTTTGTTTACTAAAAATGTATGGGAAACTACTAAAACATTCTGGGGAAAGTGTTGCTGAATTACACTAGAGTAAAGAATTTTAAACAATGGTTACAAGTTTAAAAAAACAAAAAAAATTTAATAAGTTATTTAATAACCATTTAATTTAGGTTTAAACTACAGTGGAAATTTAATTTAATTTTAATTCCTTAACTAATGAGACACTAAATTCATTTTCAGCCAATCCACAGTACACCAGAGTTATTAATTCCCAATTAAAAAAAACATATGTCCATATATTTCACTATTAAAGCATGATTTGCCTATTGCTTGCCTTTTGCATTCAGTAAAATTGTCACATGTTTTACCTAGCTGTATTGATCCTAAAGATCTTTTTTCCTCTTGGAGAGCACCTCAAAAATAACCTCTCTCTGCCTTTCTTTACAATTTTCTCTTAGCTACTATGTCTTACTTACTTCTATTATTTACTTCTGACCAGCTCACCATAAATTTCTGTTATTATGCCTTTCTTGAGTAATGAAATTAAACTGACTTCCTTTCACCCTATTTTGATTGTCAGCATACAAAATGTTTGTATTACAAATGTTAACATGTGGATTCCAAGCAACAGCAGTAGGTTCATGTGAGTCCATACTGGCAAATATACTGAAGACACTACATACTAGTATCCCACTTAAGCTTAAGTGCTTTGAAATGAATGCATAAATAAAACATGAGAAGAAAAGAAATGTTAATCTAAAAGCAACAAAACCAGTTGCAGTACTTCATTAGACTAGCTTATAACCATGTACTGTACTTATTGTAACATTGGACTAGAAGTAACTAAAGGAAAAGAGAATTGTTTAGTGTCCAAGTAAAATAACAAATAATATAGTCATATTTGTATATACATAGTATTATATTATATACTATTATATATAAATATTCCCTATCTTTAAAGCTACTGAAGAACTGGTGAGGCAAACACTATTAAGCTGCCATCAACTCCTGTAGCAAGGGCAGAGGATCTAAGATATGCTAATGAGAGTTTACATTACTATTTTATGTTAAAAATTGTAATCTTCTGTACAGTAAACAAGTGCATGATATTATTATCATTGTTTCTTAATTCTTTACATCAGTTTTGAAATCTTTTATACTCATTAGATATAGCACTACTGGCAACAGGTTTGTGATATGCCTCAGTTTGTATTGCAATTAACAGCTTTTTCCATGTTTACTAGAGAAAGGTAATTAGCTGAAGAATATCATCATGAGATCAAAATATAATTGAATTTTAAATACTAACAGGCACAACTCCTTTAACATAGTAAGAAACCAATTATTTCAGATTTCCAATTGGCTACAATTGTGTTATTTACCATTCTTGCAGCTTACTGTGAACACTGTTTGGAATATACTAAAGCAAAAATGGTGAGGTACCAATGGTCTAAACAGATGCAACCAACAACTTTCATGTTTATGATTGTTGATTACTTTAGAATTTTAAATGCTTATTTCACACCTTTAAATAAATGTTATGGTAGCCCTATTGGATTAATTACTATCATTTTCTCAGAGCTACATTTTTTTTTTTTTTTTTTGTAAAATGGTGCAAAAAGGAGTGAACATACTCTAAAAGCAAGGGAATGATTTTGTGGTATTAGTTTCAGCCCGATAGATATTATATATTTATATATCAAGCAAAAATAAAGACAACTTACACAGTTAGTGTATTGTGTAGTGCTGGAGGTTATTCTGTTTTAAACAAAATATTCAATAGAAAGGCTACATTAATAGATTCACCTTGACATTTATTTAATCAAAAATGGCCATGTGATAACACAAAATGTAAAAATATTTTTAATCATCAGAATCTGCTTTTGAGCTCTTCAAGCACAAATAAGTTATTTTTCTAAATATTTATCTTATTTCATACACATAAAATGTGATGTTAGGAAGCATAATTGGTCATAACTAAAATAAATAAAAAGCAGAGTCCTCAGTCAATTAAAGAGTAGCATTTTGTATAGCTATTTATAGCTTACCGCGCTAAGGTAACTGATTAACGTTGATGAAAAATGTACTCACCTGGGGCCTCATGTATAAACGGTGTGTATGCACAATAATGTTGCATACGCCCGTTTCCACGCTCACATCACAATGTATTAAAACTAAACTTGCCATAAAGCCAAGCACATTCTCACACCAGCTCAGACCATAGTGTACACAGGTTTTTGCTTGGTTTTGCAAACTGCCAGCACCCAGCATCAAAGCAGTGATACTGTTCCTGGGTGGCTTCCCTTTATTTTTTAGATTCACATCTCTGACATGGCTTTATCAAGTACACTGACATTAACTGCATATTGTTTTTTAGTTTAAGGCAACTGATTGTAATCAACCCATAACTATATAATGGTGTATAGAATGGCCAAACTATTCCAAATACTATAACTGCTTTAGCATTGTTACTCTCAGTGCACCACTCAGAGTATTAAACCCATTGCATTTGAGTGTGGAATCAAAGCTCTACAGCAGCTGATAGGAAAACTCTACTGCAGATCGTGTCAAGAGCGGAAAGAATTATTGGGGTACAACTTCTAGCTCACGCTACCTCAGCCATGTGCAAAGTCTATTTGAACTTCGCCCATTCGGCAAACGCTTCAGAGCCTTTCCTACACAAACATTAGGGTTCAGAAACAATTCAATCTCAAGAGATATAAATGCACTCAATCAGTCCATCAAGTGCTCCTGGTAGAACTGTTTGTAATTATGAGTACAATTACCTCACTGTAAACTTGCATTACAGTTGTAATATTACACAACCTGTGCCACTTATGCTTTCATATTGTATATTTTTCATTTTTTTATCGTATTATTATTATTACAGTAATCCCTCGCTATATCGCGCTTTGACTTTCGTGGTTTCACTCTATCGCGGATTTTAAATGTAAGCACATCTAAATATTTATCACAGATTTTTTGCTGGTTCGCGGATTTCTGCAGACAGTGGGTCTTTTAATTTATGCTACACGCTTCCTCAGTTTGTTTGCCCTGTTGATTTCATACAAGGGACGCTATTGGCGGATGGCTTAGAAGCTACCCAATCAGAGCATGTATTACATATTAACTAAAACTCCTGAATGCTATAAGATATGCATCCCTCGCAGAGCTTGATTGTTTGCTTGTCTCTGCCTCTCTCTCACCCTCTCTGACATTCTCTGCGCCTGACGGAGGGGCTGTTTGCACAGAGGCTGTTTGCTTAAAAGATACTGACGCTCCTCTAAAAAAATGCCGCTTTATTGCGGTACTCGGCATATTTAAAAGCACACATATTGATTTTTTGATTGTTGCTTTAATCTCGCTCTCTCTCTCTGACGTTCTCTGCGCCTGACGGAGGAGATGTTTGCTTAGAAGATACTGACGCTCCTCTAAAAAATGCCGGCAAACTTAAAAGCACACGTATTTTTGAATGTTTGCTTTTCTTTGCAAGCGCTCTCCCTCTGAAATTCTCTGCTCCTGAAGAGAAGAAGATCTATTTGCATTCTTTTAATTGTGTGAAAGAACTGTCATCTCTGTCTTGTCATGGAGGACAGTTTAAACTTTTGACTAAAGGGTGTTATTTCATGTCTAGAGGGCTCTAATAATGTTAACAGTGTGGGAGAGTTTATAAGGGCTTAAAATATATAAAAATAACTACACAAACATATGGTTTCTACTTCGCAGATTTTCGTCTATCGCGGGGGGTTCTGGAACGCAACCCCCGCGATCGAGGAGGGATTACTGTATTGTTGTTATTTTACTGTTTTATAGGAAAATAAGTTTATGGAGGATATTTATATTAAATCTCATTGTACCATACAATAACAATAAAGTAATTCAATTCAATAGATGACAGCGTAAAGATATGTTTTTACTTTCATATTAAAGAGTCTTCTTCTTTTGATCAGTGTCAAAAAAGCCAAGTTAAATCCACTGTGATTCAATGTTTTCTAACAGTAAAATGTGAAATCTTCCAGTAGGTTAAAGCTTTTTATAATCACTGTCATCCCACAGCTGCTAGCCATAGAGATTGAATATGGGACACTGGATTCGTGAGCCATCAGAGCTAACCACTGTGCTACAATACTGCATATATCTAATTGTGTAGCGTACAGGTCTAAAGAAGTCAATGATTCTCAATATATTAACAAGCACACTGCAAAGGTAAAAGAAGTCCACATCCTAGCTACAGTAATTGCTCCAGAAGTTTCTCAAGATTGAAAAGATTCTGATATGAGAAAGGACAGAAGAGGAATTAAGCTAAATAGATTAAAAAGGGATGGACTTAACAAAAATATTTGAATCTATGAATAGGGAAATGAAGTAGGTTTACTAGTGCAGAAAATAATATTGCTGCCTCCAGAGTTCAAGGTTAAAATTCTGGCCTAGTTAAAAGTCTGTTGATGGTTTTCACTTTATCATACCAATGTGGAGTTTTTGCACATATTCTGTTTGTCCCTCGTATCCAAACACTGTGCAGGTGTGGTTAACTGTTGACTCTAATTTTCAGGTGAATACATGACTGTTGTCATCAGCAGACTGGCTGTCCTATCTATGGTTATTACCTGCATTTCAACTGGAGCTTCCAGGGTAAACTATGTCCTTCTATGACCCTGTATTGGAAAGTGAATTAATTAATGGAAAAGAGATTAAGGTTAATAAATATTTTTTTAAATACAGAATTCCTTCAATATCCACCCATCACATTTCCTGGAAGAAAGTCTGAATTTGATGTGCGTTAAATCCTTTATCCCCATAGCCAATGTTGTGGCAATTTATGATGATAGTAAATTGTTACCCATTTACCAATTTTTTCATCTATGCCATTCATAGAAGCAGAAAAATGTGCTATAGTCAGTTCTATAGAATTTAAAGTGCTATTTAAATGTGTGTTGTACAGACATCTAAAACTGTTAATATTCTTTCTGATAGCTGAAATTTTCTGTGTTTTTTCAAAACACCAGAGGCCATAAAATACCAATACTGCTTAAATTTTAATCACAGGCAAATCACAAAGTAAAACCATCTTAACACATAAACTATTACAAGTTTGAAAAGCTGAAGTAGCTTAAACTGCACTGAACAGATGCTTTATGCTTTTAGATATTAAATTATGCATGATGACTGAATGTGCTTTCATCCATTAAGGTGTACAAATGCAGTTGAGAGTTGGCAAAGTACCATTTTTATAAGCACTATAGCCCTGCAGAAATTACCTGCTGCTTTAAGAACATTAAACTTAATTTCAACAGTAATAGAACTCTGCACTTAGCACACCCAGTATTTTAAATGCTCAAATGAATAGATGCATACCATTTATCTGTATGTTAAGAAAGTTTTGTAGGGTAATGATTGACGATGATGGTAATATGAATATGAAAATCCATTATTCGTTTAAACTTTCATAGAGAGAATAATATTTTATTCATTGGATGTTTTGGAAAGTTATTTAGATAGATTTTAACATTAAATATTTGCATATTCAGATATCATTAAATAATGTCATCAACTCAAGGTAATAACTCTATTGTGCCAGTGCTTTTTCTTTTATGATAAAGTATAAAGTTTCTCTGTGGTGATGAACTGAAATAAAAATAAGAAATGCAAATTCTTCTGTTATGCAATCAGAGGTAGAATAACTTTTCTGAAGTGCTAATCTGTTCTTCTTCCCATTTCATGAAGCAAGCTAATTTACAGCTAAAAATGTTGATAGAATGTGATTTTTGAAAGAACAGACTTCAAAGTGTATTGTTCCTCAATAAACACATCTATCTAATACTTTGCTCACAAAACAAATTTGACTTTATAAGCACTCCAATGAATCTTCTTGAAATGTGCTTACTATTGAAAAAGTAAAGCAAAATAAAATGAGACAAAAGCATTAATACATTATGAGTATACTAACAATAAGCACATTATATCAGTCAATGTGGCCTCAAAAAGTCAAAGCATTTGGATCAGAAATGGTCACCCTTTATGACATCAATTGTGTGGTCTATTTTAAAAGCCAGCTGCAGATTAAATCTGTAAATCTGTATCTTGTAAATAGAGAAATATAGCATTTGTTTCCTTGAAGAATAAAAACAGCTCAACTCAAATCAGTACCCTACAATAATGTCACCTATAAAATGATAACAAATAACACCAAAAAGAAATGTTAAATAATTCAAAAAATAAATAAATAATATGTGAGAATATCTCAACTGTGGTGGGTGCGACAACACACTGTCCCAGTGCATGCTCCCCAACCTGACCTGACGTGAAATCTCTTAACAGCATGAAATGAGATTCACAACCGTTGAGAAAATTTTATATATATATTAGAGATCTGCTAGGACAGTAATTTTATTTTGACATTGTAATGTACTGTATAAGACACATTGTATTTTGAAATAGAATGCGTGTGTCATAATTTATTCCATTTAGTTTCAACTTGGTTGTTCTGTTTTGTGAGTAATGCAATAAAAACTGAAAAAATATATTAATTTAGATTTTTGTGAAGCAAACTCTGGTACCAAATGTTTCTCTGGAATGCACAAGAGAGTGGTTGGGAAGAAAGAAGGCACTGTCCATCAAACTTGGAGCCCTCTGCCCTTATCCCAGCAGGTGTTTTTGGTACTGTTGTGAGGAATTTATCTGGGTCCTCATGCATAATGTCTTCGTAGAAAACGCACTATAACATGACGTAAGCACAAAAGCCGAAATGTGCTTACGCACAGAAAAATCCAGATGCAGGAATCTGTGCATACTCCAACTTCCGCGTTCTTCTGCTCCATAAATCCCGGTCAACGTGAAAAGTAACGCTTGTGCAAGCGCATGCTGTCCCGCCCCAATTCCTCCCAGAATTACGCCTATTTCAATATGCAAATCAATATAAATCGCCCTTAAGCTCAGCGTTCTATGAAAAGACAATGGGAAAAGCACAGGGGAAAATATAAGAATTTCAGCGAATACCAAGTGGAGGCAAAGGAGAAACATACTATTTATTGATTTAAACAGTGGTATAATCAACAAAAGGAAGTTGATCGAGTGAGAAACTGTCAGAGAAACTCCAAGTCACACAGTGCCAAAATAAAAAAGAAGTCAATATCAAAGTCGCTGTGAAAAGGCGAGTTGTAGCCCACCGTCTGAGCTTATTAGGGTACAGACAAAAAAAAAATAGGCACACAGTGGGGAAAAAAGCACAAAATGTCAACTTTAATCTCGAAATTTCCACTTTAATCACATAGTTTATTTTGTCATTAAAGCAGAACATCATAAACTTCATCTTAAATTCATTTAATTTACTAGTTTCCCAAATCCCATCGTAACTAAAGTAGCAAGTTAAATACTTTGTTTTGTATTGTATCTTCAATGTTTTCTATGTGTGTGAATCACTACGTGCTTCCACTCTTTCTCTTTCTCTGACAGGACACAGAATCCATTACATTCGTGATATTACAGCTCTCTGAATAATTAAAATACTGAGATGTATACATGATATTATTTTCATGATGATTGGAATGAAAGCATGTTATTAAACTTGGGAACACGGTGGTGCAGTGATTGTTCATGTCTCACACAAGATGCTGCTGCCCAATGCGCGACCTTCGATGAAATAATTTATTGTAGCAGTACTGTCTCTTTCAAACGTACTAACCTGCAACTCCTGTCTTTACTTTTCTTTCCCCAAATACCCAATCGCCACACAATCAGCTCTGTAATAGATGTTAAGCCATCTGTAAGTTTACAACGACGATTCTTCAAAACGTTTAAGGAATATTGAAATATCTACATAGTACGTGTTTAATTATTCTATCCATCTATCTTTCCAGTGTCGTGCCAACCTCTGCAAATATACTGTGCGCAAGGCAGGAACAATACGTGAACTTGCTTGCGCTGTGGAACCGTGTCCTCACATGTTTAATTACTAACAATACAGATTATTTAAATGAAGTTAAAGTTTTATCTGTATAATATAATCAGCATATTTTGCTGCATTTCATCTTAAAAATTATATCGTCATCATATGTAAATATGCACTTTATAAAGTGGCGCAGGTTGTGCAATAGTATAACTGTAGTGCAAGCTTACAGTGAGGTGATTGTATTTATAAGTACAAACAGTTCTACAAGGAGCAATTGATTGAGTGCGTTTATAGATCTTGGGATGAAACTGTTTCTGAACCGCGAAGTCCGTACAGGAAGGGCATTGAAACGTTTTGCCGTGGCTTTGGCAGCATGTGCTTGATGCTGTATAATGATGATTCTCTTTCCGATCAGCTGCTGCTGTGATTCCCCACTCAGATACAGTGATATAAATACTCTAAATGGTGCAGTGAGATTTATATGGAAAAAAAACGATCCGCTGTGGCAACCCTTAAAGGGAGCAGCTGAAAGAAGAAAAAGAAGAAGAAGATGGTGCAGTGAGAGTAACAACGCTAAAGCAGTTATGGTATTTGGAATACTATGGCTGTTCCCTGGGTCATTATATTGTTACAGGTAATCTACAATCAGATGCATTACACTAATAAACAATATGTGGTTAGTTTCAGTGTATTTATAAAGGTGAGTCAGAAATGTTGTTCCAAGAGTAGTAGCAGTAGCACTGCTTTGACGCTGGGTGCCGCCATTCTGCAAAACCGAGCGGAGAACTTACGTACGACAGGGTATGAGGTACTGTGGAAAAGTGCGTGGCTTTACACCAAGTTTAGGTTTTATGCATCGCGATTTGAACGTGCAAAAACGAGCGCAGAACTTGCGTACACCAGGGTATGAGCTACCGTGGAAATGTGCGTGGCTTTACACCAAGTTTAGGTTTTATGCATCGCGATTTGTAACGTTCTTACGCAACATTTCTGTGTGTACACACTGTTTATGCAAGAGGCCCCTGGTTACAGATGGTAGGTAGGGCCCTTTATAATTATCAGCTGGTTTGCTGTCTTTCGCCCACCTCCCCTGTGTCCTTGTGGGCTTTAGAGTTAGGCTAGGTTATGGGGATGTGATGCTTGCTCCTCATCGTCCAGGCTCCCCTGGCCCTATAGGCTTTGAGTTATATTAAATTAGAGTCACATGATGGAGCAGTCTTCCTAAGGTCAACGGTTTCTTCCTGGTCTTAAACAAATGCATTGCTGATTAATTGAATATTACATAAGGGAGCGTGAGTGTGTATCTGTGTAACAAAGAAACGCAATGGACTGCTGTTCACTTGAAGACATTACTGATGCAGTTGTTCTAGCACACAATATTAATATGCCTTGAGAAAAGAAAACAATAGTTTGCAGCTTCATCTTACTGCTAACAGCTTCTGATTAAAATACAAAAACCTTTATATTGTGGAAAGGAATGCTCAGGAAGCCCCAACAATTCACCAAAAAAACCACTAGACTAGGAAGTGGTATTAGCATGCCATATTAAAAAACACATGCTTCTAGGGCTCAAAATGGAATGCTAACAGATATTTAATATCTAAAAGAAAACTGTAAAGAAGTAATTAAAATTTATTGATGCTATCTTTAATCGAAGTAAGACTACAGTTAATTTAAAAGGCATGTATAATTCCTATTTTGTTGGGTGGGGGGTAAATCTCTCATTTTATTATTAAACTCTGCTCATCTACGATAATGGTTGAATCATTCTACTATTGCAGACGTTCTTTTTTACCAAGTGAGGTTTTACAGCTAAATAGTACAGCTAAGTGAAGTTTTTCCTTTTCCATTTCCCAAATGTAAATATAACAAAGAGAAAACAAATTCAAAACACTTTTACTTTTAATTTGATGACAGAAAACATAAAGGACTATGTCATTATGATGTTGTTATTATTATATCATGGAGATGTACACTACCAGTCAAACGTTTTAGAACACCTCTGTAACGCAGCTTGTTTGAACTCTGCTGACAGAGTTTTTTTAAGTAATCAACAGAACTTGGTACACCTGTGTAAACTGTTTGCTTCAACTTGCAAGACTTAATTTATTTTAATTGCTGCAGAACATCCGTAGATTGTAACCTGTTAGTTGTTTCATGTAGAAGTCCTATTTGTATTATTTTAATGATTTTACTAACCTAAACTTTAAATTTAATTCTCTGACAGTTTACTGGTTAACTTTTTTTTCCATTTTAGGTCATTCACTGCATTTTAACTGATTACATTTGAAAGAAAACTAGAAAAACATGTTTTCTAAAATTCGGAATGATAGTGTATGTGAAATCCATAAGCAATTATCAAGTAATTAGAATTCTTATTTAATTAAAACCATTTGTCTTCAAACACTTACTTAAGGAAACATCTACACTGCTGAATTTCCAAAATTTCAATCATTGTTGACCTAAGCTACCAAGACGCCATTAAATTCTAATTATAAATACAGCCAAGGCTATACTAGTATTTATAATGCCTATTACAGCTAGAAATGACTAATTTTTAATTTAATTAGTTAATTCACATACGGCTGCAAAGCCCAATCTTCAGCAGCAATTCCTTTGGTGTCCTAATGGCAAACTCCCTTAGATTGTCTTTAATTAGTCATGTGTTTATGTAAATTTGTTGTTGGAGAAATCATTGTAACTGTATTAGCACAACTAAAACCTACTATTCTGCTCACATGGGTTGCAGAGTGCTGTCATTTTAAACTTCAGTTTTGGGTTCAAAAATGGCCAAAAATCAAACAGCTTTATAAGAAAATATGGCAGTCTATTGTTGGTTTGCAGAATAAAGGTTATGCCACATGACAAATTGCCAAGAAACTGAAGATTTCATACAAAGATGCATGTTATTGTCCTGAGAGAAGGTGGTGAACTGGATCTAATTAGTATATTAAATAGAGGTAAGGCCCAGATGCATAAGATGATAAGGACATCAGAGCCTGTAGTCTGAGAAAAAAACCCCTTACTGTTTGTCAGTTGCCTTCTTTACTAAGTACACACCAAATACCAGTATTACCTGCAACAGAGAAAAGATGACTCCCGGATGCTGAGCATAATACACTTTTCATTTCTAGTCAACTTCTGTCCAGTGTCTGTGTTATTTTACCAATTTCAGCCTTTTTGTTTTATTTGCCAGTTTCACATACGACTTTTTTAAAACTCTGCCTCTAAGGCAGGCATTCCAGAATCATCTTTCTCTTGTTGCAGATGACACTGGCATTTGGCGTGTGAGTCTCCCTGTTCATATAGCATCAGTTTCTTTGCACTGCCTCCTGCAGGATAGTTGACAGGACAAAATAAGCACAAATAAACAATAATGTCTTCCAGGCTGAAGACTGGCTGCCTAATTTGTGACTATTTGCACAAGCAAGACAGAAAGAAGAGCTACTGGAAAGCACCTGAATACTTGCAGAAAAAGCACTGCATGGCAGGGTTGACAAATGTAGGAGAACTGCCACCATGTAGCACAGAGTATTTTTTATGTTTCACCTAACATAAGAGATAATTGATTCTGTACACTTCTTGAATATTTACATTTAATTAATTAGTTTGTAATATGGAAATACTACATTTACTTTGCTCTGAAAAAAGTTGCTGGTTGAAATCCCATTACTGTCAGAAGGGATTCTACTTCGTTAGGCCCTTGTGCATGGCCCTTAACATGAAAATTGCTCCGAGGCGCCATACAATAGCTGACCCTGTGCTTTGAACCCAAAAGGTCATGCAAAAAGACAATTTCCCATTGGGGATTAATAAAGTATATAAAAATTAATAAATAAGACATGTAAATATTAGTAAAGTAATTGTCATTCTTATATTTCTGTTCATATATAATCTTTTCTTAAAGTCAGTTGACTTCCCCAAACAAAAATGTCAAAGTAAACCATTCTTTTTTTCTTTTTCAAGACATCTCTATACCAAACGAAAATAAAGTTCAACAAATTTTCAGTTTCCCATATAGCTAAGCATGAAGAACAAGTGGTGGCTTAAATCTACTACAGTAAAAAAATGTAATATATTTTCTTTTTACATACAAAAAGAACCATAATCTTCTTCTTTTTCTTTTGGCTGCTCCTGTTAGAGGTTGCCACAGCGGATCATCTTCTTCCATATGGGATAAAAAAAAAAATTATAAAAAAATTAGTGTCAGTAGTGTTATGTAAATCTCAAATTATTTTTCCTATATAGCTTATAAATGTTTTTCCATAAAATCGAAGTTATATCCAGAATAAAAATATATTTCTAATCTATATTTTGGCTTTCTCAAAACAAATGAAAAATAACATGTTTATGCTGAAGTTATGTAAATCCTGCTTCCCAAGACAGTGATGCAAAATACCATTTATATTAGTTAAATTTTATCTTACTTTTAGAACCAAGAAAATATGTCTTGTTAAGTTTCTTGTATTTTCTTTCATTATCATAAACATAATAGTGGAGAGCTATGTGTCTGCTCAGTATTCGTTGAGGGTGATGACCTCACCACCCGCTCCTTCCTGACACAATTAAACAGGGACTCAAACTTGGGGCATTTGGATTAGGAACAACGCTTTCAACCAATGGAGGGAAAGGAGCACTCCTCAGGGCGTAACGACCACTCAGGTTACTAACTATGAGTATGCCACATATGTAGAAACAGTCTCTCTCAGCCTTGCTTTGCTTACCTCTTCCTTACACTGGCCCCTTCTCTGATTAAATCATGGTGCCTTTTGTCTCTTCTCAGGAATTCCCTCAGGGTGATGCCCCTAGCTAAGCTGCTTATCCTTCCTGTAATGGCAATAGCAAAACTTTAACTTATGGGGCTTTGAATAACAGAACAGCTGTTTCAGCCAATAGAGCTAAAGGAAAAGTCATACGTAACAACAGACTCTTTAAATCTTTCGTTACTCGCTATTCCCATTAAAAGCCATAACAGTTTGTTTTAGTTAAACTTTACTGTATTGTTTAGTTACAGACCCTCTAAAATCTACACACTAGAAAGCTAACTTAAAAAAAAGTCATTTTTTCATTTGTTACTAGCTTCATCAAACATATTCATTTTCCATAAATACTTTATTAATAAGTAAAAATACACTTTTGAAATCTCTAACATTGTACAGTTTACAACAGATTTCCAGGTAACATTCTCTAAGAACAAAAATGTTTTTTCATTAGGTTTTATAAATGCCTGTATTAGCTAGATTTACAGCATACGGAGACTGAAAATAAGCAAGACAAATAATGCAGCCTTAATTGAATCAATACAGAGTTGCTATTATTCAAGTTAAGCATCCCTAGCTGTGTGCAAAAAGAAAATTCTAAATTCTTGCATAATAAAGTACAAAGAGCATCAAATTGCTGTAAATCTTTTAACTTGGAAACCTTAATTCTTTAAAAATAGCAAATACATCTTAACCACAACCATCTATTATATATAGTAAAACAGTTCCTTTTACATTTTAAGCAATAAACTCATTTCAAAAAGGTCACTTTTATCTTTATTTAAAAAAGTACTATTCAGTCAAAGATATACTGTAGTCAATACTGTAGCACAGAAACTGTGCTCCAAAAAATGTGAACACTCAGCTCTCTTTGCCTTTCTAATTCAAAGAGCTATATGACAAATAAACTCATATGTAGTTCCTAATGCTGTATATGTTAAGACAGCAAAAATGTTTAGCAGAGACTTTTTGGACACATTGTAGAATTAAATGAAAGCATTTTTGTTTGATTCTATAAAAACCTTGATAACACTTTAGTTTAGATACTGCAAAAATGCATCTATTACTCATTTACTATTATGTAACAAGACCTTAACAAATGCTTATTTCGGTCTACATAATACAAGAATCAATAAACTATTCATCTCTACAATGTAATCTACTAACAAAACTTCACTTTGGAGTAGTCTGATGAGATTTAACTGAGATACATTTCTCTTGCTATTACCTATTTAGTTAAAAGACCTATGAATCCTTCATATTAACAAGCAATTTTACCATAATTTTAATATGTCACACAGCACAGTTAGAATCAGAATCAGAAAACTGTATTAATCCTGAAGTGTTATGAAGTACAAAAGAAGCTTTTGTTAAGGTCTTCTTACATAAGAGTAAATAAGCTGTAGATGCATTTTTGCAGTACCTAAACTAAAATGTTACAAAATCTTTAAAAGAAACATAATAACTTATTAATTTATGAATTATAATATTTTTAATTAAGCAAAACATTTATGGAAGGAAAATAGTGTAAAATATCACAACAGATTTTTTATTCCATAATGTTACACCATGATGTTACTCCAAATATTGCTTTTAATGTATTACAGTATGAGCGCCCTAACAAAGCAAGAGCTGGACTATTTACAATTTTGATATTTTCACTTTGGATTATATACTGTATATGTAAGCAATGTTACATTTTTTGCTGAATTAAGGCATGCTTTACACAGACTGATGAAAAATGTATTTTATGAATGACTGAATACCACTCCTTATATGAAATTCTAATTAAGAGATGCTTTTCCCATGGTTCCCCCAAATCTAAGGATAAATTCCTAGAGATTTGTTTCTACATTCTAGTAATTCTAACTGCATGTTAACAAAAAACAGCCATTATTGCTTTAAGGATGAAAACTGATGCAAGATTATGGAAGTTAAACAGAATGTTTTTAACAATTTGACGACTTCTGGTTGTGTTGTTTATTTTATAGAAAAGTTTTCTGTGCTGAGGTGTAAGGGATATCACTTATCTTTGGAGAGGCCCTCCTCCACGCTAGGCCTGGAACAGGTATAAAGGTTAGTGGCCGTGTATCACCCTCATCTGTTCCTAAACTTACATTGTGTGATGAGCTTTTCATGCACCCAGGTTGCATGTGTGCATGACAAAAGTTTAAAGAAGACTGAAGGCTGGACTATATGATTATCACATATGCGAGGAGGGGTGGAGATTGGTGGCGAATATTGCTGCCCTAAGGTATGCATTACAGGATTAGCATATCTTGAGTGAGTCATGGAACATTAGGTAGGTGGTAAGTAAGGTAAACATACAGACAATATTTGTACAAGTCTTTCTTAAAATGGTTTGATAGATAAGTGTGGTCTATTTGAGTTTTGCTTCCTTTGAAAGTCTTATTTCTATATATTTGTGGCACAGTAGTGCCCTCCCACATTCTGATTTAGATCTCTGCAGAGCTGTCTTTGTAATATGTAGCTATTTTAGATTCCAGATAAACAAAATTAAAAGAGTTTCATTTTTTAAAAAGAGGGATATATATATATATATATATATATATATATATATATATATATATATATATATATATATATATATATATATGGGAGTGGTACCCAGCCGGGACACCCAGGAGGACCGGAGGAGGGCTTGCGCCTCCTCCAGACCATGAGGGGGTGACCAACCTGGTGGCTTTGGGAACCACGGGTACAGAGCTTTGAAGCTCATCCCTGTAGGGGCCCGTGGTCACGTGCCTACGAAGCCCTGGACCTCAGCACTTCCACCACACCAGGAAGTGCTGGAGGGAAAAGGATCAGGGACACCCGGAGTGCTTCTGGATGCAGAACTGGTACTTCCGACACACTGGGGAGTGCCGGTGGAAGATTGCCAGGAGGCACCTGGAACACATCCAGGTGTGTATAAAAGGGGCCACCTTCCTCCATTCGATGGGTGGCAGACCAGAAGAGAGAACAGGCATTGGGAGGCCTGGACTTTGGGGTGATTGGTGCTGCGACACTGGGTTGTGTGTGTCACTGACTGTTTTAAATAACAGTGTAAATAAACGTGTGTGGTGCATTAAAATCATGTCTACCTATCTGTGTTTCAGCTGTTCCCCACAATAAAAAAAAAAATATATATATATATATACATAGTATATATATACATCTCACAAAAGTGAGCACACTTCTCACATTTTTGTAAATATTTTATTATATATTTTCATGGAACAACACTGAAGATATGACACTTTGATACAATGCAAAGTAGTCAGTGTACAGCTTGTATAACAGTGTAAATTTGCTGTCCCCTCAAAATAACTACACACACAGCCATTAATGTCTAAACTGCTGGCAACAAAAGTGAGTACACCCCTAAGTGAAAAATGTCCAAATTGTGCCCAATTAGCCATTTTCCCTACCCAGTGTCATGTGACTCGTTAATGTTACAAGGTTTCAGGTGTGAATGGGGAGCAGGTGTATTAAATTTGGTGTTATCGCTCTCACACTCTCTCATACTCATACAATATATATATTGTTACACCGAGTAGGAGGCAGCTAAAGGGCTTACATAATTTTAATAAAACATTCAACCAGGAGGCGGTGGGGTGCACTGATCTGTCTTTCTCAGATCCCTGCAGACCTTTCCCGGGAAATCCTGCAAGTTTCCAGCACCTCCGAAGACGTCACTTCGGGTTCTGGCCCAGTTGATGACATCACTTCCGGTCCAGATGATGCAATTTCCGGTTCCAGCCCCTTTGATGCTGTTACTTCCTATATGGGCCTTTAAAACTGCTGTCTTTGCCACATGTATCAGTTCTATTTTGGACTTAGTCTGGTGAATATCTCTGTTACTAAAAAGCGTTTTGCAGCCAGGGATATTATACAGGTGGCTGCCCCAAACTTTTTTATGATGTTTGGACTCAATTATTCTCACAATATATATATATTGGTTAAAATGTTAACACTTTATGACTATAAAAGCATTAAGGCATGCAATACATTTAAAAAATATAACAATTATAACACATTATTTTTCCTTAATTGCATTTAGTGCATTAGTTTTTCCATCACCATTGCTATCTAGACTAGTCCATTAAAGATGGTTTGGAAAGATTAAGTTTATAACAGTTGCTTTTAATTTAAAACTCTCCTAGATGGTTTAAAGGACAAAACATTTATATTTGTAAATTTAGTTCTGCTAAATTTTAAATATCACAGAACTAAACCGTCTTCAGTATATCTAGACCAAAGTCTAAAACTTCAAACAAACAGATTAAATTTCATAAATGTAGAATTGGATCCATGTTCTATGAATGAAACAAAATTTAAAAGATTAACTACAGCTACTTTGTATTTCAAAATGGAATGCATCAGACTACAGACCTCTAAATAAACTTAAAGTGCTGAAAGTCATCATTCAAATAGTGAGTTCTGACAATTCATTCACATTAACTAAAGGTGGGACAGTTCTGTTGAGTAACAGAATTTTTATGAAAGCCAAACGCCTTCACATTTTGAGCAGTTAAGAAGTTATAAGGCAATGAAATTCACATGACACTATTAGACTTCTATTAAATGTGATTAATCAAGACTAATTGAAGAAAATTTGGTGAATTATCATGCCTAAAAAATGTAATCGTTTGACAGCCCTTATATATTCAGAGATGCTCTGAAAAAGAATTTAGGAGAATATACAGTTTAACTAAATTAATTCTCTTGGCTAGAGAAAGATAAAGAGAAATTCTTAACTTTTCATTCACCAGTAATTCCTAATGTCACTATATCTGAGGTAATTGCTGACATTTTTTTTCTGATGAAAAGCAAGCTGCTATTCAAATTTAATATTGACTTCATAATTAGATGCTCTACTTTTCTTGTAGCCAAAGATTTTATTCTGATTGTAATTACAACCTTTTTGTATGAAGTATTTCATTTGGTGATCTTGCATATACTGTTTTTAATATTCAGCTCTGATGCACTTGTACTTTATAATTAATTCTTTTGTGAGACTGTTGATTTGTTCTCTTAAAAATGCCTTGAGCATTTTTCACAGTATTCCCCCAGATATCTCTGGAGACAACTATTAAATGACCATGACAATTAAAGATATTGTGGTTAAAGTTGTTAAATACAGTACTTTTATAAATTGGGATATCATACCATTACTACTTCCAGTTGGTATTGGATTATGATCTCATATTGGGAAATACTTAACTTTCCCCATAAATTCTTTATTTTACACATTTAGTAATAATAAAAAGATTCCCAAACATATTCCATGGTTTTTGGCCTGATACTACATCGGCAACAAAAAATTGAATTAGTTTGCAAATTTTGTTTCCCATACTTTTGATCTCCTTTCCATAGTGAGAGTTTAAAATTTGACCAAACCTACCTTTTGTAACTAAGTCTGATCCAGTTCAGTGGCAACTGGGCAACAGTCAACTCAGTGAAAAGAAAACTAGGTGAAAAACAACCTGGCGAAAAGACAAGTCGCCGAAAGACAACTCGGCAAAGAGACAACTTGGTGAAATACAACTCATGACATCCTTTACCAGTTAGGTAATAGATAGATAGATAGATAGATAGATAGATAGATAGATAGATAGATAGATAGATAGATAGATAGATACTTTATTAATCCCAAGGGGAAATTCACATAATCCAGCAGCAGTATACTGATACAAAAAAACAATATTAAATTAAATAGTAATAAAAATGAAACAAATTAAAATAAAATTATTGTTAGCATTTACTTCCCCGGGTGGAATCGAATAGTCGCATAGTGTGGGGGAGGAAGATCTCAGTCTGTCAGTGGAGCAGGACAGTGACAAAAGTCTGTCACTGAAGCTACTCCTCTGCCTGGAGATGACACTGTTCAGTGGATGCAGTGGATTATTCATGATTGACAGGAGTTTGCTTAATGCCCGTCGCTCTGCCACAGATGTTAAACTGTCCAACTTTAATCCTACAATAGAGCCTGCCTTCTTAACAAGTTTGTCCAGGCGTGAGGCGTCTTTCATCTTTATGCTGCCACCCCAGCATAGTTAGATTCAAATAGATTTTTTCATTTTATTTAAATGACAACGTGATTTAAAATGTTGAAAATAAATTTATATAATTGACTAACGAATTTTATTCTGCAGATGGAACAATCTCTATCTTACATTATCTTCTGCAACCAAAATTGCTAATCCTTCATATAAATTGTATAGATTGTAATCATATGATAACGTTATTTAGAATACAAAAGGTGACCTGCGAGTACGGCTTAAGGAATATCTTTACTCCCAATGTATTGGAACTCTCATAAAGTAGGTGATTCTGTGGATTTTCCAGTGCCCTATGTTGTCATTTAAATATCATTAAAAAAATCTCTTTGAACCTAACTATTACCTAACTGGTAAAGGCTGTTGCCCCTGAACGGTCTGATCCTAAGTACGTATATAAGTGTGTCTCCGGAAAAAATACTATCTGTTCCCTTAAGGATGTTAGAGTGGCTTTTTCCTCTTGAAATGACTTGAAGACTTTAATTTTCCAGCTTATGAAGTTTACTGACTGAAAACAGCTGATCAAGGCACAACAAAGATGGTCCCTGAAATGAAAACAAAAGCATGACATCACTGCCACAACAATAAAAATAAGTAAATTCATCCATCCATTATCCAACCCGCTATATCCTAACTACAGGGTCACGGGGCTCTGCTGGAGCCAATCCCAGCCAACACAGGGCAGGAAACAAACCTCAGGCAGGGCACCAGCCCACCGCAGGGCGCGCACACACACCCACACACCCACCAAGCACACACTAGGGACAATTTAGAATCGCCAATGCACCTACCCTGCATGTCTTTGAACTGTGGGAGGAAACTGGAGCACCCAGAGGAAACCCACATAGACACTGGGAGAACGTGCATACTCCATGCAGGTAGGACCCAGGAAGCAAACCCGTGTCTCCTTACTGCAAGGCAGCAGCGCTACCCACTGCGCCACCGTAAGTAAATTCAAGATATACATATTTAAAATGATGCAGGAAATTATTACAGAAGCTAAAAATAACAACACTAACAAAAGAGGTGGTCTGTGTCCTCTTCATGTTCTTCAGCCATATTGTGTCACCAGCTTTCTTAAACTTCAGCACTGTCTTTAGTATCCAACTCCTATGATGAACAATGCTCCTAATACTCTTCTCCAGAAAAAAAGTTTTTACGCCAAGATCCTAACCAGTCATCACCTTTAGCTCAGGAATTTTCTATATCGAGCATAAAGATATTTTAAAGGAGAGATATTCCATTTTAAAACACTCGATGATAATGAGAAACACCAATATCTAATTCAAAATGCATAATGTACTGTATTACCATCATTAACTTGGTTTATACCAGATGAAATTCTCATCCATTTTAAATGATTTATAAAATTCCACTTTTTAGATTAAAAAAAATGATAAATAGTTGAGTCTTATTCAAGGTGACTGGGTATATCAAGGGATTTTTTTGTAGAAACGGAACATTATGGTAACCAGTAAAAGAGAAGTCAATAGTAAAAAGTTAAGTTTACAGATTCATCTATGAGTAAAATATTTATAGCATTTATAAACAAACACTTTTTAGATAATCAACATATTTGTTTGGTTACTTTACAATATCTTAAAATATCTAAGGATTGCTATTTAAGAGTTTCTGTCCTCACTGTATTCCCAATTACTTATCAATTTACAATCTTTTGCATGCAGAGTCTCAGTATATTATCAAATCCATTTTCTAGTATAGCATAACCCATTATACTGTCTATTTTAACTTTGATAATAGCTTCAGTTATTCCTGATAGAATAGTTTCAGTATTATAAGAAACGCTAACATTTGACACAGGGATCACCAGTGAACCAGTGCATTTGTTTACATGAGGCACTTTGTATATGCTCCCTACTGTTACACCATGACAACTCTCAACTCAGTTTGCCTTTCCCTAATCATGTTCACACAGAGCAACACCAACTTATCTATGTTACACACATATATGTACGTGGTAAGGTAATTGCTAATTGTACCAGACATAACCTCTTAATTTGGAATTTAACATAGCACCATTCTTTCAAAGAGGAATAAATCAATTTTCCATAAAAAGACATATTACAAAAAAGAATCTTGTTCAAACATAGCATTCAATTGCTAAAGTATTAGATTTTGGTCATAACACCTGACACAGACAGGCTCAGATAGAAATTACCAATAAACAAGAGTATTTTTATTCCATGGGAAACTCTTCACGAGAATCAGTTCCCTCCCCACAATCACAGTTACAAAGCATACAGTAATAAAGCACTCTGCAACTCTCTTTCTTCTCTTCCTCTCTCTCTCTGCCTCCTCCGCTCCTCACGCAAGCTTCTTCCTCCTCCTCCAGACCCTGTCTGCCAGAGTTGTGGCAGGAAACACCTTTCCTGTTACACCCTGAAGCAAGCTGTGGTTTAGAAGATCTTGTGGGTGAGTTGGAAGTCTGACAAAGAAGGACTCACCAGCCCCTGCAGTACCCCCATACATAGTGGGCTTGACGGTAAATGAGGGGCTACATGGTAGTCAAACTTGCCTCTAGTGAGGGTCTGAGCAGGGCAACCAGTAGTAATGCCAGCAAGTTAATAAGTAAATAACTTATGGTAGATCATATTCTCTAAGCAATAAGAAACAGGTCTTAGTGCTTAGGAAAGTTAGTGTAAGTAAGATGGCAACAGCATAAGTGATCATTAATATAAAGTGTTCAGAAGCCATTAACAAGGCTATTATAATTTTAGGTTATATAGTACAATGTCAAAGAAATGTATACTTAAGTTTTATAACGCACTGGTGAGGCCAGTAATGGAGCATTACTTCAAGTTTTAGTCTCAGGGCTAAAAGAAACGTTGCAATGTTAAAAGAATTCCACACAATTGTGTTCTAAAGTTGGGCATTTTCTATAAATTTTAAAAACTTGCCTACAATTGGGCTTTATAATGGGCATGGAGCATCAAAGGTAAAAAAAAGACTAACAATGTAACCAAATACATTAACTTTGAAGTGGTAAAAGTTTCAGTATAAGAAAACATACCTTCCATGATTAGGATGCATGTTTTTGACAACAAAAGGGAACTGGAAATAATCATTTTATCCATGTTCATGATACTATTTTTCTTGAAGTAAGGATGAGGTTTCTATTTGCTTGTGTGATACTGGTGACTTTGTAGGAGCAGTGTTCACATAATTACATGGTAGGAAAAGTTTACTGTGATTTGGTCTTTTGAAAGGAAACCACAACCTGTGGGATAAGAGGTTATTGCAGAAGAAGAAAGGTACTAAATGAACATTGTTTGAAGATAAGATATTTGAGCTATTTTACAATGTGTGTGTAATCTCAAGATGCACATCAATGCTTGATAACTTTCTTTACTGGAAAAATGCACCTGTTCAGTTAGTTTCTGGTAGTGCTTCATTCCATTCGCCATAGCCTTCATTATAAAGCACCAGTGCATGCAAGATACATATATTTTTTACTTATAGAAAATGCTTAACTTTATAACGCAATTTTGCATGACAAATGCATATATACCATATTTGCGAAGAAATAACAGATTTGAAAAATACCAAACCTGTCCTTTAAGGACCCCCAAAGTTACACTTGATATTATTTTAGCGGAATTGGGTGGATAGCATTTGTGAGCTTTTTGGGCTGAATAGTTTGTTCATGTCAAACTTTTTATAATTTTCTAATGTTTAATAAAGATTAGAAAGGTACAGAATTTTCACCAGGCCAAAACAGAGGATCATAACAACATTATATTCAAAAAGAGGATATTTAAATTAGCAAGAAAACAGAGATGACTTTGTAGGTTTGACTTGGAGCATACATATTAGTAATAAAATTTCTTTAACACATTCTTTGAATAAGAGTACTTTACTATATTTTGAAGAAATCAAGAGTCTGTGATAAAAATGTAATTAAAAATGAAAGAATACAAATGTATTGATGGGAGGTGGGTCTTCAATTCAATTGCTTGGATGTGTTTGAGTGGGTTCCATTTTCATTCACGAGAGCATTTTATATGATTGGGTTATTTAAAAATACTAAATACATGTGTTTGGGGCATTGTAAACATACAACAGGACTATTAAACATGAGGATTTTCCAACATGAGTCACATGAGACGTTTTATGGACCTTTTTGAAATTGTTTGCTGTTGTTTAGTCTTGGTTACTATAGACTTTGTTAACTTTGTTCTGAACAACGTATCATATATCCCTATCTCAGCATCTTGTGTATATTGCTCTGTCTTAAAGATTTTTATTAGGTATGTTTGGGGTATTTGGTACATTGTTTTAATATCAGAGATATTTAGAGAACTACAAGATACCCTAAACAAACAATAAATTAAAGTCTGGATTTATTGCAACGTGTATATGTTACAATGAAATTCTTATTTGTTTGTCTCCTACAGAATAATGACAGTAGTAGAATATCATCAATAGACAATGAACAGAAGGTTATACATTAAATACAGCATCAGGCGATGTCCCCAAGAACATAGGTACAGTGGACTCCTGCAGTTGATCATACAATTAGCTGGAGCTTAGCCTTATGACTTGTGGATAAAAACTTGCTGAATCTAGTAATGTGAGTGGTAATCATTCTGACAGAAGAAAGGAGGGAGAAAAGTGACTTTGCCAGATGACTCAAGTCTTTAATAGTAATAATTATACTGTTTGCCTTTCTATGCCAGTGTATATATATATCCTGAACAAACAGGAACTGTCTACCAGCAATATTTTATATTAAAATTTACCAAAATCAACATTGAAAATAAATAGAGCATTGCATTAGAAAAGCAGTATTAACCAGCAAAAAAGTGCAATGAAAACAAAAATAATTTTATATTACATATAGCTTACATACAATATGTGTTGTGCCACAAAAGATTTCTATTTTTTATTCTTTTCTATATGAAAAGAATTGTACATAAATTGATGTTGAAATCTGAAAATCTATAAAAATCGTCAATTATACATACACTAATCCCATACTAGCAAATCATACTTGCCAAAATTTAGCAAGAATAAAAGCATTAATGAAATAATAATGAGGGAGAGAAGAACATCACACATTACAGTAAGAAAGGAGATTATTTTAATAAGTACTGACTTGTGAGAGGACTCAATATTAGAATAATCACATGATTAGTATGGGATGTTATTATAGTCACAACAGCATGAATATTTACAATACAAAGTGTAACATGAACAGGTTAACAGAACATATTTTATAAGAAGGTAAATGCAGGGCACATGTAAGTCAGTATATGGTATACCAACGTCTATAATAATTGTTGGAAAACAGAATTTGTTGCCTAAATGTTATTGTCAGTGAAAATATTCCCGTGTGTAACCTGCAAGTACCTGTGCGTTTAACCCAGGTTTTCGATGTAACTCTTGAAAATGTAGTGTACAACTGACCATGGGTGAAAACAGGGCCTGGTACGTAAACACTGACGTTATTAAATGTTTGTCGTTGTGACTTGCTGATAGTCATAAAATATGGTAAACAAACGGGGAATTGTCTATGCCATAATGTAAAGTATCTTGTTTTGAGTTGTCAGTGTTATGGAATCCTTGTAGTGTTTCTGTCATAATGTTTCTTGTCTGTCAATTTGTCGCTGCTCTCCAGAAAGGTTATGTGTGTCATTCTTTTTTTGTTCACTGGCTAGGTTCAAGACTTGCTGCTGCTGATCTTTGGATAATATTGCTCTATGGTTTGTCATACTTTGTCTTTGTTGTTCTAAGGCATCTTGTCTGTGCTGGTTGGTTTGGCGTTTTGTACATATTTTTGCTTCTGTGCGTTAGTGTGAGTATGTAGGCTGGCGAGACAGTTTCTGTTGGTTGCAGCTAGGCTGTATGTACCTTTTCATTTTATCGGAAAGGCTTACGTTGAAGTGAAGAAAACAGGATGTTTAAAGTGGTAGTATCATAATGTAGTTTCTGTGAGTAACAAAGTATGCACAGAATAAACAGTCAAATACCATAGACGATAATTGGTCACATTGAAGAATTGAAGACTTACTGATAAGCCTAAGACCAAAACTCTGCCAGGAATACTGATTCCTCTTTATTGTTGTGGAGGGATACAGTAGTTGTGGCAACTGTCATTAACCCTGTATACTGTATATCGAGCACAAATGGACACAAGCGAAATATTATAAGGATTGGTCACTTTTACATCTCATGTTGTAAAGTACTGTATCCATGTTACAACCATCATATTTTTTATTAAAATTCTTTATGTCAGAAATGTCAAAGTTAATAATCTCAAAATTCTTAAACCTGTGAATCATTAATTGTACTACATTCTTACATTAGGTTGATCTGTTTTTATTGAAAGACTTACATCAACTTATTCAAATTGATGGCCCTGTGCCTAATATAACCACATTTAAAACATTTCATGAATTTAGATGAAATTAAAACAGTACGCTGTCAATGACTTACTTTAAATTTCAAATACATATCTACTTAACTATTAATGTTAAAAAGTATGACTGTTGTCTCCCAAATGAAATGACATGTTTTATTTCAAATGGTTTTAATTCTAAAGACGTCATAATGACATAAATACGTTTTTCATACTATTTCCTTAAATTTCAAATTAAAAGCAACAATTTTCAAAAAAAGATATATTTAAAATTATGAGTGGTTAATATACTGTATAACACTCTAAATTTAACTAGATTACAATTGATTACTAATCCTGTTTGCCCATACAGTATTTTGGAAATAAGGCTTACTAGAATACCTCCATAGTAATAAGCAAAACAAATTTTCAATTTAATGCCCAATACCTTTGTTACATAATCAATATCAGTGATTTTAAGTCAATTCCTTAGAGGGAGGTTTTTCAAACCAATTTAGGCACTATAAAATCACAGAATAACTTGCAATGTATTCAAAGACACAAGGAAAAATTATTAATAGTAATAATAACAAAGTACTGTATAATAATCATATAAAAAAATAAATCAGGCAAGGCAACTGCACTAAATGCCAGACTTGGCTTAATTAAGTCCCCTGTTTTTTAAAATGAGCAGTCGTGTGTTAGCAAGTTCCCATTTCAAAGTAACATAGAAAACGATTTTCAAAATGTGACAATTTTGGTGACAAGGCTTCTTGCCAACACTGGTTTACATACTGTATACTATTTTCCACAACCCAGCCCTTCACACTGGAGGTAATTCATTTTACGTTTCAGTCCAGGACTTAAAGAGGTAGCCATACATTGAGTGATATATTTGATGACTTGGCCTTCAAACATTCCCTAAGACCTTCTATTTTTATTCCTTCATCTTACTTTATATTTTACTTCCAACTTTGATAATGTTAAAGCAAGTGAAGTTCTAATCTTCTCCACTTCTGCTTCCCCACCTCTGTATAAATTCATGTATTTGCTGTAACCATTGTCAACTTTATACACAATGCCACATAAGGGAAGTCATCTCTCATTACCAGTTAAGATAGTGTGGTAACAGGATCTCCGTTTTAATCTCTCTACATCATTGAATTTAACTTTTAAAAACATCCTTTTAATGTCTAATAACCCAAATGATCAATTTACAGTTCTGTTTTGCATGCAAGCTGTTTAAGTTATGGTCTAGTGTAATTGTCTGGCATTTGTTCTTTCTATCAACATTCTGCTCCATTCTCAGAATTTTGTTTCTACTTCTAGACCTACCCTCACTCAAACTATTATAAAGTAGAGGATATTTACCTAAAGGATGATTGCTGCAAATCCCTTTCTTTGGAAATTCTTCTTTTTTAATTAATTGTGAAACTCTCTGAAGTGAAAATATTTGGTATATATGACTCCTATATTGACAAACAGTTGAAGATAACACAGCTAGTCCATTTATGAGTGTTCCTTGCCAGGGTTGATATGGTGCTGCTTCTTACTTTTGTCAGTACACTCAGCCTGGCTCTCTTTTATTTGATATTCAGAACAAAACCTGGTGACAAATTTCTCAACTGACACCCTCCACCTGTGTCCTTGACCCAATACCATCAATTTTTTTCAAAGAAGTATCTGATATACTAACTGAGAGTGTTCTTGACATAGTAAACATATCATTAGATACAGGTATTTTCCCAGACTGTCTTAAGACTTCAGTTGTTAAACCCCTGCTCAAGAAAAATAATTTTGACACCTCTGTTTTTGAAAATTTTAGACCCATTTCTAACCTGCCTTTCTTAAGAAAAATCCTAGAAAAAGGCAGTCATTACGCAGCTAAATGGTCACCTGAATAAACATTCTATTCCTGACAAGTTTCAGTCGGGTTTTAGAACAAATCACAGTACACAAACTGTACTTGTTAAAGTAGTAAATGACTTGCAGGTTAATGCAGACAGAGGCCGTTTATCTGTTCTCATCCTCTTAGGTCTGAGTGCCGCATTTGATACCATTGATCACAATATTCTTATAAATCGCCTAAGTTAGTGGGTTGGCTTCTCTGGCAGGGTCTTAAATTGGTTTGAGTCTTACTTGACAGGTAGAAAATTCTTTTTTAGTTGTGGAAATTATACTTTAAAGACACAAATATTCTATATGGTGTTCCACAAGGATCTATGCTGGGTCCACTGCTCTTTTTAATCTACGTGCTTCCATTAAGTCAGATTAACTCAAGGGATAACATGAGTTACCACAGCTATGCTGATGACACACAACTGCATTTATGAATAGCGCCTGATGACCCAATGTCTTACTTGTGTTTCTGAATGGATGAGTAGTAATTTTCTCAAACTAAATAAGGAGAAATTGGACATCTTAGTAATTGGCAAAAATGAATATAATGAGAGTATTAGAAATAAACTTGATCCATTAAGTTTAAAAGTCAAGACAGAGGTAAAGAATTTAGGGGTAATTATTAACTCTGAGCTAAATTTTAAATCACATATTAATAAGATTACTAAGACGGCGTTTTTTCACTTAAGAAATATAGCAAAAGTTAGACCCTTATAATTTTGCAAGATGCTGAAAAATTTGTTTATGCTTTTGTTTTTAGTCGACTAGATTACTGTAACACATTCAGTACTACCCAAAAAAGACATCAATCGATTGCAACTCATGTAGAATGCAGCTACCAGAATCTTAACTAGGAATAGAAAATCCGAGCACCAGTTCTCTCCAGTTTTGGTGTCACTACACTGGTTACCTGTGCCATTTAGAATTAACTTTGAAACACTGCTTATGGTTTATAAAGCCTTAAATAATCTCGCTCCATCCTGTATTTTGGAATGCCTCTCACCTTACACTCCATATCTTAACTTTAGATCTTCAAATGATTGTCTGCTTATAATTCCAAGAGCTAAACTTAAAAATAGTTGTCAGACAGCCTTCTGCTGTTATGCACCTAAAATCTGGAAAAGCTTACTGATTGAAATTCGCCAAGCTAATAGAGTGAAGCACTTTAAAAAAACTGCTAAAAACCCATTATTTTAACATGACTTTTTCATAGCTTCATTTTAGTTTAACTCTGATATTCTATATATGCATTCATTTATTATTTTTTTCATGGCTTAAAAATCTGTACTGACCCCTACTTTCTCTGTTGTTCTTTTTCCGGTTTTCTGTGCTGGCGATCTGCGCCACCACCACCTCATCAAAGCACCATGCTGTCCCTACATTGATGGATTGAAGACCACCGGTCCACATGACCATCATTGTCTAATTCTTCCATGTGAAGCCTGAAAACCATGAGGACTGATTTAGATCATTGATGTTAGGTAGAATGCCTAGAAGGGGCTGGGCGGTCTCATTGCCTTGAAACCCTTGCAGATTTAGCTTTTTTCTCAAAGCCTCTGGAGTTTTTTTGTTTTGTTTTTTCTGTCCTCCCTGACCATCGGACCTTACTTTACTCTTTGTTACTTAGTATTGCCTAATTTTGATTTTTTCTTTCTTCATCTTTTAAAGCACTTTGAGCTACATCATTTATATAAAAATGTGCTATATAATTAAATATTGCTGTTGATGACTTAGGTACAACAGTGAGTGGAGAATCTATTTTGGAAAAAACTGGAGCATCCTTGGTTTTTCAGGTTCCTGGGATGGGCTTAATTACAGGCCTGTTTTTTATCCAGCAGATACTAGGTATTAGCCATCTGAACATTTTTATCAACCTCATAAAAATGATTATGTTGTGATTTTGTACATTATTTCTTGTAAATGATTGAATATATGTATAACAGTATTAACTTATTCAATGGAACATCATAATTCCTGTAGAGGAAAAAAATGGTTATGATTCTTAAAAGCTAGCAGCAGTAAATGTTAGATATACTCTATAAATACTCCTTCAGACATTTAGGTCATTTTTTATCTAGTTATTGTCTGATAACATGAATAGAAGTCAAATTCATGAACAGTAAAAGAACCCTCTGTCACAAAAAGACTGATAAATAGTACTATAAATTGACTATTCTTGCAAAAAGTATTATTTTTTGTTATTTAACTTTTCTTTCTGCCTGACCATGAACTTGTATATAGTTTAATGCCTTCTACTTGTCAAAGAGCTACATATCTTACTGTGCTTGCTTGTTTTCAAACTCTTTCTATTATGTGCATTTGTTGTGTAAATTCCAAGAATCTTTGTAAAATAAGGCAATGTCTTCACTGTTTGTGGCTCTTCTGGTGGACATATTCATAAGTGATAATCTATTATAATGCAAAAATACATTTTATTTAATAATTAATTTATACATAAATACAGATTTTAAGTAAGCCTACTACTGAATGTGCTTTTTGTACATTTTATTGTGATTGCTTGCACTAATTTCCCTGCCTATGGAAAAATCATCTCAGACAAACATCTGTGTTTTTAGACTTGCAAAACAGTACTGTACATGTGGCCATTTTTGGTAAGTAAAATACAACTAATTAAATGCAAAAAAGTATCAATTGCTGAAAAGATTAAACTTAATAAAAACCAATAAAGTACAATGAGAAAGTGAATAAAAGCTAAAACTAAAAAATCTTAAAACTAGAAACCCACTTCTCTCTTTACACTAATATAATTTCCTGTTTCTAAGCAATTCAAATAACTGATGGTTGCATTCTGCCAATTCGCTAAATTTGATGGCAAACATAGTAAATCTGTCCATCACCTAAATTTAATTAAATATGAAGCAAAGAAATCCCTCTACTTGTGCTCATATTCTTTTCAGTTTCATTCAGCATTTGTCAAAATAGCTATTGTTTGTCTTTTGGTCGTGTGTGAAATCTCTCATTTTTAAATGTGGTTGAAGTGGAATGAGACCCATGTTAAAACATTCTGCTGTTAAGTAAGCATGAGATGATTCTGGAGTTTCTCTGCCTGGGCTACAACTGTGTCTTTGTTACATTCATTTTTCATCCCACCACAAGTTGGTTTGTCCTTTCAGGGTCTCATAAGGAGGCAGTATCTACTCCTTATACATAAACTGAAATTCCATTTTCTAAACTAAAAAGTAAGACTGCAAAATGCTCAATCCTGTTAAGTGCAATTCATTTAGTGGCTACAGAACAAAACATTTTGCTCCATTCCAAAAACTGCACAAGCAGTCTCACATTTTATGAATAACTCTTTGAACATAACTTCATTCTTGTCATTTTTGATTTCTGCAGAGTAGTAACTAACGTTTAGTTGACCTTTTTGGTAAGCAAGGAATTTTGGATGTTTCTCAGTCACTGTGAAGATTGATACGTTCCTACTCTATCTTTTCTTTCTTTTTTTACTAACGCTTTGCTCAGTCCTAAAGTCTTGTGGACTGTCTTTTTAGTTGCCACTGTCAGTTCCTTTCCTCTTGGTATTGCTCACCTCTCGCCTATGCTAAATTGATTTTAGCTTTGTACTCTTGTGTAAATCATAGTCTCAAAGTCTTTTTCTCCTTAACATCCAGAGTTATTATTGCTCCCCTTTTTACCATTTGTTTGAAAAATCAGATTCATCAGTTTATTCAATTCATTTTTGTCGATTGTGTTCTGATCCAATAGTTTTTCATTATTTTTAAAAGCTTTGTACATTCTTATATGTGGAAATTAATCTTATATTGTGTTTTTTATCTCTAGAAATCTAAATCTATCATTATTTTGAGACAGAACAACAAACAAAGAAGTTGCTGTTTTGTCTACCTGTTACCAAGACATGGGGGCTAGATTGTTTGGGTTTGTCCCTGGAAGTGAGGTGGGATTATTTTATCAACAAAGCAGCATTTAAACCCACATCAATGATTTTTCTTGTGCCAAATTTGCAGATATTGTGAAGAAAAAATGTATGTGTTTATTTATTAATTTTCAGGTCAAAGAACCTTATTTTTCTTACTTGACCTGAGCCAGTTGCGTTACTGGTATTGTAACCAATGATTCTTGTTGCCTGTAAGTCTGCACTTTGGTCATGGCAGAACACATAGGTTGTATGTAACCAATACTGTTACGTGAGTTTACGTGTAGAACTTGGAACTTTCTTATACATGTTTTGGTCCTGTCCTCCTTTCGTACCTTTCTGGCCTGTTGTATGTCCCTTGTTATCTTCCAGCTCCAGATTTTTCCTTTACCCTTTTTGCCGTTAATTTTATTTTACTAGATATTTCCATTTTTTCTGTGTCCTCATATCAACATAATATTTTTGAGTTGGGTATACAATTCCTGTGAAACATTTTGGTTTTCAGGTGATAACCTTTGGACCTCTTATTATTGGTTCACCTCCATCTACACTCTTGCTCATTATAAACTGTAGAACATTCAGAGAGCATGACTGAAAAAAAATACCATTGTTATGTAGGCCAAAGCTTCTAGAATGGTCTGAGCCAAGACTGTGTTAGCTTATCATAAAAAGTAACAAGGGGGTATTTCTCTTGACAGACATTAATAGGAGATCGGGTTTCTCTTTTTTCTTTTCTTCTATCTCTATATTTTATTTCTGTTCTTTCTCTGCTCGTAGGCCATTTTACATTACTTATTTATGTGCCTTTCTCCATGGTGCATTTCTCATTTCTCTTGCTCCCTTTGCTTTTACCTTTCCTGAAATATTGTGATTCATTGTATACAGGACTCATAGGGCCATGTGTCTGTACCAAAGGGATGTTTTTGCTGCTTAGTGATGACTAGTCAATAGTGATCTTTTCTTAAGTTTGTGTATTCATAGTTTGGGGCTGGGGTGTCATTTGTGGTCATTTTTGTTCCTTAGGTTATTTTCCTTAATGTATTTACACGTATACATCTATATTTAATGTTATTTTTTTACTTGTTAATAAAAAGTGAAAATTAACCAACTAAACTTTTGAGGAAACTGAAAAGGCAATTCAGTCCTACGCATACCACAAATATAATACAAACATAACTGAAATGTTGTCCAACAATTCTTTTCTGTTTTCAAAAAGGCTTTAATTCAACATTTTCCATAATGTAAGAATAACTACTCTTCTCAGTACTTGGGTTAAATGGAGGATTTTATTAGACAGCAAAAGTAAGAAATTAAATTCATAAACCAACATAGTAATACTCATTAATGAGTCAATGGCTCATTGGCTAAGTGAGAAACTTACAATGTCTCCTTCCCTAGCACTTGGCTTTATAGTAGGCAATAAAACAAATGGTTATCTACCTCGACCATGTGATATTGTTCTTATAGAAGCCAAGTGAATAGTGTAAAGGGTAGGGATGCTCCAAATGAAATTGCACATACAGTATGTAAAGTTCTGGCTCTACTCTGAACCACCCCTAATTTAAGATTAAA
The DNA here is from genome assembly GCF_016835505.1 of Polypterus senegalus. Taxonomy (NCBI): domain Eukaryota; kingdom Metazoa; phylum Chordata; class Cladistia; order Polypteriformes; family Polypteridae; genus Polypterus; species Polypterus senegalus. The sequence goes on along the minus strand of NC_053157.1, from coordinate 126,744,860 downwards.
AAGTGGAAGGAAGGAAGCTGGTCAGAGGAAATTGCCTCAAACAGACACCTACAAATGCGGTTTGGTCACTTTCAGCTAATAATGCCTTTAATGATTCAAAAAATGTTTTCCAGAGCTATGTTGGGTTACTCCTAATGGTTTCTTCTCATTTTTTCTCCAGAGCAGTGGTTCTTAAGTTCAGTCCATTGCGAACCATGTGGCAACAGATTTTTATTCTAGTCACAGAGTTATTTTTAGTTTTTAAATGATTTTGTTGTTTAGTTAGCTGGCCTTTTTTACACTAAGAAATTCAGAATTACACTTTTTTCGAATAGGCAGAAATGTAACTGTAGCACTTGATTAATTGCCCCACTTTTGTGTTTAGTATTTGAGCCCGTGTCTGCACTGTTTGTCTATAAAGATCAGTATTGGGATACAATTAAGGAATAAATACTACAGGAAAGGGTAACTTAAGCATACAATGGTAAAATAAACTTAAGCATTTAAAGCTTTGGCAAAGAATACAAATGTTTATTAATTTCTTAAGACGGGAGAAAAAAATGCCACCTAACTAAACAATGATACAAAGTAAAACTAAAATTGACTGAATGATTTTGAAGCTGGCTGGAATACAAATCTGCAGCAACAGTGTATCCTCCAGGGCTGAATTTGGAAATCACTACTCTAGACCAATGTATTAGAATGGAAAAAACTAGAGTAGTGCTGATAAAGGAGTTCTGCTAGGTCAGGTTATGAACGAACCAGAAGAAGAGATTTCGTCCAAAATCAAGGAAACGCTTTAAACCAGGAGATCAAAACGAACTGTCGTCAAACTCCAAAATAAAACCAAAACTAAAAGTACAAAATTTGAAGTCAAAGTACCTTTACTAGGTGAATAGTTCAGAAAATCGCAAGTGTAAAACTCAAGGGATTTATCAGCAAACTCAGATGGTAAAGGGACTCTCTCGATGACCTTTTATACCATCATGCTGGTAATGTCTTATACTGCACTCTCCCAGGTCAATTTTCCCAGGGGTAGCAACCATTTCCAAAAAGACAATGCCACCACCACCACCACCCTCCCCAACTAATGATGTTAGAAATGGTGCAAAATTATTTTACCTACATAAAATAAATATTTACCAAAAAATGCATTAGTAAATTTAGACTTTACATATTTCGAAACTCAAAATAAATGAATGAGAGCCAAGGAAAACCAAAAGGTGAAGTTGCAAAAAATTAGAAACATAACTTCATAACAGTAAGAAAGTGGAAAATTCCATAATGTTTCTCAACTGCGAGACTCTTGTATGAGGAGCACTTGATGTTAAGTGGGATGTGGAGCAGATCAAATCCTAGACTGTATATTCACTCACCATGTAACTGTTCATGCAACAATGACACCCTGTCATATGAGGTATCTCTCCTTACATTCTAGGTTGGAAGAACAGCTAGTAATTAGGGTATGTCAGGGGAAAAAGGGATTGCAAAGAACACCGGAAGGGGAGGGACAGTTATTATGAAGGACCAAAAGTCTACTGATTGGTTAAAATGAAACCCTGCAGAATACCTGCCGAATCCAGTTTTTTTCTTCTAACAACTGAGCAGGACAAGGTAATATATTCTCACAGAAGAAAAAAGAAGAGATGGGGCAGGGGAACACCATAAATAAATAGGAGCACAATGTGAGTTTGACCCTCTTAAACCTGACAAAGCAACCCATCAGGGATCTGGCTCCTGTTCCATGAAAATTCTTTTTTTCACTTGTCAATAAGTTTCTTAATTTGACAATATTTATGAAAAACAACATTTTCGAGCAACATATGTACATTTTTATACAGTATGCTGACATAGAGTCTATTCCTCTGTGTATGAAATTTAAACTTTTTTCCCCATACGTCTCACATTGATTTCATATGAGAGTAATACAAAGTAAAACTTATTGCCTAACTCACTTTTTTTTGACATGCTTACATTGCAGCAGTCAATTAGAACACCGCAACATCCCATTGTATAGCAGAAATTGATAACAATCTCACCATTAAAGTAGTCATTTGCATTATCTCTTATATTTCTTGCAACTGATTGAATAGAGTAAGGTGGAGTCCTCACAGAAAATCTACTGCTGGGAGAAAAATGTAAACTGCCAGAAAGAGAACACTTTAATAATACATAAAATTATGTTGCTAAGGTCAAGGTCAGAATGCAAGATGGATAACTTCCAAACTGAATCTAATGCATTATTATGCTGTAACGTGTAGCATATTTTTTAATATTTATTATATTCTTTGTATTTGTTACCTGTTTTCTTATTTGCAAAGCTATACTATGGAAACTAAGACAGCCTTATTGTATGGGAAAAAAGAACATATATGTTTTTGAAAAAATCCTGAGCTATGACATGGATTTAAAAGCGTAAGTAATAGGCAGCAATAAAATGTAACTAACTTTATAGAGTAATGCATTTTCTTTTGAAAGGTGTTCCCTTTGCTCTCAGTAATGTACCTATGCATGAGTATATGAGACAGAGTGTGTAGACACAAATAACACTTCTATAATGCTAGTAATTTACATGTATTTACATAATTACACATGAAATAATAAAAGTTAAAGGATCCTGTTCTGACTTTACCAATTATTTCCTTTAAGTGTAAGTAAAAATTATTCATAGCTAACATTTGGCAGACTTTCCAGGTCTTGGCTACAAAAAAGGTCAAAGAGGGCACAATGAGCATGCTGTTATTCATTATCTGAAGCAATTTGTATTAGTTCCATTTTTCTCTGAATATTTTATTCTGGCTGGTAGATAGCTTTTATTACTGTGGCATGGAATCTAATTTATACCAAACTAATTCTATTCAAATCTGACCTTATTTTTTCACAATAAGCCAGTACTTAACAAATAAGAAGGACGGGGATGATTGCTATGTTTATTAAACCATTACTGTATCACATGAAGTGAATATACATGTTTATCATAACATCATTTATATGTTATGAAGTTCATCCTATTGATATATTCTAAAAGTCATTAAATGATAACATTACTGCAGCGGCAGAATTTGCATTCGGATTGAAAAACAAATGTGAAGGGTTGGTGATCATGACTAGACCATCCTGCAGCCTAAAATGAAAAGATCAGACTTGAAAACAGTAAAATCATTACATTCTAAAGTAAATTTAAGTTTGCAACCAAGTATTGGAACTCACACTGTTGTAAACTAATTAACACCATCTGCTTTGGTTGTAGAGGGTAGTTTTATGTGAATATGTTCAACCATTATAAGCAATTGACAGGATGCATTTTTCTTATTTTCTATTTCTCCTACGTATTTCTCAAAAGTCAGTGGGCACAGAAGAGGTAAGATTTTAATGTTACTTTCTGGAAACACAAGATGTGAAGCAGTGTTCCCCACAAATAGTCACTGAGACACATTATAGGAACACTGCTTTGAGTGTAAAAAAAACTTTTCAGCCCTTTATGTTACGATTCACATTAAAATATATATTTCCTGCACTAAATACATTTTTGTTTCAGGTTTTTTTTTCATTATGGAATGTCTTTTGACATCAGAGAATCTACCTGATGTATGTCTCTGAGCATATATCAAGGATTGTTACCATTATGTTTATGGCACACCACATGATCATTGGAGTCCAGGATTGTTGACTGTTAAAAATAAATATGTCTTCTCTAAGTGAGTTAAGGTTTAAGAATTATTAGCAGCATTATTTGACTATGAGCTCTGGGTTTGTGCCCGATTTTCTTCATCTTCTGGTTTTGCCTTCTGTTACATTTAAGGTTTATGTATAGAGGACAGTCTGGAATTTAAACAGCTGGTATTCTTTCCCTGTTTTTCAGTTCAACTAAACTGCTAGTATTTTGGTCTAGTATTTGAACAACAACAAATTCTCCATGCCTTTTTTTATTTATGGCAAAATACTATACTGTATACACTTTTGCAAGAAGAAATCAGAACAAAAGCCTTATATTCACGCTTCCAAAGACTTGATTGGGTCAGTTCACTCCAGGGATACCAGAAGTGAGCACATGTCTGACTTAGACTTAACATAAGTACCCCATGGAACAGGAAAATATGAAAACAACAAAAAATGATTCAGGAATATGATGGTAATGTGAAGATCACTAAAGGCTTTCTAAAAGTTGAGAACAATCTAACTGTGTCCACCTGCAGTTTTTAATTGAACCACTAAAAATATTAATGAATTATTAATTCCTCATATAGAAAAGATGGTAGGAAGTGGCAGCATCATAAAAACTATGTAAACAATAAATACAGTATATATATATACACTGTATATATATATATATATACATACATAAATATATATATATATTCTGGGTGTGAGTTGTGTACGCTAAAGTCGAAAACAACGGAAGACAAAAACACCAATTTAAAATAAAAAGCAATTTCTTTATTCTTGGTGATTTAAAGAGACTGCAGACCCCCCAGTTCAGTACCACTGACCGGTTAGAACAAACAGCCTTTTTATTACCTAGCTTATTCATTAGCCAAAGAGAAAAAACACGGCAGTTCATTTTGAGGTCATACATAGATTGCTGTAAGTTATGGTTACATCCTGATTTATTACATACAGGAGTACACAGAGTTTCTTAATAGAAAATAGAGAGTTATCAGGCACTCGCATTCCTAAAGAATACGCCCTTATCAGCTCACACACAAAAGACCAGTTTAAAGTAGTTTCTTATAGTTCAGTACATTAGTTATAAAGAAATTACATTCTTATAGCTTGTGATAAAGGCGCTATATAGCACCCGACCCGGCACAGACTGACGCAGAGGCACATGTAAAATCACACAGGTTTTTTATTTTTCTTCAGCTGGAGGGCACGTCTTCCCCGTCCACAACACAGTCCCAAAGCACTTTAAACAGAGCCCAAACAACCCTTCCTCTGGCACCACCACTCCTCCCAGGCAACCTCGTCCTCTTCCTCCCGATTCTGGCCATTGAGTGGTGGAGGATGGCCTGTTTTATAGCCCACCCGGAAGTTTTCCAGGTGTTTGACCGCCTGGTCCCAATTGCACCCCCAGGTGTTTTATTTATTTACCTTTATTTAACCAGGTAAGACAGATTAAGAACATGTTTCTTATTTACAACTGTGGCCTGGAAAGGGCAAAGCCTTAAGAGGGAATTTTTGTGGGGGTAAGAAAAGAATAAAAAGATAAAACATATTATGAAAGATACATATATACAATATAAACAAAATTACGAAAAGAAAAAGGAAAAAGAAAGAAAAAAAAAAAAAAAGAAAGAAAGAAATGAAGCAAGAAACAGTGAATAAGTTACATGTTTACAAAAAATGTCATAAAATATTATGGGTGGGGCTGATGATTGTCCAGCCGGGTTCTTGAAACTCAGCAGCACCTCCTAGCGGCCATCCCAGCTCCCAACCAGGCTGTTGAAGACTCCATCTCCCATGGAGCCAGGTGGGAGGCTGGGGAATCATCGTCGGCCCGGGAGGCTGCCACCAAGTGTCCCGGGGGAGGTATTGAGCTGTCCAAAGTTGCTCCCCTGGAACATACATAGTAGGGGCTTCCTGGCCAGGCATGGAACCCAGCCGTCCATCACAAGCTTTAATATCTTCATTAGACTTTGTCTGGTAAGATTAATAAATCCTTATTTATTAATCCATAAGGGACATGTTTCTTATAGTTTTAAGCAACAATTCCGAAACTATCACATTGATTTATAATATCACAGGGTGTTCTGTTAGTATCAAGAGGTCAGCATTTTCTCATAAAAGAATGCAAGTTACTCTCATAATTCTGTGCACAAGCTTAATTCCTTTTCTACCTAAATGAAGAACAAATCATATAGAAGTAAAAAACATATAGCTCTCTGCACTATGATTAGTACAAAATACATTCCTTGGTATTTGTAAGGTAACTACTTATAATCATTATAGTTAATAATATTTTTTTCTTTCTCAGAGTATATATATCTGCCATAGTCAGGTGTTACATGGGTGTCCCCTTGGCCTGGTCCAGTGCGGACCGTTGTGGTAGTAATTACCCTCAACCACTGGGTTATCTAAGAACCTAAGAAAAAAACAGGGAGGAGGGAGTTTAAATCATGAACCATTTATTCTCTTTGAAGAGGAAGCATTCCTATTACAGGATGATGTAACTAGATGCACACAGCATTCTATAACAAGATGTACACCTTTTCTGCTAGATGAGGTTTTTTTATACACAGGTGAAATGTAGGGAATTAAATTACTTACATCATATAAAGTTTCTGATGATCATTGGCTGCTTCCAGTTCCTAGCCAGACACAGGACAAAATGAACCATTCTAAATTAAAGTAAACACGGTCAGCAAAAAAACACGTAAATCATTAATGTCCAGTATCGCATGTTTGCTTTGCCATTTTCAGCTCCTTTCGTTATTAGCACAGAAGTTGAAGGCAGCTGCCTATCTCATACAGTAAATAAACATATTGTTTCCTGCTGACAGCCTACTGTAGTCTGCTTGCATCCCGTCTCAGCTGCCCTAGGTTACCTGGAAACGCTTTTACATTATACAGTTGACCCTTGATATACGACCGGCCTGACATACAAACAACTTGATTTCCGACTAAAATTTTTGTTTTGATTTACGACCAACATCTTGCGTTACGACCCGAATGCGTTCACGTGTATCCGCTTGTGCGATTGTAAACAAACAGCCGAGAGCGTTCGTAAGCGTCAGTTGGAGCCCAGATACATGTGTTTGTGGACGTAATTTCGGTCAGTGCAGTGATTTATCTATATATATAATTCACTAAGACCATAGCAAGCAAGACGCATAATTGCTAAGGAAGGAAGAGAAAGTAACGAAGGTAAAGAAATTGATTGTTAAGGGATGTTAGCTAGCGGGCTGGCGCGGCACATGATGATGTCATCAGGCTGAGTCAGCACCGGCTTGCTTTGGAGTGTATTATTACAGCAGTTCACAACACGACCAGCTTTGAACTGAGTGCTCGACTACTGTCATTATTAACTTGAGAAACAGCGATCACAATCGAAACAAAGATGGAAATTGTGTGGAAATATGAGAGTGGTGTTCGTGTGACCAATCTCGCTAATATGTACAGCATGTCGAAATCCACCATCTCGACAATTTTACAAAGAAAAGATTTGCATAAGGAGGCTCCTTCTAAACAGTAATCACCTTCCGTTTCATCCTCCTCCTCCTTCCTTCCTGCAGCCCAAAGATGTCAAATTAAATGGTGAGTACATTGTGAAATAGTTGTTTCTGGTAGGCTACGCACTTTTTATAACTTTTTGGTTAGTACATTAGAAAAATTATTGGTGTTTTGGTAAATTAAAGTAAGTGTTGCTGTGGGAGGTTCGGAGCACATTATGGGTATTTCCATTATTTCTTATGGGAAAAATAGTCTTGACTTACAACCAACTTGAGTTACAACCAGCCCTCGCGAATGAATTGAGTTCGTAAGTCAAGGGTCCACTGTATAGTGAACTTTGCTAAATGTGCTTAATTACTTTAAAATATAAAATCCAAACTTCACAACTATTAAAATTATCATAACAAGACAAATAAATTACCACACCCTCAACAATGAGGACCCTGCGAGTGGAATCACCCCTGGGGAATCACGCCACATGGCCATAGTGCTGTAACTAATTCTCCCTGACAATGCCGGTAATATGCGTCATTCAGGACTCACAGTACCCAAGGATTCTCCAAAGAGACTCAGAACTGAAGGATTCCAGTCTTCATCTCAGGTCACTGGATAGTGTCTATGTCTCACAACCATATAGCAAGATAGGAAGTGCCACACAACCCTTTCCAGCGTTCTCATAACCCCCCATGTTCTCCTAATCCGTCTATTGACTTCATAGGAAAAGTCACCAGAAACATGAATGTTGCTGCCGAGGTAAGTAAACCGATCAAAAGGGTTTTTCTTTTTTTATATGCCAGTGTTAAAAAAGCGTATAACTCTGTTGCTTTGGCATCTTTGGGCAGATTTGTCCATAATCTGGTACAGCTCATACCCACTATAAACCTATTCTCCAGCAGCTGCCAGTCACCACCAGAACTGTGCAATAATAGACAATAGAGACTGAGGAAACTCTGAAGGATGCCTTAGAGAAAGCAGACTGTAACATGCTTTATGAATCACATAGAGAGGGCACTGAGGAACTCAGCCACTAAGTCACAGATTACATACAGTTTTGTGTTGATAAAACAGTTCCCACAATGATAGTTGATTGTTTTACAAGCAACAAACCAGAGATCACAAAAGACCTGAAAGCCTTACTGAAAAAGAAGAAGAGGGCCTTCGGGTTTCGAGATAATGAAAAAATCAAGCAGCTTGCATTCAGAACTGTGGCAGCAACTCCATGAGGGGAAAGCTCACTACAGAAACAAACTTGAGCACATGTTACAGCACAACAATATGAAGTAAGTGAGAGATAGGATGAGAACTATCATTGGCTACAAGCAGGCTGTAAAACCTGCAGAGGAAGGGAACAAGAACCAAGCTAATGAACTTAACTAGTTCTTTAACAAGTTTGCCTCATTCTTGTTAGTCCAGCCTTCCCCAACACTGCTAGCCTCTGTGTGCAAGCTGAGGAGGTTCTGGAATCCAAACTGCCATCTCTACCCTGCATGATCTTCCCCTACAACACCTGTGGCTTCTAGACCCCTTCTGTTTTCTAGACTGACATGTTTATGGCATCATAAACTCTGCCATTCAGTGATGAACTGTTAAGAATGGGTGCTGCGAGAAAATCCATTGAGCTTTTCTCTAGTTTTGTTTGGACAGAATATAAGGGTCAGGTAGTAGCTCTCATTTCACAAGTTAAATTTATTTTTCTGTTACCAAAGTAAAATGGTGTGTGAAAGATGACACAGGGATTGCCAATGTAGTATTTAGTTTGCAAAGGGACCCTGAAATCTGGAGTCTCATATTGCAAGTTTTGTCAATAAAGAAGTTAATATGGTCCACACTGCTAGGCACGACGGACATTTAAAACGTTTCTGCACTTTTTTTTAACTCTGTTTTTTAATAATTTCAAAAACAAATTACATTACTTTTCTACATAGTCACCTTCATTTGCGGTGCAATTTTCCCACCCAATTACTACTCCTCCCATCTACAAAAATATGAATGTGTGGAATCTTTTTGAACATCCCTCTTATTTTTCATTGTAGTTCAGAATTTTCATTTGTTCTGTTAGCAACTATTCTAAACAATATGCAAAGATTTTTTTTCAGTTTTCATTTTGAAAAGATAGACAGAATGGGCCATAAAGAAAGCTTTTTTATACTTTTTAACACTGTGTTTCTCCTGTTAATATAATGGCCACTTTTTATTATTTTTACCCTACTACAATTACAAGTAGGGCAAACAGCAATACAGTGGGCGATTACCAACTTTACCTCTACAGTGGACTCTTTTAACAAAGTACTGATTATGATATGCCCATTTTCAGGCATTTTCTTTTTATTAAATAATAGGTTGGAGCCCTGGATGATTCAAAGTTTCTTTTGTCAATACCAAGGTACCAAGTTATACAGTTACCTTAAGCAGACTTCAGACTGAACTGAGACAGTATTGAAATGCATGTGTATTTATAATTCTTGGACATCCTATGGCACTCAGGTTAATCACCATCTAACTGTTATAACTTCTTTTGTTATACCATCCTATCCTGGTAAAATAATTTGCTAATTTGTATGTACGTATGACCTTTTAACTGAAGACTCTAAACTTTAGCTTAGAGTAAAACTTTGATGATGTAAAAGTAAAACTTTTCTCCTTCACCTCCTTCTATGATGCCTACATTTCTTTTGTGCACCTTAGCTGCTTACCAGTCTGAAAAATCTGTTACACTCACACACACACTAGTAACCCATACACACACAAAAACACACACTAGTATTCAAAATTTGGAATCAACCAGAAATTTTCAAGTTTTTGATAGGAATTGATACTATTCTTAATCAGGAACCATTACATCCATTTTAAAATATAACCAATAGATTACTAATGTTCCATACTTCTATTAGAGCCTGGAATATCTGATTTATTATTCACTAACCACATTACCTGTCAAAAACATGTAATAGAATAAATGTAATAATACTTGAAATCTCATTCCCTACATGTACTTTCAGGTCCTTTTCTCTCTTGACTGGTGCTCCCTCTGTCAGCCTCGTTCCTGTAAAGCCTACCTCTCAGATTCAGACATTTTGAGACATCTTGCTCGCCTGCTGTACCCTTTTATATCTCCCATTTTTGAAGGCGACTCTCAGCCTGAATCCTACACCTTTACTCCACATGATGTGCCCACAGTCACACTTCCTCGCATTTCAAAAGTCAAACTGACCAGTCAGATTTCTCAGAGGAACTGGACATATACTCCTTAGTGTTTTATTACATAGAAGATTATTCACATGACTGAAAAACCCATTTTTCAGTAGCCATTACTCCAGTACAGTATTTATTGATAAATGTGATTACTTATTGCTTAATTTTGCAATTGTGTTAACACAACTAAAACCTGTTATTCTATTCAATAAAGCAAGTAAAATAGTCTTTTTTGGGTTTTAAGGAGCTGGTATTTCTAAAGTTCATTTCACCCCAACACTTATGTGATGCTATCGCTGCAGGAAATTGATACACACAGTGCTTACTTGCCCTTGGACAGATAAAGCAATGGAATATGCTTGGACCCATGGAGACAGGTACTGACTGTCTAATCCTCTTGTGCAGTTAGTTTGAACGAACATCCAGTCCAAGCCCTTTTTGATTCCGGCAGTAACGTCAACCATTGTTGCACGCTATTATGTCCTCTTGCAACAGTTGGACATAAAACATACCAAATCTCACATGTATGTGTGACGAGGGCTGAAACTACTCTACAATACTCTGTTGGCTCCTACTTAATAAACAACTATAGTGGGTGCGAGAGGTGGAGGTGCCATACCATCTTTATGCTCTGATACTGGGCAGGGACTGGCTACAAAGTAAACCCTGAGAAAGAAAATGAGCCTAAAAGAAGTACAAGAAGAAGTAAAAGTAAAAAACCAGTAAAAGAGCAAGTAAGACTGTGGCCACCTAGTATGGTACTGCAGACATCTGGGAGTTCTGCCTCAAGGAATACCCATCAGCCTCGACTCCTGTAATATCTAACTTCACGCCCCAAACTCTCACCTTCTTGCAACTTTGGTTTCACTCCCTGCCACCTTTGTTTAAGCATGAGCAGTAGAATGACAGTTCCTTGAAGTTTGATAGGATCGCCGCAGCTGTTATTAAAGAACAACCCACCGGAGACTCTATGCCACCCACGGCTCATGATCATCTGTACCAGTTGATAAAATCACAGTGCAAGCTGCAGTGCCAATTCCTCATCCTGAGTCCCTAACACCATGAGGTGTGTGACCTATCCCATGCTCACTTAATGTGTGTCCACATAGGAGCAGAAAAAAAACCCTTGAACAAATAACTGTGCAGTTTTATTGACCTGATTTGCACAAAGAGGTGCACTGTTATCTCAGGTTCTGTCGAGTTTAGTAAGTAACCCAACCACCCTGAAGGGATGACGCCCATCTAGTTCCCCTTGTCCAACACTCGGGCAGCTTGTGAAAGTACCATAGTTTTTGTAATCATGAAAATCATCAAGCATAAGCATTTAAATTTCAGATCATGTGGATTCATTCATTCAGAAGTCAGCAAAAACTCAATCCTTGATCAGTCTTCAGCATCTCGTGTACAATGATCTACTTGCCACAGTACCTGTTGCAGACAGGGTAATAGAATAATTAGAAACTATTTGCGATCTCTTGTTCTGCGTGTGCTTTCAGTGCCTTTCCTACATATTTTCGTGTGTGCAAATGCTTCTTCACCAGTGATCTCTGTCTTGAACATGTACCTGTAATGTCTGCATTTCATCCATCCATCCATCCATTTTCTAACCCGCTGAATCCGAATACATTCTTTCATTATTTGCAAGGCACCTTGCTCACCTCCTGTCTGGTTTTATACTTGCTGTCTTTGAAGGTGATTCCCGCTGTGTAGCTCATACACCTTTTTCTCCTCATCATGCGTCTCATACTCACACTTCCTCTGTCGCCACATCACCAAAGCTAAGCTGACCAGTCACACCAAAGCCAAACTGACCAATCAGATTGCTCAGAGAGACACGCAGACCTTAACATTTTATTATAAATCTTGATTTCTTTATTAACATGTATGCAGCATACATTTTTGTCTTTATTAACTTTATAATACCACATTATGTAGTCTTTTTTAAAAGGTTATCACCCCTTATGGTAATCATCATTCAGAAATACTTTGTTGCACATCACAGCACAGTCTTTCCAAAGATGCCCTAGCGCTCGTAGGCTTAGCATTTTCTTCTTGAACCTGGGCATCAATAGTCATGTACTGATTGACTAATGAAATGAGAACACAACAATTAAAAGTGGTGCAAAATATGCATTGTTCTTGTATTCTCCAAGGAGATAATTAAGGTGCAAACAGGTGCAGAGTAATTCTTCATAAATAAATAATCCAAAAAATCCAGTGCAATGTGCAGAATTTAAAAGTCAAACAAAAAACAATAAATGTTCAAATTAATTCACTGATAATATCAAAAGTCAGAATCACCTTTATATGCCTTTCCAGTGTTTTCTGCCTCTCTCACCCTCATCTTGCCCCACTCACACAACTTCCAGGCATGTTCAGTGCAGCTGAGACTAAGGCCTGTGCCACCATTAGGGCGAATTAGGCATTCACCTAGGGTGCAGATCATAAGGCGGGGGCAAAACCCAGCTGTCCGGGTTAGGTACTGAACAGTTGTTTGGTGCACTAATAACCTAGCACAGGCACTGCCAGAGACCCTTGAGAAAGTGGTCCTATGCCAACTCCTGTCTCAGTCACCATCCCTTAACCTCCACTGGTAGACCCTGAGCACAACTCCACGGTTGCTCCTGTCTACCCCTGGAGTGCCTCTGATGCAGCTCCACCGTGGGGTTCCCCTGACCACTTTGCCACTATCTAATAACAATGGCTCCTAACCATTTCTGCTGTTTCATTTTTTATTTTCCTTACTTCCTCAATTTCTCTGCTTCTTTCATTCTTTCTCTTTGTTATTTTTCATTTAGTTCACTCCCTGGTGCCTTTTACATCTTGTGGATGCAGGTGTTCTGCCCAGCGACCCACAAAGTGTCAATGGAGAACAGCTGAGTTTATCACGCCTGTATTTAACAAGCAATCAGCTCGCCTCCCCATTGAATACACTGTGGCCACAGAGATTTGCTGAAGAGCACTCCCGCACCCACAAGCCTGAGTTATATCACAATGATTCCATATCTAAAAACATGGACCCCTAATGTGCTTTACCACACAGGGTCAAGGCCAAAATAAAATCGGTTTTGGGGAATGAACATAGTGTTTTTCTTAGCTATTATAAGGCACATTGTCTATACAACTGTTTTATTATGAGTATAAGGAGTTAATAAACAATATAAATTTAGGTACAAAAATAATTTAAATACAAGACATCATGTTCATTTCACATGTTCATTTGCAGTGCAGAAAATATATTAATTAATTACTACTTTGAAAAGCATATAAAATATAAACTAACTAAGGTCATGTTTGAATTTACATATTTCAAAATTCCAAAAACTCCTTTGCAAAAATGAAGATACAATATACCTCAATTAAAGTATTAAATGAAAGTTTAACAAGTGTAAGAGCAATTGAATAACTAAATTAAGAATGAAACAGATAGAGAAACGCAGATGAGAAAGAATAAAATGCAGAATAGCAATTTATTCACTAGAATATTCTTTCAAGAAGGCTTGTTAGTCCTAAGACAAATCACTCTCATCAATAATTATTAACTCTATGCCTGTGTTCCACTCTGAGTAGAATAAATGGCCATTTATACAGATACATTTTATTTTCCCAGTATATGAAAGAACAGACTCACATTATTAACGTATTAACGTATGTATTCCTTTGTAAGGACATTACCCTAGGAGAATAAAATATGCATATTTTCTGCTTTATAGTTTTATTCCCACTTTCTGGAGAAGCCTACTTGCACGGACTATTATATCTCGATGCTCTGAGGCATGTGCAGTGGTATTCATATCTGTTCACTGAGGACTCCAGGCAAATGTCATAGAACTGCGCATATTTAAACCTTTCTGGATGAATTAAAGGCAAAAGTGTAGCAAGTTAAAATTTAGAGATGACATTTAGAAATATTTCAGTTTTTTTTTCCAAGTAATATTTTCTGGCTCTCTTAATTTAGGGACATACAGTAAATGCACTTTCTAGAAAAAGTTTCATTAGCCATCATAGAAACAATTGAGTGTAATGAATGCACCCCATTACTGTGCCCACTGTATAGAGTGGAGAATAAGAACAACAGTCTAAAAGGAAAGATAAAGGAGACCCAGAAGACTTTGTTACACAGGTACTTATAGACTTGAGGACACTGGTTGAAATTAATAGAAAGTGCCTTGAAGATGGAAAATTGAAAACATTACTTCACAAAAAGGGTCACAGGAATGTTTAACAAAACAAAGAGTTATTTAAGTGAAGAATAAGACATATTAATGGTGCCTAGAAACTGTGAAAGACAGAGGCAACTGAATTAATAGAATAAGACAGATGAAATGAAATTGCAAGGAGTTTTGAAAATATATTTGATGTAAGGTAGCACAACAAGTTAACTCCAAGTAAAATAAAGGCAGAAAATACAGATCTGCATGGTGGGTTTGCATAGCAGGTCTCTGAATATCAGGTCACCTTGTGTTGGTACAGAGGCATACTGTATTAAATATGTTTATGAGTTGAATCAGCTTGTTTCCATAAGTGTAATCAGTCTGTCTGTCTTTTTTCAGTGATATAGATTTTATAATAATGGAGATGAGAACATATTTTCAAAATTGTTTTTAAAAGTGTAAGTACAAGTATACTTCAGTTTGATTTTAGCATTTTCCTTTTTGCAATTACACGAGGTGTGGTGAATGGAAGTATAGCATACACCAATCAAGCCATAATCTTCAAACCACTGATAGTGACGTAATTAACATTAATTATCTCATTATAATGGCACCTGTAATGGGGTGGAATATATTAGGCAGTAAGTGAACAGTCAGTGTTTGAAGGTGATGTTCTGGAAGCAAGAAAAATGGGCAAGTTTAAGGAACTGATTAACTTTAACTGGGGCAAAATTGTGATGGCTAGACAACTGGGTCAGAGCATCTTCAAAACAACAGGTCTTGTGGGGTGTTCCTGGTATTCAGTTTATTGGTACCTACCAAAAGTGGCCCATGGAAGGAACCAATGACATGAGGGTTATGGGTGCCCAAGGCTCATTGATGCACTTGGGGAGCGAAAGGCCAGCCTGTCTGGTCTAATCCCACACGATAGCTACAAGTTACTGGTAAACTTAATGCTGGCCATTACAGAAATGTGTCAGGACACATAATGAATCACAGCTTGCTGGGTATTGGTTTGTATAGTGCAGACCAGTCAGAGTGCTCATACTGACCTCTGTCCATTTCCTAAAACACTGACAACTGGCACATGAGCGACAGAACCGGACCATGAAGCAATGGAAGAGCAAAGGTCTGATGAATCACATTTTTTTTGGATCATGTGGATAGCAGGGTGTGTGTCATTTACCTGGGTAAGAGATGGCAGCAGGATGCAGTGTGGAATAAGGAAAACCTGGTGGAAGCAGCATGATTTTTTAGATAATGTTCTGCTGGGAAACCTTGGGTCCTGGCATTCATGGCTGTTATTTTTGCAAATAGCACTGCCTAAAGATTGTTGCAGTCCATGTACACCCCTTCATGGCAACAGTATTACCCGATAGCAGTGGCCTCTTGCAGTAGGTTGATGCACCCTGCCACACTGCAAAATCTGTTCAGGAATGGTTTGAGGAACATGACAAAGTGTTCAACGTGTTGATTTGGCCTCTAGAGTCACCAGATCTCAATCCAATCGAGCAACAGTGGGACAGGCTGTAAAAACAAGTCTGATCCATGGAGATTCCACTTCGCAACTTCCAGGACTTAAATGATCTGCTGATGACAACTTGATGCAAGATACCACAGGACACCTTCAGTAGTCTTGTGGTGTCAATGCCTTGACAGGTCATATTCAGCAGGTGGATTTAATGTTGTGGTTGATTGGTGTATGTGTATAATAATTTTTACATTGTCATTGTTAAATGTACAGTTAAATCTGCTGGTATTTATGGGAGATAAAAGGAATTATTCGGAACCAAGAACTACACAACACCATTGTGTAAGCTGCACTTTTCAGTCTCTGAAATTCCTTGCTGTGACAGTAGCAAAACCTGCATCCAAGCATTTTTTCACAATTCCCTCCTTCCCAAATTATAAGCAGACAGATTGATTATTCATCAATTTCCATTCTTGCTTATTCTAGCTGAGAGTCAAATTCATAGTTGTCATCTAACAATGTACACCAAATGAACTATTTTAGATTCATTAGTTATCTATCATTTGTTCAGTTAAATTACACATTTTTGCTATTTTCAACTGAGACTGACTCACAGAGGGCTGTATGTTCCAAACAACTGGTTCTGGTATTGAAAGCATTTTTCAGCTAAATAAAGCAAAGTGGTTCCAGACCTTTTTAATTTATGAAACAAGTTAGAAAATGTATGCATGGTGTATCATTCAGGTTTGTAACTGTTTCAAATACTAGAGCATTTTTCTTTATTTACTTCATCAGAGAGAGAGATTCCATGGTTTTGTTTATTAAATATAGCATTTTTAACAATGAGTCATATCCAGAAATAACAGTGATAATAAACTGTAATTACATGTGTTAGCAGAGCATATAAAATACATGTTTTTTAATAGCATTTTAACACATCACGTGCTTAAAAACTATTATAGTGTGCAAAACAGCTTTCACAGACACCAGATTCCAACTCAAGTGATTTTATTTTTTATTAGTTTTGTTAGTTGTTGATAGTGGAGCATATATAGCTAATTCTTTCAAAAATGTTATTTACCAATTGAGACTTCAACTGTATGTTGGCTGTTGGCTGCAACAGGCCATGATGGACAGGAGGTCATTGTGGCTGTTTCACAATAAAATTATAGTGTTAGAGAAATAATGAATTATTAAAATCTGCACATAAAGCAACCTTAAGTTAGTTTTCAGTGTAACAGAAATACCGAGTGCATATTTGTTCACTGTTTGCATTACGGCTCACAATTTTTCTTTCGGGTTCCATTAACTTCTAGATGAGATACATGAATTTTTAGATAAGTTAAGTGACCTTTTGCTTTCATTGCTTGCTTTTTTTTTTTACTTTTTTATGACACAAGTGTCATTGAACATATCCGGTACATGGGTAAGAAGTAAAAGAAGCGAGATGGTGTGGCAGAGGATCTTACAAGCAGCTTAGATATTCCCCGTGTGTATGCACCTCTGCTCCCATTTCAATAAATTGTTTTAGGAATCTGAAACCGTAAACTAAACCAAAATTGAAGTTGCATAGTGTTTTTCTACATTAATACAGATAATTTGAGTTTTTTAATTTCAAGAATGTTCACATTATTCTCTTTTGAGATATGTCAATGAAAACTATCTTTGCCTAAATATTCCCTTAAGGAATAAGTGTATCAAGTTTCAACCAAATTAGCCCCACTTTTAAGTGCTTTTAAGACTATGCTCAGTTTTCATTGTTTATCTCCCTATTGTTGCTGAGACTTGTGTCAACCCAGTGACATGCTTAATTGCATTTTTATTTTATTTGTTTTGCGCCCACTGGGTATGAGACTGGGGATGAGCTAGCCAGTAGTAACAACTGCCATGAAGGACACTGATGCAAAATGGCATGAAAGTTGCACAGCTTGACTACCTCAAATGACACATCTATCTACCCATGGCTGAAGATACAGTACACGCCTGACAAATCATTACTATAGATTTTTGTAATATATTAAAAACAACTGTGATTCTCTAAGAAGCAGTAATAATTTGTTTTACCTTAAACATTTCAGCTGTTTCATTGAGACAAGGAAACAAGTGACTGGCTTTTTGAACACTTCCATTAAAAGAGGCAGCTATCATTGTTCAATTTCGGGACTATATCAAAGCTTGGATCCAAAACTGCTAAATTATCTATTTCTTGTTCATAATAAATATTTTACTGAAAATAAACCAAACATTATCAAAAACATTTGAGGAAATGCTTTAGGTTTCTACCATCAGGGATGGCTTGAAAACACCATAGACCACCCAGTCAAGCATTTAAATATCAAATTTTATTGCATGCGATATCAAATGGTATAAAGATGTTTACAGGTTCTTATCACCTGGATGATGTACTCGACTCATTTTGCTCTCCAAAGAAAAATGGTATATTTATAGTATTTTGACCTGAATGAAATCCTACTAAATTAAGTACCGCTGAATGTACTGTACCTATCCATCATTAGCCCAATGCGTTTTCATGCCCAGGGTTGCACATTCACTTCTATATTTTTCTGTTTCCCCCCAGTCTCCTGAGGTTGAGACTATGTTAGTGTAAACAATTTTAATTTTTGAACATTGAGTAATGTCTTCAAACACGAAGTGAACTGTGGAAAAAAAATTGACTTTGCATAAGGATATTGTTTTTGTTTTCACATTTAGACAATGGGAAACTTTGCAAAAATGACATCAAATCAATGTGCATCAAACTGTTATTTTTAATGTTTTTGCAGTACAGATAACTATTATTGTTCAAAGTACAATTAACATACAGACAGAAACAAGTAAAAAGATATGGCCAGTTAGGCACTTCCAGCGTAAACAAAAACAAATGCCATTTGATTATGTTATGAGATCGTCTGTGATGTGCGAACAAAAAAGGTACCAACTAACCTTTTAGGTTCTTTTCTTAACAGAATATAAGAAGAAATGTCAAAAACAGCTATAGAACTGTTGCAAACAGTATAACCTCTTATCTGTTTCTCCCTCCATATCATATCCTGTGTACTCAACCCTAGGGACCTCAATGGCAAGCCCCACTATATGGCAAAAAGTTGGTAGACTCCTGACCTTCACACCTATATGAGCTTGTTGAACATCCTGTTCCAAAACCATGGACATTATTATAGAGTTTCCCCCACCCCTTTGCAACTATAAAAGCCTGCACTCTTTAGATAAGGCTTTTCACAAGATTTTGGAAAGTGTCTATGGGAATTTTCTCCCATTCAGCCAATTCAAATTGTAACAGAGCTTTTGTGAAATAAACCTTATATTTTTTAACAATCCTTCATTTGCTCTTATTACTAGTTGACAATGATATCCTCCTATAGTGAAGATTTTCTAACTGTTTGTGACTTATGTGATTTGAGTATCCTGGTTCATAACAGGGTGGCACAGTGGATATCGCTGCTGCCTTGCAGTTAGGAGACCAGGGTTCGCTTCCCAGGTCCTCCCTGCATAGAATCTGCATGTTCTACCCAGATGTGTGTGGGTTTCCTATGGGTATTCCGGTGTCCTGTGTATGTGTGTGCGCCATGCCCTGGGATTGGCTCCAGCAGACCCATGTGACCCTGTAGTTAGGATTTAGTGGGTTGGATAATGGATGGATGGATGGATAGTTCATAACAAAATATAACACACGTAAGACCTTTATAAATGAAAACACTGATTTCAGACATAGGCAAATTAAAACAGCAAAATTCACAAAAGCAGAAAATCACAGTAAGAATAAGACACCCACCATTCCCTAGTTCACTCAGGAATTGTGGGAAACCTTTATCTTTATAGTGCTGAGGCCTGGCAGTGATGGACTTTTGGGGGACCAGCCACAAAACACATGGCACATAACAGAGGCATTGATATAGAGATAAAACCAAATACAAAGAAAAATACAAATGAACATAAATAAAATGAATACAAATAAAAGAATAAAGAAGATATAAAACAATGATTTGAACCCCATTCAGAGGAGGAACCCTTGCTGAAACTTAAGAAGCTAAGAAGCTCATATATAAGACAC
Organism: Polypterus senegalus; assembly: GCF_016835505.1. NCBI lineage: Eukaryota > Metazoa > Chordata > Cladistia > Polypteriformes > Polypteridae > Polypterus > Polypterus senegalus. The sequence continues at coordinate 126,724,825 of NC_053157.1, read as the reverse complement.
TTGCGGCGACAGCCACTCAGCTGTAGTATTAGCTCTCTTCTTTTCTGTTCCCCTTTGGAAAGGTTTTCAGTCATTCTTAAATTTTTCTGGCTTTTGATATTCAGGATTTTAAATTTTAAAGTATAGACATCTAGCGTAGTAGTGCATTTTGTTGTAGTTGCTGTTTGTTAATTTGAGTGTTTTTGTTGTTTTCTTTGTTTTGAACTTAGAATTTAGGAATTTCAAATTTTTATTTAAAATTCCTTATTTTATTTAATAAATTCATTAAATAAAATTGAAGTTGGGTAAGACATTATGGTGGTTTGGCATCTTAAAACATTTGGAAAAAATGATCACACTTGCCACCAGTTGAGGATTTTTTGGCTTTGACCATACTTACTCCTGGATGATAAGGTCTTCTTCTCTGCCTTCTTTTCAAAGCTTCACTTTGGCCATGGATCTCCTGTCATATCAGCAAGTTCAGGATTCAATGCTAAAACTAAATTTAAAAGTAACAAACACCATACATCTGGTGTCAAGAATGTGTTTGAATCTTTCATTATTGTTCATTTAAATATTAGCATTTTTTATTTCTACTAGCTCTGTTAGTTTAAACATGTCTTCAACTAGATACCCCTAAGCTCCTAAGCTACACCAGTTTCAATTTCATACTTGTAATACTTTACGAAAAAATAGATTTGTTTCTTTTTTTCTCAATGTTTCACTGAATGTTCGAGCAGAATACTCCAGTCACACCATTTTGGAGTTATATGTGCTTCCAACCAGTACCACACCAAACAGATTCCTTTCATTTTTGTTAAATTGAAAAAAAAAATCTAGAAACACTTCTTGAGCTTTGGGACGTGTGAGCCCAAAGGCTTTTTGACACCTTTTCTATTTTGGTACCATCTTAAAGGTGCTGAAAACTTCAATTTTCAGTAATGAACCACCTGCTACTTTGTTACATTTTGATTGCTTAAATGATCAATCTTAATTGTAAAAACCACCTGAGTCCTGCAGAACAGATTTAACACTTCATACTTTACTCGTTGGTATGCCTTAAGGTTAGCTGTTTTAAGTATAGTTTTCTCAGAAAGTAAGATAGATGAAACATGACTTTTTCTCTGCTCAGTCTGGTGTTCTTGAATCTGCTTTCTACAACAGAACAGCAGCAGTATGATTAATCTTTGCTGGCACTGTTTTGTCATTCTGTTAGATTAGTAACAGCATTGCGTTATTCCCAGATTAAAGTCAACTGCTTCAATGTCATTTGTCCATGAAGAATGTCTATTTTTAGATATATACTCCACCTACAATGTTATAATACATTTAACTCATTAAAAGAATTTATTTAATAAAGTTTAAAAATGGAACAGCTGGAAAGAAAGTAATATGTTTCCTGTGTTACCAGTATTATAAAGAGTGAAAACTACAGTATTCAAACCCTTTTGCTTTCTGCACTCTATTGTGTTGTAGATTTAATTTTAAACAGATAAATTTGCCATTTTTGCTGATCAGTGTATGCCCAATTACGCATAATGAAAAATGAAATCATGTTTTCAGAAAGGTTTTCAAATTTATTAAAAATAAAAAACTGAAATCTCTCACTCATTTAAGTATCCAGACCCTTATTTCATAGATGCCTCTTTGGAGGCAATTACAGCTTTGGATCTTCCTGGCAAGGTTTCTACAAGTTTAGCACATGTGGATTTGGGCTATGGGATTTAAGTCTGTTTTTTGGCTGGGCCACTCAAGGACAGTCAGGGACTTGTCCTGAAGCCACTCAAGTGTTGTCTTAGCTGTACACTTCAGGGGCCTCATGTATAACGCTGTGCGTAGAACTCGCACTATAAAATGGCGTAAGCACAAAAGCCGAAATGTGCTTATGCACAGAAAAATCCAGATGCAGGAATCTGTGCGTACTCCAACTTCCACGTTCTTCTGCTACATAAATCCCGATCAGCGTGAAAACTAACGCTCGTGCACGCGCATTATGTAACGCCCCAAATCCTCCCAGAATTACGCCTATTTAAATATGCAAATCAATATAAATCGCCCTTAAGCGCAGCCTTCTGTGAAAAGACAATGGGAAAAGCACGGGAAAATATAAGAATTTCAGCGAATACCAAGTGGAGGCAAAGGAAAAACATACTATTTGTTCAAATAAGCTGTGGTATAATCAACAAAAGGAAGTTGATCGAGTGGCATAGCGTGTTGGAGAAACATGAAAGCTCACATTCACAAAATCACACAGTGCCGAAAATAAAAAAGAAGTCGCATATCAAAGTCGCCGTGGAAAGCCGAGTTGTAAGCCCACTGTCTGAGTGTCATATGAAAGCTTATTAGGGTACAGAGAAAAAAGCACACGGTGGGGAAAAAGCACGAAATGTCCACTTCAATCTCGACATTTCCACTTTAATCACGTAGTTTATTTTGTCATTAAAGTAGAACATCATAAAATTCATCTTAAAATTGTTTAATTAACCAGTTTCTAAAATCACATCGTAATTAAAGTAGCACGTTAAATGCTTTGTTTTGTATTTGATTTTCAATGTGCTCTATGTGTGTGAATCACTACTTGCTTCTTAAACCGGCTCTTTTCCTCCAACTGGACACAGAGTCCATTACATTCGTGATATTACAGCTCTCTGAATAACTAAAATACTGAGATGTATACGTGATGTCATTTTCATGATGATAGGAGTTAAAGAACGTTTGTGCTCATGACACAAGCATTTAACTTTTGCCGAATTTTGTCGCTGCGTTTTTAGCTGTGTTGTTGTTTTATCTTTCTGTTTTATATTCAATATATATTGGCGTAGCCGTCACTGCAGTCAGTGCTTTTCTTTCCCCAAGTAACCGATCGCCATACAATCAGCTCTGTAATAGACGTTAAGCCATCTGTAAGCTTAGCGCCGATTCTTTCAAAACGTTTAAAGAACATTGAAATATCTTCGTAGTACATGTTTAATTAGTCTGTCCTTAAAGACACTCCCAGTGAAGAATATAGATTATTTAAATGAAGTTAAAGTTTTATCTGTATAATTTAACAAACATATTTTGCTGCATTTCACCTTAAAAATGATATCGTCATCATATGTAAATACGCGCTTTATAAAGTGGCTCAGGTTGTGCGATATTATAACTATAGTGCAAGTTTACAGTGGGGTGATTGTACTTATAAGTACAAACAGTTCTACAAGGAGCACTTGATTGGCTGCATTTAAAGTTCTTGGGATTAAACTGTTTTGAACCGCGAGGTCCGTACAGGAAAGGCTTTGAAACGTTTTGCCGTGGCTGAGACAGCGTGTCCTTAATGCCGTATACCGATAATTCTCTTTCCGATCAGCTGCTGCTGTGATTCACACTCAGATACAGTGATATAAATACTCCGAGTGGTGCAGTGAGAGAAATATGGAAAAAGATGATCCGCTGTGGCAACTCCTAATGGGAGGAGCTGAAAGAAGAAGAAGAAGAAGAAGTGAGAGTAACAACGCTAAAGCAGTTATGGCATTTGGAATACTATAGCTGTTCCCTGGACCATTATATTGTTACGAGTTAATTACAATCAGATGCATTACACTAATAAACAATATGCGGTTAGTTTATGTGTATTTATAAAGCCGCGTCATGAAAATAATGAGTAATCACAAGAACAGTAGCACTGCTTTGATGCTGGGTGCCGCCAGTTTGCAAAACCGAGCGGAGAACTTGCGTACGACAAGGTATGAGGTACCGTGGAAAAGTGCGTGGCTTTACGCCAAGAGTAGGTTTTATACATCGTGATTTGAACGTGGAAAAGTTCTTACGCAACATTTCTGTGCGTACGCACCGTTTATACATGAGGCCCCAGGTCATCATTGTGCTGAAATGTGTATTGTCACTGCAGTCTAAGGGTGTGTGAATTCTGGTGCAGGTTTTCTTCAGTGATCTCTCTGTATTTAGCTGTATTCATCCTTCCCTTGATTCTGTACAGTCTCCCTTTCCCTTCCAATAAGAAGAATGCCTACAGCACCACCCTGCTTTACTGTATTGATGGTATTAGGTGGATGATGAGCAGTGCCGGTCTTTACCAGACATAGTGTTTGGAGTTCTGTCCAAGCAGTTTAATTTTTGTCTCATCAGAGTCCTTCAAATACCATATATTACAAATGCTTAATTGATAGAGTGCTGGTGAGATGGTTTCTTTCAAACTGATTCTCCCATCTCAGTGTAGGGCTTCTTCCTCCAAAAGAGTAGTCAGGTAGCAGGCAAGGTTCGATACACAGAGATCTAAATTCATCCATCCATTTTCCAACCCACTGAATCCGAACACAGGGTCACGGGGGTCTGCTGGAGCCAATCCCAGCCAACACAGGGCACAAGGCAGGAACCAATCCTGGGCAGGGTGCCAACTCACCACAGGACACACACAAACACACACTAGGGCCAATTTAGAATCACCAATCCACCATGTCTTTGGATTGTGGGAGGAAACTGGAGCGCCCAGAGAAAACCCACGCAGACACAGGGAGAACATGCAAACTCCACGCAGGGAGGACCTGGGAAGCGAACCCAGGTCTCCTAACAGCGAGGCAGCAGCACTACCACTGTGCCACCGTGCCGCCCCAGATCTAAATTCTAAACACCAAAATAAAATATTAATTACCAAAAGTTATGTTAAAAAATGTTTTTAAACTGCATTTTTGACTCAAGTCCAGGGGGATATTTTCCGTACATCACTTAAATCATCCAAGATCAGGTGCCTCATCTTGGATAAGTTAATGCCGGTAACACTCATCCAGGATAGGTCGGTTTTTCAAACGCAGAGGTGTAGTAGATTAGTCTAGATGGATCTAATCATCTGAGATGATTGCGTGCGCCTGCGCTGATTGAAAAGACCATATATATTGAGTCTAGAAAACATGATCAGCAAGTCTTTGATAGGCTGCAACAAAATGACGAAAGAATGGGCGCACTCTTTCACACAAGCGGAGCAGGACCTGTTACTCAAAGGATATGAAGAATTTCAAGAGTTAATATGTACAAGGGGTAACACTGCAAAAGCAGCCCAAACCAGAAAAGATGGCTGGCAAAAAGTGGCCGATAAAGTAAATGCGAAAGTAGTGTGCATTGTACTTACTGAATGCAGCGTATCATTTCCTATGTGTCACATTAATTATTATTTAATATGTCATAATTCCAGATCAAACGTGAGCACAAGGAGAACATGGGAACAGGTTAAAGTGAAGTACAAGAATATAATTCAAAATGGTAAATATTGGTATATAACTATTTAAAGAATTGTTGACATAATCATATATAATAGAAAAACCATTAATTTGAAAGCTAATAAGAAGGCAGACAAGCAAAAAACAGGTGGAGGTCCACGCGGTCCAAACCTAACCCCTGCAGAAGAGTTGGCTCTCCAGCAAAATGCCCATCACCCGGTTTCTGAGGGCATTCCAGGGGGAAGCTCCTCCTCAGAACCAGTGGCAGGATGCAGTGGTAACTTCATTTCAGGTAAAGGATGGTCATTGCTTATATTTTGTCCTCAATGTGTGCCATAGGTATGTCCCATTTAGCCCATTTTTATTTTGTTCGGTCAGTTGCAGGGAATGTCATATCCCTAGAACCTGTGTCTGACCACCAAGGTATTGACGAATGTCAAATATTTGATGAAGACACCGTGTCTGATTATTCATCAGGAGAAGAGGTAAATGTTCCAAATGTTTGAACGCTCTGTTTGAACACTCCACTCTGATCAGTCCCATGTGCTAATCGTGATATAACTGTGTTGCAGGAGCCTGTAGCCAGCACACATGTACATTTTGGAACATCCACATCAAAAAGAGGAGATGGTGAGGTTGGTTGAGCCATCTGTTGTACTTGATACAAAATGATTCAAAATTATATACAGTACTGTGTATACAATATAGAGGAAAAAAGGCATTTGTAATTGTGTATTTATTTGCAGAAAAATGTGAGGGCTCTAAACAAGAGATATCTTCAGCAGAAAGTCACGTACAGGAAACTAAAAATGAGGAAAATACAGCAGGACATGGAACTTCATGAACTGAAGACAACCAAAATGAAGTTGCAGATAAAAATACTAGAAAAACAATTGGTAACAAAATTCTCTTCTCTTTCCCATGATGTGTATGCATGAGTGTATCCTTAATTTATGTTCTCCTCCTTACAGGCTGAAGGTCCATAATATATAATAAATCAGTTTTGTGTGAAACCACTGTTGTCTTTTTCATTGAAAATGTTGGGCCATAATTCTGTCTCTGGCAGCTCTGCCACTGGTTTGCTCAAGGTGCACTGGGTCAAGGTCATCATCAGGCTGCACCAAAACCTCAGGGACTCTCTCTTTTTTGATGGTCGCTATGTTGTGTAAGACAGAGCATGCCACAATTATGTCACATGCTCTGTCAGGTGCAACCCTCCTCCTTTTTAGACATTGAAATCTCTCCTTCAGGTGGCCAAAGGTCATTTCAATTCGTGCCCTTGTCCTAGACAGAGCAGCATTATATCGAGTTTGTGGCCCAAGGTTGATGACCTGTGGAATATGTAAAAATTGTGAATACAATACACACATCACCATGATTAATAATTAGATTATTACCTTGTGCAAATGTCCGATACAGGTGTGACTCCTTAAAAATTCTAGAGTCATGAACAGACCCTGGACAATTAGCCCCCACATTTGATACAAGGTAGGATGCATCACAGATCATCTGAGAATTGATAGCATGTAGGTCAAAAAATTTACTGTCAACATACCTATTGGCTATTTTCAGCTCTTTCAAAAGTGACATTACCTGCACGTTAATACTGTGGAAGCCTTTTCTGGTCATGTAATTTGGCTCATTTGGACCTGATGGGGCCTTTATTCGGATCTGCGTACAATCCAGTGCCCCAATCACATTTAGAAATCCTAGGTAATGAGAATGTTATGCTGATTTTTACGGAACTGTGGGTGTTTTTCCTGTGTCTTACCTACCTGCAATGGTATGAAACGCCTCTTTTATGGTCTGCACAAGCAGGTGTCCGGGAAACACTATGAAAACCCAAAGGAAATGTTTCAGAGCCAAACAGACTTTACGAATTGCCTGGCAAACTGCACTTTTCGATAGATGTTCCGCATCGCCTACAGTATATAAAAAGTGCCGCTTGCAAGAAACCTCAAAGCAATGCATACTGTCTGTGTGGTTGTGAGAGCCCGACTTCGCCGAGTTTGACTTTGAATATAAGGAGCTAATAAATCTTTGAGGTACAATATTTCCCTCGGCTAAAGCGGCATCTTTCAAAAGAATTTCCTCCGGGAGCAATAAAGGATCTTGCCGATCGCGCAAAACCCTCTCTATATGAAATTCTCTTCGTATAATTTGGCACCAATATCAATTGGTCGCTCATTCATGAACGTGAAGCCATGACTGGATGCATTCCACACACCGTCACTGATTACGTGTGTGAGCTAATCCTTGTTTACATAGACCAAACCTGCTCCGAGCAGGTTTGAGGATTAGGATGTGTTGCTATGACAATACTTCCAGCAAGAGTTTGAAAAACCGACATCCAGGATCAGGCCAAATCGTCAACAATTACTGTATATCCGGCTAAGCGAGTAATCCACGTCGAAAAATAACCCCCGATCTTGTGTTTTGTAGTGGCAGCTTGAGGACTTCAAGTATAATGTTACAACTGTGTAATGTGGCTAGTAGTGGGTGGCTTTGCTATAAACAAAAATGGCAGCACCTATGGAAAACTATGTACAAATTTTAAGTGCCCATAAAATAAAATGCCACTGCAAAAATATTGCAAAACATTTACAGCAGGCCCCGCAAAGTCACGGTTCAGAGTTGGTGGCCTCAGTCATTCGTGGATTTTTCCTTAGAACCTAACTAATAATTTTAGCAGAAATTGCAAATATCCTCTGCAATTTTTATGGCTTTTGGGGCAATACTGTACTGTAGAGAGAACAGGAAGCAACTGTAGAAAACCGCAACTTAGGATGGTGAAAGTAGCCAATAGAATTTGAAACTGCATCTCCCAGCAGTCCCTGCAGTGGCTCTGATTGGTCTTCTGCTGAGAGTGCTGGGGCTGTTGAGGTCAAAGGATGTCAGCGACTTTTAAAAATGGGGCGGTGACCAAAAGCAAAAAAAAAAAAAAGCTTTTGTAATTTGTGTTTCAAGTTCCTGTCTGTCTGGCTTCTGTTGGGTTACCTGTACTTATTAATTTTGTCCTGGATCATTTTGTGCGTCTGAATTGTCTGCCGTCTGCCTGTGTACATGAGGACCAAGTGGATTCATGGCCATCCTGCAAAGAAAAGAGTGCTCCTGAACCCGTCCACCCTTCTTCACCATTTCAGGAACTACCGGTAGGACTATCTGTACATTCCCAGTCAACATGCGGATTTCTGGACTATCTACTTTCATCATTACATTTCATCCATTGCCATTTTTCATGAACTTTTCATGATTTACTGTGTGTGTTTTCTTTGTGCTTTGTTGTATTTAATGTGTAATCACCGTAAGGGGAACAGGGTGGTATCATTGTCTTCTTATTTCATTTGTTTTCATTACATTCTTTATTTGCTGTTTGATTACCAGTTTGCTTTGTTTTGTCTCTGTTTGTGAGTGCGACAGGTCGGTGCCTCCCAGGAATCACCGTTTTCTTGATTGCGACTTCTCATGCGACGCCACGCTTATTTAAAAGTCCTTTTTGGCTGATTGCTTTGTTTCTCTCTCCTCCCCAGACATTCTCTGCTCCTGTTGGGGTTGTGCTTCCTATAATGTTTGTCTATTCTTTAATCGATAACTAACTGCATACTGAGCTCCTTTTACTTCTGAAAGAGACATGTTTGTTTGAAGTGTTTGAATAAAGTTCCTGTCTCTACAATCTCCTGTGTTTCTTTGCAATTCTGTGACCCAAGTGTGACACCCTGCAGCATTGCAGCGTCACTGTCCCGGATTCAGCCGCAGCACTAGAATAGCCTGCAAGCATCAGCGCTTACCTCTGTGTGCTTGTGTGCTGCCAGTTCAAGCGGTTGGCTCAGTGATTTACTGAGTTTCGTCCAAGGTGTCAGTTGCACTTTGTACATATTATTCCAGTAGTTTTTAAATAGTTTTACAGTTCATTAGCAGTTTGTAAAATGATCAGTATGCTCTTTGCATGAAAAAATGTGTTCCATTGAAATTTCACTTTTCTTTGTTAATTGTGACATTTACTTAAAGTGCAGCAAAAAGTATTTGGCGAACAGGGATGCATTAACACCCAAGTATGTGGCAGTTTAAGGGTTAAAGCCCCAAGATGCTGCAGAAATGAGCTGCACCGTCTAAGGCTTCTGGCAATGAAAATGTGCTTGCATGAATTACAGTACATATAGCGGTAACATCTGTATTTTACATTCTAGCACTGCGGGAGACATAGTAGTACAGTACATAGGTTTACCATTACATTCTTTATTTTTAGGCAATGCATTAAGCTGAGTTTAAAATTAAAGTGTTTTGGGGGCATCTTTAGGGTTTACACTATGAAAACAGGCATTTTTGTAACCACATCCAAAATTTGCGGTTTATCACATTTGCGGGTGCTCTAGGAACGTAACCGACACGAATTTTGGCGGTGTACTTTATTTTAAATAAACAAGAACACAAATGACAAAAATAACACATTCAAAAATAAACAAGGACAGTAATTATTGAGTTCCTGGCCCTATCTTGCCAGTGCTTTTCAGTTGGTGATCCTTGTTAATGGGACTGGGCATAATTTTTTTTGGAAATTCTATTAAAGTTATACTTTATTTTCTACCACTTTAATTTTGTTTGATAATTTGATGGCCTGCCATGCCATACTTTTCAATCTTTTCAATTGTACCATGAAATAATCACAAATGGGTTGTCAATGCTAATAAGGTGGGCAAAGAAAAATGAATATGGTTGGTAATATTTTTGTTACATATTGATCTCCTAGCCATTAGGCCTTTCTGTTATGGTAGCGCAGAAATGCAACCACGTTTAAAGAAATGACTTGGAGATGATTCATTAAACAAGGAAGAGCTCAAGACCTGGGGCCTCATGCATAATGGAGTGTGTAAAATTTGCACTATAACATGACGTAAGCACAAAAGCGGAAAACATCCAGATGCATAAATCTGTGCGAACGCCAGCTTTCACGTTCCTTCACTACATAAATCCCGGTCAGCGTGAAAATTAACACACGTGCACGCGCTTGCTGCCCCACCGCAACTCCTCCCTTGAATTATGCCTCTTTGAATATGCAGATCAATACAAATATCCTTTAAGCTCAGTGTTCTGTAAAAAGGCAATGGCAAAAGCATGAGGGAAAATACAATTTCAGCGAATATTCCAAGTGGAGGCAAGGAAAAATTTACTATTTGTTGGTTTAAACAGTGGTATAAACAACAAAAGGAAGTTGATCAAGTGACATAGAGTGTCGGAGAAACTCGAAAGCTGAAGTTCACAAAGTCGCACAGTGCCCGAAATAAAAAAGAAGTTTTCACATATCAAAGTCGCTGTGAAAAGATGAGCCGTAGCCCACTGTCTGAGTGTCTTACGAGAGCTTATTAGGGTAAAGAGAAAAAAAAAGGCACACAGTGGGAAAAGAAGCGCTAAATTTCCACTTTAATTATGTAGTTTATTTTGTCATTAAAGTAGAACATCATAAACTTCATCTTAAAATTGTTTAATTTACTAGTTTCTCAAATCCCATTGTAACTAAGTAGCACATTAAATGCTTTGTTTTGAATTTGATCTATGTGCTCTATGTGTGTGAATCACTATGTGCTTCCGGGCTTTCTTTTCCTCCGACAGGATGCAGAATCCTTTACATTCGTGATATTACACCTCTCTGAATAATTAAAATACTGAGATGTATATGTGATATCATTTTCATGATGATAGGACTTAAAGCATGTTATTAAACATGGGAACATGTGCGACCTTTGATGAAATACTTTACTGTAGCAGTACTGTCTGTTTCTGTTTCCTTTCTGTTTTCTTTCATTAAATACCCAATCGCCATACAATTAGCTCTGTAATAGACGTTAAGCCATCTGTAAGCTTAGAACACCAATTCTTCAAAATTTTTAAGGAACATTGAAATATCTTCATAGTACATGTTTAATTATTCTATCCATCTATCCTTCAAGTGTCGTTTCAGCACCAGCAAGAATACAGTGTGAGGCAGGAACAATCTGTGAACAGAGTGTCAGAGGCTACCTAGCGCTGTGGCACCGTGTCCTCACGTTTAATTATTAACAATATAGATTAAATAAAGTTAAAGTTTTATCTGTATAATATAATTAACATATTTTGCTTCATTTCATCTTAAAAATGATATCGTCATCATATGTAAAAACGCGCTTTATAAAGTGGCTCAGGTTGTGCAATATTATAACTGTATCGCAAGTTTACAGTGAGGTAATTGTACTTATAAGTACAATCAGATCCACAAGGAGCACTTGATGGACAGATTGAGTGCGTTTAGAGTTCTTGGGATGAAACTGTTTCTGAACCGTGAGGAAAGGCTCTGAAGTGTTTACCGTATGAGAGCAGTTCAATAGACAGCATGGCTGAGGCAGCGTGTGCTTGATGCTGTATACCGATAGTTCTCTTTCCAATCAGCTAATGTACTGCTGTGATTCACATGCAGATAGAGTGATATAAATACTCTGAGTGGTGCAGTGAGAGTAATATGGAAAAAGATGATCCGATGTGGCAACCTCTAACAGGAGCAGCTGAAAGAAGAAGAAGATGCAGTGAGAGTAACAACGCTAAAGCAGTTGTGGTATTTGGAATAGTTTGACCATTCTGTGGACCATTATGTTGTTACAGGTTAATTACAATCAGATGCATTAAACTAATAAACAATATGCGGTTAATTTCAGTGTATTTATAAAGCCGTGTCTGGGACGTGGATCTAAAAAAGAAAGGGTAACCACACAGGAACAGTAGCACTGCTTTGACGCTGGGTGCCACCAGTCTGCAAAACTGAGTGCAGAACTTGCGTACGACAGAGTATGAGCTACCATGGAAATGTGCGTGGCTTTATGCCAAGTTTAGGTTTTATACATCGCGATTTTAACGTGGAAACGTTCTTATGCAACATTTTTGTGTGTACACACCGTTTATACATGAGGCCCCAGGAACCGAAAAAGTTTGTCAGACCTAATTTGTACACAAAATTGAGAACAAAAATAGGGAGAGAGTGAAGACAAATGTGAAGATAAAAAGAAAAACTTAATCAGAATCCATCAAAATCAAATAATGTGGTTTCATCCTGTTGGTCTTCATACTATTGTAAAATAAACAGTTACTGGATTTGCTCTCCATGGCAACCACTAACATGAATGATCTACCAAATTTAAACAAAACTAACAATGAATTTTTTGAATAAATAAACCATGCATGGACAATCACACCTTGACACTGCCATGTTGGGTTCTGACACTAACCACTCAGTTCCATTACCACCATCTCTTGTATTATAACAGAAAGCATGTGTTGGACCTCAATATGAACCTATTTTTTTTTTAACCATATTTTTCTGCCCAGTATTAAGGCTCATTGAATGATGGGATTACTCATACTGTATATCCAGCTATGACGTTAATTGGACCTTGTAGACTGTAATTATCTGCAGCTGAGAGGAAAGTTGAACCTTCTTATGATTCATTACGATCTTGGTCTTTAGGTCAGTTTAGGTTCTGCTATACTTCACTTGAAGGTGTCATCTTTTTTCAGTATTGTATACAGCTAATTGCAAAAGCTTTGTTTCTCAGAGATCTCTGAAAGTCTTGTAAATTTGTGCAAATCTGAATAAAGAACTGATTTGCAGTGATCAGCTCGGGACAGCTTAAAGGCTCTGGTGATTGTAATTCCTTGCCAGTGCACAATGGGAAATCCCTACCATCCTTGAAGTCACTTCCTGTGTCTATCCCCCTGGACCCACCTCTTTCTACCTATCCTGTACTTAACCGGAAGTGTCAAACATCTTCAAGCAGTGAATATTGAGATTTGCATCTGCAAAGATGTTTTTGCTCTTCCTAACACGTTTATACTTCACATTTTCTTTCAGTTACTAGGTTTCTTTTTGCTTTATCATTACAACTATGGCATAAAAGAAGTTTTTAAAAGATATGCGTAACAGAAGGCATGCAGTTGGTGATTGTAAACAAGTTTGTCACTTCTGAAGAGACAAAGCTACACAGTGCTGGTTAGTACCCTATAAAAGCACAAAGTGATAGAAACATATTGTAATGGAGCCTGGGCCAAAACAATATAAAAATTTGATAGTATTCTTGTCCGAACTAGAAATTAAAATAGGCAACAAGCATCAAGCAAGTTGATTTTCTGTCTCTTAATCACATGCTGGACTATCAGCTAGTGAAATAGCAAGGTTTACATATAAAAGTTTAAGAGTAACTTCAATTTTGATAAGGGTATGAGTCACTCATCATGATAACTATTTTATTTTACTATATGAAAACATATAGTTCTATAGTACTATGTCTATTTCTTAAAAGTCCTATGATTCAGCGGAATTAAATTAATCTAACTCAGTGTATGTCTAATTAGTTTGAGCATTTAATATATTACTGTAAAGAGGTTTATGTATTGCACTTTAAGTTGAGTGATCATTGGCTGTCACCTCTTCCACACACGAGCCCACCATTCTTGAAGTGTCTGATTTTGACATAGTGGGTCAGGGAGCATTATGAGGGTATCACACTACGCAACCGGTGATCACAGATGTTTTGATGTGTGTGATTTTCTTAAACGTATGTAAATGAAAGCCATTAAAAACTTTGGAAACGTTGTGTAGTGTGATGCTTGCTTTGGTCAAAAAAATTTGTGTCTGCTTCTCGGCTCAAAAAATGTATTTTTAAAAACCTTATTTTACAAGAATCTAATATTGAATAATATCATTTTTTAAATATTTGAAAGATCTTCAAGACAGAACTGTTATATTTTGGCATATTGTTCTTACAAATAAGCTATAATTAGGAATGTGCTTCTTTTTTTTCCCATAACTGGTGATTTAGATAATGTTATTCAACATGTTCAGAAAATGTAAAGGAAATAAGTACTACATTTTTATATGTTATAAATGCATAAAATGTTCCTGAATAGAATCAAAATACATGATATTTAATGAATGCAAATCATTTAACACTTTATGCATAACGTAACAAGGAAGTTCTTATGTGTTTGTAGGGGAAAGGAAACATAACAAAGCCCACCTATTCGTAATGACATGAACTAGGTTTGTGATACAGACAGAGGACCAAGTGAATGAAGTGCACAGAAAATTAGATTTAAGGAGCCCTGAGGAGCTTGAACATGTGAAACAGACTCAGGCATGCCTACAGTCTACTCAGGTCTGCTACCCTCCAAAAAGAAGCTAGAAGTGGGGGAGATTTCCTTGCTTTTGCTTTATAAAACAGATATAAACGTATATTTAAATTATTAACAGATATCTTTAAATAGTTCACCATTATCTTCAAATCATTTAAAGATATCTTAAAATCATTTGAAGATATTTCTATATGATCATTTGGTTTAGCAGAATTTTATTCCAGTTTTTACTCTAATTTATTTTTGAAATGTATATATTCTACCATTTCAGCATGTATTTAGTGAACTCCTGAAAAGATTTAAAAGTTATCTGTAAACGAATTACTGAAACACTGAAATGAATTGCAGTTTTCTTTAAAAGGCCCTGAGAAGGCTCCGCTTCTGTAATTGACTTCACAGTTAAACCTAAGCCTTTAGTTGGGAGTAGACGGGTAGCTCAACAGCAGGAATGGGCTCATTTAGCTCTGGGTTCTGGCTGTTTAGAGAAAACGTGGACATTAATGCTTGAAACAGGGTCGATTCAGGCTTCAGGCTTCTCACATTTTATAGTTTATGTCTACATTTTGTAACATTTATTACTAAAATATGAAAATGTTTCTGTTTTAGCAATGTGTTTACACAGATTACTGTAGAAACGGAACACACATGAAATGCGTGTGTTCCAAATAACAATCTATTATTTCCACCTAAAACTCCACTTCACTCCCAGATAATCAGTCAAGGCATGAGCTGGGAGAAGTATATGCACGTTCTAAGTTGGTGGGGGGATGGAATAGCCGGCTGCTTGCAGCTTGTGTTTATCGGCACATTTAGATGACAAAAGATGCTGGCAGAGAGGTGAGAAAAGTTTTAAGAAGCGATTTAAGGTGGGACAGATCTACGAGTTTTTTCATAGGCTCTGGTAATTCTATTGTAAAGTACATGTAAAGATACAGATTTGGTTAAAACATAAAGAAAATAATTAGAATGACTATTTAACATATATGAAAATGTACCCAGTTCATTACTTCTTGTTATTTAACAAAATATATTTAGTTAAAAGAGTAGAATACAAACCCTGAATATACATTATATACTGAGGGTATATTCTTCTATATGTACATACCTTGTTGTTCATTTTGAATTTCTCTGAAACACTTTTCAGCATGGGAAAGGCTCTATATAAGTAAAATGCATTATTATTATTGTTACAAAAATATTACAAAATATTATTCTTCAAGGTGGCATGGTGGCGCAGTAGCAGCACTGCTGCCTCACAGTTAGGAGACACAGGTTCACTTCCTGGATCCTCAATGCGTGGAGTTTGCATGTTCTCCCCGTGTACTCCGGTTTCCTCCCACAGTCCAAAGTCATGCAGGTTAGGTGGATTGGAGATTCTAAATTGTGCTTGGTGTGTGTGTGTGTGTTCCCTAGGGTGGGCTGGCGCCCTGCCTGGGGTTTGTTCCTGCCTTGCACCCTGTGTTGGCTGGGATTGGCTCCAGCAGACCCCCATGACCCTGTGTTAGGATTCAGCGGGATGGATTATTCTTCAGTGTGTGCCAGTTCAACTTAGTGAGTATTTGGACTGTTTCATTTTACACAAATTAATTTCTTTTCTTCATGTAGAATTTTCCAGTCAACCTAATACATACAGTATATCTGTTATTGGTGGATAGAATTAATTGGTTGTCTTTGTTCTTACTTTCACTAAATTATAAAAATGCATTTATTTAATTATTCTTTTTTCTAAACTTCAAAAAATTAACTTGCTTATTTTCTCAGAAAAAACTGAGGGTCAAGATTTAAACTGGGCTCTGTTCCTTCTAGGCGTTTCATGGGCTGTGTCTGAATCTATTTAATGTTACTCTTTAGCAAAAGCTTTCTTATTGACCACTCCTTCCAGGCATTTCCTTTTTGTGATTCTGGCTTTGTTAAACTACAGTATCAAAGTTAGAGGATAATTAAGCCTCTGTTCATTATCCCTAACTGTGATTAATTCAGGTCTTAATTTTGGCTCTGTTCTTGCACCTTTATGTTTCCTAATCCCAGCCTTACTTATCTTCAAGGATGCCTTCATTACACTAATGATAGTGCAATCACATAATGAATGTGATTAGTAAATTAAAAATGGTGGCAATGAACTTCTGTTTGGTAATTCGTTTTGCGTTGAATCAGCATTCCTTTGTGGTTACCTATCAGCACAAATTCACTTTCTAATAGTTGCTTGTCCAGACATATTCCATTCCATATTTCATTGTCCAAGTGGTACTGTGTGTTGTATTACTATGATGTGACTTCAGATTATCTGCAAATGAAGATGAACTGGCACATTAAGACCCTTTGTCACTTTCAGCAGATTTACATTGTGACAGATTAAGGGCTTGCTTGCACCCTTGTACCCTCAGACCACACGTCAGACACCAGATAAAAGTCCAATTATTATTTATTATAACAATTATGTGCACAAAGCACGCTCCTCTCCACAATTCTCTAATAAGCCAACAATTCTCAAATAAACCAATCCTTCAAACTCCCAGACGCTTAGCCACCCTGCCTCCCAACTCAGCTCGCCGTCTGGGAGCTCCCACAGTCCTTTTATATCCCCCGACCCGGAAGTGTTCCTAATCCAACAGTCCATATGTCCTTATTCCTTCCGGGTCAGGGTAAACAATGCTTTTTCTCACCCCGGAAGCCCGTCGCTCTTCCTATGACGAACTTCCAGGTCATAGGGCACGAAGAACTCTTCGGTCCTCCCTGCAGTTCCCTCTCGTGGCCCCCATGGCATCCAGCAGGGCGGTGCATAAAAACTCCATTGTCCATGATGCCCTGCTGGTCTTCTGGGCACCTCCATTCTGCAAGGAGGGCTCCACCTGGCGACTTGGGGGTATTGACCGGGATAAACAGCCGGCCATCCTCCACAGTATTCCCCAGCGACTAATTACAAAGATTCGGAGCGGCCTGCCCCGAGAGGGAAGTCTTCCTCCAAGAGGACGTTCCGGTTGAGCCTGGATTAATCCGAATATCTTGGTCCCTGGAGAACCTAGGGGGAATATTATTCCAATTCGATATCTTGTCCCCCTCTCTCCAAGGACAGTATCGCCAAATATGGCCCAACCTTCGGCACCCGTAGCACTGCCTCCGTCCTCCTGGTATTCTCCCCCTGAGGAACTGAAAACAATTAGGAAATGTTAGGTCCGCCCCTTGTTTTGCTGGGAGTGAAACCCCTGCCGCCTCTAATGGTGCTTTCTCTCTTACTTTGTCAGAAGACCCCCATTTTATTTTCGGGATCTGGGGCTTGTCCACAGTCTGAGTCTCTCTACTAGATGAAGAGAGACCCTTTACTGTCTGCACCCCTTTTATTTTATAAATTACCGGTGGCGGCATCTTTAGGGCTGTCTCGCTCCGGGAGTCAGCACTATGTAGCTACCCCGGATCGATTAGCCCTTCCGCCGGCCACTCAGTTATCGTACCGGCCTCTCTTGTAGGGCACGCCGTGTATTGGCACCCGCTATTTATTAAAAGTGGGCCGGATTACACTGCGTCCCTCTTGTTTTATATACGGTACGGGTTTCACATACCTGTACCGCCACATCATGATATACGGGAGGCTCCCCACCAAATCGGCGCACGTAGTCCCTCAGCTTCTCCAACGGCGCTTTGGCTACCGCTCCCAATTCCCCAACGATCTTCTCAATGGTCGTCAGGACCTGTAAACAACTCTTTACGGGCTCGATCAAGCGTTCGAGTTCTCGCAAGTCAATATTATTTATTTCGACCGGCATAAGACTTACTTCATCTGTCTTCTCTGCCGGCCGGGAGCCAATGAGCACGCCCACTTCTGGCATGTGCTCTGATGGGTCTCGCGGAGGCTTCTGGGACTTGGAGTTCTCTAAGGCAGCGGTCGAGGATCGGGTCGCTTCTTTCAGCGGACTGAGGTCTGTCTTAATTACTTTTACGACATCCCGAACAGCCATTTCCCGACCCTCCTTACCTTTTTTATTTGTGAGCGGTGCTCCGCTCGCCTCCCTTTTCCCCTTCGGAAAAATCAAGTCCGTCTTTTCTTGGGCGAAGCCACAAACACCTTCGCCGGCACCCATAATGCGGAAGTCCTTCAGGTTACTCGGTTGCCTGAACGAGAGCGCGCCATCACCTTCGGGTTTATCTTCTGCCTCCCGCAGAGCCTTCGGATGGACATCTGGGAGGTATGTACACTGGACAACAGGTGTTAAATTAAAAAGATTGTAAAGTACATTCCCTGCACATACCTCGTCGGAGATGTCCTCCTCCGGAAATCTCTCCCGAAACGTGTAGCTGCTCCATGGCTCGTCTTGAGCGCAGGCAATGTCGAGCGCTAGACCTCCGCTGTTGCTGGCGCTCTGCTTTGTCTTCTTCTTCCCCATGACGGACTTGATAAAGGTGAGGTTTCTGGTGATTTTTCTGCGTGTCTTGACGCTGTCTTCTTGGGGTATTCTGCCCACAATAAAATTTTTAAATTCAGGTCCTCTGCCAAACTGACGGCCAGAGAATCCTGCCGACTACGCCAACTGTGACAGATTAAGGGCTTGCTCGCACCCTTGTACCCTCAGACCACACGTCAGACACCAGATAAAAGTCCAATTATTACTTATAATAATTATGTGCACAAAGCACGCTCCTCTCCACAATTCTCTAATAAACCAACAATTCTCAAATAAACCAATCCTCCAAACTCCCAGACGCTTAGCCACCCTGCCTCCCAACAGCTTGCCGTCTGGGAGCTCCCACAGTCCTTTTATATCCCCCGACCCGGAAGTGTTCCCAATCCAACAGTCCATAAGTCCTTATTCCTTCCGGGTCAGGGTAAACAATGCTTTTCTCACCCTGGAAGCCCGTCGCTCTTCCTATGACGAACTTCCGGGTCATAGGGCACGAAGAACTCTTCGGTCCTCCCTGCAGCTCCTCTCGTGGCCCCATGGCATCCAGCAGGGCGGTGCATAAAAACTCCATTGTCCATGATGCCCTGCTGGTCTTCTGGGGACCTCCATTCTGCAAGGAGGGCTCCACCTGGCGGCTTGGGGGTATTGACCGGGATAAACAGCCGGCCATCCTCCACAACATCTTTTTTATATTTTACACATTTTCCCCAAAGTGCTTGATTTTACCTTAATATCTCATCTTTAAAAAGAATTTTTAACTTTTTAAAACCTTTCCCATTTATCTCTCAAATATGAACTTTTCTGACATTTAAAACTCACCTGAATTCCTTACATTTTTCTTCCTAAACAATAAATATTTACAGCAAAACACATACTTTTTTTCAAATAAATAGCACCTTCAATTTCCCTTTACAAAGTAAAGTTTAAAGAGCCAAACCTTGTCTACCTGTGCTTTATGTACAAAAATTGCACCAATGGCATCAAAGGCTGAGCGCAGAGCTCAGCAAGGCCCTGCAGATTCTTGGCTGTATTTAAGCACATATTGTATTGTTTTTTGTCATTTATTTCTACATTTGTTAGGGTCTGGTTCTGTTGTTTTGTTTCTTTTTTTGGTTTCTTATGAAATAAGCTCATTTGTGACTCATGGGCTATCACACTTTTGATTAGTACAATGGGAGAATATTGTGGCAAAATTTGACCGAGAAACAAAAATTAAAGTAGTATGTAACATGTGAACACTTCTTTTAATTTGAATTTATATGTAACTTTATACTTTTTGCAAACTAAAGGTATGGACATTTTAGGGTTTTTTTTTTTTTTATATCAAACCACACTACTGTTCTTATATTAAAAATAATTAAGTAAAAAAGTATTTGCCGTATATAAGAAAAATTAAAAGACACACACCCACACACAAAAAACTATCAGGAATCACTTATTAAAATCCCAGAATACAACATTAGGTATAGGGGATTGGAGAAACATCACCTAGTTGTTTTGTACCTAATAACAGTTCAGTACTTCAGTATAAAAAGTAGTAACACCGTACTGCACGATAACGTGCAGGGAATACATTTGACTTGAGCATTCCTAGTTTTCATACTCTTTCTCTTTGCCTGTTTAGCATTCGTTTGCTCAGAGGTTGATGAGCTTGCTTCTTCCTGAGCAGCTCTTCTTTTCTCCACCCTAGCGCCCCGCTGCTTCTCTTCTTTCATCTTCATCTTTTTACATTAAAACCGATTAAATTTGTTTTTGTGTTGCAATTACTCAGTACATTTTCTTTAATTTTTCAGTTAAGCTGGCACTTAAGTCTTCAATCTGCCGCAAGAATGATTAGCAAAGGTGGTAGGGAATGAGAACGGCGCCCATATGCATGCGCCGCATGGCCTCCCTGCTGTGCGCTGGTGAGGGTTGATTCTACAGTAAAATAAAATAAAAATAAAAAGAGGAATAAAAATCAGCACCTTGAAAGCGGATAGTAGATGTCACGTAGTATATTTGTACCAAATTTCAAGTCAATGGGTGAAACGGTTTGCGAGCTAACAGGTGATTTAAAACCCTGGACAGACAAACGAACAGCCACAGTAGCGTATTATATAAGAAGATCATTAACTGAAATTTCTCACTGATATAAGTATTCTGTGTCATTTCCATGACACTCCAAATTATGGTCTGATTCATTCTGTTTGCTTTAATTATTAATGAGATTTTGTCTAAAACTTGATTGGCATTGATTGACATTATTTAGAAAGGCACACACCTGTGTATATAACTGGGTTCTTTGACTACTTCCTCTTGAGGGCCAGATTATCAAATGAATAATGAAAGGAAGGCCAAGCATAGTTCTTGGATCTCAGCACTGTGAAATAGAAAAACAACACCAAATATTGATATTTAAATCTATATGAATTTCACAGACACAAAAAACAATCTTTCAAATTTACCTTGGAATGCCATTTAACTGAATTATAATGGGCTATATAGTCAACCAAATGTTACCCTTGTTATACTGTAATTACATTTTATACATTTGCTATAATCACTTTTGATTTTAATAAAACAGGATATATTCATAAGGCTACATGTTACATAATAATATACTCTTATTTCAGTTCAACATTATTCACTTTTTCTTTTTTTTAATTTATTTTGTTTATATAAGGTAACAATCAACACTGTTTTTTGACTATCCAAAATTGCACTTAACTTGAGCTGTTTTAAGAGCAGTAAGTGGAGGTTCATAAAAAATGAGAGCAATTTGCAGACATTGATAGAGGTTGATACTTGTAAGGGGAAATGAGTATTCATTTTTTTTGCACTGATATGCAAAAAGCTTGACTCCCGCATACACATCACTCAAATATTGTTAGAAAAAATCCAGACAACCTTTTAGTGTCTGGGATCTGAACCAGGTCAAAGGGCTTGTCCAAATTCAGATGATTCTTGCATGTCTATCAGTTTTAAGTGCACCTATTTGAACTTCAATGCAAACTCTCCTCATACATAAATTGTAAATGTATCCTTTAAAAATTGCATCACCTCAGTAGAAATGTCAAAGTTGTCAAACCTCGCAGTAAAGAATACCTCTAACATGTCTAAAATTTCAGTCATTGTTTTGGTAACATTCACAAGATTTTCATACATAATAGAATTAGCAAAGCCTATGAAAAGACTCATAATCCTGGCCTACCTTAAATCCCTTAGCACCTCTCCATCAGCGTCTTTTGTCTTGTAAATGTGTCAATCAGCACAAGCAGCAAGCAGCCTACTATTCCATCCCCCCACCCACTGCTGCAGCTCAATTCATAAAGAAGGTTCTTAGTGCTCAGTGTTTATTGGAGTGAAGTGCCTGAAGTTGTAGAAGGTACAAAAATATATCGTCATTTGGAATATATACATTTCATGTTTGTTCCGTATCTACAACAATCTATGTAAACACATTGTTAAAACAGAAACATTTTTCATGTTTTCCGAATAAATGACAAAATGTAGACATGAACTGTATAATGTGTTAAGGCTGAAGTCCAAATATCAAATAAATACTTCACAAGAAGTACAAGTATAATGCGACAGCTTCCGTGGTGCAGCGGTAAGTACTGCTGACTTATAAACAAGAGGTTACCAGTTTGATACTGGCTGCCTTGGAAATTTACATTTTGAATACTGAGCTGCTGTTATGGTTAATATTATACAATAAAAACATTTGATTTATGTCTGTAAGTGCTGCTGTAAATTTATAGTACTTGTAAAAGTTAGCATTTTTTTTTCACTTTTATTATCTCAGTCATAATCACGATATAACATAACAATGAAAATCAATTCTAAATGTCTTAAAAATGACACCTAAAGGGAGTAGATATATTAAAAACAATAAGGGGGCAAGCACTGATCCCTGGGGATCACAACAAGTGACTGGGAGGGATTGTGATTGAAAGTTTTCTACATTAAAAAACTGAGTATGATAAGACAGGTATGAAGTAAACCATATAAATATGTCCAGTGTGCAGCCATTTTTGTATGATGCCAGAACAAATATACATTCATACAACTTTGCACATTGAGATTCATATCTGCATTGTATTTTGACAGGTAATGATGCCAGAGGGGCTGACAGTGATCTAATGCAACTCGTGATTCACTAAAACAATGTCTGACTTGTATCTCAGAATGGATGAATAGTAACTTTCTCAAGTTAAATAAAGAGAAAACTGAAATCTTAGTGATTGGCAATAATGGATACAATGAGGCTATTAGAATTAAACTAGATACATTAGGATTAAAAGTCAAGGTAAAAAGCTTAGGGGTAATTGTTGACTGTAATCTGAATTTTAAATCACATATTAATCAGATCACTAGGACAGCATTTTTTCACTTAAGAAACATAGCTAAAGTTAGACCTCTTATATCACTGAAAGATGCTGAGAAATTAGTTCACGCGTTTGTTTTCAGTCGACTAGATTACTGTAACGCACTCCTCTCAGGACTACCCAAAAAAGACATAAATCGTTTGCAACTAGTGCAGAATGCAGCTGCTAGAATCCTAACTAGGAAAAGAAAATCCGAACACATTTCTCCAGTTTTGATGTCACTACACTGGTTACCTGTGTCATTCAGGATTGACTTTAAAATTCTGCTTATGGTTTACAAAGCCTTAAATAATCTCGCCCATTTTATATATAGCAATGTCTGGCACCTTATATTCCAAATCGTAACGTTAGATCTTCAAATGAGTGTCTCCTTAGAATTCCAAGAACAAAGCTTAAAAGAAGTGGTGAAACGGCCTTCTGCTGCAATGAACCTAAAATCTGGAATAGCCTGCCAATAGGAATTCGCCAGGCTAGTACAGTAGAGCACTTTAAAACACTGCTGAAAACATATTACTTTAACATGGCCTTTTTATAACTTCAATGTAACTTTATCCTCATACTCTGTATGTTCAATTCATCATAATAACTATTCATGGTGGCTCTAAAATCTGTACTGACCCCTACTCTTTCTTCTGTTTCTTTTTCCGGTTTCTTTGTGGTGGTGGCCTGCGCCACCTCCACCTACTCAAAGCATCATGATGCTCCAACAATGATGGATGGATTAAAAAGCAGAAGTCTATGTGACCATCATTTTCAAGTCCTTCTGTGAGAACCCTAAATCCAAAGAGGACTGTTTCATTTATGTTAGGTAGAATGCCCAGAGGGGACTGGACAGTCTAATGGTCTGGAATCCCTACAGATTTTTTTTTTCTCCAGCCGTCTGGAGTTTTTTGTTTTCTCTGTCCACCCTGGCCATTGGACCTTACTCTTATTCTATGTTAATTAATGTTGACTTATTTTATTTTCTTATTGTGTCTTTTATTTTTATATTCTTTATTATGTAAAACACTTTGAGCTACTGTTTTTATGAAAATGTGCTATATAAATAAATGTTGTTGTTGTTGTTGAGACAGACCATGCAACAGCATTTACAAAAATACACACATACATTTAGAAAAAAAAATTTTCTTAGCAAAATTTATTAAAACCACTTCAAAATATTTTTTAATACACTCCCTAGCACAGTCACTCACAAACTATGCAGACAATTTATGAGAAAATCAACATTTCAGAAATTACTTTACTTTCCACCCTGTTGTGGCTGCTCAGCTTGGCCATTGGTTCAGGAGTACCTGACCATTTCCACAGTTGACAAAGAATTAACAAGCACTCACACAGTGACTAACACTTTTATTTATTTGACCAAATACTGTACATTATATACATACATACATTCTATTCATTCTAGTGATGGTTTTTTTCTTCTGTGATGGTACTGGAAAGTGTCAGTGCTCTTGTAGTTTCTCATGGACCGTTTGTATATACCAAGGGATAAAGCAAACTAATGCCTTGTATATCACTTAAGGCCATTTGCATGAGCCATTCTCTGAGTTGGCCAGCCTGTCCTCTATGAGTTACATTGGTTACTAGTTTCTTTAAGAATCAAATATAAAATTATCCTTCTTACTTTTAAAGCCCTTCATGGTTTAGTCCCTCATTATCTGTCTGAGCTGTTGCTTCCTTACACGCCTGCCCTTGCATTACGATCATCGGATGCTAAGTTACTCAGTGTACCCTAAATACAGGTTAATAACTATGGGTGGGAGAACTTTCAGAGTGATGGCCCCTAAAATTTGGAATGCTCTCCCTCTCAGCCTTCGAATGGAAAAATCTATTATTAATTTCAAACATCTGTTAAAAACACATCTCTTCATTGAGTATTCTTCTTCTTCGTGTATGTAATTTCTACTGTCTTGTATTGAATTGTAAAGTGTCCTTGAGTGTATGAAAGGCACTACATAAATAAAACTTGTAATCTAAATATATAAGTGGAACTGTGCTCCCATGGCTAGCTGCGTCATTACTGCTGTGCTGTCTCATATAAGACATTCTAACAGAATATTCCAGATGTACTTTGGGAAAAGATCAGAGATTACATATAAGGTGACTAGAGCTACAGAGATAGACCCTTTCCACACACCAATAGTATATAAATATGCTTATTACAATATAATCCATATGTGTTTGACCAGTTAAAGATTAAGAAAAACAATAAAATACTGTAAAATCAGATTAAACCATCAAAGTATTTACAATGAAGTACTATAAAAAAGGTAGCAATTAATTAAGAACACAGTTATACAATAATAAAATTCTTCCCTTTGTAACAATTGTGAAAAGCAACCTAAGGATTCACCCAATTCATGTACAGCTTTAATTTCAAATTTTATTATGTAGCACAAAGCAACACTTTAGGTGATTTAGGAAGACCTTCTGAGCATTACGAGTTAAAATTTTAAAAAAAAGTTATAATAGAAGCAAGTGGCCACACATCCAAAGAGAATTTTTTTCCTGGTTGATGAATTGTGAAATAAAGATATGAAACCATAGCTATTTCAGTCATTATGTGCCATTTCAGCTCTTGCAAAGGCTGGGATACAGAAGCATGGCATTTCATAAAGGTCTCATCTGTTTAGGAGTCATGGAGAAGTGTATTTTTGTCCTGGGAAGTAATCTTTAGTCAAACAGGGTACAGTAATTAATGCCAAATATTGAAGCTCTGCAGCTGTTTCTTAACACCATTAAAACAATCTAGATCAGTTTTTAATGTTGTCAGTTATCTCTAAGAATAGTTTTCACTGACTGAGTAGGTTGGCACTTATGTCTTCCAACATGGATATTCTGTCGCTACGATCCAATGATTTCTTTTTGAGCTCCGTGACACTATTTAGCATCATTTCTCTTCAGAGAAATTATGGCAGATTTTATGGTATCTCAACTTTTGAAATTTTCATCTGAGCTAGTATTGTCAGCTTAGGTTGCAAAAGGAAACAACAATGTTTTGGAGGCTTTATGCTGTGTTAATTGGCCTCATCCAGCAGACTGAAATCAGACTTTTTTGAAGTTAATAATTGCAAAGCATGGTGCTGAATATTGTAATCAAGCCAGGTTGTGTTTAGTTAGCTGACGCTGAATATTGTTTAAGTTGTGTTTATCTAACTAGAGAACAATTTCGTTTTCATTCAGTACAAGTTGGTGTTGGGTGGATTTATTCATTAAACTTATTCAGATTCAGATTAAACTGTATTCATTGTGCATAGTACAACTATAGAGTGAATGAAATTCAGTTGGCATCTAGCCAGAAAGTGCAAATAGCAATATATTAGAAAGTGCAAATAGCAATATATTATTGTATTTGAGAAGAGGGGATCAAACTGACTCCTGTTGCCATTGGACATGTGATTTGGTTGCTATCGGTGCCACCTGTTCTCTTTCCTTATTTGCTATTAATATCCCTTAAAAAATACAGTTTTTCTTGACAAACACCATACACATAGCCCAAAACAGAAAGATGTTGTCTTCTTCTCAGAAAGCGCAGCATGAATCCTCCAGACCCATGAAGAACTTTCCGTGCTCTAAACCTGTGGTGTCGATAAAAGTCAGAGCAGGAGTGATGGACAGACTGTTTGAGAATGTGAAGTTCTTCATTACTGAGCAGCTCACCACAACGTGGGACTCAATTCAACAAGGTTTCAAGGAGGACTTGGCTTTACTTCACAGAGTCCTGGTGGCGGTGAACAATAAGGAGAGAAAACTCTCACAACCACTATAAGCTGATGAATTCCATAGGCCAGCAAGACAAGAAGATCCAGTCATTAGAGGGCTGTGTTGCTAAACTACACATTAAACTAATCGAACATGAAGACGAAAAACATTGCAATAATGTATGTATTGTCAGGATCAATGAAAATGTAGAGGGCAGTAGTGCATCTGAATTTTTGAAAAAGCTGTGGTTAACAGTATTCCCCTCAATATATAGGTTCAATCCATCTGTTGAAAGATATCACAGAATATACCCTCTCTGTCAAGACTCTTCTTGCTGGAAGCCATTTATAGTTAAATTCCTCAAGTAAAATGACTGAATTTTAAAAAGGCAAAGTAGTACTAGGGTGTTGTACCATGTTAACCATTATGAATTTAGTGAGAAGACAAGCAAAATATCACTTTTTATCAACTAACTAAAAAGATTACAATATACAGCCTTTTGAGGCAATTCAGCCCCCTTCTTCAGGCAAGATGTAATACAGAAACTGGAATTCCTTGTGTTTATATAGACACTAGGACAGATACAACATTGGAAAACTTTTAAGTAAGACATCTTAAATGGCAATCTTTCTTATGGCAGCTAGTGTATCTAATTTTTCCAAAGAATTTAGTCCAACTACCACACCTTTCAGGAAGCCTATGCCACCAGCCATACTTGCTCTGCTGTCTTACAACCATTCCTTTTACATCCCATACATTTTAAGTTGTCTTATGCTTCTAAAAGCATCATATTTAATTACCTGATAATTACCAGCAAAGCCATCGCCAGCTTTCACTACACTGGTACTTTTCCTTTATGATCTCTGTTATGGCTACCCAAATTTCAGGAGCTTTGAGTTTCATGACTATTTATGAGAACAACATACAGTTCTAGTGCTTATAATGTTTGTATTTTACAATAGCTTATTAATACTTAAAATATTTTTTTTTACTTTTTTAAAAATATTTATCAAACTCTTCATTGAACTCAGGGGTCAATTTGAACACCCCACCATTGCTCCTTTCCTCCCATAATCCTTTGTGCCCTGGAGCTGTACCAGTGTATGCACTAAGAACTGAAGGCCAAGTATTCATTGCACCCTTGGTATTTAGGTCAGGTCAGGTCAGGTTGGGGAGCATGCACTGGTACAGCATGTTGCCGTACCCACCATACGACATAACAGCTTGGGATCTTGGTTGGTAAATCCCCAGACTGACACATGTAATTGACCTTGTATTTGCCACAGCCAGGTGTTATGTGGGTGCCCCCTTGGTATTGCCAGTTTTTATTTTAATTCAATTGTTTAGGGCAGTAACCTTATTATTAATCTTATTACTATTATTATTGCTGTGTTCAGCTGGAAAGCTGAATGTTTAAAGTGTTCCCACAAAGGAAAGTGTTTCAGTGAGTCTTTCTGTTGGTTTTTGTGAAGGGGAGTGCTGTGTGTCAGGGGGTGCAGTTAAAATGTGGCTTTCCAGTTGCTACACACTAATTTGGGAGTTAGTTGCTCCTATGTTACACGTGTTACATTTAAATGGTTCTTTGGTTTTCTTTAGAATCGAACCTGACCTACCCCAGATCTCTATCACATCTTCCATGAATGTAAAACAGCAACCCTTTAATTATGCCCTTTAATCTTTTTTGCACTCACAGTAGATAGTAAGAAAACTGAAGTCCCTCCCCAGTCTGCATTCACATACCACCATTTTTAATAACCCCAGTCTCTGTATAGGAGGTAACCTCATTCCCAGGCTGGGCAAATTGTGGCATCATTACTCTTGGTGATATTTTTGATGGTGCTGAGCTCTGAATATTTTAATCACTGAAGTCCACAATTTCCATTCCATTCTCCTCTTTTTTCTTTTATCTCCACGTCTGTCCATTATCAGATTTTGTGATATTCCTCTGTTTTTTCTACTCTCCTCTCATCCGCTTTTAAATTTTTCTCATTCCCTTTTCTCTCAGACATAATCTGTCTCTCCTACTCCTGCCTTTTTACACAAGGTTGCCTTGCCCATTCTGTCAGCCTGGGAACGTGATCTGTCATTGTCTGCTTTTTAAGAATATCACTTTTGCCTCTAGAAATCCCTACCATCAGCATACACAATTTAAATTTGGCCATTGCCTATATATCACTCCCTGTAAATGGTTTGCTATGGGCCTTTCTAATGATCGTCTTTGTTCTCTTTGCTTGTCTAAGCCCCTAGGTCCATTTTTACATATGTACTGGGAATGTCCTAAAGTTTCAGCCTTTTGACTTATTGTGTCGAAGTTTCTTTTTTCTGTTCTTTCCCATTATATTCAATATACTATACAATTATTCCTTCTTTTGATTCTTTCTACTCTTTCAATTTCCTGATTTTAATAGAAGTTGTTCTGTTTGGGCATAATTGCTGCAAAGTTAGCCCTAGCTTTAAGATGAAATCTCCTAACTCTCTATCCCTTTTCTTCTTGAATTCCTATTTGCTTCTTGAGCTTTCTGTTGCTTGAATTAATGGTGTAAACGGCTCAAATATTTCTAGGTGGTAATCATATATAAAGCCATACACTCTACCTCAGTACCATTGGTGAAAATAGGAGTGTGTACGTGACTCCCTTAAGTCCATTGGTAGTCCTTGGTTTCCTGAGTGATAAGGGTCAGATTATTGTCAGCATATCATACTGCTGTGTGATTGACCATGTAGGCCATCTCATCATCACTGATCAGGCCTACCACCATGTTGTCATCTGTGAACCTGATTTTAAGCTTTGAGCCTTGAACAGGTATACAGTCAAAGGTGAAAAGAGAGAAAAGGAGAGTGACAACCACACATACCTGTGAAACTCAGGTGTTCAGTATAAGGTTGGAAGAGGTGTAGTTCCTAAGCCTAGCAGACTATAGTCTATTGTAAAGGTTGTCCAGAATCTATATTCAGAGGGAGATATAGATACCCAGGTTGCTGGGCCTTGAGATAAGAAAAGACATTAGCAAAAAAAAGGATTATTTATTCAATCTTTTAATTGTATTAATAGAGAAAATAAAATACTTTTTCCAAAACACTGTATGTAAACATGCAAGTACAAGGTTGTCCAAATCTAATTATGAAGATCCAGATCATCTGGATGACTTTGATTTATGTGGGGACGATTCCAGTTCCGCATGAAGATGGTCCGGGATTTTTCAGGTGATTTTCTACAGAATGTAATAAACTTAATAAGTTATAGCGTAATGAAAATTGCATAATTAGATCTGAAACACACTATACATATATTTCCTTTTCTTTTTTCCACTATATAGATGGAAAAGATGTACCAAAACACTGAGATTATTTATTGTAGAAAAGAAGGTTCAGCTGGTTTCTACTATGAATTACTTTACAGCTGGACTGGTTCATGGATTAGTTATAACTCTCTAAGGGATTCAGGATGAACACTGCTGATCTTTGGCTGCTCAGCTAAATTTAAGAACTAAAATAAAGTCCCCAGTAGACTAAAAAAAAAAACCAACTCAAATATTTGGGAGTACAGATGAGTAGGCAACAATCAGTATGTATAACATAGGAATTCTCTCAGTGACATGTTGTTTTGGATAATACATTGGTTTAGCTTGTTTAAGCTTTTTGAGATTTGGTGTTCCCAGCATTTATTTGCTGTACCTTAGTAAATATTACACTCTCAAGTGTGCAATCAGTTAGTAGTAAAATGTACTGATGTATGATTGTACCATTAGGGACTAGCCAGCATTGATTGCTTAATCATGAAGGGACTAGTTCTGGTTTAATAGAAACAGCCTTCATATTAAACTAATCCATCTAAGATTAAGGAGTAAAATAACAGTTTTTGAAAATATTCTCTATGAATACTGTACATCACAGAAAATGGCAGCTCTGTTTTATGCATGATGACAAACAATTGCCGCATTTTCCCTTGTAAAACTTGGCAACTACTAATAACCTATGTTTACTTTTATAAAGAGGTAATTAGAAAAAACTGGTAACACAATAATCCTAGAAATCTTAGCCAAAGTCAAAACAACCTTTTAGAGAGTCATTAATGCTGAATACAGTGGAAACTTCAAATTATTAATTAATAAATATTTTGAAGATGTAAAATTATCCAGAATTTATTTTAAAAGTCCAATATAATTTTCTTTTATGTGCTTTTTGTGTGGCACTTGCCTATTTCTCACAGTCCTGACATTAGAGTCCTGCTTGATTTTCCTACATTGTGACCATTGTTTAGATGAAGAATCTGTAGGAGCAAATCACTTGAGGCAATGGTAAGCATTAGGTTGTCATCTAAGGCCGGTGTCACACTACATGACTTTTTTTCAATGATTTTCAGCCATGTCCTTCATTTACTTTCCCTTGACAAATTCATGGACAGCTGCAGCAAAAACCAAGACTGCCAGTGGTCAAGTGTGACAACCCAGTGACTCAGTCATACAGTTCAGATTTTGTGACTTGTGGGAGTAGATTATTTGAGAGCTGACAAGCAATTAGTGGTCAGCTGAAAGCAGAATGCATATAATGCGGGTGCTAGGAGAGAAGGAAAGCATGTATTTTGGACCACACAAACAGAAGAGAGGCTTTTCTGTCTGATTCTCACTTTTGTCATACCATGATAGAAAAAGATGGACTGGAAAACATCTGTACAGCTAACAGTGCTGTCAAGATACGGAATCTCACAATACTTTGGGAATTTCAAATTGTGCTGAGAAGTTGTGAGATAGTCAAGTAAATCTGTCATGACCTGAGATTCTGTATATTCTGGCATCTTCAAGAGAGTGCAGCATTTGCTAAGTGTTGCATGCTGACTGACTAAAATATAGTGTGACACCAACCTAATACAAAATGCCTAAATATTTCACTTTTTTTGTGGCCCTTAGTTGATTGGAGGCTATAAATCATCTGCAAGAAAAAAATAAACTAAGTCCTCTGAATGGGGTTTAGGGGTTTATGTTGATGCAACATTTTCATTGTTCCAACAATGCACAGAAGCTATTAAAAGAACAAATAAAATATTAGATTATATGGTAAAATCTATTGAATATAAATGTTCAGACTATGCATAATACAATGCATTAGTGAGACCACATATGGAAAACTATGTCAATTCTGGTTACTGCAGAGCAACAAAGACATAATAGCACTTGACACTGAGAAAAGGATGGCACCCAACTGGATCCCGACTCAGAAATAAACCTGTTTAGTCTCCAACAGAGGAAATGGAGTGTGGACCTAAAATATCCATCCATCCTCTTCCGCTTATCCGAGGTTGGGTCACGGGGGTAGCAGCTTGAGCAGAGATACCCAGACTTCCCTCTCCCTGGCCACTTCTTCTAGCTCTTCCGGGGGAATCCTGAGGCGTTCCCATGCTAGCCAAAAGACATAGCCCCTGCATTGTGTCCTGGGTCTTCCCCGGGGCCTCCTCCCAGTTAGATGTGCCCAGAACACCTTACCAGGGAGACGTCCAGGAGGCATCCTGATCAGATGCCTGAGCCACCTCATCTGACTCCTCTCGATGCGGAGGAGCAGCGGCTTTACTCTAAGCCCCTCCCGGATAACTGAGCTTCTCACCCTATCTTTAAGGGAAAGCCCAGACACCCTGCGGAGGAAGCTCATTTTGGCCGCTTGTATTCACAGTCTCGTTCTTCCGGTCACTACCCATAGCTCATGACCATAGGTGAGGGTAGGAACATAGGTCGACTGGTAAATTGAGAGCTTTGCCTTATGGCTCAGCTCCTTTTTTACCACGACAGACCAATGCAGAGCTCGCATCCATGCGGACGCCGCACCCATCCGCCTGTCGATCTCACGCTCCATTCTTCCCTCAGTCATGAACAAGACCCCGAGATACTTGAACTCCTCCACTTGGGGCAGGATCTTGCTCCCAACCCTGTGATGGCACTCCACCGTTTTCCGGTTGAGGACCATGGTCTCGGATTTGGAGGTGCTGATTTCAATCCAAGCCTCTTTACACTCAGCTGCAAACCGATCCAGAGAGAGTTGAACATCACGGCCTGATGAAGCAAACAGGGCAACATCATCTACAAAAAGCAGTGACCCAATGCTAAACCGGACCCCCTCAACACCCTGGCTTGCCTAGAAATTCTGGCTATAAAATTTATGAACAGAGTCGGTGACAAAGGGCAGCCCTGGCGGAGTCCAACTCTCTTATTTTTTTTTTTTTTCAGCCTGTCAGTAACACACATGCGTATGTAATGTATGTGTAGCTGTGCTGTCATCATTCATGGCTTTTTTTTTTTTTTTTCAAAATATATATATATATTTATTTTTCTTTTAAATAGGTTTGTTATAGTCACAGACAGGACCGGGGGAAAACAAAAACAAAAGAAAAAGGAAGAAAGTGGGGAAAGAGTTAGATGGTGGACAATGGAAGAAAAGATAAAAAGGAGGATAGAGAGAGAGGGGGAGACAAAACAAAACACCGACAATCTGCTTCAATACCTGTTGAGAAAAAGGGAAAAAAAAAAACAACAGCAGACAAAAACACAGCAACCAACATCTTTATCAATCACAGTGATTAATAAATATTAAATGCTATTGAACAGCACATCGTACTAATATTACAAGATAGGATTAGAGGGAGCCGCTAGGCAAGACAGTGTGTGTCTGTGATTACCTGATTATACACACATGTGTTCACCTGTGTGCACACCTGTGTATGTGAGCGCACTTGTATTCATAAGGTTCTTCCATGTAAATGTTTAATAGTGTAATAGTGTGTGGGGGGAACTGCAGCCCCGCTCCCCAGGACCCGAAGCAGATATGTAGGAGACCCGTGCCACAGACATCCAGAGAAACCCCCGGACACAGGAGTCCTAGGTGGATCCACGCAGGGATGACTCCAGCCCCACTCAGAAAGAGCAGAGGAGAGCCCGGAGGAAGGTCATCCAGCAGCCACTGTGCCAAAGCCCTGGGGGGCCATGGTGGTGAACCCGCGGGCCCCGTCGGCAGTCGGCCGCACCAGGGTGGACCGGGCCCTGTGCCCCGGGATCCAAGAGCCCCCTGCCCACCAGCAGGGGCCTGACACAGCTGTGAGGTCCAGGTCCCGCCAAGCAATCTCCGGGAGTGAGCCAGTACCCACCCGAGTATCCAGCCCGGACATCGAGAACCGCCAACACAACAGCGGCTGGGGGATCATCCACCAGCAGGGGGTAGGTGGGGGGATTAAGGCCCCCTCCCCTGAGGGAGCTTGCGATGTTTTGAGTGAGGTGGAGTCTAAGATCTGACCTGACACAAAGACATAGACATACAGGCACACGTATACACAAGCATACTTTCCCACCTTCATGTGCACATATGCAAACGCTCACACACTCATCCAACATTGAGACATACAAAAATGAACACTGTACACACACCCACACTCCCCATGTATACTTTACCTCTGGGGTGTAGACCAGGAGGACCGCATCCGCTCCCACAGTAGCCCGGAGGCCCACCAGCCCAGAACCTGACTCGACGGCCAGCTCCTCCTCTCAGCCCCCAGCCCCAGACAGCGAACAGAAAGAGCGGGGCCCCGCCTCTCCGCTCTAATATGATGTTGGTGAGTGTTGTTCTGAAGTGCTTTTAAAACAGGAGGAGGATATGGCTCTGAACACCTCTCCTCCCGAGAACCCTCACTGTCTATGTGTGATTTAAAATTGAGAAGTAAACACTGGCCAGAGGTAAGGCTGAATGAACAGACCGCCCTCTTGACACCATTCAGTGCGTCCACCCCCAAGGCCCTATATGTATGTGTCAGGGTAGGTAATGGGAATGTCTAAGTTGTGAATTAAAATAGAGATACAGGTGGTCACTAGGGGACAAAGGAGGAATACCTTCCCTGCACCCCAGCGACTCACCTGCACCTCAAGGCCCTACATGAGTGTTGGTGTGATGGAGCGGGAGAAGGGAGCATTAGGGATGGGAAGGAAAGGAAGAATGGGGGGAATGCCCCCACCCCGGTGCCAGCTCCCCTGCTGACCCCCATAGGCACCCCGCTCCCCAGAAACCATCCAGGGCAGGGGGCCCAGGCCCAACGAGACCAGGGCCCACGCCAGCGGTACCACCAGGCGACCTCGGAGAACGGCGCAGCCCTCCGGTCCCCACCACCATGCAAAAACTATGCCCATCCCAACATTCAGTCAACTCCCAAACTACATATGACAATAGAAACCCAGGCCGAGTCCATCCTCCACCTCTGTTGGCTCCCCCCGCCTGCAGAGTGGGCACCTCATAAGCAGGGACCACCTGCAGACATATGGCAACAACTTCCCTGCCAGCTAACGAGGCCCCCAGTTCCGCCGATGCACTAAGAGCCCCCGCGCCAGGGCCGGGCCCGAGTACATTCACTGAACCACAACCTCGGCGACACACCCCACAGGACCCAAGCCCCCCAGACCCAGCCAGAACCCCAGCCTAGAGGCGGAGCAGCCCCAGAACCCCAGGCCCGCCCGGAACCTCCCGGGTGCGGCACGGCTACCAGGCTGGCAGCCCGTCCACCAGCACAGGCTCTGCCAGTAGCGAAGCATGCAGCTACCAGAGGCGCACCATCCAAGAGCCCCCCATGCCCCGTCCAGGCCAGGACCACAGCCCCAGCACTGACACCCCCAAGAAACCTGCCCCCCGTGAGCCCCCAGATGCCCCAGGCCCGTATGTCCTCCCCACATCAACAACAAAGACCAAAGTGGGACAGAGCCGCGATCCCCACCCTAAGTAATGGAACCGATCAAAGGAGCCCAGGGAGATTGATCTAATGTGGTGGCAGAAGCTGTATCAAGACAAATATAGTCCAACAAACGGTCTCTATATTGGTTGATATTAAGATTGTTTTTATTTTTCCAGTTCATGAGAACAGTCTTCTTAGCAATGCATAAGGCGATATAAGCCATATGGATTGTATTAATCTCCGTGGTGACACAGTCTAGGTTGCCCAACAAGCAGACTGAAGGAGAGGTTGGAATGGTTCATTTCAGACACTTTGATAAGTCTTCACAAATCCTGCTCCAGAACCTCTGAACAGGTGGACAGAACCAAAGAGCGTGGATGTAGATGTCAGGTGTGTTGCCTTGACAGTGAGAGCAGTTGTTAGAAGACGTATAACCCATCCTGAACATCTGTTGACCTGTATAGTGCACTCTATGTAGGATTTTGTATTGTATTAATTGTAAACTGGGATTTCTAATCAGTTTAAAGACTTTTAAACTTATCTGAGACCAGAAATTATGGTCCCATCTGATTGATAAATCTGCCTCCCATTTCGCAATAGGAAGGGATACCGATTCATCTATTTTGTAGAGTGTCCTGTATATTTTAGACAGTAATTTAGGGGGTTTGAAATTTAATTGTTCTGCCACACCTGATGATATTTGCAATTTGATTTGATTAAACTTATATTTCCTTTTTACTATAGATTTTACTTGTTGATATTCTAAAAATCTATTCTTGTTAATCCCATATTGTTTTACTAATCTGTCAAACGGAATAAAGTATGTTCCTTAGAATATATGTTCTAAGTATTTAATACCTTTACAATTCTAATCTGGGAAGTTTATCACATTATTGTTTTGTAGTAGGTCAGGGTTGTTCCAGATGGGGGTGCGTTTGCATGGGATTAATGAAGAATTAGTCAATTTTAGAAACTCCCACCAAGCCATCAGAGAGGAGCTGATGCTGATGATTTTGAAACATATGTGTCGTTTAATGTTTATGCTAAGGAATGGCAGATCAGAGATCTCTATCTTATTGCATAGTGCCTTTTCTATGTCTAGCCAAGGTTCATCTAAGAGGGTATGTTTAAACCACCCTGAGATGTGCTGAAGCCTGTTGGCTAAGAAATAGTGGTTAAAGTTAGGCAAATCTAGTCCTCCTTTATCTTTAGTCCTTTGTAGCATTTTTAGGCTAATACAAGGGGGTTTATCCTTCCAAAGGAATTTAGATATGGAGGAGTTCAGAGATCTAAACCAGTCCGGTGTTAGTTTGCTTGGGATCATTGCAAATACATAATTAATTCTTGGTAAAATCATCATTTTTATTAAGGCTACTCTTCCCATGAGTGATATGGGTAGAGACTTCCATCTAGCCAGATCATCTTCCACCTTCTTTAAAAGTGGGATGTGGTTTAATTTAGTTAAATCCGCTAGCCTAGGTGAAATATTAATACCTAAATATTTAATATTTCCAGATTGAAGTGCAGTGGAAGAAGAGTTCTGGAAGGAGCAGTTAATCGGAAGAACTGTAGATTTTAACCAGTTTATCGAATAATCTGAGACACTTGAGAAAGAATTTATTAATGTGATTACCTCAGAGAGCGTGGTTTGTAAATGTTGGAGAAAAAGTAACACATCAACTGCGTAAAGACTGATTTTATGTTCTATATTTTTACATTTAATGCCTTTAATCATTGCCGCCTGTCTAATCGCTGCTGCTAGTGGTTCAATAAAATTGCAAACAATGAGGGAGAGAGAGGGCATCCCTGTCTGGTGCCCCTCTTGAGACAGAAGCTGGAAGATGATTGGTCATTTGTCCTGACGCATGCTGTTGGAGCATTATATATTATTTTTAACCAATTTAAGAAAGAGTTTCCAAAACCAAATTTTTGTAAAGTTGCAAATAGAAAATTCCAGTTAACTCTATCAAATGCTTTTTCTGCATCTAGAGATAATATTGTAATTTGAAGGTTTTTATTACACGAATAGTCAATCAAATTAAGTAATCTACATGTATTTGTTGAGGAGTGCCTCCCTTTTATAAAACCAGTTTGATCAGGATGAATTATGAGAGGCATTATCTTCTCTATTCTTTTTGACAGAGCTTTGCAGATTATTTTAAGGTCAACGTTAATAAGGGATATTGGTCGATAGCTGGTGAGTAATAGTGGGTCTTTGCCTGGTTTTAGCAAGAGATTAATGTTGGCAGAATTCATATTTGGTGCTAGACTGCCATCCCTCTTGGCTTCTTGCAGCATCCTGTAGAATATTGGTGCCAGAATTGTCCAGAATTCCTTATAGAATTCTGCTGGAAAACCATCTGGACCTGGAGCCTTTGTACTGGGCATACTATTCAGGGCTTCCTGGAGTTCATCTGAGGTCAGAGAAGAATCCAATGCCATTGCTTGAAAATCTGATAATTTTGGAAGAGTTATATTATCAAGAAACTGGTCAATTTCATACTTAGATGGGTTTATCTGTGGTGAATATAAAGATTTGTAAAAGTCCCTGAAAGTGATGTTAATTCCTTCAGGGTCATATACTGTATCCCCAGATAAGTCTTTAACAGCACATATAGTTGTTTTTTCTTTATTTATTTTTAACTGATTAGCTAGAAATTTACCTGATTTATTACTATGTTCGAAGTTTTGCCACCGAAGTCTTTGTGCTAAGAATTGAGTTTTTTTATTGATAATTTCATTTAATTCTAGTTTTGCTTTACATATTTTGTTCAGCATTTCCCGTTCCTGAGAGTATACGTAGGCTTCTTCTAAGGATTTGGTTTCTTCCAATTCCTGAATACGTTTATTTTCTTTTTTCTTTTTATGTGATGAGAATGAAATTATTCTACCTCTCATCACAGCTTTGCCTGCTTCCCAGAGAACTGATGCTGATGTTCCAGAGAGGTCATTATAGTCTAAATACAGAGCCCACTCTTTTTTGAAATAGTTAATAAAATCTACATCTTTAAGCAATGATGTATTAAATCTCCAGTTTTTACTTGGTGGAATGCCCTTCTTATTTATTAGAGTTAGAGATACAGGAGCATAATCACTGACAGCTATAGTGTGTATCTCTGTGTCTGAAATGTCACTCAGCAGTGAGCTGCTGACTAAGAAATAATCCAGATGAGAGTAAGAGTGATGGACATGTGAGAAGAAAGTATATTCCCTACGGTTGGGGTGAAGAGAACGCCATGCATCGCAAAGTCCATAGTCGCTCATGTACTGTTTAAATATAATAGATTCCCAATTGCGCTGAGTTCTAACTGTACTGAGCCTGTCCATTTCTTTATGTAACCCAAAGTTGAGGTCACCCCCAAGAACAAGTGCGCAATCTAGGTGTTCAGAGAGTGCAGTGAAAAAAGCGTGGAAAAATGAGGGGTCATCAACATTTGGACCATATATACTGACAATACATAATTTTTTGTTAAGAATAGATAATTTAATGATTAGAAATCTACCCTCTGGATCTGTGACTGTGTTGAGTACTTTGAAATTAACATTTTTATGTATTAAGATTGCTACCCCCCTTTGCCTAGAGTTATAGCAGGCTGAGAACACATTAGGAAACTCAGGTGTTTTAAGTTCATCTGCAGCTGAGGTAAGTGTATGAGTCTCTTGTAATAAAGCAACGTCTGCCTGTAGTTTTCTAAGTTGGCTAAACATTTTTAACCTCTTCTCTCTGGAACCAGCTCCATTCACATTCCATGTGACAAACCTTAGTGTGCCCATAGATGTGTGTGTGTAGCTAATGTTGCACGCTGCTTTCTTATGCTCAACTGAATGAGATATGAGCGAGTGTGCGTGTATGCCCTGTATGTCTGTGTGCGCTGTGAGGTCGGAGTGGATGCATTGACACTGGGTGTATATGTTCGTGGTCGTGCCTTGCAGATTTGTAAATACATAGGATGTTGTGTGTGACTGAGTAGGAAAGCAGGTGATCGGTGCAGTGAAAGAAAGGAGAAATAAGAGGAACGTACAAAGGGGCAAGTGGGGAATGATGAAGGAAAAAAAAACTATAAAGAAACGAAAACATCATTATTATCAGCACTTGAACGCTGTGGAGACTGACGGTAATGTATCACACTAACTTAGCGAAATGACATGGATAAGCTAGATTAGCGTAATAGAAGGAGAGGAGTAAAAAGAAATAATAATAACAATAATAATAATAATAGTATATCTTATCTGGACTGGTGTTAATATAACCAGGGAGTGGTGTTGAGGTCGCGGTAGAGCTGCCCGTCCACGTAGAGCCGGTCCACGGCGATGATAGCTCAGGAGCCCTTCTGGATGAAGCTGCGTCGGATCGGGAACAGAACTCTGCGTCGCTCCAGGATCTCTCTGGGGAACTAGTCGTTTACACTAAAGTCTGTTCCTTTCAGCTCTCTGCCGTGGCTCTTCACCTGCTCCTTCTGCTTGAAATATCCAAATTTAGCCATGATTGGACGCGGCCTCTGGGCTCCAGGCCTCTTGGCTCCGAGCCAATGGATTCTTTCAAAGCGGATGTTTTTCACGGAGTCCTCCGGTATTTTCAGGTGAGTCTTGATAATGGTTTTAACCGTAGCTTCTGTGTCCTCTTCAGCAGTCAAACAAGTCTGACTTACTGCCGGCAATGCGGACCAAGCTCTGACACCGGTTGTACAGGGACCGAACAGCCCTTATCAGGGGGTCTGGTACTACATACTCTTGGATTACCGCATACAGGATTCCCCGAGGGACACAAGTCCATAAAACACATGTATACTGGTTGGGCAAACTCCCATGCACCATCCAGGACTCTGCTAAGGGTGTAGAACTGGTCCACTGTTCCATGACCAGGACGAAAACTACACTGTTCCTCCTGAATCCAAGGTTTGATTATCTGACGGACCCTCTTCTCCAGGACCCCCAAATAGACTTTTCCAGGGATAGGTTTTCAAAATTGTAAAATGGAATTGATAAAGTAGATACAGCAGAATTCTTTAAATGGTGAATCACATACTAGAGGACTCCAGTGGAAATTAAGGTAAAGAAATGAAGCCATTCTTTCCACTAATAGTGGTAGGAATATGGAACAAACTACTGAGTCAGATATCTTGACAACCTTTAAGAAGTATCTAGATTACATATTGGGACAGCTTAGCAATGAGCTACACAAACAGGCTTGATGAGCTGAATGGTCTCCTCTTGTTTGTCAAACTCCTCATTTCTGTTTCTTATGTATTTTTAATAATAAATACTACTTAAATAAATAATCTCAGTACAAATAATAAAATTCATTATGTTTGAGCTTTAATTTGAAAATATGTCAATAACTCAATAAAATTCAAAGCAATGGGACTACGATATGTAGTTTAATTTTCTTTTAATTAACAAAATGCTTAAATAAGTACTGAATTCACAACCTGTTATTAAAAATAAAATATTTTTGATATAAATTACTACCCTGTTATTTTGAATAATGAATTAATATTGATTGAATATGAATATCTGCATTTAGTTAATTTGCTAAATCTTTGTTTAAATGGCACTCTGCACAAACTGCAGCACCACATTCAGTTAAAATGTTAAAATAAAAAAGCAGTAGTATGTTTTTAATATATATTCCCTTATTTTACATTAATTCTATTTACCTATATATCTTTTTTACTTCAGTAACCTCAATGGAATACAAAATTACCTTTCTTATGTAATGATAACCTGCATGGTCATATTAAAGATGAATTTATCAAAGTCACCCTTTAAGAGTTTGTGACTACATCTTGAAGATTCCATCTGAATCCTTATTTCAGCCGACTAATGAATACTCTAGAGAAGTATGGGCAGCACTGTAGAACAAATTAACCTCAGAGCAGAATCTTTTATGGAGCTCATTAAACTGGACACCTGCATTTTGTAGTATGATTCAGTTTCCCTTAATAGACCCTCAAAGGGCTGTTTAGAAATGTTCAAATGAGGTTATGACTTTATTTAAAGTAAAGGAAATCGTATAAAGTAACCTTGGGGATTCCTGTTGTAATATTAAAATTAAAACACCTTGTTCGGTATGTTTTTTATTATAATCCTATTGCCAATCATTTTTTTTTCTTTTTAATGTTTATAGTATATTAAATTAATAAAGCTGTCCATGTACCAGAATGCAGCTCAAGTATTTAATACCAACATCAGATCACACGCTGCTATCAGATACTATTATCTGATAATGCGTCTGAATTCTTTTTGACTGTAAAATTATCAAATTGTTTACAGGATACATGCAATAATATCAAGTTTAAAAAGAAAATTCTTTAGCCATGCTCTAATTCATCCAATTCACACACACTTAATCCAGAACGTTTCCTGGCACAAGTGGCCACAGGGTAGGGACACAGCAGGTGAAACCAACCCAACTGCTATGGGAACAAAGTGTAGTTGCTTGTGGACAGTTAAATGATACAGTAGGCTCATAGTCCATATTTTTAAAAGAACTGGAACTTTTCTAAAATATTGTACATTTTTAAATATGGAACTGTTATAATATGTGCATATAATGTACAGTAATTTTTTATTGCAAGATGCAATACTTTTGGGGGTCATATTGTAGTTAGGTTCTACTTTCTGTATTAATTTGTGAAAAATAATAAAATGAAGATAATCAATGGTATAAATAATCTGTTAGAGATAATTGGCATTGATGTACCAATCATCAGAACAGACATGACAAACAATGAGAACTAGAACATCACTTTGTCGTGTGTTGGTGTATGGATTGAACTGAACTGACAGTGAGAACTGATACAGTATGTATGTGTTCGAATTTATTTTAGTGCATTGATTAAAGCAATTAATTCAGTATTTAAGATTCAGGATTCAAGAGTATTTATTGTCATTTCATCCATATACAGTAGTACAGCATTCAGTGAAACGAAGCAACGTTCCTCCAGGACCATGGTGCTACATAGAACACAGGACAACGAAGAATCCACGACACATAATATAAAGACATAATATATAACAAGGTGCACGTATTTAGTGCATTACAACATCCTGTATTATAGTGAGTTTTTACTGTTATATTGTTGTGTTGCCCGATTAGAACTCTCATCATCTAATCATATTGCAAAATATATATCAGAGAATAATTTATATTATTTTAGCACATGGCCCTGATGACATGCTGTGGCTGCTAGTTTTCATCTGAACTAATCTTAATTAGGAGCCAATTTTTATATTAATAGGACATGCCAGCTAGATAATTAAGTAGGTAATTAACTTGGTACATTTGTTATTCTGTTTTGCAATATCAACTATTCATTCCACCTCCGTTTTATTTTTGACTCATAAAAGATAATTAATAACTCTTAACCCATCTAGATTTTGTTTTCTTATTTCCTGCTAAATACATGGTGCCCACTGTGTTTGGCAAAGGGAGAGCATCAGATAAGCAAACACTGTTATATGGAGAAGAGGCTCATATCAATGTTTATATGTGTAATTCGGATGACTAAGAGGCAACACATGTAAATTTAAGAAGATTTGAACAAAGCATAGCATTGGGCACTGGATGCGCCACCACTAGTGTGACAAAAAAAGCAACGTTGCTTGAGTTTTTATGCATGCCAGTGTGACTGGTATCAAGAATTTGCAACCACCCAAAGATAGCCTTTATATTGAATGACTATCTCCTGGAAAAAATACTTATCAGGATCACTGATTTTATGGACAGATCTATTCAAGTACAAAAGAAGGTGGCTAACACAGTGGCATCATGTACATTTCTGTGTAGATACAGTATTGTTTAAAATATTTGTTAGAATAGCAGGCATCATGGAAAACCAAAGAACTTTGTTTGAACTTAAAAAGAAAATTGTGAGTAAACTGATGACACAAAAAGTAACGGCCAGCTCACTGTATTCTAGAGAGGGTTAAGCTCATCACAAATGCAAGTTCAAATCTAAGCCATTATCAAGTGTACCACTTGTGATGTGGTAAGATAGGTTTATGTCATAATTT
The DNA here is from genome assembly GCF_016835505.1 of Polypterus senegalus. Classification (NCBI taxonomy): domain Eukaryota; kingdom Metazoa; phylum Chordata; class Cladistia; order Polypteriformes; family Polypteridae; genus Polypterus; species Polypterus senegalus. The sequence goes on along the minus strand of NC_053157.1, from coordinate 126,681,306 downwards.
CTTTATAAAAACTGATTATCTTAAAGTGCCATTTAGAGTTAATAATGTGAAAATAATAATTAACTTTTCTAGTGAAGAAATTTCTTCCTCCTTTTAACTGTAGGACAGACTGGCATTACCCATTTTAATATACCTTGAACACAAGTGTCTGGCTTAAAAAGTCACTGCCAGACACTCTTAGTATCAGCTGAAGTATCTCAGTCCTCCTAAAGGCCCCTCTGGAATGCAGCCTCTGTTACTTACCTGATAAAAAGAACAATCACCAAATGACACTCCATATATGTCTTCTCATGGTACCAGTTCAAGCATTCGGCTAAACAAAGACAAAAATTATTTGTAGTAAGCAATTGTTGTCACACAGATAAAGTACTGTATTTCTTATTTTTTGATTCTTCCATAAAGTTAAACCTTAAATTATGTTGCAAACAAAAAACTAAAATATTCATCATGATCCCAGGTTGACTGGTGGTGCTAAATCTCTCAGTTATGAATTTATGTACATATACAGTATGTGGCTGTGGTTATGAGCAGCTTATGATGAATGGAATCCCATCAGAGCAAATTCTCTGTGCCCATGTTTGGTAGCTTTGGCTTGGTTTTCATTCAATCCAGAACAAATCTTATGTATTAAAATATTAACTAGATGGGAATTGGTCTTGTCCATTACGGGAGATGGACATCTGAAGCGAAACTCCATTAGCAGCGGCGTTGATTTTTCTCTTATTTGTATCAACCCGAGGTATCCTGTATTTACCTAACTCGAGGAGGTTCTATTACAGTATATGCAAGCATATATAAACATGATCGGTAAGAAAGAAACGGAAAACAAACCCAAAGCTATAACCAAGCCTAGACAGGCATCAAGTCCAAGTTCAACCTCAAGGTATGGCCTTACAGAGACTGACCTGGAGCAGACGGGCAAAAGCACAGATATCCTGGGACCCCAGGCCACTTCATCTTAGATAGATAGATAGATAGATAGATAGATAGATAGATAGATAGATAGATAGATAGGAAATTCACAATCCCAAGGGGAAATTCACAATTCTTCTCCAATTGAGAGCGAAAGTGGGAGCAAATGTGCAAGTGATGCAGGTCATGATAGCTCGTCGATTCTAGAAGATCAATTGAAACTGGAAATGGGTTTGCCTTTCGTGTTTTCATCTATTCTTCGCGAACTGGGTGCATCAGCTGTAACAGGGCTTGTCACTTCACCAGCGGAGCATGAATGCCGAAACAATCTGTCCGAACTGAAGGTAATGATTGCTGCAATGGACACGGCCACCGCTCAAGACATAAAGGAGATCAAGAAAGATATAAAGAAAGAAATAAATGGTGTGCTCAAGACAAACAAGAAAATGTGGCAGGATAATAAAGACCTGGAGAAACATGTATATAATCACTTTTAGGCAGCCTTTAAAGGTATGCTGGAAAAATTGAGGAACACACTTAGGAAAATGCGTGTAAGTTTGAGGAAAAATTGAGAGCACTTGGCAATAGGTTGGAAGACGTTAAGCAAACATTCACGACTTGATTTGAAACAGCCGAACAAGTGGCATCTACTACAGACAGGAAAGCAACAGCTGCAAATTCCGATTGCAAAAAACCCGGAGACAGACTTGCTGCACTGGAAGATGGATGCAGAAGGAATAATATTAGGATCAAAGGTCTCCCAGAGAATCGTGAAAGTCCAAACCCAGTGAATTCGTAGCTGAGCTATTCTCTAAAACAATTGGAGAGGCCTGTAAATCTAACACCGAACATTAATTAGATGGTTGCACTTTTTGGCACTTATTGACACTAGATACACATTGCCTCACACAGCCATGATGCTTGTGAAAAGTTATATTTTTGAAAAGTGCATTGTTTCAGACTAGTTAAGCTTCTCTTCTTATGCCATTATCCATTATTATTGTTTTTTCTAATATTGGAAAAAATGTATATCTACATCAACACACAATATGAGAATAATAAGCATCAAAAATGAAGTAGTGTTCCATCATTAACAAACATGTTATCAATCCAAAGCTAAACTGGTAAAGTTAATGCCTATTTTATTAAATGTAAAAATTTAAGATGCAGAGATAAATCCTTTAAATATTTACTTTCCTGAACTTGCCAGGACACTTCACAGTACCACTGTGCCTGCCTTTAGAGCTGCAGTTAAAACTGCCAGTGACATTCAGCAGTGTGCCAAGCAGAGGTTAATTAACTTGGCAAACGTTTGGATAGCCATCAGCTTAGGAAGATGAACTGTCAGATCAAGTGTAAGGGTCAGTAGCACCCATGTTTTAGAAAATGGCTTGTAAACCCTCAGATAGAAAGGCTACACTTAGCCAATAGCATTTCTCCTGGATGTCATGATCTCCCTTAACCCTGATCCTGACAGCTGGCAGCTTCACAAAAAAAAGTTGGAAACCCTGTGACATATCTCTGAAAAGATGACAGAAACTACCTCAGAGGTGGCAAAATAAATGTTCCACCTCTAGCTCTCAAGCAAGGTGACCTAGATTGCCGGCTGACATCCTTCTGAGTTTCACTGACAAAAAAAACAGAGAGCCAGATTCTTATGACAAAATTATATGACCATTTCTACAACTGCTAGACTTGTAACAAAATAACTGAAAAAACAGTGCATTATACCTTATTTACATTCTCAAAATTGCATTAAGAAGGAGACCTCTTCAAAGTTATGAGAGACTTTTCAATTTCCCTTTTGAATTAAATAAATTAGCATAATCTATTCACTCATTATTTAAGCAAAGTTCTTTGCAAAGGTCATTATTTGCATACAACTTAATTATCGGTCCAGTTAATCAATTAACAGTTTTCTATTTGAGATTTATTTAAGGCCAGAATCTATTTCAGTCCAGCTGCATTGGATGCAAGACAAGTACCAACCCTGGAGCAGGTGCCAGCCCATGCACACTCTCACCCACATCCCTACTCACTCACACCATCTAAATGTCTCATCAGCATCTTAAGCCTTTGAAGTGTGTTAAGCTGATATCACATTACATGACTCCTAGTCATATATTAGATTTTGCGGTTACCGATCTTGTGGCCAGACCATGTCGATTTACAGTGGTGCTTGAAAGTTTGTGAACCCTTTAGAATTTTTTATATTTCTACATAAATATGACCTAAAACATCATCAGATTTTCACTCAAGTATGATATATAGTATAAATATGTAATATTCGATCATTTTCCTTAATAAATAAAAAATGACCAAGTATAATATTTTTGTCTCATTTGTTTAACTGGTTTCTCTTTATCTACTTTTAGGACTTGAGTGAAAATCTGATGATGTTTTAGGTCATATTTATGCAGAAATACAGAAAATTGTAAAGGGTTCACAAACTTTCAAGCACCACTGTAAATGACTAAAAATTGCTTCCCAAGTCATATTTACTGACTGAGTGCCAACCTTACAGCGCAGTTGTTCTTGCCCCTTTATGTGACCACCAATGCTGCCTGACAAAGCTTGCCCTAAACAAAGAGTTAACAGCTACAGCAATTACAGCCACAATTTCTTTTTTCTCTTTTTCTTTTGTCGTAATCAAAACAAGAGACATTAGACTAACAAGCTTCTCTTCTGTATGTGAGGTCCAAAATACCTACAGTTTGTATTCCTTATCACTGCATTAAAAACATTTTACCTCTGGATAAGCATTCATTGGTTGTCACCACTTGGGCACATGCAGAACACCCCTAGGACTAATGACAAAATTAATCCTGTTTGATTTTATTAGAGCGAGTTGCAGACTAGTTGAAGTGAATTGCTGGATATGTCACACTGCGTGACCAGCTTCATGGGAGCATGCCACCAACTGCCACCAACTGTGCAATTGAGTAAGTAGCCTCAGTAACCTAGTAATATATTATTATTATTATTACTTATTATATGACTGATATGTTTATCCAAAGCGACTTACAATATTTGTTTTTCTAGTTGGATCACAGGCAGGTGAAGTGACTTATGGTTACACAGTGTCAGTAGCAGTATTTGAAGCCAAAGTCCAAAGCCTTAACCACTACAACTCACTGCCTGTCAGTAATATTAGTCCCTAGTTAAAAAAATGCAGAATATGTAAAATATCAAATTAAATCAAAATGTATTTATAAAGCACAATTTTAAAACACTATAAATGTAAACCAATGTGCTGTACAATAAAATCAAAAAATACCAATAATAGCGCCCTGCGGTGGGCTGACGCCCTGCCTGGGGTTTGTTCCCTGCCTTGCACCCTGTGTTGTCTGGGATTGGCTCCAACAGACCCCCGTGACCCTGTAGTTAGGATATAGCGGGTTGGATAATGGATGGATGGAATATCAATAATAAATCAGTAAACAAACAAAGGACAGAAATTCCATAAATACTAAAACAAATAAGTTAAAGGAACCGATTAGAAGATAAACAATTTACAGAAAAGCAATGGATATGAAAAAATTAATAAATTATTAATAAAATTGATACCAGAGTTACTCATATACAGTTAAAAGCAATTGAAAACAAGTGTGTGTTAAGTTTTGATTTAAACATTTGAGTTAAAGAAGCTAACCTAATGTCAATTGGCAGAACATTCCATAACTTTGGTGCTAGAACTACAAAGGCATGATCACGCCTTGTCTTTATCTGAGACTTTGGCACGACCAGCAATTGCTGTTGAGAGGAACGCAAAGACCGGACTGGTGTATACAGAACCAGCATCTCGGCTAGATAAACCAAAAGTAAAATTTTAAAGTGAATCCTAAATTCAACTGGGAGCCAATGAAGCAAGGCCAGAATTGGAGTAATGGACACAACGTTCTGAGACCCAGTAAGAAAACTAGCAGCAGCATTCTGAACCATCTGTTGCCGAGAAAGATGAAATTTACTGATTTAAGAATAAAATGAATTACAATAATCAAGGCACAATATAATAAAAGTATGGCATACCTTTTTCAAATCAGAGTGCCACAGAAGCGTTTTGACTCCTGCAAGCAGTCTAAGCTAAAAAAAAGCAGCTCTTAACAATGAAAGAAATCTATTTTTTAAAATAAAGATCAGAATCAAGGATAACCCCAAGATTTTTGACGTGCGGTTTGCAAAACCCAGCTAATGAGCCGAGCTGATCCCTGACAGCACCATCAGAAGCCATTGGTCCAAATACAATAACCTCAGTCTTACTCTGATTGTGATTCAAAAAATTTACGGCCATCCAATGTTTGACCTCATCATAACATTCATGTAGTGACTTTAAGGACTCCTTAGTAATAGGTAAATAAATCTGGGTATTGTCAGCATAGAAATTAAATGAAATACCATATTTGCAAAATATGGACCCAAGGGGTAGCAAATACAAAGAAAATACAAAGGACCTAAAATAGACCCCTGTGGAACACCATATTTCAAATGAGCAGTAGAGGAAAGTACACACTTGTTACCAACAGAAAAGGTCCTAGTGCACCCCCTCGGATTCCTAGCCACTTATCCAGCCTTGACAACAATATGTTGTAATTGATGGAATCAAAGGCTGCAGTTAAATTCTCCTTATTAAGGTTAAGTTTTTTCAATAAAGGCTTTACCACTGCATGTTTAAAATAGGCAGGCACAGTTCCAGTGATAAGAGATAAATTAATAATATGTAATATATATGGTGCAAGTGCATTTAATGATCCTCTCCATAAGCGTATTGGAATAATATCAGAAGGACAAAAAGTAACCTTTAGTCCATTTATAATGTCTATGAGCAAAGAAACAGACACTGGTTCAAACTGGTCTAGCACGGTATTACAGACTGGAGGACTGGGAGCTTTGCGAGGAGACAATACTATATCAATCTTTTCAATAAAAAACCTGAGAAACTATTCACACCTGTCCAGAGACAAGTCATGACAGCTGGATACATGTGGGTTTAAAGCAGAGTCCACTGCATAAAATAATGACCTTGGATTATTAAAATTGGTAGACACCAAGTTCGAAAAATAATCTCTTTTAGCCTGCGTGACAGCTTTTAGAAATCTGACAAGACTCAATCTAAACGTCTCGAAAGATATCTGCAATTTGTCCTTCTTCTATTTAAACTCAGTGTGCCTACACAAGTGCAGCAATGATATAACATTACTGATAAGCCAGGGTGCACACTTGAATTTAGCACAACAATCTCTTAATGGAGCAACAGTTTCCAGGGTAATGAAACAGTTAAAATTAAAAATGGACACGATAACATCAACACCACCGTCAACATCTACCCCAAAAAGCGAGTTGATGCAACACTGAAAAGTGATGCCAAATTATTCACAGCCTCATCATTTAAAAATCAAGCACAACGTCTCTGTAAGACAGTATGAGCAGGCGAGGCATGCAGAGCTAGAGACATATCAAATAAAACAGGATAGTGGTCAGAAAAAGAGACATCCCGTAGCTCTATATTCCTTAACTCAATACCATGGATTAATACAAGGTATACAATTAATACATGTCTACAGAAAATTACAGAATTATGTATACAGAAAAGAACAGTTAGTTACATAGTACTTCTGATACACCTGATTAACCAACAGCACTATAACTAAGGTCCATTGTTTTACGAAATTACCTAGGTGGCACAGCTAGATAAAACATAAAATTGATAACAATTGTTATTGCTTTGATTGATTGAAAATAATTGTTATAGCTTTATCTGATTGATAACAGTTGTTATAGCTTTCCAGTAAACATGTCCTTTCTTTCCATGTAATCCATTGTGCCATATGAAAGTAGTTTAACTAATTCAACACTAATGTTGAGGATGTTCAATCTTTGAGCATATTTCCTTATGGCTGAAGATTCATCACTGCTGTCTAATACTCGAAAAGTACAATCTGAACTTCCTCTGATCAAAAACTGACCTGATGGTCTGAAGTTGTCCCCTGGAGTATTGCAGTACTTGTGGAGATCTGGATGATGAAATATCTTATATTACTAAATGCTATCCATTACACAGTGATTTTGCATTTTTCATCGCTCTAGATGAGGTGAAATGTAATTTTGAAATGTGTATACATTTTTATATTATTTGCACAGTCTTCATGCGTTGAAAATATATTGAAGATTATTATCTGAGATAAGAGGATTAACAAGAAAAGGTCTGTAAAAAGCAGCTCTCACCTTGTGGATCATAGCTATGAAAGTGATTTTGTTAAATCTTGTGGCCCAAAAGGCAGATTGATCATCCATGGCAGTAGAGTAATGCGCTGTTGCCAACTTCAGTCTCATGTCATCAAATTTTGGTATTGCCTAATGAGACCATTTTATTGTATTCATCAAGTGTCTTGGTTTGAGTCAAGACATAGCTTATTGTGCAGCCTCAGCATCTTACCGCACTCTTAGTTACCACGACAATTATGTCAAAATCATATAAGTTTTGCAATTTAGACATCAGGAAACCAAAAATGTTTTAAAGCTTAAAACTGATTGAGCTCTGGTTTCAATCATTTAAAAGTGTGCTTTTGTTTGTGTTTTTGCTTTACAGAATGAAGGTGCATTTTATACAAACTGCTAACCATCACAATCTTGACATAGTCTTTTTTTTTTTTTACATTTTATTGAATTTATTAAAAGCAAGTCAAATTACATACAAGCAAGTCAAAGTTGACAAAACTAAATTCAAATCAGCCCCCACCTATGAGAAAGAGAGCAAGGCCAACAGCCAGAGTAAAACTTTAAAAGTAGATAAAAGGGGAAGAGAATCCTTTCCCCCAGTATAAATGCTTATTCTAAAATGTTATTGATGAGATCCTGCCAGATTTTAAAAAATCTGATCCTCTGAGTGAGAATTAGATTTTTTCCAATTTCAAATAATATATAACATCAGTTACTCACTAACTTTAACACTAGAATTACCAGAGCCTACGAAAAAACTCGTAAATCCGGCCCACGTTAAATCCGTTTGCACCTCTCTGCCAGCATCTTTTGTCATCTAAATGTGCTGATAAAGACAAGCAGCAAGCAGCCGGCTATTCCATCCCCCAACCGACTTAGAATGTGCACAAACTTCTCCCAGCTCATGCCTTGATTGATTATCTGGGAATGAAGTAGAGTTTTAGAGTGGAAATAATAGATCATTATTTGGAACACACGTATTTCATGTGTGTTCAGTTTCTACAATAATCTGTGTAAATACAGAGACATAGGTATATATGATATTTGGAATTATTCTTTTTATGACCTGTATAGTACATTTCGGAAAACTTCGTGGCACGGATGCAACATTATTCATATTATTCATATTCATTCGCATAACATCTTGCGGTTTGTAATCAGTGACTGCGTGTTATTTTTTCCCCGATCTTGCCAGTCCCCACATGTTGCTGTATGCTGTTTCTTTTTTACCCCAGGACATGCAGAAGACAGAATGGTACAGAGCAGTAAGATCAGCGCTATATGCTATCATCAGATTCAAATGTTAACAGTTCACACGCACGCAAGGATCGTCCTTCCTACATTTACAACGTGTGTACCTGTTACAATGTACACATTTCTGTCTATGCTGTGGTTTCTATTACACACCTGAAAGAAAGAGACAGTATATGTGAAAACATCATCTCACTAATGCAATATTATTTGAAAACGAACAGCGTCAGATCGGGTGTGAATTTATGCTGGTGCTGTTACTTAGAGTCAGATCAGGAGGGGTGAGGTGGGGTGACACTGACACAGTTTACTTTCCTGAGGAAAGTGGCTGTCTGGAACAGAAGCTTGTCAATGTTGAATCCTCCTTTTCTTTTTCCATTGCCTTTTCTAGTAAGATGCGATGACAAAGTTCCTCTGCAAGCTGAGCCATGAACACTCTTCTTTTCTCAGTGGCCCCCGTGCATGCATTGCACAGTACATGTGTGTTGATCACCACCAGCATGTTGTAGCACACAGCAACTGGCCACCTGCTTGTTCTTGCGTGCACTGCATAAGCTCCTGATCTGACTCTAAGTAACAGCAAAATGTGGTTAATAAAGAGCTTTATGTTTACTTGTGATGTTTACTCCTAGGTATTTAAACTGATTTCCAATAACAAAAGGGAAGGTCTCCAATCTAATATTGTGTGCTAGAGAGTTCACTGGAAAGAGCACACTTTTAGGGACTGACCACATTTTCAGAATGCACAATGATTCCTGATTCATAGACACAAGATTTACTCAAATGAATTTAAGATGAAAATCAAAGTCTAGCAAAATTCTCAGTGAAAACTAAAACATTAGGAAAATAGCCCAGGCATGATGTTTTGTGAAGTTCTTTAGATGCACACTAGAGAACCTCTGAGCACAGTCCTGCTTCCAGGGAAATTATGGCATATGACAGTTGTGAGAATCAAGGTACAGTAAAATTAATTTTTAACATTGTTATTCCCAGGGCAAGACATCATTAAACTGAAAGCAACATTTGCCTACTTTGTCCTCCCAGGCCAAAAACATAAATTTACTAGGGTATGAAATGGACAGGCACAAAGAACATTTCCCCAAATAATTTTAAGATAAAAAATACAATATTGTTGTCAAGAGGCATTAACAGTACACGTTGAAGTACAACCACGAAATCTGTTGATTTTATTGAACACCTGTGCAATCATCGTTTTTTCATGTGCTTTTGTTCAAAATTGCCAAACCAGCATTAATCAGGAAAAGGTTTTGTAGTTTAACAGAATGTGTATTGGAGATCAGGTTTTCCATTGATACATTTATCGGATGATAAAACCTGGTAGTTTGTGAAGAGGCAGATCTGGGCATAGGCAGTTGCCAAGGGGCTGATCGCCACAAGTGGCCCAGATAGAGAAGTGAAAATATATTACTATTACCCATTATTGAAATAAATATTTTTGATCCTAATAACATTGGAATTTTTGGACAGGTGTGCCTAGTTTTGAAATTAAAAAAAGAAAAATCATGAATAATACATAAAATAATGCAAAATCGAAATTCAGGAATTCTGGTTCACTGCTGTCAGGTAGATGTTTATGGACTTATTGATGAGAAGCTGTGTCATTGTTCATCTTCATACGATGTTTATACAATTTCTTTTCAGCCTAAATACTAAGTGGATAATTCACTCCTCCACAATGAAAATGTGATCAAAGGTCTGTGCTAGAAAACGTACCTGTTTACCAACGAAGTCATCCTCATGAGTCGATGCCACATTACCTTTGAGAGCTGTTTAGGAGACATGGGTGAATTTGTTTGTTTACAATAGGACCTCAAGACCAGTGTAGTATGAGGCACTAGCCAAGGGTAGTAATGGTCACCTTTAAAACTGTATGGTATGACATTCCAAACCAAATCAATATTAACAGCAAAGTACAAACAGAAATTGGCAAAGGTCCTACACTGTACAGCTCGCTCATAGAATTTTAGGAAAAATCAGCAATGATTTTGAACTGAACATAACAAAGCCTGCAACTGTAACATATTCTGACATTTTTAGTCTTCAACTGTGACAACACACTATGTGACTGCCTATATCAGGAAGAGCATTAACACAAAGAGGCATGTAAAAAACAAAGTGGAGGAAAATTTAATCCTACCTACAAAAGCTAATTAAATAAGCATCTGAGACATTCGTGCAGCAACTGAAAATGTCTGAGAATTCACCAATTCAGCTCTATTGTAAAAGGTGAAAACTCAGTGACCAAGTACAAAAGAGTCAAAGGCCTATGACTTTTTTTTTCCATTGTACTTCAAAATCAATTCTGAAGAAAAATGCAAATGCAATGAAAAAAAAGCAAAACAAGATTCAACTCAAACTCAAAAGAAAGAGATGAAGCAAAAAAATCTAACAATTTAAATACAATGGAATCATTAATAATATAAAACAGTCAATCACATGCCCAGCATGACAATTCTAAAATATTCATGAATTCTTGCCATGTTTTGAAACCGTTTTGGACAGATCCTCTAAGAAGGAATTACATTTTTCTAATCTGAGATAATGTAGAATGTCGCTTACCCTTGCAATTACGGTATGGAAGATGGGTGGGGACTCTTCCAGTTACGCAAGTAAAGTCTGCATGCCAATAGTTTGGTGTAGGCTATTACAATCAGTTTCTCTTTATGCATTGTAATCCCATCTGAGAGTACACCAAATATCCCCATTAAAGAATTAGGATTAGGAATGACTGTAGCACCAAAGCTGCCTGGGAAGTGTGTGTGTATTTTTATCCAAAATGATGATGTTTGAAATCATTGCAGGTACGTCTTGCCCAGGGTACATTGTAGACAATTTTAAATGAGATAAATGTGATTGATGAAAGATTTTTAGTTGAATTATGGATTTTTTGGTGCATCTAGATCTAGAGTGTATTCTATGTATGGCTGAGTTCAACTTGCTTTCTGAGATGCAAACTGAAAGGTCTCTTTACCATGTCCTATGATCTTTGAAGAGTAGAGTGTATATATTGTTGAAAGGCTGTCTGTGAGGCTTCAACAAAACTAGCCAGGATAGCCTCTGGTAAAGATATGAGAGCGAATTGGGAAAAATGTGGAAGTTTCTTTCAAAAAAATTTCTAATTTGTATATAGGAAATAATGTGTAGCTGAAAAGTTACATTTGGAGTGTAAATGTTCAAAAGATGCAGATATGTTTTCTATATAAGGCCTAGGTCTAAGTGATGCATTTCCAAATGTGGATATTTGTCATAGGATATTTCTTAAATTGCCGATTCCAACCTGATCAGGGGAAGTGGATGTTTTCAGCACAGAAAATGCTTTAAAAAGCATTTGAAATCTGCAGTAAAAGGGGGGGAAACCGAAAGTGCTTGCATTGTTAAAAATTAAATGACCCTTTCACTGAATTAGAACATCACTGATGATTTACCCAACACATAGTCCTGAAAAAAGTAGACTAATCTATATATTGAATTATGAAACAGGCTATTTATTAATGAAAGTTATCAAAAACAATGCTTGCCTTCTTTGTGGTGTTTTTAAAAGACATGGGGGAGCTTAGAAAATAGTCTGCATAGTGTTTGCATAGTGTATTAATCCAGCCATGAGTTACAGGCAAGTCATTGTGAGACACAATAGTCACAAGGGTTATAGATACTCAGTTGCAAGATCATAGTTAGCTTTCTCTGAAAAGCTAGTGTGGCTCCAAAACAAAAAATAAACAAGCTTGACATTGGTTGTGACCTAATATAGCCACACATAGTAGTGAAAAAAACAAGCAATGAAATGAACTGTCACTAGATTAGGCTTCACTATAAAAACCTGCAGCCAGCCTCAGTACCTAAAAGTCAATAAATGGAGGCATCGGAAAAGTATTTGGATTACCTGTAAAATTAATTTTTCAAGTTTTTTCAGTAATGAGTATGAGGCATGCCACCAGAGGCTAAGAGACCACCATGATCTGTGTGGTATATATTAATGTATTTACGAACTGACACAAATGAAGATAATAATGTCTTCCAGTAATGTTACATCTGTTCCAGACTCACATTTGTTTACTTTCAAACATCTTTAGCATTACATTTTGGACTGCTGATTTTCAACAAGGACTGAAAAGTAATATTTTTCCCTTAAGCATCATTACATTTGAATTTAGTCATGACAGAATATGTCAAAAGATGATTCATGTTTGATGGATTATCATTTTATGTATTCATCTTTTTCTCCAGTTTACTAAAGTGGCAGATTTTAAAATGATGTACTGGAATAGCGGAAATAATTAGACTAGCATATTATATTTTTGAATAGGCATCCAATTTCCATAAAAAATACATGAATATTTAATTCATTCTATTTCTATAAGATCTGCTAAGAGATACTATCAACCCCTCTTTATTCTTTTGTGTTTTGGAATTCTATTCAGATATTCAGGCTTTATCCTCTTAAAGACAACATGAGCGATTTTACATGACAAAGCTGACTAATTTATCTTAAAGTAATTTTTTTTTACTGAATTTGTTTTCACTGTTGTGACAAATCTTTATACACAGAATTCATGTTTTATAAATTATTCTTCAAATGACATTTAAAAAACATCTAAACTGATGTATTAACGTTACTGACATATTCATACTGACAACAGATTTTGTTTACATAACATGTCTCCTAAACATAATGGAGTAAAGGAAAGGCAAAATCTCAACCTGTGTTAAATAACGTAATTGGTTACAGGAGATAGAAATGGCTCTGAAGAGGCATGAGACAGAGTGAACTAAAAGCTACTTTGCAATAAAGTGTGGGTTAAAAGGAGCCACCTGGGGCACTATGCCTTATACACACAAAGGGTAATTTTGAGGAGAATCTTCACAAGCAGCCAATTAAAACAAGTACCCTGAGGAACCAGCAGGTTGATCCCACCATCCTATGCTTCAGAACAGGTCATCCTCCTGAAACTAAGCATGTTCAGGCTCAGCCAGCACTTGGATGGGAGACCATCTAGGAAAAGCTTGGGTTGCTGCTGAAAGAGATATTAGTGACGCCTGCAGGTTGCACTTACCCAGCAGTCTGAATGTGGATCCCAGTGCAGTGACAGGGACAGAGCTCTAAAAATGACACTGTCTTTCAGATGAGGCGTAAAACCGAGGTCCTGACTCTCTGTGGTCATTAAAGATCCCTGGACATCTTTCATAAAGAAAAGGGCTTATCCCAATGTTCTGGCTAATTTGGCCACCATGGCCTCATCCATTCTGACCCCCCAGTCTCCCTCTGTCTCTAAATAGCTTACAACATTTCTCTTTCTCTAACTCCATTCCCAACCTAATAGCTAATGTGTTGTGAGTTCACTGGCACAAAATGGCTGCTGTTGCATCATCCGGGTGGAAGTGGTTCCCCTCTGTTTATGTAAAGTGCTATGAGCAGTGTAAAGAAATGTGGCACTGACCCAGTCATCCACATTTAATCCAATTCAAACTAAAGCAAAAAAAAAAACACTCTCAAAACATAATCAAATGCCAGAGCCTTCAGGCAAAGTCAATTGCCCTCAGTGGGCATCTTCTCAGTTCTGCAGATGAAATAAAAAAAGACAAAGTTAGAACCAGCAGCCCCCTATCAACCCAAGGTGGTAGTACGTACCTAAGATGTGCCTAGGGAGTGATCCACTAACAAATACTGTATGTGTGACAACTGATGAATGGTGGTTTCAATTATTGCCAGTGTTGGTTGCCTACAGTTTTTAAATATAATTTAATTTGAGCAAGTTATAGAAAGTAATAACCAAGATGTTTTCCCTACAGGTATTTTGGGTAAATACAGAATTAAAAATGGTATTGTGTTCAGTCTGATATGAGTGGATTCAAGCACCTGCAGAAAAGCTATACTTGCATACAAGGCTGAAATTTTGGTAATGCTAAACTGGTGAACTCCTTAACTGAAAAAAGAATGGCACATTCAAAACATCTGACTATGAACCTTTCACAACCAAGCACAAATGACATCCTCAATAGATTTATTATATAAAGAGGATTATTGTGGTGTTACAGTACATTATGATAAGGTGTGAGCATACTGCAACCCATCCTATTTGTCTTTGTGATTTTTGAATCACCATTTATTTTTAAGGTATTATCATTTAAGAAATTATACTGAATATATATATATATATTTTTTTTTTCTTGTTCCCTCTGTTTCCTGCTCAAGCTTCTTTATGTATTTCCAGGGTATGCAGGTGTGCTGGCACTGGTTACAACCTCTGCAGTACTAATGAGGTAATCAACTGGACTGTGTGCAGCTGCATGCCAATGCACGCTCAGCCAATACCCCCAATTCACACTACAGAGTTGCTCTGACACACTACTACACACACCAAAACTCTGCACAAGCATGAGTGCATATTTACTTATTTAAAATGGCACAATTGCCACAGATCCCGCTATACCACACTCCCCCAAAACTACTGTTCAGTTGTGTGATTGCAAAACTAAATGTGAAACAAACAGTGGCCATTTTTACTCTTCTCTAAATACCTTGGCAGTTTCAAACTATTCCTATAAAGATATCTGCATGCCCTTTATTACTAAACTAACGTGGTACATAAGAGACATTTAATAGATATTGTATATTTGGCTGCCACTTTATTAACATTTTACAAATTGACACATTTTTTAAAAATGACTAATCCTTACAATATAAAGTATGAAATCTGAACAGCAACTGAACAATGATGTTTAGCTTTGAATTGTGCATGTGCCGTTTTGATTCTCAGAAGACTGGGCAAATTGTGTTACATGAAATTTGAAATATTTTTGATGAAAATAGTTCCCACAATTTGTAAAGTAGCCTATAAATAAGGAACCTCATATTTAAGTAATGCTCAAGGTTCATATTTAGCTGTTATTTTTTATTTTCTTAATTTGTAATGTTAAAAAAACGTATATTGTAGCTTATATTGTTGACGTAGGAAGCTCCTCCATGGGGGTATTTTTCGTACGTGAATTACTCGTTTAGCCGGATGTAATTGTTGACGATTTGGCATGATCCTGGATCTGTCGGTTTTTTCGAAACTTTTGTTGGATGTGTTGCCATAGCAGCATATCCAAATCCGCAAACCTGCTCAGAGGAGGTTTGGGGGGTATTTTTCGTACGTCGCTTAAATCATCCGAGATCAGATGCCTCATCTTGGATGAGTTAATTCCGGTGAAACTCATCCAGGATAAGTCGGTTTTTCAAATGCAGCGGTGTAGTAGATTAGTTTAGCTGGATCTAATCATCCCAGATGAATGCGCGCGCCCGTGCCTGCGCTGAGTGAAAAATCCCATATATGTTGAGTCTAGAAAACATGATCAGCAAGTCCTTGATAGGCTGCAACAAAATGACAAAAGAACGGGCGCATTTATTTCACATAAGCTGTGTGGGCGTGCGTGTGTGTGTGTGTTACTTGAAGGATTTCAAGATTTAATATGCACGAGGGGTAACACTGCAAAAGCAGCCAAACCAGAAAAGACGGCCGTCAAAATGTGACCGACAAATTAAACGTGTGTGCATAGTACTTACTGAAAGCAGTGTTTCATTTCCTATGTGTCACATTAATTATTATTATTTAATATGTCATAATTCCGGGTCAAACGTGAGCACAAGGAGAACATGGGAACAGGTTAAAGTGAAGTACAAGAATATACTTCAAACTGGTAAATATTGGTATATAACTATTTAAAGAATTGTTGACATAAAGAATTATATATAATATAAAAAACATTAATTTTAAAGCTAATAAGAAGGTAGACAAGCAAAAAACAGGTGGAGGTCCATGCGGTCCAGACCTAACCCCCGCAGAAGAGTTGACTCTCCAGCAAAATGCCCATCGCCCTGTTTCTGAGGGCATTGCAAGGGGGAAGCTCCTCTTCAGAACCAGTGGCAGGATGCAGTGGTCACTTCATTTCAGTTAATGGATGGTCATTGCATCTATTTGTCCTCAATGTGTGCCATAGGTATGTTCCATATAGCCCTCTTTTTTGTTGGATCAGTTGCAGGGAATGTCATATACCTAGAACCTGTTGTCTGACCAAAGAGACATTGATGAAGGTCAAATATTTGATGAAGACACTGTGTCTGATTATTCATCAGAAGGAGAGGTAAATTTTCCAAATAATGTTTGATCAAACTCCACTCTGATCAGTCTCATGTGTCCCAATCACATTTGGAAATCCTGGGTAATGAGAATGTTAGGCTGATTGTGAGATTCTTTATGGAACTGTGGCTGTTTTTGCCTGCCCAGGGTTTGTTTCCTGCCTTGTGCCCTGTGTTGGCTGGGATTAGCTCCAGCAGACCCCCTATGACCCTGTAGTTAGGATGTAGCAGGTTGTATAATGGATTGATTTATGAAAGTATATTCTTGTACTTCACTTTAACCTATTCCCATTTTCTCATTATGCTCACGTTTGATATGGAATTATGACATATTAAATAATAATTAATCTGACACAGGAATTGATACGCTGCATTCAGTAAGTACAATGCACACTACTTACGCGTTTAATTTGCTGGCCACTTTTTGCCAGCCATCTTTTCTGGTTTGGGCTGCTTTTGCAGTGTTACCCCTTGTGCATATTAAATCTTGAAATTCTTCATATCCTTCGACTATAAGGTCCTACTCCGCTTGTGTGAAAAAAATGCGCCCGTTCTTTCATCATTTTGTTACAGCCTATCAAAGACTTGCTGATCATGATTTCTAGACTCAATATACAGTATATGGGCTTTCAGTTAGCGCGGGCGGGCATGTTCATCTCGGATGATTAAATCCAGCTAGACTAATCTACTACACAGCTGTGTTTGAAAAACTGACTTATCCCGGATGAGCTTCACCGGCATTAACTCATCCAAGATGAGGTATCTGATCTCAGATGATTTAAGAGACATACGGAAAATACCCCCCAGGTCAGGTGAAAGCTCCACAAAGTAGGATTCTTATTTTTTAAAGAGACATGGATGTGATAATATATATTTACATTATGAAATGATTATAGTAAGATGCATTTTGCCTGCGTAAAATTAGATTAAGTGGTTTCAGTAAATGGAATGATAGACCCTTACAACTTAATAAATATATCTTGAAATCGAGAATAGTAAAACCTTCACTCATAATTTATAATTTGAAATAACCTAAAGCAAAGGTTTACATCCACTCTTTCCTCTTTATTTTCATTCACTGACACCGATTTGTCATAAGATACATCAAGTAAGTTTTAAGTTACTAGCACAGCTCATGTAATTAGCTGTTGATGGCACCATTTCAGTTGTACAGTATGCTCTTTATTTATTATTTCAATTAAAATGAACACCTTGATCACCTGAAGGCTGCTTGCCTCTGACTATGTGCAAGACAAGGCATTGATACCCATTTTGTCACATAATATATGAATACACTGAAAAATAGATTTACACGTATCAAATATTCTCAGTATCTACAATACTATCAAGAAATTTAATAACCACAAGAAAGCTAAAATGTTGATTTCCTCACATGAGTAATTTTTGCACAGAGCAATTATGCAATAGCATTTATGTAGCTTTTGTAATATAAAGCAGAAACAATTTAAAACTACTAGAACAGTGTGCAGTTATTAATTATTCAGTCATATATTATTAAATCTTCCTCTGTTGATTTCTAAGCTGTGTTACTATTTCACCTCTGCTGTTGCATTAAGGGACTGAAAGGCAGATTCTTTGTGCATGAAATATTAAAATGTGCTTTTGCTTTCTTTACAATATGGCCCTTAAAATTATAAAATAATCGAGGTGCTATTGAGAGTGTAAAATATAATTAATTTCGGTTGAAGACAAAACGTATGTAAATAATCATGTTAAAGTTTATTTTATGTACATGTAACTTGTTACACAGTTGACTTTTTGAGCTTGGGGTGGCTAAAATATTTGGCAGATATTTGCCCCAGGTATATGCAAACATTACATTATGAAAACGGAAGTTCTGAAAAACTCTCAGTATTACATCATGTTGAATTTAGCTTGATCCTTTATTTCACACTTTTGATTCTTACCTCCTCTGAAGTTCCAGTATCTCAGTAGGTTACTGTTCTTGTAGCTCCTACCTACCACCTTTCAGTTATCTTTGGAGTGGCCTTCATTTATCCTGCTTTTTTCTGTTCTGTCTGGTCCCAACAGAGCTTGTGACTTCAGTGACTAGGCCCTCTCTATACTATACACTCTAAATGCTCACAATTGGTCACTTACTGAAAGCAAACAATTTCTGCATGCGTCTGTTCTGTGTCTGATGCCTATTTACTACTTACTTTCAGTCAAATTTTGCTTCTCTTTAGTTTGCAGTACTTATACATTGTTTTTTGTATTCATTTTTTTGTTGTATCATTTAATAATGTACAATACTTATTGCTCCCTTGTGGTGACCTGGTTGTGCAGTGTGTAACACTTCTGCCTCTCAGACAGCATGCTCTGTGTGTGAATTCTGAACCTAGTCATTTTCTAAATGAAGATTTCCCTCTGGTTATTCTGGTTTTCCAACCACATGCATACTGATGTATGAGGTTGAACGTTAGGTGATTTAGTAATACCAATTATGAGTGTGGTTTGTATCTGAATGGCCCCTATGATGGACTGCACCCTCTCCAGCACTGTTCTCTACCCTGCACCCAGTGCTGCCAAGATAGGCTCCAGCACACTGTGACCCTGAGCTAGACTAAGCAGGTTGAAGAGTGTTAAATTATGCTCTCCTGCCACTCACTTTTGGTTACTGACTTCTATTCATTTTCCTTTCCTTCCTGCATACTCCTCTAAATCATTTCTTCTATTTTCTTTTTCCATCTGCCTTTGACTATGGATTTCTGTTTGTCCCTAAAGATCCCCTCTATATCAGGGTTTGTAGCAATGGCCTTATGTATAGTATCAACCTCTTCAGTCCATCCATCTACCCATCCATTTATCAGTGCATTTTCACAGTCTGCAGTAATTGTCCTTAGCATCTTGTTGTAACTGTGATGGCCTGTACAATACATAGAAGTGTTGTGGGAGAAAGTTCTGTTATTTCTCTTTAAATTGTGAAACAATGCAATGACAGTTAAAGGGAAGAACAGGTACAATGAAGTTACATTTTGAATCACTTAATCCAATTGGTGGTTAGCCTTTAGTCTGTGTTATAATCAGCATTAATATTTTGTGGGAAATCCTGGATGAACTTTTACAATATATACAGTACATCAATTGTGGACGTTTTACAACTTAAGCATTATGTTCTTTTCACTTATTTTTTGAAGTGTAAATCAGACAAAGTCCGCTATTTTTACTGTTATGCCACAACATCTTTGTATTGCTCTGGGCGCTATCATTTCAGGACTTTTGAATCATTTTTTCTCATGGTAATTCTCCAAGAATCCTCCAAGAATCTTGCCTCTTGCGACGTTGTTGGAGTGGTTTGAAGATCACCCCAATAAGTCCCAGACTATCCAAATTTGTGGATAGATGTTGGGTTTATGGTTCTAAAAAGAAAATTTTGTTTGATACTTCCTGGTTCTTGACTTTTTTTTCTGTTTGACATTCACAGTTCAACAAACGCTTGGTCCTGATCGTAACTTACTTCTTGATGACTACATGTATCTGCCAGTCATTTTCATTAACAACGTTACTGTCTCTCACCCAGTCAGTATATTCTGAGCAACATCAGTATACGGTCTCTAAAGTTAATGAATCATGCATTGGCGTCTGATGCTGTCCTTGAAACCAGCACTGATATTTAGTCTTAACTGGAAGTGAGACAGCTTTAACCTTAATTTCCTATATCTCCAAGAGTTATGGCCATGCAGCCTATTGTTACGTTGGTAGTTATAATTATAAAGATTAAAAGGATAGATTAGAAATAGATATAGCCTGCTCTCTTTCTCTCCGCCCTTAACTGTCCACCCTCCCATTTTGCTTACCCACTTGAGGCTGGACCCCACTTCACGCAGTACCGGTCCTCTGACATACCCAGAGACAGAGCACGTCCAAAGCAAAACAGGATTAAAAAATAGAGATATCTATTGCCAATATAGTCTAAATACTATATGCCTAAAATATAATCATTAACAAACTATGAACTTAAAATATATATAATCTTCAGCAATCTTAATGTATTAAGATAATAAACCCGGATAATAAACCCGGGGAATGGTGTTAGAAAGTGGTCCAGAATAAGCATAGTAAGTCTTAATGCAATAATAAAAATAACAATAAACTAAGGGTATGATGTTAAACAGTCTCCTTTAGGGTAGAGAAAAAAAATGAATAAATAAATAAATAATAAAAATAAAAAATAAACACAAACATCTATAACTGTAATTAAAACATAAACAGATAGCGCACGAGTAATAAAGAGGATATATAATTATAAAAACCTGTATCTTAACAAATAGATCAGACAGTAGGTTATTTATCCTTGCCATGTCATGACAGGCTACAACTCATTATTGTGTTTCAGAATAGTGTCGGGCTCTGCTTCTTCCTTGCTGGCGAAGACATAGAATTGGCCGTGCAATTTCACTTTCAGTTTGGCCGGATACAAGAGGCTGTATTTGGTGTTGGCTTGACGTAACCGCTGTTAAATGTTGTAGAAGGCTGCACGTTTAGTAGCTGTTGCTGAAGAGAAATCAGGGAAGATACAAATGTGGTTATTTTCATATATAATCTCTTGCATGTGTCTGAGGAGTGCCACCACCTCTAGCTTAATTAATAATCTCTCGAAGCGAATAATAAAAGATCTAGGTCTAACGGTATTTGATCCGCGTACACGATAAGCAGCTGCTATCTCAGAATCTGTTTTAAAGTCCCCTCCAATTATTTTAGAAAATAGTTCAGCTGCGAATTTCACTGGGTTCAGACTTTCTCGATTCTCAGGTAGACCTTCGATTCTAATATTATTCTTTCTGCTTCCATCTTCCAAAGCAGCAAGTCTGTCTCTGAGTTTTTTGCATTCGAAGTTGGCAGTTGTTGCTTTTTCTTCAGCACTGGCAGCTAGATTTTTGGCTGTTTCAATCCGAGTCATGAATGTCTCCTTGACATCCTCCAATTGATCAGCAAGTGTGCTCAGTTTAGACGAGGTTTCCTGAATGTGCTCTTCAATTTCACCCAGTATATCTTTAAAGACTGCCTCAAAGCGAATACATATGCATTTCTCCAAGTCTTTATTATCCTGCTGCTGCTCCTGTCGCAGCTTCTCATTTAGCTTCTCATTTGCCTTTTCCCTTGCCTTCCCATTTGCCTTCTCACTTTTCTTTATCTCTTGCTTGAGCTCAGCGATCATCACCTTCAGTTCAGACAGATCATTTCTGTTTTCGTGCACCGTAGATGAGGCAGTGGGCTCTAATGCAGCCAGTGTTCCCGGCTCGCGTGGAGTAGTTGAAAGCGCGGACTGCAAGGTCTTTTCCAGTTTCAGATGATCTTCTCCAATTGGTGAGCTATCGTGACCCGTGTCATTCACACTTGTACATTCACTCTCCATTTCGCTCTCAGCCGGAGACAACGTAGCGGACCATGGTCCCGAGGAGTCTGGGCTTTCGCCCATCTGATCCAGGTCAGTCTCTGAAAGGCCGTATCTTGAGCTTGAACTTGGACTTGCCTATCTGAGCTTGGATGTAGCTTTAGTTTTTGTTTCTTTCATTTCTTTCTGAACCCCTTTCTTGTTGGCCATGTTTATATATGCTTGCATATACTGTAGTAGTGCCCTCAGGTTGGATAAATACAGGATATCTCAGGATAATAAGAAGATAATATGAAAAATAACACCGATGCTAGTGGAGCTCCACTTCAGACATCCATTTCTCGCAACAGACGAGACCAAATTTCTATAAAGTTAATGAATCATGCATTGGCTCCTGATGCTGTCCTTGAAACCAGCACTGATATTTACAGCTATATACAGGGTGTGATCAAAAAGTATGGTGAATGTTGATGCAGAGCATCATACAAGAGCAACGCAAAACAGTTCAATGCAGGTTCTGATATGTCCATCTTAGAGCCTAGTTTGTGTCAAGTTTCAAATTGTTTGATCCTGTCAGTCGTTTGTGAGCCACTGTTGAGTTCAAGTATGTCGTTAATAATGGCTATCGAGCAACGCAATAACATGAAATTTTGTTTCACATTGCAAAAAGCTCAGAAAACCCATCAGATGTTAAAATTGGTTTATGGTGACACTGCACCGACAATTAATACTGTTTACAAGTGCTTTGATCGATTTCGTAATGGATCTGACTCGGTTGAAGACGAGAAAAGATCAGGATGTCCTTCAACATCAATAACGGGAAAATGTTGAAATGGTTTCATTCTTTATCATGACAATGTTCCTTGTAACACATCTCTTCTAGTACGACAATTTCTGTCAAATAAAAACATTACATTGTGTCTGCATCCACCTTATTTGCCGGATCTGGCACCGTGTGACTTCTGGCTAAATTGAAAATGACAATGAAAGACAAACGATTTCAATCCATTGAGGACATCCAGGCAGCCATGACAGCCCAACTAAAGACACTCTTGAAGGAAAGCTTTCAGAACTGCTTCGCAAAGTGGCAGGAGCATTGGGAAAAGTGCATTCGAAGTGGAGGAGAGTATTTTGATGGTGACTACTAGTAGTAAATCTTTTACTGCAATAAATGTTTCTTTTTTAAAACATTCACCCTATTTTTTTTATCACACCTCATGTTTAGAGCTATATCAAAATCAGGAGGTTTTGCACCTTTATTTATTCATATTGATCTATCGAGTCAGATAATACCTTTCATATTTACTCCTGTCTATTTTGCTTTTATGTTTATCTACACATACCTATTTTGTTTGTGTCCATTAGGCCTTTCAGGATTAACCAGTAAACACATTATTATCTGTTAAGCTATTACTTTAACCCTTCAATCACTGGCAGTTATGAGTATTATAACACAACATAATATTACAATCTAAAACCCAACTCAGTTTAGTGTTGCAGTGTATCCACAGCCTTCTGAAGCAGCATTTTGCTTGGTACTAGTCAGTCACAGGGCCTAATCACACTGAGCTAATTTTGAATCACCAGTTAACCTAATCTGGATTTCTTTGGGGATGTGGAAAGCAAACTCCACACCAGCAGCAATCAGGAAAAGATTTATAGCACCTCTGTGTCAGTGTCAGTCATTGTTATGATGTATATTAACATACTAGCAAAATACCCGCGCTTCACAGTGAAGAAGTTTGTTAAAGCAGTTATGAAAAACAAAAGGAAACATTTTAAAAATAATGTAACATGATTATCAATGTAATTGTTGTAGGCTTATTTTAGTATTGAGAGTGAATTTGATGATTGTAAAGAGTTTAATTTATGATTGTAAATGTTGAGTATGAGAAATGCACATTTTTAGGATGTAAGGATCTCTTTGTAAATGACATTTGAAGTTCTGCCCTTGGGCTGTAAAATGACCAAGCTGTCTGCTGAGCTTACTCTTGAGCATGCAACGTACGGTTGGCCATGTAAGAAGCAATCTTGTGTCAAGTCAATACCAAACTTTTTTAGGGTCTGGCGCTGTGACTTATTTGAATTGGAATGGGAGGTCAGAGGGTATGAGAGGGATGTGAGGAATAAATACAGTTTCCCCTGAGTCAGTTCCAGTGAAGGCAATTGCCTCAATGAGGTTCTTGTGCAGAGATTTGATCTAAAGCCTGGTGCCGTTACAAAGTTTTGGTGGTTTTAAGTTTCTTAGTAACATAATTGGTGCACCGACCTTCAAAAGTAGAGTAAGCAGAAGCATGCCCGGAGGATTAAGAGTGTGAAGAAACTCTACTGGATAGTGCACCGCATCCTCTAGTTCTACAACAGAGTCGACAGGCTTATATGTTTTTTTCAGAAAGTTGGTGAAGTAAAATGGTGTTTATATGTGAAGAATAGGTCTCTCCCTCAACCATGAGACGTCCTTTTCATGCAGATTTCATAGGTTGGGGTAAACATATTTAGTGCGTGGACAGTGGCTATGTGGCAAAAGGAAGGGGGACTGGGGGCGGCCCTTGTGTGTCTCTGGCATGAAATAAATCATCTGTTAACAGAAATAAGGAATGAAACCGGCAAAAGGAGAGGTCAGTTCCGAAAGTTCCTTACGGTATAAGAACTGCCAAAAAGAAGACATTATTTTCGAAAGCTCATTACAGGGCACGGCACGAAATGAAACATACTTAACGTTTGTAAGTACAGTGTAAAGGATGAGCATGGGAAATTTGGGCTTCCTACGTATATTGGAAGTCGCAGAAATAGTGAGGAGGGGTTTCCCGTTAAGGGATGAAACCTCCTAAAGGGGAGATCAGTTCTGAAAGTTCCTTACAGCATAATGGTGAGAACCGCCAAAAAGGAGACGTTATTTTCGAAAGTTTGTTACGGGGCATGGCGCGAAATGAAACATACTTAGCGTTTGTAAGTACAGTGTAAAGGATGAGCATGGGAAATTTGGGCTTCCTACATATAGTGGAAATCACAGAAATAGTGAGGGGGGGTTTCCCCTATCTACAGTATATATACAGTTTAGGGGGTACACCCGTTTCCCACCCTTGGGTGTTGCAATAGGGCATGGAACATACCTAACTTTTGTAAGTACACTGCAAGGAATGAGCACATGAAGTTTCAGCTTCCCACCTATATGGAAAGTGGGAGAATTAGTGATGAGTCAGTGAGGGTTTTGCCTTTTATATGTATAGATAGTGTATGAGGGTAAATCAAAAAGTACATATAATGTAAAAAATACGCAGTAACCGCAATGGATAGAAGCTGACACTATACAGCTTGTTTGTGATGGCTTATGGGTAGTATTAAATGCACAGCAAAGCACTCCCCCATTAGTCTAGTTGAAGTCAAATGAAAACGAACGATTCGCTGTAGGATTGTACCATTGATGAACAACGTGCTGCAGTGAGACTTCTTTGGGCAGAGGGAATTAAACCTGGTAAAATTCATAGAAAGATGTTGGCTTCTGCAAATCAGTAACCTGTTTGGGTACACATCTTGTGGTACCCCAAGTCATCATGCACTATGGCATGTGCAGGTGAATAGCTCATATGCAGCAACAGTGGACAACATAATCTGATGGTCTTCTCTGATGAAGGCGTTTGCCATATCGGTGTGGACTTGTTTGTGCAGTGTTAATGGACAGCCAGAGTGAGCATTGTCAGTTATACTTGTTCTTCTCGCTTTAAACCTTTCTATCCATTAGAAAACTTTCCAGTGAGTTGTGTTTTATTTCATTCCTGTATTGAGCCAACACAATTTGGTGAATTTCACCACATTTCATTCCCTCTACCCAAAGAAATTTCACTTCAGCTCGTTATTCAACAGTGATGCAATCCTGCAGCAAGCGTTAGTTTTCATTTGATCTTGACTTCAACTAGACTAATGGCAGAGTGCTGCACTGCGTGTGTTGTATTCTGTTAGCTTTGATCTGTTGCGGTTACTGCATAATTTTCAAATTGCCTTTACTTTTTGATTTACTTTCTTTTATTTTAAATTATGCTACATCAGGTATTGAATATTTTATGTTTTGTAATAGAGGTGGACTTTTGCGGTCTGACTGCTAAACTAGCAGGAAATAGTTTTAGGCTCATTTTGATAAATAGATTCACTGTAGGACTTCTGAAGGATTGTTCGCTCTGTTTTTTTGGTTTGAGGGCCCCTGAATTGGAGTGAAAAAACCAGCTGCATCCATACTTACTAAGGTACTATGAGATGGTTGTTGCTACAAAATGAGAGACTGTAATATCAGTAGTAAAGGGCACCCAACCCTGTTCTGAATATGTGACTGACAATAAGTAAGAAGTAGGCAGCCATACCCAACAGTCAGGAGGTTCAGATGTTTCATTCCAGGGGTAACCATGTCTAAACTATCTAGCAAACCAAAACAATAATACCAGCAGTGAAGAGAAATGAAGAAAAAAGAATTGGGGAACCGTTCAGATTTTAATACATCATGGAAAAGAAAACTCCAGAAAACCACAAACCAGTATTTTTTGATATTCCTCATTACTGATTAGCTGTGAGACGTACCCCTCCACTACCAGAAGCTTTACCACTCACTTGGCAGAAATGTGGCATGTTGGATGGCCAAAGGAGGCACAAAAGTTAACACCTGCACAGTCACTCTAAGGTCTGATTAAAGCAGAGAAGAACTGAAATACAACACAAATGCAGTATCCAGGTTTTTTGCCTCCGGGAGCTCATTTTGGAAGTCTAGGATTGTTAGGGCATTACTTTTTTTTGAATGAACACTTCAAGAAGACATGTAGTGAACATGGCACTAAAGAAACATTAAAGATGGGAGTTATGCTTCATTGTAACAAGGGTCTGTACAATGTACTGTTCATTTTTTATCCACTGTATATCCAAAACTTTTTTACCTTCTTAGTTTGCTGTATCTTTTAAGTTCACCTCACTCTTTGAGACAACGGCCAAAAAGTTCCTTTCTCACTAAGCAATTTTTACACTTTCACTGGGGATTGACGTAATCATAATTTCCAGTAATAAGGGCTCAGTAAGACTCCAAAGAGTCGAGTGTGCAGCAGAAGGAACATGGGCACACTTCTTTAGACCACTAGACCCAAATAAATATCTTTCAGTGCCTTGAAGGGAGCCAGAAGTGACTTTATACAAGATGAGTTCCCTCTCAGAATATATTGTGCATTCTTTCAGGAGATTACAGCAGTAAGTTAAAATAAAATAAGTAGTATCAAGCTCAATTTCTTTGAAAAAAAGCTTCTTCCCCTCAACACCAAATCTCTAACCCTGTTTCAATCAAATGTGTGCCTATAACTGCACCATGAAAGAGGTAGGATCCTTAGAAAGCACAAATTAAAGCTAAATTCTGATTTCCTCTGCACAAAGGCGAATAATTGTTCTGGTACTTCATGGATCTTAAAAGATTTTTTTCATTTCCTAAAATTATAGTGCATGGTTTCTATTCATTCCAATTTCCTTTCACACATATTGAGCCTGCTACTGTGCTGTCACAGTGTACTTCTATTCCAAAAGCACGGGAGCACATGCTGTGGCATTACCTCCAATCAGCCCAGTTCTTTTCGCCCAAAGGAGAACAATATTGAGAAAACTGCGTGATGCATTAAACTGCTGCTGTGCCATTCAGAGGCAACATTATGCTAAAGGCAGCATTAGAGTGTGGAAAATTTTCTTGTTGCCCAGAGATGTTCAGCGTGTACCAAACTAGCATATTGTATGTACTGTGCATGGTAATCTAGTCAGAAATGGAGAAATAAGGCACATCTTCAGGATTCATGCACTATATAGTTATGTGATCAACTTAAACTAAAACATTCTTGTTTCCCACTACAACAGACAATGTTTTGTGTTTAGAAATATTTAGAAAAATCATCACCATTACATGAGAAACAAAAAAGTTTAAATCATGGTTTATATTTCTAGTTCGTATTTAATGCTATGAATTTTATAATAACTCTAAATAAGTAAATTCAGAACTGCATCTAAATTGTTTCAGTGGCTTAATGCTATAAAAACATTTAACCACATTAATTCTGCTGATGAACATTAGCATCTAACCTCATATTTACTAGGGTGGCATGGTGGCACTGTGATAAGAGCTGACACAGGATGGACTAGGTGTTGAACCAATTTGTTCACATTAGAATAGCTGGAGGCTCCAAAATGGGCCAGCATATGTGGTTTGAGTATAGGTTGGCATCTACCTGAATGTACCTTGCAATAATACATAATAATAATAAAATAATTTATTTATACAAGGCGTTTTTCTAAGAACTCAAGGAAACCGAACAAACAATAAATAAATACATACAGTACATACATACATTATAAACAACTTACACCATCAGAAAATATAAAAATGAAAACCAAACAAAGTCACTGTAATTATAGAGAAAAATATTTTAAACAGATGCGTTTTAAGTTTACATTTGAAGGTTGAAAATAATTCGATATTTCTAAGCTCAGTAGGTAGTGAGTTCCAGGACTTGGGAGCAGAACAGCTGAATGTTCTGCTCCCCATGGAGGTTAGACAGGTGAGAGGGATGGTCAGATGGATGGAGGAAGAGGATCTAAGGCTACGGGAGGGAATGGCAACATGAAGAAGGTTGGACAGATATGGAGGGGTGAGGTTATGAATGGCCTTAAATGTTAAAAAAGCAGTATGTTAAAATCAATTTGAAACAATCGGAAGCCAATGATGCTGCTGCAAGACCGGAGTAATATAGTGAATAAAAGAGGTTTGTGTAATGATGCGAGCTGCAGAATTCTGGATTAGCTGAAGCTTATGGAAAGATTTATTAGGGAGACCAAAGAGGAGTGAATTTCAATAGTTCAGACGAGAATAACAAGACTGTGAACAAGAATGGCAGTGGTATGGGGTGTGAGGGAGGGGTGGATGCGATTAATATTACGTAGGTGGAAGTAAGCAGACCGAATGATGTTATTAATGTGAGATTGGAAAGATAGAGTACTGTCAAGGATAACATCCAGACTCTTGACCTGAGGTGATCGGGGGACAATGGAGTTATCAATAACAAGAGAAAGATTATCGACTTTGGATAATGATGATTTTGAGCCAATGAGGAGAACCTCAGTTTTGTCACTGTTTAATTTTTAAAAAATTGAAGAAAACCAGGATTTAAATTCAGCAATGCAGTCAATAAGCGAAGATGGTGGGAAACAAGAGGTGGGTCTACTAGCAAGGTAGAACTGGGTGTCATCAGCATAA
This sequence comes from Polypterus senegalus, assembly GCF_016835505.1. Lineage (NCBI taxonomy): Eukaryota > Metazoa > Chordata > Cladistia > Polypteriformes > Polypteridae > Polypterus > Polypterus senegalus. The sequence continues at coordinate 126,652,170 of NC_053157.1, read as the reverse complement.
CCGTGAAAATGAATGTTATATTTAAGAAAGATATTGCCAAGGGGAAGAAGGCGAATAATCAAAAGAAGAGACCCCAGGACAGAGCCCTGGAGCAAACCTGAAGTACAGTAACTGCGGTGGGTTGGGATGTGAAAGTTTTAAGCTGAATGAACTGAGTGTGGCCTGAGAGGTAGGATCTGAACCAATCAAGTGGAGTGTGGGTAATTCCAATCAAAGATAATCTATTAAGGAGAGTGGTATCAGAAATAGTATCAAAGGCCACACTCAGATCAAGGTGGATGAGAATAGTAATTAAACTGGAGTCAGCAGCCATAAGAAGGTCATTGGTAATTTTAACAAGTGCCATTTCTGTACTGTGAAGGGGGCAAAAACCAGACTGGGACTTTTATTATAATTATGAGATAACTGGGAGTGAAGTTGGATAGCTACTATTTTTTCACAAATTTTGGAGATAAAGGGCAAATTAGAAATAGGGTGAAAATTATTGGTTAGTAGGATCAGCACCAGGTTTTTTCAGTATTGGGGTTATTGCAGCAGTTTTAAAAGATGGAGGAACAGTACCAGTAGTGAGAGAAGAGTGAATTATGGCAAAAATGAGAGGTACCAAAGAGGGGAGGCAGGCTTTAACCAGAACTGTAAAGGGGGGAGGAGGTCCAGCTGACAAGTAGATGACTTAGATTTACAGATTAGATCTGAGATTTCTGAGGATGTGGGAAGCTGGAAAGAAGAAAAACAGTGAATAGGCGAGTGTAGTTCAAAAGAAATATAGAGAGAATCTGGACCGAGGTGCTGATGTATCCTCTGGATTTTCTCATTAATAAAGGGCATACGAGAATTACAGAAAGAAGTCGAGTAAAGGTGAGATGCTGAAGAGTCTGGAGGTTGTGCAACATTATTAAGTAATGAAAACAAAAACTTGGTGTTACCTTTATTACAAAAAAGTGGAATAGTTAGATTTGGTTTGGGCTATACAGTCCTTGTAATAAAGTACATGATTTTTATGCATCTCTTTGTGGACAAAGATTCCAGTTATTTTTTTATATAACCGTTCAAATTGCCTGCTCTTAACTTTCAGCAACCAAAGTTCAAGCGTAAATCGGGGCAGAAAAAGAAACAGATCTGTTTTTTAGCGGAGCAGGAAAATTAAGAATACCATTGAGACCAGTGTTATACTGTAATATGAGACAAATTTTTCCGCAGTGGATGAATTATAAAAGTCCATTTGGGAATCAATTCTAGAAGACAGAAAATTCAAGTTAATATTCTTAATATTACGAAAAGATATGAGACGGGGGAGCTTAGTAATAGAAAAATAAGTTTAGCATTAAATGAAAGGAGAAAGTGATCAGTTATAGTGAGTTCATCTGCTGCAAGATCGAGAGGGACAACACCAGAGCAGCAGATCACGTCCAAGATATGTCCTTTACAATGGGTGGGAATAGCCATGTACTGCTGGTATCCAAAACTCTCAAGGCAAGATAAAAAGTCTCTAGTGACAGGGATATTGATATTGTCCAAATGTATATTAAAATGCTCCAACAGAATTATGTTTGAAGTAATTGTACATAAATGGGTGAGAAAGGTAGCAAGATCTTTCAAAAAATCATTGTTTAATTTAGGGGGGCGGTAGACAGTTGCACTGATGGTAGGAATAGGCCCAGACAATTGACACACAGCTGATTCAAAAGAGCTAACAGCACGAGCAGGAATTGCAGGACTTTCCACTTCTCGCGATAAATTATCGTGACACCTCCTCCACGCCAGAGGCACGGGGTTGACAGATGTAAACAAACCCCTGGGGGTGGATTAATTAAATTGAGAAAAGTCTTGAGGTTGCTGCTCAGTTAAACAGAGAAAGTCAAACTTACGGTCAATGAGGATATCCTGAATGAGATGCCCTTTGCTCGTGAGTGAGTGGATGTTCAGTAGACCGAAACTGACAATGTTGCTGTCGCATTTGGCAGTGGTGGTAGCCGACCGAGCTAGGCTGGCCAACACGCTGTGGTCAGCATTCCTATCTGTGTTACATGGAGGGTGCCGAGAGTTAGACCAGATGGAGTTAATTCCTTTTGAGGTGTCCATTGCGAATCTCTGGTGGGACCCACGATGGATGTGTCTTCGACGAGGGAGAAATATGACGTCTGGTTCAAAATACAGAACAGACAGCAGAGGCAAAGACTGGTGGAGACGCAGTCGAAAAAGCTCAGCAGCTGAGTACTTGAGGAGGTCCATCACAGGTTGGATTGCGAGTGACAGAAGAAACCAAACAAACATAAACCAGGTGAATATCCTACGAGTCCACATTGTAGGCGAGGCCACAAGCAGCTGAGGGGTCCGGAGAACAAACCAGGTATGTTTTGAAACGGGGTTAGGCTGAAGCTAATGCATACACAGCCATGCAGAGATATCAGCAATAATGGCAATATCACCATCAAAATGACCAGTCATAGCTAAAACCAATAATCTAGTTACCGGCGAGCAGCAGTGACCAGTTCCGCCAGCGTTCACTCAAACCGGAAGCAGGTTGCTGTTGTAGCATGGGCTTTGTTTTTAGCTTTCGATAAAATTTTATAGGTACTTTTGGCCTTGTTTTGGATAATGGTTTCAACGAATGAATGGATGAACAATCTCTCTTTCTCTGTTTATGTATGTAAAAAGCAGAGGAACAATACAGCAGGAGCAAGTCAGAGGAGGAATTACAGTCATTTACAATTATGAACATGCATTGTTCCATAAAATGCCCCAGTATAGGCTGCACTGGCAGCAGTTAGCTGTGTAAAACCAGCCACACAAAGGAAGCACTATGTCCGTTTGCTCATGAAAGGAGATCCACAGTTATGTAATGCAGAAGGAAATGTATAATAGAAGGATGCATTGGGTAAAGCAGCAGAAGTCCTAATACAATCAGTGCAGAAACCCATTAGTTGGTTCTCGACTAACTTTATATATAATATGCTACCATGGCTGTTCGTTTGTCTGTCCAGGATTTTAAATCACCTGTAGCTCGCAAACTGTTTGACCTATTAACCTGACATTTGGTACACATATAATACATGACGTCTACTATCTACTTTCAGGTGATGAGTGACCTCCAAGATTATTCCTCTTTTTATTATTTTTTTATTTTATTATAGAATCAACTCTTTGCAGCGGCTAGCAGGGCAGCCACGCGCCGCATGCATACAGGCGCAGTTCTCATCACTACCACCTTTGCCATCACTTCCCCTACCTCTTCATATCAAGTCATTCTTGAGGCAGATTGAAGACTTAAGTGCCAGCTTAAGTAAAAAATTTAAATAAAGAAAATGTACTAATTGCAACACAAACACTGATTTAATCAGTTTTAAAGCGAAAAGATGCCTACGAAAGAAGAGAAGAGGCGGTCCGCTAGGGTGGAGAAAAGAAGAGCTGCTTCCGTATGACCCGGAATAAACGTACAGAGAAAGAGTATGAATACTATGAATGCTCAAGTCAAGTGCATTCACTGCACTTTATCGTGCAGTGCACCGTTACTGGTCAGTTATAATTGGCATGGTTACCTGACTTCTGCCTGGCCTCTATGCACAGAGTTTGTCATTGCAGGGACACCTTGAGCATCTGAAGGGAGTTCTATCAGGACATTGTCAGGTCTTTTAAAACATAGTCCTGACACTGAAAGAATGAATTTCAGGGTAGACCAGGAAGTAGCTTGAAACCATCATGCAAGTCATTCATTAAGTGAACTTAGAGTGACTGGTAGGACAAGGGAGACTACAGTATCAGTGAGAAAAGGGTACAGAGTGTGTGTTTTCAGAGTGTGTATTGTGTTTCAAGGGTGGGCAAGTTCACCAGGTACTTCACCAGACAGACAGGGGTACAAATTTTGGGTTTCATTAGGTTCTGAGAGGCAGAAAGATTTTTTTTTTCTCAAATTTCTGATACACTCCTTTTGTTTATCTCTTACCTCCAGGTTTTATTTTAGTAACTAAATATCCTATTACAGTCTAGCCTTCACAGCGCTGAACTGGATGATTCTATTATAGCACAGCACACTTTTTACCTACTTTATTTCAACTGATTTTGCTTATTTCATTACTCTTCTAGGTAGCTTGGTATCACAGGTGGGTAGAGTAGCCAATAATTGTACTCAAGTAAGAGTAGCGTTACTTCAAAATAATATTACTCAAGTAGAAGTAAAAAGTAGTCATCCAAAAGATGACTCAAATAAAAGTAAAAAAGTATTTGGTGAAAAGACTACTCATGTACTGAGTAACTGTTTGATCATAATAAATTATTTATTTTTTAGAAATGTTGTAATAAGACAGATGAAAATATAAAATAATGTGAAAATTCTATTTCCAAATAATAAAATAAAAGATGAGTAAAAATAAAAAATAACATCTTTACAAAACAAAGATGCACAAATAACATAAAGTTCCAAATCTCGGTTTTTCAAAACAAAGCTTTTGAAGCCAATACCTACAGCAGAAGGTACCTTTATAGACTTTTGTATCTACTTATCCAGCAGAACAAATTGCATATTTTTAAATAAAACAGCTAAACATTGATATGATAATGTTTTCTAAGCAGGCTCTGCCATTGCATACCTGGACTCGATTGTCAGTTACCAAAACCATTTGGCCATTCATAATTTGCACTAGTTGGTAACTAATGCTAATTCATTCCTCCATGGAAAATGTATTATAGTCTGCTTAGCTTATGTCACCATTTAACGAAATGTTTACAAAAACTAAAAGGGTCAATATAAAAACTCTTTTAAGATTGGGATTCTGTAACCTAACAAGACTAACATCCGCCCAACACCAAAAAATTAATTTAAGTAAAACTTACTGCGGCATCTTTTCTCAGGTTAGACGTTGAGTTTTTCTATGCTGAAATGTCCGTTTGTTTTGGCAGACACAGAAGACATTGCATTATATAGCTGTTCTTTTGCACTGTGTGCAAGCGAAACTTTTTTTATATGAGGCCAGGGGTGTTAATTCCTCATCCCTTCAGTTTTAGCATTGGAGACAGTTGCCTCTGCCATTTTTCATATATTCGTTCTATCCCTGTCCGCCGTCTGTGAGGAGTTTGTGCCGCTATGCTGCCACAGTTTGTGTGTGGTCATGTGAATTGGTGAAACGGAGTCATGTGATTATTGTTGCTAAGTCTGAATGGTGAAACAGTCATGCAGTAATAGATCCACTGACGGCTTCTCTCTGGCAAAAATATAGCGTATCTAATGTGTAAATGGAAAAAAGTAACGAGTTGAGTGTTGTCCAATGTAGCGGAGTAAGAGTAGCATTTCTTCTTCACAAATGTACTCAAGTAAAAGTAAAAAGTATGGTGCAGTAAAACTATTCTTAGAAGTATAATTAAAAAAAAAGTTACTCAAGTAAATGTAATGGCGTAAATGTAACTCATTACTACCCACCTCTGTTTGGTATTCTTAGAAGGACTGCATGCGCTAGCCACCCTAGAATACACATAGAGAATAGTCACCTTATTATGGTAGACTCATCCTTTTTATAAGTGTCCTGTTTGACTGCATAATGCCAGGTCATACTGCTGCTGATTCACCAATGATGTTATCCCTGGCTGTTGCAAGAGTTATTGCCATTACAGTAGGCAGGCAGCAACTGAGGAGGAAACTTCACATGCTATTTTCCTTTTTAGTTTTTATGTACCTTTTGAATGAGCAAATGGGAGACAGAGAAATACTATTACTTCATTGAATAAAAGTCAGCAATACAATTAGTAATAAAATTAAATCTGTAAATTATTTAGTCTTCCATGCAGAGCACCAGCTGTGTTACACTTCTAGGGACCTGGTTTAGATTCCCTGTCCTGTCATTGTCTAAATAGAGCTTACATGCTCTTTCCTTGTCAACACGAAATTTCTCAGGGTATTCTAGTTTCTTTCAACATCCCAAAGGTTTGGCTGTTAAATTAATTGGTGAGCATAAACACACCCTGTTAGTCTGGGTTTGTGCATGACTTACAATGCACTGACATCCCATCCAGAACTGCTTTGTGCTTTGTGCCCATTATTGTAATTTTGTTAAAGACAAAGGTGTGTTTTATGTACACAATGTGTGTACATGTACCTGTATAGTACACATACATTGTAAATTAAACTGAGCGACATAAGCAGGCCAAGCAGAGAAATCACCTTTAATTCTAGAGCTGATTAAAAGCAAAAAAAGAAAAAAAGAAAAAGTTGCAGCATTTTGCCACATTTCACAGGAAACAGTCACAACCGGGCAATCCTTTCACTAAGTGTACTGTTGGTCAAAATACATCCACTTTCTGTAATAAGAATTTAAAGTCTGCTGCAAGGAAGACAATAGAAATGGCACTTTGTATGAATATTAAGTAGTGCAGCAACAGTAAGCTCTCCTTCTAAAGACAACAAACTATGTAAAAGACTAATGTAAGAGAAAGAATCCATTGGTTAGCAAAAGTGAGCACCGGCATGGTGCTGTATTGGTGTCAGAAGCAGGATAAATAGAAGACTTATAATCTGACTCAACAAAGTGCCCTAGAGACCCAAAATGGACATGCTGGAATTTTCTGAGGAGTTGCCGAAGAGTTTTGAGGCTGAGATGCAGAATCTGGAATTCCAGTTAAACCATCAGTATCTGTATGAGATATTGGAAGACAGCTTATCTATTAGTTAAACAAACAAGCTTGATAAACTGAGTGGTATTCCTACATTTATCAAGTGTCTTATGTTTTCATTTTCTTATCAGTTAAATGAAGGAAAAGAGCTGACCGGCTTCTACCTCCACCACAGTTTATTTATGTACTAGGATCCATTGGCCTGGGTGTGTAGTCACCAGTAGAGCTTCAGAAAGGATTGACTTTGATCCACCCATGGAGCTGAAGAAAGCGTAGCAGATCACATTACAAATGACATAAGGTGTGCAGTAATAGGGAGAGCCAGCATCAAGACTGTACAGGCAAAGAATGAAGCTGATTGTTACAGAGTAGTTAAGACTTAATACACCAGTTACAGAGAGGGCAATAGGCTGGTACATCTGCAGCTCCATGCAAAGAGGGTTGCCTAGCCACATGTAATAGAGAGATGAATGCACAGAAGTGGACCATTAAATACCTCTGCTGCGCAACAAGACAGGCCTCATCACCAGCCGCACAGCTTACCCAGAAGAGACCACCTTGCTGTTTCAAAGAATTTTTGTGATTTGCAGGGAGATGAAGGTGGACAAGTGGTATCAGCCTGGGGATGGCATCACTGATGAGTCACCAATATTATGGACTGGCATTCTGTTATTGAAATGAGTGGCTTCTAAGCCAGCAGCTGTATTGCCTACAAAAATGGCAAGCCTACCACAATTACATGAACTCCAACTCTTAAAGAGCGATGCAAAAAGCAAGACACCATTGGGTTATTTATGCAGCTCTCAGCTAATTCAAAAATGGTGCTGCAATTATGATGACAAGAACTAGAAATGTTGAGCAGATAACTCTGGTTCTCAGGTCCTTACACTGACTCTCAGTTAAGCTTAGGGCTGATTTCAGAATCCTCTGTTTTACATATAGAGACTTACATAGTCTTGTTAACCTAGCTGAACTTATCATTACTTAACAAACAAGAGCAAACTTTAAGATTCCAGGAATTATTAAAATAACAGTTGAACATTGTCTTTTAGTTACAGGGAGCTGTGGAATGATCTATCTGATAATATAAGAGATGTCTCTTTAGTCTTAGTTTTTATATCCAGGCTGAAGATTCAGTAATTTAGTCTAGCATACCCTGACTGTAGCTGCTGATTAGCTGTTGTGGACTTGAACCCGGACACAGACAGATGGACATCTTATGTTCACCCAACACACGTTTATTATACTAATATTTACAATTATTACTTCAGTGCACTTCCCAGTGCCTCCAGCACCGTTCCCCCAAATGTCCAGGCCTCACAGTCTTTGTGCCTCTTTCTTGGCCACCTCCCGTCCTCTCTCTAGCTCCGTCCTCTTCCACCCGACTTCCACCATCGACTGAAGGGAGGTGGCCCCTTAAATAGGAACCCGGATGGGCTCCAGCTGCTTCCCGGCACTCCTCCGTAGCCACGCCCCAGTGTGGTGGAAGTGCCGGCTGCACATCCGGAAGCCATCCGGGTGTCCCCTGTCGTCTTCCCCCCAGCACTTCCGCCACACCAGGGCTGGGCTTCCAAACCCTTTACCCGAGGCCCCCAACATAACCAGCGCGGATGCCCCCTCGCGGTCTGCAGAAGGCACAAGCCCTCCTCTGGTCCTCCTAGGCGTCGCAGCCGGGCTCCTGCCCCGGCCGGATGCCACAGTGCCCCACCGCTAGCGAAGACACGTGGGTCCGAGCGGCACTTCCCGAAAGGGCAGCACGTCCCCAGAGAGGGTCCAACACGGCACCCTGGGACATCTTATTTCAGCACCCCCTCCGACGCCAACTTGCCCCTTGGGTTTGCGCCGCTCTCACCTCCACTGTCCCCGCCAGTCGGGGCACCATCGACCCTCCCGCGGAGCGGCCCGTTCCAGGAGGGCAGGCTCCCAACGACGTCGGCTCCAGCGCTCGTCGGGGCTTCGGGCCTGTAAAAAGAGAAAAGGGAGGGCCAGAAGCACTGCCTGGACACTCACCCCGAGCGTCCCGTCGGTCTCTGTACCAGCAGTGCTCACCCCCGCAACCGACAGCCTGCGACTTGCCTGATTGGCTCCTCCGCCACAGGTTCCATGCCCGTCCTCTTGGTCTCAGCGGGACCGCTCGCAGGCGTCTCGTCCAGCCGTCCAGGGTTTTCCCTCTGCCTCCACAGAGGACGGCCCTTCACTGGACGCACGCACCCAGCGTCGCGTCCCCTCCTGTCGGAGGAACCGGCATTCACCCCTCGGTTCCTCCTTCTCCTTCTGGACGCCCTGATGGTCTGGGTCTGAGCATGGTGACAGCTCAAATCCAGCCCCATCTGCGTCCCTGCAGAGCGACAGGAGACTGCTGCGGGCTTGGAGTGCAGGGCGCTAGGACCCAGGGCACTCAACAGCCCCTGTCCTGCCAGCCCCTGCATACTCGCTCTCCTTGCTCCGCAGGCAGTCTACACCGCCGCGTCCGCTGTTGGGGAATTGCCTATTTGTTGCCGGTCCTCCTTATTAAAGTCATGGCCGTTTTTGGCAGATCCCCCCTCATGCTTTATGGGGACGGCAAGACCTACCTTCCCCGCGGTACTCTGTCGGCTGAAGGCTCCAGCGTCGCGCCAATCCTCCGCGTCACACGGCGTCTCTCCCGACACGGCCGCCTTCCCCTTCAGCTGCTCCAGCCGGACGACGAGAGCACCCAGCAACTGCAATAAAGGCGACTCTGCGGGCCGAAGGGACTCCTCTGGCTCGCGTAGAGCCGCTTGCGAAAACAAGAAGACATACGTCGGTGGGCTTACCTGTCGATCAGCCACACTCGTCGTCTGCCTCCTGTGGGCCACTACCTCTGGCCCAATCGGGTCTCTTCTTGGCACGACACTGGCGTTCCTTGGTCCCGCCTCTGTACCGTCAATGGCGGGCACACAAGACACACCGGCCAATCCCGTGCCTGTCGGCGGGCGGGACATCCGGCCCGCGGCCATCTTGTCTTCCTTGCTCTGGGTGCAGTGGCGCGCCTCCTGGCAGCCTCGCAGCTGCGCCGATTCCTTGAGCTGCAGCGGCTCCGACTTCGCAGCCTCCTCCGCTGCCGCCCTTGCACTGTCAACAGCCCGTGGCCCGGCGTGCTCCTGCCACGGACGCGGATCCGGATCGTCCCTCCCTGTGGAAAACGAGGTAAGTGCGACCCCGAAGAGCCGATTACTGCAGGGCAGGGCACTCACCTCCCGGATCCCGTCACTCCGAGGCCCCTGCCTCGGTGTGACCTTCTGTGTCGCCATGCCAGGTGGGCCGTCCTTCGCGACGGCGCATCTCTCGGAGCCCGCTGCACTCAGGCGACGCCCGTTCTCCTTCCTCCGCACCCGGGGATGGCCATTCTGTGGTCCGGCGCCGGTCCCTGGGGTAAACCGCTCCCTCTGGGTTGTGCACAGGCCGCTCCCGCGGCGAGTGTGTGGGGTCCGCTGCCGCGCTGGGTCGTCCACAGAAATATTAGTTTCTGAAACAGGTCCCCACCTTGACCCAGGTGGAGCATCCTGCCGATTACGCCACTGTGGACTTGAACCCGGACACAAACAGACCGACATCTTATGTTCACCCAACACACGTTTATTATACTAATATTTACAATTATTACTTCAGTGCACTTCCCAGTGCCTCCAGCACCGTTCCCCCAAATGTCCAGGCCTCACAGTCTTTGTGCCTCTCTCTCTCCCCTTAAATAGGAACCCGGATGGGCTCCAGCTGCTTCCCGGCACTCCTTCGTAGCCACGCCCCAGTGTGGTGGAAGTGCCGGCTGCGCACCCAGAAGCCGTCCGGGTGTCCCCTGTCGTCTTCCCCCCAGCACTTCCTGGTGTGGCGGAAGTGCTGGGCTCCAGGGATATTCAGGCACCGGGGCGCCGCCTGCCAGTGGCCTCCAAGCCCTTTACCCGAGGCCCTCAACATAACCAGGGCGGATGCCCCCTCGCGGTCTGGAGGAGGCAGATGCCACACTGTGCATACTGCATCTCTCTTTGTTAGTCATTTATATAAAAGTAATACAATATTTGTATATCGTTACTAACCCTCCTGTTTCAGTTTCTTCTCTCAGTATATTGATGTTGCACTTGGTTCCGCCAAGCTGTACTCCTATTCATAGATTTGCCACCTCAGAAACTGGGAGCCTTGGGATCATCAGATGGAAAGATTCTATTATCAAATTGGACAGCTCAGCATTGATTCTTTTGTGCTGGGCCATTCCAGGAGGGGGTGGGAAGCCAGTTGGCAGAGGTCTCCAGAACTTTGAGTGCCTAGCTTTGTCTTCAATGTTCTCTTTTCAGTTGACTGTTGACCCACACAAAGGTTTATTGTCTCCAGGGATGCTGCTGACTAGAGTTTGTTTTTCTCTCCTATGTTGTCTACTGGCCACAATTCAATAATAAAGGAACAGATATGGCTGGGCTCCATTTATGTTGATTAGTTTCAAACTACTGTTTGCTTGTTTGTTTAAACAAATCTGTGCCTCTGTGTGTTTTAATTGTGTATTTAGTAATTTGTAAAATTTGTTCTTGCATTTTCCCCGAGAATTTGTCACAGTGTTCTGTAGCTCCACTCAGTGAAGAGCAGTATACAGAAATAAACTGAATTGAATTGATTTTTTTAAAATTGCATTTGTATCTGCCCACAATTGATTTTTGCCTTGCATCCAGTGCTGCTGGGATAGGCAACAACATCCCCCAACATTGTAATAGAATTAAACTGGTTTGGAAATGAATGGATATTCTTTCTGAATCCACAACCTGCCCATACCACTACCAAGGTATTTAAAGATGTAATTCATCTCAGTTTTTTTAAGACTGGTTAATCATGAGCAGGGTTGCTGAGGAGGCCAGAGCCTATCCCAACAAACATAGGTTGCAAGGCAGGATCCCTGGACAGGTGCCAATCTGTCACACGATTAACAGACTTACACACACACACACAAATTCTAGGGAAAATTTAAATGTAGTGATTAACAAATACTGAATGTTCCATCTGAGTTTAATATAATACAATGTGAAGAACACTGTAGGTGGCACACAGAATGGATAGGCATCCCGACCTGGAACCAAGAATATCCCTAACCTGGATGGCGGCCAAGAGAGGGAAGGAGGTTGCACCTCGACTAGGTGACCCTAATGGATGGACAGACATCCCAAGCAGAACTGATGATTCCTTACCCGAATGGGAAGCCCCAAATAAATGGACAGGTGTCCCGACCAGACATGGGCTTAATACTTTCCCTGAGAAAAGAAGAGGACAGGGAAGGACTGTCTTTGGGGGATGTTTAATCCCCACTGGTATTAGATGGCAGCCCTACATATCAACATCAATTTGGGAACCAGCAGGGAATGCCAGGAGTTGTAGTCTGGCAGCACAGCCCTGCTGGGGTCTGTGGGTGCCCCGCAATGGGGCGCTACTGGGAGATGTGCTCCCCAATTCATGGGACTTCTGTATCACCCAGAAGTACTTCCATCGGGCCGTGGCCCTGGCACTGGAAGTACTCCTGGGTCCTCAATAAAAGAGACCGTTCTCCCTTATCCAGGTGAAATGGAGGTGGGAGGATGGAGAGCAACACACAACTGGAGAAGGGTAGTGCCATCCTTTATTTGAACTCAGGACTCTGTGTGCGTTCATGTTGGGGTTTGGGGTTCGCTAATGCCACTGTTTCCATTACACACAAAATAGACCATTTAAATGTTAATGAGTGAAATGTAACACTGTAGATCACTACATTTCTTGCACAATATATTTTACTCATTTTTTTTAATCCATTTTATAACATAATGATGTATGGTCTGCAGTGGGTTGGCACTCTGCCCAGGATTAGTTCCTGCCTTGTGCCCTGTGTTGGCTGGAAATGGCTCCAGCAGACCCCAGTGACCCTGTGTTCAGATTCAGTGGGTTGGATAATGGATGGATGGATGATGTATGGTGCTGGGGGCCTTTCATGTCACCATTAGAAGTAAAACAGAAACCAACCTTGGACAGGATACTGGTCCACTGCAGGGCCCACTCACAAACACATCCACACTCATTCATATTTAGATTATATAAATGTTATTTATTTTAACCATTTATTTGTACAGGCACATTTTATGGCAAATTATATCAAGCTTGACATTTCAGTATACACTTGATTGGTATCAAATTTAAAATTCCAAAATATTTCTTAGTCATATGTGAATGCATAACTTAATCTGAATTGCACCTTTATTGATTATCTTGAAATGCAATTAAAAAAACAGGATTTATGTACCTTTTCATGGATTTTTTAAAGAAATGAGTAAACAAGGAAAGAAACTCCCATCCACAGTGAATTTTAATTTGGTACTGTCATCTCCTCAAAGAGAAAACTGACTTTTCATAGCAAATAGGGAAATACCACATTTCTTTTAACAGCTAAGCTGGAAAATGATTATATGAATAATGAATTGTAGAAAACTGTTACACTGCAGTCATTAGTAGGGACCTTTCCACTTTCCACATTAACGTTCAGGCACGTGCATAACACTTCATTGTTTTGTGTGGCTTGCTTATTGTTTTTCTTGTTTTATGTGCCTGACATGTGGAAAACAGTTACATCAGGAATGCAACACTAGTTTTTAGAGAAGTTTAATTTGCTCTTGACGTTCAAAATAAAACAACGCAAAGCATTTCTTAAATACAAATAAAAAAATGAAGTGATTTGAGAGTTACCAAACTATACAAAGAAAAAGGAAATACTCACTTGGTGAAACAAACATCGGCTCTTGAATATTTATGGGTATACCTAAAAGAGCCATACTGAGCTGGAACTTCTGGGGAGAACCAAAAAGGAGAATTCCGCCACAGTTAAAGAAAATAAAAAATAAAACTTACGTGGCACACAGACAACTAATACGGTGAGCTGGACAGATACATGGAAGGATGGATGGAAATCATGACTGGAGGTGAACAAGTTATGTCTTGATAAAGTGTAACTTGGGTGGATGGAGATAGTGTGACTTCAGCTGTCCTACTTCTTCCTCATACCATGATGAATGATATTTATCACTCTGTGATTTATCGTATAATCCGGCACTGCATTCATAATTAGTGATAATCCTATATTTATAAATATTTAGACAATATGTTTTTAAAGGCCATAAAGTATTCATGCTTTATTTCTTTTTCCGTGTCTACTAATTCCAATACTGAATTGGGGTAAATCCAAAGCCTATCCCAGCAGCACCAGCTTTGGACTGGCCACTGGTTCATCACAGGGACACAAGCTCACACCCATGATCACTCACACAGGGCCACATTGTAGTTGTTGGTCCAGCTAAGCAGCATATTTTTGAGATTTAGGAGGAAATTAGAGTATCTGGAGAAAACCAGACACTGCCCACACTGGGATTTCAGAAGTAACACTTTAGTCACAGTTCTGCCAAAGGTAAAAAAAAAACAAAAACATGTAGTCTGTTACAAATAGTAATTTTACCAGTATCCCATGACCAACTTTATTATACATAAAGGCAGACAAAGTCTATAAAAATATGAACTTATCAAATTCAAACTTTAAAAAAATGGTAGGCCCATTCTTTTTTGCAAGTTTTCTTTTCTGCACTATTATACCTCTGGCGTCCTCAGTAGACTTACAGTGGTCTCTTCAAGTAATTTCAGAATTTGCACATGCCTGAGGCACAAAGGTCTTATTAGCATAGTGTTAGAAGAGGTGTCTGACAATCCCCTAATGACCAGTCCTACATCAGGTTCTAAACAGAAGATTTATAAAGTCTTGGCACAAATTAATTTTTTGTCTGTATAAAATCCATTACTTTCCTTGACTCAAATAAAGACATTATTTCGAAAACACATGACATGCAGCAGAATATTATTTATCATATGAATTTTAGGAAGTCACCCTATCTACCTAAGGATTTCCATTCACATTCTACTTTTGTTGTAACTAGTGATTTTTAATAGATGTATCATCTGTGAACAAGACAAGTGATGACTTTTTGACTGTGAAAGAATACTGAAAACGCAGAAACATCAAGGATGTACAAGAAGAGCTACAGGATAAATAAAACCACCTGAGGAGAGGCAGCTATTCCACTTAAGTGTAATAGCTTCTTCTCCCGAATGTGAAAGAATCCCCTTAATTCTTCATAGGAATAAAAACAGCTAGTAGTATGAGACCAAACTCCTGTTGAAAAACTTAACTAGAAAACAAAACTGTTTAAAGCTATACATACTGTATTTGGGGAGTAATTTATGCTTATTATTTTTTTAGTAATAATATATTTTATTAATTTTTCAAACTGCAATGCAATGAATAAAGCACATATCATTAAGGGATACAATAAAAGATCTTATTCTAGCTTAGTTGCCTTTCTAAATTGAGACCATAAGCACTAGCAGGTCTAAATCAAAGGAAACTGAAATGAATCCTGCACAGCACAATTTGCATGGTGTTGTTTGAAAATTAACTTTAGAATTAAACACTGGCAAACACAATCTTGCAGTACCTGAAAGTCCCAGATCTACTGTATATATTGTATCTATGATTTACTGTCTAAGTCAGAGATTCCCAAAGAAGCATAAGAGACAGAATTGTTGACTGTGCCAGTTATCAGTTGAGGCAGGCTTGATGTGGGTTGCTATTTTTTTCTGCTTTTTACAGTGTCACACAAGAAATTCTGTATGTCTGCATTCTTTTTAATTGTATTAGGGATTTCAAATAAATTGCCATCCTGGGACAAACAATATTAGTCCAGATCATGGAGAATAAGCAAGTTTTTATGTATGCTGAGGCTAGGCTATTGCTTAAAAAGTAATCAGCAGTCTTTGAATCAATATGCATCTCTGGAAATGATCCTGCAAATATTTCCAATATGTAATGCAGCCAAAGGCAGTAGGGAAGTAAAATATATTGAGTTGCTTAGTATTATTTTGGCTTATAGCAAAAGTGATGTAATTTTAAATACAAACCATTGCAAAATGGCAAATACATTTACCTGTTTGAAAAAAAATATCAGGCACATACTGTTACATACTTTATGCTTTTTATATACTGTATAAGGTCAATGTAGTAAATTCTTAAAGAATATTATAGGCTTGAATATTTTTTCCTTTAAGAGTTACTCATTGCAAGTGATCTGATAGATGTTTGAGCCGGAAAAGTTAAGGTCAGAATGAAATATTTAATTTCAGCATCTCTGTTTCATCCCTTAACTGTTCCCTCAAGCCAGTCAACAGGTGCCCACCGTGTTCACTATATACTTATTCTATTACTATGCAAATCTCACTCTCTGAAAATCATTTCATCAACATTCTGAAGTCTTGTATTCCAATAAAAGGAAGCAGGAGGCCAGAGTCTGCTTTGCATACATCCATTCATCCACCATCCCTCACTATGGTTTGCAATTAGCAACATCAGGATGACAGCTGATCACCGTGGACTATTTCTTACTGGGACCTTTCAAATTGCTTGAATCCAGTCCCCCCTTTCCACAATAACAAACACCACACTTATACACGGTAGATAACATTGTGATATTATATATATTATATTGAAATCAAACCACAAAATACAAGAACAATGCAAGTGTGCACAATTCACAAACACAACACAAGCATGAAACAATTTTAAAAACATAAATGATAGTTTGCAGTCCAACATATATTAATCTCAATGATTTGAATGTTCATTCCAAAGGCAGATGAATGAATGCTATGCGGAAGTTGGGGAAGATTCCTAGTTAAAAATACATGTCATGGGATAGCAGGCTGCTTGCTGCTTGTGCAGATCAATACATTTACAAAACAAAAGACGGGAATGGAGAGGTGCAAAGGAATTTAAGGTGGCCCGGGATTACAAGTTTTTTCATAGGCTTCAGGGATTCTAGTATTAATCAGAAACTTGTTTTGGCAGTTACTGGATCATGCCTTGTATTTAGCTGTTCTGCTCCTTGACTCAATATTAAGTTTGTTAATTAAGCATTATATCTTTTTTATTTCTCATTTACATTTGTTGTAATTAAAATATTGTTAAAACTTACAAGTGTTCTCACTTAATATTTTTTTTCATTTTGTAGTATTCAATGAGATCAAATGGCAAAGATACTGAACATCTGAGAAGGAAACCAAGTAGCAGTAGTTCATATTGCCATGGCAGGTGTCGTGTCTATTTGTCCCATGCTATTATCTCCTGTCCAAGAAGTAGGAATAAAGCATGAAAAAGAAATGTGTCATTATGCCAGCATCCATGTAGCTGAAATTCCAAAAGCGAGTACAGGATTGAAGGAACCCAGTGTTCCTCCGGGCGCTGGGAAGGGTAAGAGGTCGTGGATGTCTCCTGATCCCATTCCCATTCTTTTGCATTGTCACCAGAAAATTGTAGGGTCAGAATAAAACAAAAAAGGCTCACACAATAAGAGTGGTTAGGAGCCAAATCAGAGGACATGGAGAGACCAAATTGACAAAAACTTTGTTTACCCCTATTCCTTTAATTTGGGGAAGACGGTGCAATACTAAAGAGGGCAAAAGCAATGTTTGAGACGAACAAGGAAATACTATAACAAAGCTTCCGCTTTGCTTGAAGAAGAAAGCAGGTTTTCACTCACTATTTAAAAAGAGATATTTTATGTGCTGGGATTATTGATATTGTTGGCACCAGTGAACTTGGAAATGGCCCAGGAGGATATCATGTAATAACGTCAGATTCTATAGTTGGCAATGACAAGACTACCAGTTGCCTGAGACCTTTTTCTAACAGTGGGGTTTCTCACTTTTGCAGAGGCTCATCACGTGGATCTAGCTTACCACCTCACACACTGGCCACTGTGTCCCCCAAAGCTCAGCTGAGGAGTCATGTGAGTGCTGTGTTGGGCAGACAGGCATCCTGGCAAGGAAAGAGGTTGGTTTCTGGCCAAAAAGGGAAGCCACAATGAAAGCACAAGAAGTATCTGCTCTCTAAAGTCATACTCTCTCCCCATACACAAGGTGGCAGCATCCCACTGATGAGACACCCATAGGAATATCCACAGAGCAGGCTGGGATTTGTAGTCCCTTGGGACAGCCCTGTTGGGGTCCTTGAGTGCCGCCAGGAAGAGCTGCAGGGGATTGTTACAACATTTTTTATACACTTTCGCCTAACTCAGAAGTGCTTCCATTGTGCAAAGCTGTGGCACTGGAAGTACTCCACTATCTGTGGACGAGGCTTCTGAGGAGGTGTGGATGGAGAGAAGAGTTCTGTTGCCTTCATTGTGTATTTGCAGAAGAGAATTTGGAGAATGAGGAAGGTAAAAATAAAGAAGATCCCATGTTTGAACCCAGGACTATGTTGTTTAGTTGTGTCTGGTGGCTTTGGGGCACTGTCCCTGGTGACCACAATATATAAATATATATGGGAGATATCCATCCATCCATCCATTTTCCAACCCGCTGAATCCGAATACAGGGTCACGGGGGTCTGCTGGAGCCAATCCCAGCCAACACAGGAACCAACCCTGGGCAGGGTGCCAACCCACCGCAGGACACACACAAAACACACCCACACACCAAGCACACACTAGGGCCAATTGTTAGAATCGCCAATCCACCTAACCTGCACGTCTTTGGATTGTGGGAGGAAACCGGAGCGCCCGGAGGAAACCCACGCAGACACGGGGAGAACATGCAAAATCCACGCAGGGAGGACCCGGGAAGTGAACCCAGGTCTCCTAACTGCGAGGCAGCAGCGCTACCACTGCGCCACCGTGCCGCCCAGAGATATCCATATCCAAATATTATTAGACAGAGAAATACAATCCATTTAAAGATTAAAATGTAAAGTACATTTCTTCTGGTATATTTAACCAGCTAACTGGCCAATTAAATACAGTTGTGTTCTTTTTGGGAAAGGAAAAGGCGAAACTAAATGTTCTGTGCATTTTGTTTCTTTTACAATAAATCAAAGACAATCTTACTTTGAAAGTACAGCTGTGGAAGTTGCAGTAATTGGTTGCCTTTCTTGTCTCCCAAACTCTAACCATGTCATTCACAATTTGTATATTGGTGCACTTTGTTGAAGATTGTTTCAGTATCTTACAACTCCCTGCTGTTTTAAACATTGATTGAATGCTGTTAACTAAGCACCTGAAGGCTGTAAAAAGAAATGTTTGTAGAAAAAGCAAACATGTTTGCCATAAAGTACCTAATAAAATATTGCTTTCACTTGTTCCTTGAACTTTTATAAAGTATAGTAACAGGGTACCAATAAATTGCACACACTATAAAAAGATTTCCATACACGTTTAAGTGGTATTCTTGCATTTATTGCATTTGGGTATTTTAATCCATTTAATATTGTAAAATATAAAATTTCCAGCATTGGCTTCAAGAGTTACATACAAAACATCAGTGCAGGTATCAATTTTTTGTAAACTAAGGTGAACAAGTTCTACAAATGCTTTTCTAATATTAACATAACAGCGATTATTAGTTTGTGACAGTGAGTTTAAATGCTCATTTATATTGTATACAGTTAACAATACAAAGCTTCCCACAGTATTTAAAAGATTACAATACCTGAATTTATGGGAAAAAAATCTCTTATTTACTTTTCCTTTTGTTGTTTGTAAATATTCAATATCATATTTTGCTTTTATGCATTCGCTTTTATTATGCATATTAGGTTTTATTGTAGACATTTTTGACAATCAAAACAGGTGTTAATAAACAAAGGGAGCAAAGGGTAAAGCACAAGTATCTTTTATTTTTTTCAATTATAATTAGCTGGTGAATAATTAAAATATTTAAACATCTGCTGCTGCAATTAGTGTATTCAAAAAAGGAAAGTCATTGAAATATAACTTTCGATGATCATTTTACTACTTATAACAAGAATAATTTTAACCCTCGATGTTCAGTCAAAGTCACACTAAAACAGATGAAAATTCACAATTTTACCACTTCAGTTTCTGCACACACAAAGCCAAAAAGGAAAGTTATTTTGCATTCCGCTCCAAATTCAAGTGTCTTATGTTGCAGGCAAGTTTCTTTTTTTTATTCAACAGATATCCAGACTCAGGGTACAACAACTAATATAATTTACAGCCATCAAACAGTGCTCTTTCTTGACAAACTTTCCTCATTTTAGTTAAAAGAAAATAAGGGCAAAAGTATGTGTGTGAAGCACAATATTGTGTATTCTGTGTAATTTATGAATAGGAGTGTGTGTGCTATACTTAAAAGATTGGCGTCATTTATTTTTTTTCAGTCAGAGCCAGTTCTGTAAGTAAAATGCAATTCAAAACATAAATAAAGCTACAAACTCCTCTTTTGCTGGTGTGTAGAGGAGCTTGTTAGTGTTGGCACACTTTTGTTTGCAGAAATATTATAGGGATACTCGTTGTGGTCATAGCAGATAACAGGGAAGTTGGATGAAGTAGCAAAGCCAAGCTAATGGGCTCGTTTCATGTTTTTTTTCCAGCAGGATCTCTAAAAGTGATGTGACTTACATACTTACAACATCAAACATTCATTAGGTGCTCTGTCATGCCCTGGAGAACCTTATCATAGGCTTAAGCATAAAATTGTGGACATGAAGTATCAGGACCGAGAGTCAGTGGGACAATAAGGGAGGCAGACACAACTGATGTAACAACTAAAAAGGTGTATTTATTGAAGAAAAAAAGTACATAAAGAAATGATAAAAAAGGCATACAAACACTGCAATAATGAATTAAGATGAAAAAAATAAGTTCTAAAAACTGCATTCAATACAAGGCACAAACCAAAAAAAAACCCAACATGGAGCAACCCTCTTTTTAATAAGCTTATTAGTAAAAAAAAGACAATCTTAGCTTACTTTATCCCCCTATCCAAACACTCAGGGTTAAATCTGACTACCTGTCTATTTCCTGCCAATACATCACCTTCACCTTGCAGCTCACGTACCTTGTACTGGTCTGAACTAAGCTCCCCCGTTTCTGGTGTAGAGACTGGCTTTAATCCCTGGTCAACCATCATCTGACTCGGATCTAATACCTCCTGCTCTTTCTTCTAATGTGCCTAGCGTAAACATTATCTGTGCCAACTATGCCTATATTGCCGACACTGTGCACCACGTTCTTGTGCCCTGGGCTGGTGTCTGCCATGCACCTGTCTGTTATTCTGCAGCACTGCAGCATGCAAACACCACGGCTGTACCAAAAAAATGCTGCGATGAAGCACGATGGGGCTCTACCCATGGAAATATGCGCAATCCACTCCATGCCCAACAACCCATAGCCGCTCCATTTATACACCCAAGGAACAAACTGGTAAGTAACAAGTTTTTTTTTCTTTTATTATAAGGACAGTGCATGGGCGAGTGGTGGCTCTGAGGCTAGGGATCTGCACTGGTAATCGTAAGGTTGCTGGTTCAAATCCCATAAATGCCAAAAGTGACTCAACTCCATTGGGCCCCGAAACAAGGCCCTTAACTGGCAATTGCTTCGTCCTGGGTATGACGTTAATCTGCATCCAGCCCTGCAAGTAGGTTAATCAACCTGCAGGGAAAAACCTGGGGGTTGGTGGCAAAATTGGTACTCCAGCCACCATAAAAAAACCTCACACTGTTCCATTCCATCTGAACTAGTGCGGTGCTGAGGTGTCACCCGTTACATGGCTGCACTCAGATCTTAATCTGGGATCCTGAGTTGATTTGTCATGTGGTGGGTGAGGCAATGCGCTGTAACAGCATGTGCTCCTAACCTTGCACAGTTGCATGCAAATAAACAAAAATGAATGAAAGAACTTTTAAAGTACTACATTGCGGGGCATTTCCTCACATGCCCTTAAACCCATATGAAAGAATTGGAAAAAATAACTGATTTACTATTTTGGCTTTTTTTTCAGCACTATTTCATGCTGTGCATGATATTTCAATACTTATCTTTTTCTCTTTACAGATAAATGTTTTCCAGCCATAGGTATACTAAACGGCATCAGCCTAAGCTGAAATGTGCTTGACCTTTGCATGTAGTCTATTGTATGTTTAACTCAATTTTTCCCAAAAAAAAAAAAACAATACTTCAGCTTCAATGTCATTACAGGTTTAAAACAATCAGCTACACAATGTTACCACAATCTTATGTAAACTGTTCCCAATGGGATAATAAGAAATTGAACAGCAAATGTCAAGTAAGAAGTGATGAATGAAAAGTTCTAAGTGAGAAATGAGGTGTGAGAAATGATAAGTGATGTGTGACAAGTGGAAAGCCACTAGTGAATAGTGATGAGTGATGAATTTAAAGTGAAAAGTGAGTATGGGTGAGTAAGGGGTGATGAAGTGGTAAATGGTGAACGGCAAGTTAAAAGTGAGGAAGGACAAGTGAAGCACAATAAAAGAAAGTTGAGAAGTGTTGAACAAGGTGTGGTAATGTGCCTACCCAGGCATTACAACACAGAGAAAACAAATAATTCTTTAACAATATGCATGTTTGAAGGGGAGGTGAACAGAAAAGAAAGAATGGCAGTTACCTCTCTTGTGTAGCGGACAAGAAAGCAAGATGATACTTTCGCTACTCTTTTAGTGGTATAACATGGCAATACACTGGCAATCCCGGCTGCATGGTTCAGTGGAGGCCTTTGTGGCTTCATGCATAGCCTGCTTCCTTGCCAGCAGCTCGCTGCCACTGAAGTAAAAGAAAAAAGGTGCAAATCATTTAGTTTACTATGTAAAGCATAAGGGATCCTGGAGGATAATTCTAATAGTAGTATTAGAAGGAGAGGTATTAACTTACCTTAGTTACAGAATTAAAGTACTTGAGCTTCATTGCAATGTGTGTTTGCGTACATGCATGCCCGCTAGGCTGCTGGTATTTTAATAGAGGTCTTGCAGTAGTGGATGCGACGTGACACAAGAACGTGACCGTGTCACCTGTGATTGGTTAGAAGTGCTTGAAGATTGGTTGGCAAAATGGTGCCAAATATAAAAGCCACTTCCTGCCTGCCTACAGGGGTTGTCTTTTGACTAAGTCATAGTGGTGAGTGACTGTTTGGTGTAGCTCTGTTTAAAAAGAACATCTAGTATAATGGCTTGTGCCTTCTTTTTATATATGTTTTCTATTTGTACATAAATATCTCTTAGTTATAGTATAATTTTAGTGGAGATATTTATGTTAATTGTGTTTGTGGTGAACGTTTTTGTCTTTTTGTATGTATACTGTGTAACAAGTGTCACACACGTGCGAGTAGTGGACAGCTAAAGGGCCTGAGTAAATGTACTTCTACACCAGACCAGGGGGTGGCAGAGTTTGCTGACTGTCTCTCTCAGTTCTTTGCAGACCATTCCCGGGAAAACTCGCCAGGTCCTGGCACCTCTGATGACGTCACTACCAGCTCCGGCACCTCTGATGATGTAACTTCCGGCTCTGGAACCTCTGATGATGCCACTTCCGTCTCCGGCATAAATGACATCATTTCCTCCATTAGCCCTTAAAATCGTCATCTTACCTCCAAGTATACAGTTCTGTTATAGACTCAGTCTTGTAAATATCTCTGTTCAATAATTTCAAACTTTCTTCTCATACAAGCAGCCAGTGTAACAAGTAGTAGGTGGCCTGCTAGCAGTTACAGACTGACTAGGACCAGGAGTTGACACAGGCAGAATTAAAACCAAACATTAAAGCAGACATTTTGGATAAAAGTAAAGCAGATGTTTATTACAACAGTCTGTTGAAAAAAATTCTGGTGCAGGAATATACAAAAAAGAAAAAAAAATAATTCACCAGCTTCTTCAGGCAGACAAGTCATTCAAGTGAAGATAAACAAAATACCCAAAAATAGGGTTTTATCCCCCAAAGACAATTTTTCCAATCTGAAAAAAAAAATATCTGAACACTATTTTAAAAATAAGGCTCTGAAACAGTCTTAAATAATTCAGCCCTTCAACCTAGAGAGAAATCAAGAGTCTGTTACTCTCCACTGAAACAGCCAGACACTGAGCCACTCTCTCACTACTGAGGGCTCATCAGCACCTCTCTACAGTAAACACTAGACCTTATTTTGGAATTCTTTTTTATCACGAAGGCAGTTAATCGACCCCTAGCAGACGATGTCTCCAACCTTATAAAGACAATGCCATTTCCCTCTCAGACTCAAAACCAAACTAAACCTAACACCACCTAATAGAAACAATAACGCCAAAAATAATCGTATTTTTGTACATCTGTTCTCACAATAATGGAAACTCAAAAAAAAAAAGTTAAACCAACATAAACTCAAGACCCTTCAAAAAACCTTTCCCCTCCTGGCTGTCTTTTTTAGCTTCCTGAAATGACATCTTGATGGGCGCATACATCTTTATTTTCAAGGAGACGGCTGGAGAATAAGGAGCTACAGTAAGCCCTACCTCCCCATTATCATGCACAGATGAGAGACGGTAAGTTCTTTTATTTAAATACCTTCATTCTCTGCTTTCCACTGTTACTGGCTTTGCTTGGTTTAAACGTCTTGTTGTGCTGCTGTGTGCTTAGAGACGTACATGCAGTTTCAGTTGCATGTTGCTATGGGGATGCGTCTCCACATCACACACTGACTTTTTTTCTTTTAATAAATATTTTTGTCTGTGGATCATATTATTGGAAGAACTCTGTTTTTTGTGTAGTATCTTCCTCACAGCATTTTGGTTTACGAAGAATGAAAAAGTTTGGGGTATATGCATTTATTGTTTTGTTTCATTTTCATTCATTGATGTGCAATACTCACTGTAAATATTCTATGGTTTCGCTATTTTTTGGAACAGAAACCTGTTTTTTAAAATGCAGTGTAAGTCCTTATTCTGGTTACAGAAGAGGAGTTTTTAGCCTCTAAGAAGCCTGATTAACATTGATAGATTTCTCTGTGAATAACTTGATCATGTGGCCATGTAAACCCTTAACTGGATTGCTGTTAAGGATTTTTTAGCCTGTGTATGTAAATTGCACTTTGTCAGCCTGTGCATGAATTTGCCTCACATGCAGCAGCCAGGGTTAGAAGTGTCCATAAAATAAATTTCCAGAGGCACTGTTCGGTTGATCATATCTGATATTCTGCCTTGAGTTGTACCTCATTACAAAAGAAACACTATAGAAATGTTTTGATGAGAATAATCCATTTGGGTGCAGTGGCAGCGCTGCTGCCTCACAGTTAAGAGACCTGGGTTCGCTTCCCGGGTCCTCCGTGTGTGGAGTTTGCATGTTCTCCCCATGTCTGTGTGGGTTTCCTCCGGGCGCTCCGGTTTCCTCCCACAGTCCAGAGACATGCAGGTTAGGTGGACTGGCAATTCTAAATTGGTCCTAATGTGTGCTTGGTGTGTGGGTGTGTTTGTGTGTGTCCTGTGGTGGGTTGGCTCCCTACCTGGGATTGGTTCCTGCCTTGTGCCCTGTGATGGCTGGGATTGGCTCCAGCAGACCCCCGTGACCCTGTGTTCAGATTCAGCAGGTTGGGAAATGGATGGATAGATAATCCATTTGGCCTAAACTTGCTCTTCTACTTATCTAACCCTTAAGTACTAGGGTGTTGTACCGTGTTAGCCATTATGGATATATCAAAGTCAGGCAAAATGACACCATTTATTCAAGTCAAGTCAAGTGAAGTTGGGGAGCATGCACTGGTACAGTGCGTTGCCGTACCCGCCGCATGTCGAAACAGCTCAGGATCCCGGTTGGCAACCCCCCAGGCAGACCAGTCCTACCCTCCAGAAATGATCCTCTATCTGCCGCAGCCAGGTGTTATGCGGGCAACCCCTTGGCCTGGTCCAGCCACTCGGGTCCCCAACAATGAGGATCTTATGAGCCGGATCACCCTTGGGGAATCACGCCACATGGCCTTAGTGTCATAACTGATGCTCCCTCACAATGCAGGTAATGTGCCTCATTCGGGACTCCATGAGCAATCGCTCATTCGACATAAAGTCAAACAAATGGCATCCAAGGACTTTCCGGAGAGACACAGTACCAAAGGAGCCCAGTCTTTGTCTCAGGTTACTGGATAGCATCCATGTCTCACAACCATATAGTAAGACAGGAAGCACCAGAACTCTAAAGACTTGGACCTTCATCCTTTTGCATAGATATCGGGAGCACCACACACCCCTTTCCAGCGACCTCATGACCCCCCCCATGATCTCCCAAGCCGTCTACTGACTTCACAGGAAGAGTCACCAGAGACATGAATGTCACTGCCAAGGTAAGTAAACCTCTCAACAAGGTCAACACATTCTCCACAAACAGACACACTGCTGATGGCTGTGCCCAAGAGGTCATTAAAGGCCTGGATCTTATTTTTCATTCAGGACACTCGCAAGCCCAGACACTCAGATTCTTCAGTCAGTCTCTCGAGCGCCCCGATATGAGCCTACATTGACTCCGCGAAGATCACAGTATCGTCAGCAAAGTCAAGATCCATGAATTTTTCTTCACCAACAGATGCCCCACAGTCGCTGGACCCCACGACCTTGCCCAACACCCAGTCCATACAAGCATTGAACAGAGTAGGAGCAAGAACAAACCCCTGATGAACCCCAGAATCAACTGGGAAAAATATAGAGGTCTTGCCTCCACTCTGCCCAGCACTCACAGTACCAGTGTACAAGCCAGCCATGACATCCAGCAACCTTGACGGGATCCTGTGAACCCTCAGGATGTCCCACAGGGCAGCTCAATCAACTGAGTCGAACATTTTGCAAAAACTGAGAAAGGCTGCAAAGAAACTCTGCCAATAGTTGTGTTTATGCTCCATGAGCACCCTCAGTGCCAGGATGCGGTCGATGGTAGACTTCTTAGGTGTAAAATCAGACTGTTCCGGTCGCTGGTAGGTGAGCAAGTGATCACGGATCCTATTGAGGACGACCCTAGCAAGGACCTTACCCGGCACCGAGAGCAGTGTTATCCCTCTGTAGTTGCTGCAATCCAGGTGATCACCCTTCCCTTTCCAGATAGGGATGACAAGTCCTGTTTTCCAGTCAGTTGGGATGATGCCAGTCTCCCAAATGGAAGCAAAGATTGCTTGCAACGCCAGGAGGACAGCCTTACCAGCAGCCTGGAGAAGTTCACCCCGGATGCCACAGATCCCTGCAGCCTTAATCCCCGAGGGTGGTTCACCACATGTGCAATCTAATTGAGATTTGGTGGTTCACAGCTAATTGGAGGATCAGCCTCAAGAACCGTGGACTCAGAGATATCCAATGTCCTAGCCGGAGGATTAGCTTCGAACAACTGCACAAAGTAGTCAGCCCAGTGTGTCACAACTGCAGTGTCATCCGTAAGGAACATTCCTTTTATTGACTAACTAAAAAGATGACAATATGCAAACTTTCGAGGCAATTCAGGCCCCTTCTTCAGGCAAGATGAAAAGTATCTAACATTTTTACATCTAAACTAGAAACTAAGTAATGAACTGTGTCTTTGCAAAACATAGCTGAATATGCAAAGTCCCTTAAATCTTCATTATAAGTACATTCAAAAAGTTTCTGCAATTGTTTTTAACTCTATTTATTAAGAATTTCAAAAACAAATTACAAGCACTTTTCTAGTCACCTTCCCTTGCAATGCAATTTTCCCAGCATCACACCAACTTTTTGATGCGCAATTACTACTCCTCCTGCCTTAACCATTTCCAATGAAAATTTAACAGTACAGAAATTTTTTGAACATCCCTTGTAATATGCATTCAGTTGTACTCTTCAGAATAGGCTGTTCCATGGAAGCCTTGGTTCATGATCTTTTAAAGTATGCAAATTCTAGCAAATAATGTGAAACGCTATGGAATTATGCAGGCATTGTGGTCAAATGGTTCACTGGATTTTAAACCACAAGAGCACTTTTTTAATGCCTGTCCTAGACTCACTATGTGTCCCTAAGGAAGTCACTTTATCTACCTTTGAAAATCTTCTTATATAATATGCTACTGTGGCTGTTCGTTTGTCTTTCCGGGATTTTAAATCAACTGTAGCTCGCAAAGCGTCTGACCTATTGACCTGAAATATACTATGTGAAGTCTTCTATCTGTTTTTGGGGTGATGATTGACCTCCAAGGTTATTCCTCTTTTTATTTTTATTTTATTTTATTGTAGAGTCAACTTCTGGTAGCAGCCAGCAGGGTGGCTGTGCGGCACATGCGTATGGGCGCTGTTCTCATAACTACCACCTTCACCGTCACTTCCCCTACCTCTTCATATCTTAAATCATTCTTGAGGCAGATTGAAGACTTAAGTGCCAGCTTAAGTGAAAAATTAAGGAAAACGTACTAAGTAATTGCAACACAAACACTGGCTTAATCAGTTTTAATGTGAAAAGATGCCGTCAAAAGAAGAGAAGTGGGCCGCTATGGTGGAGGAAATAAGAGCTGCTCAGGAAGCAGCAAGGGCATGAACCTCTGAATTAACGAATGCTAAACATACAGAGAAAGAGTATGAAATCTATCAATGCTCAAGTCAAGTGTATTCACAGCACATTATCGTGCAGTGCGTATTATAACACTGTACACATTTTTAAAAGTTCAGGTGGCAGAGTGGTTCTTCAGAATGATGCCATAGGGGAACCATTTTGGTTCCCAAAAGACCCATCCCTATGAAGGTTCCAGAAAGGACTTTCACTTATTTACAGTAGATCTATAACAGGCTCCATATAGAAAATAACCATGAATTGCGGAGTCATGATTTAAAATGGATTTTTCCTGCATATAATAACACAGGCCAAGTTCAGGTTTTCTGGCCTACCATATGTTGAACATTTCCACTTTTTTCTACATATCCGGAACTTTTTCAAAGCACAAAGAACAAACTTCATATGGAGGGAACTCGTCCCAGAATAAACTGGTGCTTGGTCAAGCTATAGTTCTATCCTGTACAAGGAACCATATGACACAGTAAAGAACTATAAGACACGATTACAGAACCATTATTTTTAAGAGTGTACTCATAAGACAGCCAGGTGTGCTTTGCTGTTGTAAGACACTATATAAAATAAAGGATTTTTATTTTATAGATTAAGCATCTTTATATAAACATTCTGTGTTCAAAATAATAGGGACAAGCCAGGCATTTTAGTTCTTGTTAGGGATGAAAGAGACCAGAAGGTAAACAATTCATATGGTAAAAAGAACCATTCTATAGAAACTTAGTTTACTGGGTTACTTATAAGAATTCCACTCACAATAAAACTTAAGTATGAAAGGGTGATAGTGAACTTAAGGTAATACTTAAAATAAAAAAGCTCCTTTATTATTGAAAGTGTAATTTAAGTTTTGTAAGAATAAAAAAGAATTTTGTCAAAAAAGTTTCTGTTAAATATGTAGAAAAATAGATTTAATAAATATTTACACTGTTGAGTAACACAATCAACAATAAGAAGAAAGAACTAGAAATAATTATAGATGCAAGTGCTTTCATCCTGTGCAATCTTTCAGTCTGGAAATTAGAACACTTTGTAACTATCTCCTCACTTGTCTCTTGAGAAAAATTAGTACATTAATTAACACTGCATTTGGAAACATTACATTCTGTCTAACCTATGTTCTAACAGGCAGTCTGAATAGAAAAAGTCATTAGAAAGTTTTTAATATTTTATCTGACCGTGTCTGTAATATATTTTGTGCCAAAGCAATGTGTTATAGCCATATTATGACTATAAAGTAGTAAAAGGAATGTACAGTACAGTATTTTTTTTTTAATTTCCCATTATACAGTTAATTGTGATAATAAATGTATCACAGTAATAGAATAAACTTGTGACCATTAGCTCAGTGTGTAAACCAACAAGAAAATGAAATAATTAAGCCTAAAAGCTAGAGAAGAAAAATAAACAATTATCCAAGGGTCAGCCACTGATATTGCAGATACTGTAATATTTCTGCTGTGTTATCTACAGTATATATTTAATTGAATAATAGATTTCTTCTTACTCAAACATTGCATATGTATGTAAGTCTTATATAGTATAGTTATATAGTTTATACTATATATAGTGTAAGATATGGCCGGCCATGTACCCCGGCCAATACCCCCAAGCCGCCAGGTGGAGCCCTCCTTGCAGCATGGAGGTCCCCAGAAGACCAGCAGGGCATTATGGACCATGTAGTTTTTGTGCACCGCCCTGCTGGATGCCATGGGGGCCACGAGAGGGAGCTGCAGGGAGGACCGAAGAATTCTTCATGCCCTATGACCCGGAAGTTCGTCATAGGAAGAGCGACGGGCTTCCGGGGTGAGAAACATTATTTACCCTGACCCGGAAGGAATAAGGACTTGTGGACTGTTGGGAAGGAACACCTCCGGGTCAGGGAATATAAAAGGACTGTGGGGGCTCCCAGACGATGAGCTGAGTTGGGAGGCAGGGTGGCTAAGCGTCTGGGAGAGTGGAGGATTATTATTGTTGTTATTATTGGAGTATTTGGGAGTGGAGGGTGCTTTGTGCACATTATTGATATAATAAATATCATTATTGGACTTTTACCTAGTGTCTGACGTGGTGTCTGAGGGTGCAAGGGTGCGAGAAGCATCTTATTCTGTTACAATTGGCGTAGCTCCGGCAGGATTCTCTGGCCGTCAGTTTGGCAGAGGACCTGAATTTAAAAATTTATTGTGGACAGAATATCCCGGAAGACAGCGCCACGACACACACAGAAAAATCGCCAGAAACCTCATCTTTATCAAGTCCGTCATGGGGAAGAAGAAGACAAAGCAGAGCGCCAGCAACAGCGGAGGTCTAGCGCTCGGCATTGCCTGCGCTCAAGAGGAGCTATGGAGCGGCTACGCATTTCGGGAGAGATTTCCGGAGGAGGACGTCACCGACGAGGTATGTACAGGGAATGTACTGAATAATCTTTTTAAATTAACACATGATGTCCCATGTACATACCTCCCAGATGTCCATCCGAAGGCTCTGCGGGAGGCAGAAGACAGACCCGAAGGCGATGGCACGCTCTCATTCAGGCAAACGAATAACCCGAAGCACTTCCGCATTACGGGTGCGGCGAGGACACGTGACCTACCACAAGAGATTCCAGGAAGGTGACGTTCCGTATCCAGCTGTTTGTGGCTTCGCCCAAGAAAAGACGGACTTGAGTTTTTCGAAGGGGAAAGGGGAGGCGATCGAAGTACCGCTATCCCTACAAAAAGGTAAGGAGGTCCGGGAAATGATTGATCGGTCCGTCGATAAATTGATACAGACGGATCACAGTCAGCCAAAAGCGGCACCGCGGTCCTCGAAAAGAACTCCAAATCCCAGGCTCCCTTGCGGGACCTGTCTGAGCACGTGCCAGGAGCGGCCGTGTTTATTGGCTCCCACCCGGAGGGTAAGGCTAATGATGGCTCGAGCATGCCTCCGGGTGAATTAAGTAACTTTTGGGCGTGCACGAGCTGGAAAAGTTGCTTCAGCCCGTGCACAAATTTTACAGGTGGTGGAGACAATAAAGAAGATCACTGGGGATCTGGGAGCAGCGGCCGAAGCGCCTTTAAGGAGGGTGGATGAATTCCTACGGCGATTTGGTCAGGAGTCTCCCATTATGATTGATTTGGCGGTACAGGTGAGTTTTACCGGTACCGCATACAGAATAAGGGGACACAGAGTGACGCGGGCCGCGGTTAATTAGTAGCGGGTGCCAAGTCACTACGAGCCCTACAAACGAGTGTGGTGTGATGACAGAAGGGGCGGTGGAAGCACTGATCGTACCAGAGCAGCTGAAAAGTGCTGTCTCTCGGAGCGATGCGGTGCTGAAGACGCCGCCTCTGGTTTCTTTAAAGTCAACGGGCATGCAAACAGCAAAGAGGCTCTCTTTCTCTAATAGAGAGACTCAAGCTGTGCGCCGACCCCAGAGTAAGCAGGAGATCCCCGAAATACACCGTGGGTCTCCTGACAAGGTGGGAAAAAGGGCGGAGAGCAGCGAGGCGGCCAGAAAACCCTCCTTGGCGGGGGAAAGGGTGGAGCTGACCGAGTTCCCGAGATGTTTCAGGTCTCGGGAAAAGAGCCAACCAGGAGGACTTCGTCGGTGCTACAATTGCCAGCGACTGGGTCACGAGTGGCGCCAATGTCCCCGGGGAGACAGGAGGTACACCGTCCCCCCAAGGTTTGCTCGAGGACAGGGGCAACGCAGTCAGAGCCCGGATGACGCGTCCTCTTGGAGGAAGACTTCCCTCTCGGGGCAGGCCGCCCGAATCTTTATAATTTCGCTGGGGAGTACTGTAAGATATGGCCGGCCATGTACCCGCCAATACCCCAAGCCGCCAGGTGGAGCCCTCCTTGCAGCATGGAGGTCCCCAGAAGACCAGCAGGGCATTATGGACCATGTAGTTTTTGTGCACCGCCCTGCTGGATGCCATGGGGGCCACGAGAGGGAGCTGCAGGGAGGACCGAAGAATTCTTCATGCCCTATGACCCGGAAGTTCGTCATAGGAAGAGCGACGGGCTTCCGGGGTGAGAAACATTATTTACCCTGACCCGGAAGGAATAAGGACTTGTGGACTGTTGGGAAGGAACACCTCCGGGTCAGGGAATATAAAAGGACTGTGGGGGCTCCCAGACGATGAGCTGAGTTGGGAGGCAGGGTGGCTAAGCGTCTGGGAGAGTGGAGGATTATTATTGTTGTTATTATTGGAGTATTTGGGAGTGGAGGGTGCTTTGTGCACATTATTGATATAATAAATATCATTATTGGACTTTTACCTAGTGTCTGACGTGGTGTCTGAGGGTGCAAGGGTGCGAGAAGCATCTTATTCTGTTACAATAGTTATAGAGTTAATTCAGATACCATACTGCTTACCAATGAGGCAGAAGGATGACCAGAGATATAGTTTTCCTGCCTCACAGAGGAAGCTCCCCAATTCAATAGCACACTGTTATACTTCTTTTACTGAGTTTGCCTGTTCTCACTTTTTTTTTTTGTTCTTTATTTCGTCTTATACAATTTCTTGCATACACCTTGGGGTCAGAGCGCAGGGTCAGCCATTGTACAGCGCCCCTGGAGCAATTTATGGTTAAGGGTCTTGCTCAAGGGCCCAGGAGAATAGTATCTCATTTGGCAGTGACAGAGATCTGACAGAGTGAGTGCAGATCCTTAGCCTCAGAGCCACCAGTCTGCCCATCTTTGTGGCCACATATGTGAGTTCTATGGCCTGATACTTTTAGGCGCTTTTCCACTGCATAGTACGGCACAGCACGGTTCAGTACAGCTCACCTTGGTTCGGCTCAGTTCGGCTCGGTTTGTGTTTCGACTGCAGTTTAGTACCGCTTTAGAGTGGGCGGGATTATTCACGTGTCGTTATAGTTGCGCCGCCTCTACTGCCGTGACATCATCGTAAACGCGCCACAAGCGACCTCCTGAAAAACTTTTTCATTCCGCGTCGCCCGATCCAGCTCTCGCTGGATCCGCTCCTCGGCTACCAGCGAGAGGAACGTCTGTACTTCCTCAATAGACCACGAAACAGCCATTTTTGGTTAAAACAAAATGGTGCGTCCGAACCTTCGCTGGCTGTGCTAAAAATCTAGCGGGTCTGTTGTGTCTCGTGTCGCAAGTTCAGTGACGCAGTAATGACGATTTTCTCCGGCCAATCAGTGACCAGCAGAGTTTACACGTCACGTTTTGGTAACGGTTCGGCGCTTGGAACCTCGGCTGAGGTGGTACTAAAAAAAGGACCAGGTACCAGGTACTGTTCCCAGTGGAAAACCCCCCAAAAGTGAGCTGAACTGAACCGTGTCATGCCGTACTATGCAGTGGAAAAGCGCCATTTGTGGTGCTGCCACAATGCAAAATGTGCCTCTAGGTCTACGATTGTCTCTACTCTGTGAAATCCTGTCCAGGAAGGACTCAGCTCTGGATTGACCTTGGCCCTTGTATGACAACAGTTAGATCTAGCAAATCAATAAATGAATACTTTTTAATATATGCTAGACAAATACATACAGATTATGACATTTTAGAAAAATGTGATTGATGTATCCTACTGTCCATTTTGTTAACACTTCAGACTGTAATAATTTTCTTTTTACTACAAGCTGCCATAAATAATTTCAGCCAATGAGCACCTTTCAAATATCCAACCTGACAATGTAAGGTTCCCTTGTTGAGTGGCTGGTGATGTTACCCATGTGCTTCATTTATTTTTATTGAGTTATTTATTCATTTATTGTTTTTCTTTGTACTCTGGAACTTGACTATTGTCCTCCACACAGTCAAAAGCAGCTTAGTTCTAAAAGAGGTAGGTTACTTTAGGTGAATTGTCAACTTTAATGAGAAACTGATTAGGACTTGTTTCATTAGTCACGTGCATGCACAAGGGAAGCAGCTTACAGGCTCTGGTGGATGTTAATTACCTGCCATACTAGGGGTTGGCGCTGTGTTCTATCACCTTCTTTCTTCATCGCTCTGCAGAATGTAAGATTGACAGCTGTTCCACCACTGGCATCACTTCCATTGTCAACCCTGCTGGACTGGCCTCTTCCTGCCTGGGACTAATAAGATCGGAAGTTCGGCCATTGTGAAATTTATTCTATTTGGAACCTTTGTCTGAAAAGACCATCTACAACTTATTGTGTGTATTTTATGCTTATAACTTTTATAATTATACAGAGTCACCAGGGTGGTGCCCCAACTCTTTGACATGGTTATATTTCCTGTGTAATCATTCCTTTGACCCGGAAGTGCTTTCAATGGGCTATGCCCTAGCACTGGAAAGTACTTCACGGTCATAGATAAAAGTAGCTGTTCAGTCTCAGCCAGGAGAGTTGGAGTCGGGTGTGGAGTTTAGACAAAGCTCACCTGGAGGCATTGAGGAGAAGGAAAAAGAGCAGAAAAGAATTGTATTGTGTTGATGTCATTTTTGAAGCCTATTGGAAAGGTATTTGTGAGAACCTTTTGCTTATACTTAAACTTGTGTCTTTGATGTTGTGTATGGGGTGCTGCACACTATTTAAAATTTATTTTTCAAAATGGAATAATTCCTTTATTGATTTAATAAACTTGTAAGACTTCATATTGTAAAAGTATTTTCTATTGTACTTGGTTACCAACTTAAGGTCATTTTTCACAATTTTGACTATAATGATTTTTAGGGTTTTGCAATGAAACTCTGTTAAAAATCTCATTGTCCTCTAATTTTTGTTGGTTGTCCTTGTTTGCCTCCTTAAGATCAATCTTACTAGACATTAACATTTCTTCCATGGAGCGTTTAAACTGGCTTTCTACACTGCAGAGAGGAACATCTTCTATTTACATGGCTTAGTCCAATGGATACTCTAATGGATTCTGGCTGGGATAGAAATTGCTTTCTTAGTTTATCTTCCCAGACATGTCCCAAGTGACACATATACACAAAAGCAGTTGCCATAACAATCAACACAGCCATTTAATGAATGCAGTTTCAGTGACTTAACAGCCATCTTAGACTTTCTAGAATTCTGGTGAAAGTTCTTATCCTATTAGGGTAAACAGTAATATCCTTTTTTTAAAATAAAAGTTATATCTTTTAACTTTATATTAAACAAACATTTATGCTATATATAGTTATGGCAAATAAGTAAAGCATCTCTTATATGGGTATATGCCTTAACACACATACAAAACAAGAGAACACACTCCTGTCTCCATAGGCCAAACTAGATACAGGTTTGGCACTCTGGCTGGTTTGCTGTTTTTAGCTCATTGTCTATAAACTGTAACTTACTGTATTGTATCCAGCCTTCGGATGGACTGTATTATTACTATTATGTAATTCACCAGAAAGTCACTTCAGTACTGAAGTTTTGGGCACATACACAGGTAAGCATGGAACTGCCAGATCTAAACACTACCGAGAACAGCCAAAAACATAATTGCAAACGGAACTTTGCACAATACCTGGGTGAGCACTGTAGACCCTGCTGTTTTGTTGAAAGACATGTATGTAGCTGAATCACTGGTAGGATGACACCCAAACTTTTGCTGCATCCAAACGGTGCCATCTTTCGCCTTTATGCATGGTGCAGCTGTGTTGTTCGTTTGTGTGACTGGTTTCTTGCAGATTGGGCTTCTGTTCTCTTTCTACGATGTAGAACCATCATCCTCATCTGAGTTCACGTCTGTTATAGCACATCTGTATTTGAAAACAGCAGTGTCAGATCAGGGGGAATGTGAAAGTGACTGAGAGAATAAAACTGAATAAAAAAAAAAAACACTAACCTTTACAAGCACCATAAATTTACACTGGCTGTTACAGACTCAAGTCAAATGTATGTTTTTATGCTATAATAGTAATAATAAGAGCAGCTCACGACCCAAAACGGTAAATACAGGAAGGTCCTGGAATCAAACCTGTAACCTCTTGATTTTGAGTCAGCAGTTCTTACCTTTGCACCAGCCAAGCAGGCATTTCAGTATCATCCCCTAACCTGATTTCTTTTTCTTCGGTTATATTCTTGAATAAAATCAAACTTGTTTTGTAATACTTGTACCTTTTGTGAAAGTGTTTATTTGATGTTTGGACTTCAGTCTTCATTCATTATACACTTCATGTCAAAATTTTGTCATTAGTACAATAACATGAAAAAAGTTTCTGTTTTAGCTGTGTGTTCAACATTTCTTGCCTTGCATTTCCTGTCATCCTACATTTGCCCAGATTGTTGTAGAAACGGAACACACATGAAATGTATGCCAAACAACGGTATATTATTTACCCTATACAACTCCAGGCACCTCACTCCCAGATAAAGAGACCTGAGATCTGGAGGGGTGGATGGGATAGAAGGTTGCTTGCTGCTTGTGCTGATCGACAAATTTACAAAACATAGGACGCTAATGGAGAGATACAAAGGAATTTAAGGTGGCCCGGGATTACGACTTTTTTCGTAGGCTTCAGGGATTCTAGTGTTAATCAGAAAAATGTTTTTGCAGTTAATGGATCATGTCTTGTATTTAGCTGTTCTGCACCTTGGGTCAATATTAGGTTTGTTAATTAAGGATTTTGTCTTTTTTATTTCTAATTTACATTTGTTGTAATTAAAATATTGACTTAAAAGTGTTCTCACTTAATTTTTTTTTCATTTTGTGGTATTCAACAAGATCAAATGGCTAAGATACTGGTTCTCAAGGGTACCTGTCACAATAGTTTGTTCCACATCCCTACAATTCTTTGAATCATTGTAACAAAAAGGGACTTTATTTTATTAGAAAAAAATTAAAATTAAATTATGCAATTGGGTAAAATATATTTAGTTTTTTTGGCAAACCAGGGAGGAGGACTCTGAGGATGGAAACAAGATGTTATGGTTCATAATCTTGGAGGGAGACGCCTCCATTTGACCTGTCATGGGTCAGAGTGAAGTGTTTAACAGATAGTCTCTTGTGGTTCCAAAGGAATGAAGACACCAGAGAATTAACAGATTGCCAGAATTTAGGAGGGGGAGAAAGCTAACAAGGTTAATTCTAATTAACAAATTCTTTTTAATAATTGCCAATCTTGTTTGAAATCAAAAAGGGGGATGAAACCAAGAAAAAAAACTGAGTATCTGATACCCTTCAGAACACCTGGATACTGGCATAGATGTCATATCCCATGAATCTAAACTATAATGTCCAAGCAATGAATGAGGGAAAAGAACAGACTTAGGCCAGTTAATCTTATAGTTAGACAGGGCTTTATTGATGTTAAACAGGTTGAGGACATGGGGAAGATCAGCAGAGGTATTACCAATGTAGAGCAGAACGTCACCAGCATACAATAAAACTGTTAGGGTGCATCTTACTGTTGTTTAATGCTGCTGTGCATTTGTATTGAAATTGCACATGTATGCACTCTTACATAGAAAAGCTTAGAAACTTTACAACTTTTGCGTTTTCAAATCGTCAAGATATCTGGCATCCAGATTTTTGGACTTTTACTGTACGTTTCATCATCACGGTTATTTTTGAATATGAATCATTATTATAAAAATATGCAATAAACAAAAAATTGTGATAACAAAGTCTTTGATAAAGTGAGTAGAGAATTTAAAAATGCTCTAATCTTCAAGCCAGCTACTCAGGTCTCCAACTGCGTCTTATTAGAACACTTAGTATATTTCCTTACTTATTTATATGTTTGTTAAACATCCTCTGTGTTGTCTTTTCCTACAAACCATTGAAAGTTGCATAGAAAACACAATGTTTTCTTCACTAAGAGTCCATGGATCAATTTAAGGAACTAAATAAAAGGGAAGAAAATTAAATATATTGTCGTCTGGCACTCAGGTTTTAATTTTATTAATACATTTCTTAACCCAGTGTTTTTCATAAAAAAACATAATATAGCATTCTCAAACTCACTTAGTCCAATTCAGGGTCATGAGTATTTTTAATTAGCTCATTTTTTTCTACCTTCTAGTTTACCCAAAAGCTTGCTCCTGAACATTAAGGACATGGGGACACAGTCAGAAACTTGTTAAGTTTAAATTAACATAGACATTAGGACGTTCTTCTTTACACAGCGATCCATAGACACATGGAATAAGCTACCAAGTAGTGTGGTAGACAGTGGGAATTTAGGGATCTTCAAAGCTCAACTTGATGTTATTTTGGGGCATTCAAGTGGATAGGACTGGCAAGCTTTATTGAGCAGAATGGCCTATTCTTGTCTAAATCTTTATAATGTTCTAATTAACATAACTGCCACCTAGTTCCACCCTGAATGTTCAATGTTTTGGTCATAATTATTAATATTCTCTTCTATAAGACTTAATCACCAGCGATTAAATGCATAGAGACAGCTCAGTATTCTTCTAAAATGGCTAATGAATTTTCATAGTAGTTTTAGCCAAATAGTAAGGCATGGATCAATGAAGATATAAAAACACTTCTTTTGGTCAAAACAATACACTCTTTTGGAAAATGAGATAGAGAAAAAAGGCTTTACAGTAAAGGATAAACACTCAATTTAACAAAGTAAAATAATGTTCAAGGAAAAAAAATCAAGAGTTGGTTTCATGGAAAATTCTGAAAGCTGTAGAGGAATTATGTTTTTAAAAAGCATGACCTTTCCAATAGACAATGACCGCAAGCTTTTAGCTGATCGACTAATTTTTTTTACAAGGGTGGATATTTGTGGCTGAAATATGATGGAAATCAACATAACAGAAGTTAAGAAATCTTTGCACCAGGTCAAAACCAACAGGGCAGTGATACCAGTTTGCGTATCTGTTCGTTTTTTCAATTATTTCTTACTTGGTCCCTGGGCTGTGTTGGTGTACCTGATCCAAGCAGTCTGAATACCTATAGACAAGTTGTGCATATTTTTATCCCAATTAAATTAACATTTAGTGAATTTTTTTTAATAACACAGACTAAACACTTTCAAGATAACCACCTTTTTGTTTACTGTGCAAAGAGAAGTTTAGAAGATATTCTGCTGGTCTTCTTAGATCATATCTACTCTTTTCTTGATAAGCCTGGTTGATACATCAGGGCACTATTTCTAGATTTGCCTTTAGCATTCAATACCACATACTGATTGAGAAATGAATATACAGTATACTGTATGTCAAGCCATATATTACATGGATTCAAATATGATCAAAGTACCTGATCCTTTTTCAATGGTCATTCTTTCAAATACACAGTATGTTCTGTCTCCTTTACCATTTATGCTTTGTACTAGTGACCTGAGACAAGACAATGACCACTATTCCATTATCAAGTATGCTGATGTCACTAATGATGTTTGGATGCATATCTGGAAAGGAGGAAAGAAATTACTCCAACAAATGGATTGTTTAGTAAATTGTTGAAATAATAAATAACTTTAATCAAAAAGACTAAGGAAATTATATTTGACTTTAAGAGGCAGATATCTATATGTTTACCTCTTATTGTTCTGATATAACAGGTAGAAGCAGTGACAAAATATAATCTGAACTGCAACATTAATAAAAAAAAAAGTATTCTAAATGCAATCAGTTTTTACTTCTGTGTCTAAACTATTTAAAATGGACAAAGACCACATTTTGTCTGTTTATTGAAATGTAATGCAGTCATCACTTTCAGTAAGTTAGAATTTCATTGTATTAGGTAAGCTTTGGACTATGCACACATGACAGTAAACTTGACTTGAGCTTCATGGCCTGGTCTAGTGGTCTGACAAATCAAAACTTCAAAAAGCTCCAGCATAATACCAAACATGCAGCAAACATTATTGGAGTTGATGTGGATGACTTGGTAAGTGTGTGTCATAGGGCGATGATAAAGAAATTGGAAATCATCTCCACCAGTGCTAGACACACATTGCATGCAGAACTTACCATCAGAATATCAGGAAGGACAGTCACTTGAACAACACACACTAGTTCAGAAATACCTTTCTTTCTTGAGCCATATGTACTTTTTTAATAAGGAATACAGCATTCATTTTTCAAAGTATGATTTTCAAATGAATACAGATATTTCAGAAGTTTTTTGTAACTTTTAACTTGTCTCAATTGTCTGATTTGCATATAGTTGACAAGGCAAATGTCATGCATTTCTTGTGTAAACATGACTAAACAAAATATCTATCTATCTATCTATCTATCTATCTATCTATCTATCTATCTATCTATCTATCTATCTATCTATCTATCTTGTGATAGATGGCCAGCTTCAAATCCCGGCCCTCACCCCCAGGCCGCCAGGAGGAGCTCTCCCGACAGCATGGACGTGCCCCAAATTCCAGCAGGGCCTCATGAACTATGTAGTTTTTATGCACAGCACTGCTGGATACCTTGGGGACCAATGGGAATCACTGTCGGGAGGCCAGTGGACTCATTTTTACCCTATAACCCGGAAGTTCGTCAAAGGAAGAGCGACGGGCTTCCGGGGTGAAGAAAAGTACTTTTTACCTGACCCAGAAGTGATACAGGATACAGAATTCATTTAAAAGGTCACTTTGTAATACAGCATAGCCTAAAAACTATTCTTTCCATCACCAATAATCTGCAATGAATATGCATTTCATATACATCTGCAATCATACATATTTTCATGATTCATTTTCAAAAAATCTATATAAACAAATAAATGCATACTGTACATACATTCATCTCAAAAAGCAATAGCAACAATATTCCCAACTTTAGTTATAAGTGCATGTTTTTGGTACATGCACAGATAGCCAGAATTACAATGATTTCATTTCTTACTGTAGAAAGACAGACCATTCTTCCAGTTCACCCAATGCTACTCCAAGTACTAACATCTTTATCTTCATCACCATATTATTGTAACAATGCCACTCTAAAAAGAAGAAGAAATCCAACACATGTTGAAAAATAGTGTTAAGCGTTGGTGTGACTACCACAGAGAAACAGGATTGCAACTGGCAACAGGTATTGTTCAATACAATGAGGCTGACTGAAGGTACGCTTTTAAAAGAAATTGATTTTAGTCTAAAATAGATTTTCACAGTGGGAAGTTGTGACTGCACCCTGATTATAATGTTCTGCTTTACACACTGGGATAGGAGGAAGTATAATTTAAAGTATTCTTGGTGAGGAAGGAAGTTTTATAATTACTAACCATTGTCATGGGACTTCAAATTCATGAGGGGCATGTGGTTAACCAAACATGTTAATCATGCAGCTAAGACAGCACTTTACACTCTGGTGATAAAGTCTTGTTTTTAATTCATCAAATAAATCACAAATCCATCTGTATGCTGATCACAGATAGTGGGGTTTGCATATGCACTTTGGTTTAAACCTATACTTAGTACTATATTATTTAATTTCCCCTTGTTGACAAATAAATTATAATCTATCTATCTATCTTCCTTTTTAGTTATATTCATAATCGGAAGGTAATAAATATGTTGTGTTATGTCTGATTAGGTAGATTCCTAACTTCTGTAATTTACAGATCAGAAAAAGCAATAAATAATAAAAAGATCTACTGTAGTTACTGTTTTTTACTGTCAAAAAACAGGGCCTGTTAAAAGCCCATTGAGGCTTTTGAGCTCATTGTGATTGTGGGCTATCCAAAAAATAAATTGTTGTTAGCATGCCCATTCATATACGCCACTATACAGATGGGTGTAAAGTCTTTTAATATATCTCTTTGCATATGTATGTACGTATGTATGAATGTATGTATGTTTAATATATGTAGGCATATAAGTGTTCACATACTGTATACTGTATGTGGTTCCTTATACTGTATTTCTCCTTCTTTAGCCTTTTATATTTAAAACCTAGGTCTATGTAAGTTTTTTTGTTGATGCTGTGGAAGACGAATGTTCTCTTCATTCCCTTGTACTAATTCATGTCTGAGAAGTAAGCTTTACTAAACCATGTAGTGCATGCTTTGTTTTAGCAAACAGAAAAATATTTGTGCAAAGGACACAAGGTCTGAGCATTCCACACATGAGTCTGCCTTATCACGTTTCCCTTATCTTACATCTGAACGCTATAACAAAAGGGACCAAGAAATCAAGTTGCATAAGGGGCGTTGAAGGGGCTCAAGGATTGTGTATAATAAACGTGTTGACTGTTACATTTTATAATGATATTAAATCACGCATTCTAGGGGTATAAAACTGGACCCCACCCAACAGACGGGGTTCAGAAGAGCCCTGAAGCTGTCATGTATATTTTATTGTCTGCTTTTCTGAAACTCTTCTCAATGTGACTCTGCAAAATAAAGCTGCTTTATAATTCCACCTGCTGCCTGGTCTGAAGTCTTCGTCCACAATGCACAAACCAAAATGAATTTCCCTATACGGGATAATAAAGTTAATGATGAGTTGAGTTGAAACTGGAATTAGAACACTTCTATGAAATGCAACAACAACAACAACATTTATTTATGTAGCACGTTTACATACAAATGATGTAGCTCAAAGTGCTTTACAAGATGAAGAAAGAAAAAAGAAAAAAATTATAAAAATTAGACAATACTAATTAAAAAAGAATAAAGTAAGGTCTGATGGCCAGGGAGAGCAGAAAAAAACAAGTAAACAAAAAACTCTAGTAGGCTGGAGAAAAAAAAAACAAAATCTGCAGGGCTTCTAAGGCCATGAGACCACCCAGGCCCCACTAGGCATTCTACCTAACATCAATGATCTAAATCAGTCCTTACGGTTTTCAGGCTTCACGTGGAAGAATTCGATGATGTATTTCACTGCTTTAAGGACAATTTTATAACTCTTTCTTTAGATGCCCCATATTTATTTGGTTTTATGCATACTGACAGTTTTGAAGATAAAGATTTCTGATTTTGCATTTTTTTTGCTTTGCTCTGACTTTGTCTGTTGTCGTTTTACTAATTTTCACTACAATGCTGTTTCTTAATTACGTTCACCAACCATTTTCTAAACAAACTTTATATAGAATGCTCACATTAAAAGATTTTATTCATCTGCCTTACTAGTGTTCATATACTACATGAAATGAAATAAAAGTAAGCTTACATACGTCTAAGATTGCTCTTTTGGATTTTCAAAATTGCTTAGACAGTCACTTTGTGTTGATGCTATTTTCACCTTAGTTAGTATATTACATTCGGAGTATAAACAGACAACTGATTCACATTATTCTTGCCAGTGAATTCAATCAGC
The DNA here is from genome assembly GCF_016835505.1 of Polypterus senegalus. NCBI lineage: Eukaryota > Metazoa > Chordata > Cladistia > Polypteriformes > Polypteridae > Polypterus > Polypterus senegalus. Next base: position 126,609,068 of record NC_053157.1, on the reverse strand, counting down.
TTGTTTAAACTCTTACCTTTACACGCATTTGAAAATCGCATTTAGATCAGATACGTGTGGCATAAACCAGACATTTGCATGATGAGACTCTGTTACTATGTTTTGATTGCTGACTGTTGGTTATATATACAATAACATGCAAATCATCTTATAAATATATTTTGTACTGCTAACCTCGGGCAAACACTAAACCCCGAGTTACAGCACGATTAGAAAACTGCTAGTATAAAGCAGTTCAATATCTAAAATCTATCGGGCAACGTGACCAACGCTTGTCCTTTTATTGACCCCCACCACCAGTCCCAGCTTAGCATTAACCACAAGTCATATCATCAAATAAAGAAGAAGCAAAAGAATAATACATATATTATTTTATATATGTAAAGAAAAACAAACAAACAAATAAATACATAGCAATCGAAACCCCCCTTTTTGGTTTGAATGTGCGATGTTCATCAATAAGAGAAACCAGTTTGTCCAAATGGGTTTACTGTCCTTATTGTTCAGTGCAAAGAGGAAACTCTACTGGAATATGCCTGCTGTTGAGCCGATAACAACAAAGTTTAATCCGACCGGTCCAAGATATTCATCAGCGAAATCAAAGAAAAAGAGTCTGTCTTCAGAGACGTGTCTCCCTTGTGTCGCTGAGTCTTCAAAAAAAAAGAACTTGTTCCAGTAGATACTTTACTTGGCACTACCCTGTCTCTTCTCTTTGCTCCACCACAAGATGTCTCCCTTTCTCCCCTTCTTTTTCGGTTTTTAAGTTTTCAACACCAACCGCCCTGACCGAGTTATGACATCCCCCTTAAAGGTGTATTTACAGCATCCTTCTTCCCTGTAATGCACCCAAAGAGGCAGCTAACTGCCCACAGACTAATAGCACATGTGGCATCCGCTACAATTTGTAGTAGCGATACTTAAAATATCTCCCCAGCGGCCTCAGCGCTATAACGTGATTGGACAGCTTCACGTGTCTCAGGGGCTGCTGGGATGGAGATTGTTTGTTAATACTCTACATACACACAACTGAATTATGACTTGAACACCCTGGATTACAGTTTCTGACTAGAAATATGTGCTATCCAGTGCCTGCCTATCCGTATGTGTTCCTACTGTTTGGATATGTCTTCATCTGAGGAAGCACTCCCAATCACTTCAAACCCCAAACTGCATCAGGAACCTGGTAGGATAAAACTATATATTGCTTTCAGAAATATGTTCACAGGGTGTTTCAATCATAGCCATCATCAACTGCCCCTGCTGTTCTGGACTGTTTGGGACATTGTTGTTAATGTTTATTGTTTGCTGTTAGTGTTGTAATTCATTATCGACATCAGGGAGCTGGGGTGGGCCTTTGCATATGGGCATTGCTAATATTGTGTGTTCTTTTTTCATTATTTGATTAATATATTTCATTGTTAATTATGTATTCATTTTGCCACTAACAGTATCTCTTTGTATTAATGTGTGTGTGCCGGGTCAAGGCTGGGTTTGTTCACAATAAAATAAACAAATCAGCATCTTCAGACAGTATTAATCTTAGTGTATTCATGATCACTACATATTTATGCGTTGTGAAAGCAAATAACTAAATAATACTGTATTTATTATTTATTTATTTTATTAGCAATTTATATGCAGTATGATACATCTTCTCTCTCTCTGCCACTTTAACGCTTAAGGTGGATGACTGCCCCAATTTTACTGTTTTAAATATTTAATTACCGTATATACTCGCGGATAACCCAGCCACAGGGGATGCACAAACCAGTGTGTTTCTTCGTGCCGGTCCCCAGCCTGGATAAATGGGGAGGGTTATGTCAGGAAGGGTATCCGGTGTAAAATTTTGCCAATCAATATGCGGACAACAATACAAATTTCCATACTGGATTGGTTGAGCCCCAGGTTAACAACAACCGCCACCAGTACTGTTAGCCAACAAGGTGCTGGTGGAAATTGGGCTACTGTTGGTCGAAGAAGAAGAAGAAGGAGAAGAAGGGGAGGAGACATGTCCGGATGCAGGAAGGGAGGAGGAAAGTAAAGAGAGTGGAACTGAGGATAGAAACTGAATGTTGGCAGTATGACTGGTAAGGGGAGAGAGTTAGCAGATATGATGGAGAGAAGGATGGTTGATATATTGTGTGTGCAAGAGATTAAATGGAAGGGGAATAAGGCCAGGTGGATTGTAGGTGGATTCAAATTGTTCTATCATGGTGTGGATGGTAGGAGAAATGGGGTAGGATTTATTCTGAAGGAACAGTATGTCAAGAGTGTTTTGGAGGTGAAAGGAGTGTCAGGCAGAGTAATGATTATGAAGCTGGAAATTGGAGGTGGGATGATGAATGTTGTTAGTTCATATGCACCACAAGTTGGGTGTGTGTTGGGTGAGAAAGAAGATTTTTGGAGTGAGTTGGATAAAGTGATGAACAGCATACCCAAGGGACAGAAAGTGGTGACATGAGCGGATTTCAATGGGCATGTTGGTGAAGGGAACAGTGGAGACAAGAAGGTGATGGGTTGGTATGGTGTCAAGGAGAGGAATGAAGAAGGTCAGACGATAGTGGATTATGCCAAAAGGATGGACATGGCTGTGGTGAATGCGTATTCAGTGCCACATAAGTTAGCAATGTTTGTGTTAGACAGTTGGACCTTCAAAAGTCAATTTGATGTCATTTTGAGAAAGTAGATGAATAGAATTGGTGAGCTTTGTTTGAATGACTGACCTGTTCTTGTCAAAATTGTTTTAATATTCTAATGTTGATTTCTGTTATTTACAGTTTCACCATGGATCAATCAGTGATCAAGTTTTGCAACATCAGAAAAAAATAAAGATAAGAAAGATTGAAACAATTACCAAAAAATATAGAACCAATTTAGAGAACATGTTAAACAACACCACCACTCTCACCTTCTGCAGAGTATGCTATTGAGATATTTCCACCTTCTTTAACCGACATTGTATTTGATTCAATGAGGTCTTTAGGTATCCAGACCTTTAGAGACTTCTGTATTGACAATGTGCATACACCCTTTAATCAACTATTTGTCAAATATAATCACCTAGTAGCTACTACTTTATATACTGTAGGTTAAATCAATATTAGCCAGTATTGATGAAAATATTGGTACTATTTAGCAGGCAGTATTAAATCAGGCAGAATAGGCCACATGTGCTGGAGGTGTAGGAAGAAACTCAATTCAATGTTCAGGTTCCCAAGGTAAATGCAAGAAAGACCACAGTGATGGCTGGAGGTAAAGTGGCAGGAGGCATGGAAATGGTGGGTGCATGGTTATGTAGATTGTACAGTATAGGTATTTTGAAAAACTTAATAAAATGCACAGTTTTGTGGATAGTGGTGTTTAAAAGATGTAGTAGTGTGAAGGGTAGTCTGTGGGCAGCAAGCGCAACCTTTGCTTCTAGAAAGTCTGCAGCAGAGTTCAGAATTCTGAGATAGTAGGTATAAAATTATAGAATGCATGGGCATGTTGAGTGCAGATGGAGGGGTGGGCACAGAAATGATGGAAAGGCATGCATGGCAGAAACTGTGCAAGTTGTTTCCCACTGTCACATTAAAAGGTAAAGTATACAAAAGCATGTAAAGAGCTTGGATGACAAGATGGATATGTAGTGATAAACAAATAAATGCTGATTTAAACAAAAGACGTGGTGTGCATAAAATAGATATTGTATTTAGAACAAACAGACTAAGGTGGTTTGGGCATGTGGAGCAAAGGGCAGATGATGATTGGGCAAAAAGGTGCACCAAGATGGTGGTGAAGGGGGTGAGGCTGGGAAGGAGGCCAACGAAGTTGTAGATTATGTCAGATAAAATGAAAAGAATGATTCTCAACCCCAGTATACCACTGGCCACGGACAGTGCAAGAAAAAAGGCCTGGAGGTGCAAACTTCTAATTTGGGCAAACCAGGAAAATTAAACCTAAACTAGTGATGATGATGATGATGATATGCTTTATTAAACTGCTTGTGCATTGACTTACTGTACCTTACACAACTATAATAACCCTAAGCCCTCTAAGTCATATATCATTTTTAATTATAAAATAATAAGGAATAGTCCAAAGGGAGACATAGTGGCATAGTTTTTATGAACAGCAGTTGCATAGTTTCAGATTTCTGGTGTGGTCACAGTCTGTATGAATTTTGTATATTTTCTTATGGGTGTATCCTGCAATTGAATGCCATCAGTGCAATATGAATTACTTGCATCTGGTGTTGGTGGAAAAGATAAAAAAAAGTTATTGAAACGATTTTTCAGTTAAAGAGATATTTACTTACCAAAATCTGTTTTTACTAAAAGCACAGAGTAGAGTTGTAGCTCTAGACACAAATTGTAAATTTTAAATTAGAACAGGTACTTAAGATAAACCTTAAGGGAAAGTAAAAAATCAATATACTACTCATAAACTAACAGAAATTGAAAGAACAATTATGGATATAAATATTCATGATATAACAAACAGTTAGCATATATTCGTAAAGCTTAAAAGCATTTAAAATACATTAAGTAATTTATTTTTTGCTGAAGTGAGCATTGTAACAGCTATAGACTCCCTATCAATTATACAAATAATTAAATAAACCTAATGTAAATATAATGTATAACTGTTAGGTAAAAGGTAATGACAATTTGTGAGTTTAAAATCAAAATGATAACAATATTCTACATTGTACTGTAGAACTATGTAAACTAGAGGAATTCAATTATTTTACCATAAATGTAGAAATAGATTTATATAATATACAATTACATTTTACATGTAAAAATATAGTCAAAGATGCCTGATGCCAAAAGAGTTTGATGTAAATGTATGGACCTTTATATCTTTTTCTTCTTCTTCTTCCCCATTAGGGGTTGCCACAGCAGATCATCTTCTTCCATATCTTCCTGTCCTCTGCATCTTGCTCTGTTACACCCATCACCTGCATGTCCTCTCTAACCACATCCATAAACCTTAATGTATAGTTAGCCTTATCACAGAAATTAACTGATCTAAAAAACATCAGCATACTGTAGTTGATGGACTAGTGAATGTGCTGAAGTCGACATAGTAAATATCACTTCATTCAGACCATCCCCAATGATGTTATTTAAAAACAGGAAAGCCCAACTATAATAAGACATTAGTAACTAGATTTATGACAATATTATGATTATACAGTAGGAGTATACATCATTAAGACCAGATATAAAATGGACAATGAAATATTAAAATGTACATTGACAATTTTCATGAAAATATTTATTGTTGGGGCGGCAACGGTGGAGCAGTGGGTAGCGCTGCTGCCTCGCAGTAAGGACACCTGGGTTTGCTTTCTTGGGTCCTCCCTGCGTGGAGTTTGCATGTTCTCCCTGTGTCTGCGTGGGTTTCCTCCAGGTGCTCCTGTTTCCTCCCACAGTCCAAAGACATGCAGGTTAGGTGGACATGTAGGTTAGGTGGATTGACGATCCTAAATTGTCCCTAGTGTGTGCTTGGGGTGTGCGTGCATGCCCTGCGGTGGGCTGGCGTCCTGCTCAGGGTTTGTTTCTGCCTTGCACCCTGTGTTGGCTGGGATTGGCTCCAGCAGACCCCCGTGACCCTGTAGTTAGGATATAGCGGGTTGGATAATGGATGGATGGATGGATGGATATTTATTGTCTTTTACTGTTCATCAAATTCCAGGTAGACATGACATAGGAATAATTAAACTACATATTCATACCAGTACAAGAACATATTTTTTAAGCACAGAGAAGCAAATTAAGTTTTTATAATTAATTACTTTGATTAAACAACTATCGATTCAAATGAAAGATGCCTAATACCCGAGGAAACACTAATAATTTGTAATTTATTAGCTTATAAAATAATATTACATGCTTTAACTTTGATAAACTGCAGATTAAAACACAAGGCATGCAATTGAAATTTCAGTTGTTACATCATTTTCCAATGACAAAGACTTATTGGCTACTGCAGACAGCAAAGGGCACTCTTTATGTGTTTATCATAACTGCAGTTGTAGTGGAAAAAACTTTCCTCTGTTTTTAAAGAAGTCATTCTCAGAGACCGGATGAAAATGCAGAACAATTCTTTATTTGCACACAGATATGTACAAATGTCTCAGTCCATGGAGCGAGCACTTAATTAAACAATTTATTCCCTTTTAAACTTTTCTATTACCTTTACCTTATCTAATACATCACATCATCTAACTCTTAATATGCAGAATTCTATCATTTTAACCAATCGTCTATAGCCACCAGTAACTTCATATACAAGCTGTCTCTTCCATTGTTCTAAACACCACTTTGTTGGTGATAGGGGTCTCCTACAAGTCTTCCCAGTGATCTTATCACTACTTTAGAACAGGCATGTTTGGACTTTCTCACTAGTTTGTCCTTGTTTTTTAAGGGGATATTCATTACACATCTTAACCTTAGCAACTATCTTGGTGGTTCCTCTTATGCCTAGGCTTAAAGCAACATCTAATTAACCCTTTAGTTCTATTCAATTCTTATCCCAACGTTTAAAAATTTATTGTTATAATACAATTTCATATAAGTATATACTTGTAGCAGACCCCCGTGACCCTGTGTTCAGATTCAGCGGGTTGGAAAATGGATGGATGGATATATACTTGTATTAGATTATAAAATTATATCATCAATTGATTAAAATTTTATACAATGACTGAAAAAATATATATTATCAATGAATGTATTCTTTACATTGTCACCTTCTATATAGTCCCCCTCCCGATCACTACATCGCTTCATACATATCTTGCATTGATTGAAACAGTGGTGGAAGTCTTCTTGCTTGAGGCTCTTCAACAGACTTGCCGTTTTTGTCTTCACTTCATCCATTGAAGAAAAATGTGTTCCCTTCAGGTCACTTTTGATTTTCAAGAACAAGTAAAAATCACAAGGAGCTAATTAAGGAGCATGATCGAGGACAGGAATGTTTTTACAAGTCAAAAACTGCTTTACGGAAAAAGAAAATTTGCACGAAATTTGATGTTGATTCGCTGTTTGATTTTTCACCCAAAAGTATCACAGCAACTCGTGTAGCAATTTTTGTGCAAATACTGATTTGGCTATTAACAGGATATACCTAGCTGGTCAGCGATTTGAGAGGGCATGTGCAAATACATATATAGATTTATATATATACTGTATATAGATTGGTAGATTGTTTGATTGATTGATTAATTGCATTATTTGTACTGTTAGTCTGTATCTTTGTTTTTGATGTTTCTGCTGCTGTATGCCTCTAAATTTCCCCTTGGGATTAATAAAGTTTATCTAATATAATCTAATATAATATAATCTAGTTTAGTCTTATCTACAGTAATATAACTTAATCTAATCTAATTTCCTTTTGCTTTAGATTTAGAGCAGTAAAGTTAGTGCCTCTTTGCAATAGAACCCGACTAAATATAAGAAGATGTGTGTCCTGCACTAACATGCTAAAATGAGCAAGCAGCGCTTTATAACAGTTGTCAGCATGGTCAAAGCCAGGGCCAGTAATATAACATGCCTTGTTAACAATCCCCCTAATTGTAAAAGACAAAATTAAATTTCATAGGGTCAGGGAGAGAACAAATCATTAGTAATATTAATGTAAATTCAAATTGCTGAGCTGCAAGAAATAAAATAAGATTATCTGGGAGAATAATACTTGGTAAAAAAAAAAAATCTTCATCTTCATAAGAAGTCTTCCCCCCTAGGCAGTTATTAAACTCATACCTCACGTAGAGTTCTGGTTCCAGAGGGTGCAGTTCTGTGTTCTGAAAAGAACAAGTTAATACCCAGGATGCCATATGTAAGAATATATGAAAAAGAAAAAGGTCTGGTGCTACGATTTCACATCACTTGAGCAGATAAAACAAAGTAAAAAAGAAAGCAAAGAACTAAGCCATGAGTGATTGACTGAACATACAAGCAAGGTCACTCATTTTCCCCAACTCTTTAACATATGCATAAATATTGGTTCCTAAGTCAGCTATAAACTCAGCATCATAAAATGAATTTGAACTGGTAGACAACAAAGCCCACTAAAGTGAAGATTGCCTGCATACAACAGAAATCAGGGTCAATAATGTTCATATCTGCGCCCACATATATTGCAGGAAAAACTGTCTCTTGTCTGACTAACCATTAGATCACACACACCACAGCTTAACTGTTTACACCAATGCCTAAGGAAATTAGCAAATATTTAAATGTTGCTTATGCATTTAAGATAGAAAAATAGCCAAATAAAGGGCTATGACCTTCAGCTCAACTGGCAGATAGTCTAATCACTTAAAAAAGAAAAAAAGCCTTTTGATTGAGAGAGTAATACTGCTACTTATACAAATATGCACCACTTAACACTACACATAATGACTTAAATAAATCTACATCTTGATCTGGACCTTTAATAAAAGATCCATTTATCCATCCATTCACTAAACCCTACCCATCCAACTTCTTGTTGAAAGGATAAAGTGGCCAATCCAAGTAGCACTATGTACTTGGCAGGATCAAGCCATGGTTAGAGCACTATTCTACCATGATATACATCATCCAAATTTTATATGCACATATTTAGGGAGTAGGGAAAGAAAAACAAAACAATGCACCAGTATTCAATCAATGGAATATATGGGTAAATAGGTAAGAGAATGGCAATCTTTGTAGGATTCTTTCTACAGATGTGAACTTTAAGATCTTTATTTGTTTCTTTTTTATCACAGCCATACCCAAGATGCAGAAGAAAGCTGCACTATCAGAGCAATCCAGTTATGTGGACATTTTCTTGAACCGGATGATATTAAAAGTGAAACATATGCAGGTTAATGTAATACAGACAGTTACAGACACGGAGAATAATGGTTCTGAGACAAGGCCAGCTACACTACTGGAGTACACCAGTAACAGATCATCCTTGAAAATTGAGGACAGAACCAAAATGAAAGAATTCAAAGGTATCAAAACAAAAATGATCTCAAAAGAAAATTGGCCTTTTTAAAGCACCTAGAGAAAAATAACAAAAATGGTGTCATGACATTGCAGAATGTTCAGAAAAGCTGACAAATTATTTTCTTCAGATGCCCATCAATGTGGAACACTCAAATGTGCACATGTGCACTGTAAATAAGGTGCGAATGTCATTCATTGGGAGAAAATACAACAAAATCTAATTTAAAAAATGTTATAGACAAGTTAGTAGATGTTGCAGTGGGTGCCCAGGGAATTACAGTCTTGTTCATAGGCAAGGAGTACCCTGTATATTCCTGTAAATACTTCATAGCTAGGATAGCCATATGTAGTTGTATATTTTAAAATAAACAGTTTTACCTAAAACATGTCAATACATTTGATAATGGATTCACTTTAGATTTCCTAGCCATTTTAGCCTCAGGAAGAGGATCTTGTAATGTAGTATTTCAAACTGGGAGTATAATGTTTTTTGTGATCAATTCTATTTTGATTCAAAAGTATCTTTGAATTTAATTCCTCAATTATCAATATTAAATATATTGGAAATATTAAATACCAAATCAATATTAGTAAAATATTAAGATATTTTTCTATAATATTTCTGTGTAAAACATTTACTTGAGTAAATCATAAAAGTAATGATATACCTTGAAGGACTACAAGCTAATCTGCGAGGCGTAAATGAGTCTGGATCAAAGTAAGTCATAGCCAGAAACAGTCACTAATACATTCCCATCTTAAAACGAGATAGAATATTAAAGACTTTATTCAGTCTCACACTATTTTCCATTAATCATTTCAAACAACCCTTTGAGAAAACTTAAAAGGAATGTGGCTTATCCTGAAAATCCTGTCCAGATGTGATACTTATTAAATTTCAAGAGAAGCTGAGATTCATAATACTTTTGTCTTGCATGATTTGAAGGTCCTATAAAATGATCCTGTAACTCCAATACCCAAGTACTGCAGTACTACTGTATATCCTACATTTTCTTACTGTATAAATCTATATACAGTATAACACTGTATAACAATGAAAGCACAAAGACATGATGTTATTAGTTTAATGCTATATGAGAAATTGATGCCAATATCCATTCATGCACACACATTTGTGAAACCAATTAATGGAATGCAGGTTGCATTATCCTAACATCAAGGCAGAAGGCAGCAAAAAATTTGGGCAGTAGTGTTAATATAAACAGTTTTCAGAATAATTGAGCAAAATAAGTTACTATATGCATAATAGAAATGTCTGCAATGAAAAAGTCCAAAATGTACAAGTGCTGTTCCATCAACAGAAATCAAGTTAGAAACTAAG